>NW_028243062.1:0-600000 GCF_964263255.1 Lissotriton vulgaris | reverse complement strand
TCACTGCAACAACACCCACGGACCATACACCCCACTTGGGATTCTTCCAGGTCTACTCACTCACAACTAACAAACAAGTGGACCTCATGTCATCTTTATGATTTTACACCCTGCGCATGCTCCAATAGATATTCAGGTGGATCACCACGGGAACGTGTGAGACGGTCACCCAGGCCATCATCAACAGCCAACTGTACAAGGGGAATGCCCCATACACAGGAACCACTGCCAGACTTCACTTAGAACTACTACCCATAGTAAATGCATCGGCACAACTCATCTTCGACAGCCCTCACCACAGCAGCATTTCTACAGGCCATAATGACCAACACTGGGTCACCGTCAACACAAGGATCACGTTCAGGCTCCTCACCCACACACACACACAGACACATGACATGGGCCCAGAATGACTCCTCAACCGCCTCTCGTTCTCTGATCCTACCGGCCACCTCTGCTCCACCAGCCTCCCACTAGCCACCATACCAAGGATTGACTGCTCCACCACTGGAGGTAGATCACCCTCCTACCTGGCCACCAAGACATGAAACACCCTTGGTGCACAACTACGACTGACCAGGACCATCTTACCTTCATTTAATAACTGAAGACCTGACTATTTCATGAGTAGCAGCACACCCCCTCCCTTCAGTGACTTAAGACCCTCACACCTGAGTATGGTGCTCTATGGAAGTCTAGATGTATTGTTTGATTGTGGTCTATTTTTATGTGATGGATACTTACAGCAGCACAAGAAGTGTGACTGTGTTCCTTGCACACTGTTACACCTCATACATGTGACCCTTATATTTGTGTTCATGCATTTCCACATGGTGCCATTGAGTCCTTGACACTTCCATGCACATGTGATGTGTAAACATGATGCATGCAAGAATGATGCTTTTGGACTGTCTGCATACATGGCATGCATGAGGAGACATTGTAAGCATACAGACAAAGATAGTAATGATTTCACACTCACCAGTGACCTTAGGATTCTTGAAGGACTCCACCTCATCCCTTGTGTATGGTGGTGGACCACCTACAAGTGAAAGACAATATACCAGAATGTCAGCGTATGTAGCATATTTCAACACAGTACAGAGATTACATGAGAGTCAGTGGTATCTTCAAGATTGGCTTACGTTGCGTCCCATGAGGCAACGTGATTCAGACAACAGTCTATGGCTAACTGCTTCACATGTGAAGCACACTCTTGCACTGCATGTATTACACACATGTGATCCCTTGTTTGTGGTGTCACATTGAGATGGCATTTGCAAAATACCTGCACACTTGTTCCATTTAGAAAATATGTTGTGATTGTGCTTTTATGGGGGACTTTGGTACAATGGTGAATGTGAACATCTGAGTATTCACAGATGTGCCAGCAGATTAATGCGTCACATTACAAAAAATCAACTATCCGCCATATGTATTCAAACTATTCTAGAATTTTATTTTGCCTTTTTGTGAATTATGTCCTCCCCAATACACACATGGCTTATCATTTGCTTATTCACCATTCACAGATGTACTGGCACCCTTAGATGTGTCAGTGTGTCAGCTTCGTTGATAGGTGCAATGTGACAAGAACTGCAAGCAACATGCATTTACACACATACACATTGATGTGTGTGCAAATACACCATGTACACAGTATTCACATTACATGCAATTTTACATGCCTTGTAGATGTGTGCCTATTTCCCACGTGACTAAGCACAAGAGTGGGGTAAAATAATGATTGCTGTTGTTGTTTCAGCACAACAAACATGTCACCGGACGTAATCCCAGCTGTATGATGTATCCAATGTTTGGGTATGCAAACAAACCTTACTCAGCCCATGGTATGCCATCATGTATGCACATTGTTGCATAAGTGTATTGTTATTATCATGTTGTTTTCCATTCTGCAGTGCATTTCACATCACAATTAGTTAGTGTACATCCAGTCATTGTGTAGAATCCAAGTAATTAAATGTGATACTTCCTGCACACAGTCATGTAGGAGGGTTGAAGGCATTGCATGTGTTGCACTCAATTGACACTTGTGCATCTTCGCTGCACACAGATGGTACTGTAGCACATTGTGTATTTTGAAAGACACATACAAAGACGTGTGTGGATAGAATTAGAACCACTACAAGGTTACTTGTGATGGTGTCAGACATATGCTCCTCTGAGGTGATGTCCCTGTAGATTATTACTCTATGTACAGGGCCTACAATGTGTGATGGAGGGTGGAGCATGAAGTTTGCATCCAAGTAGCTGTTAATGTTATGCAATACTTAGGATGTTTAGACCCATTGTTAATAGGATATTGTCACTGCGTGACATATTGTATCAAGAATCCTTCATGCATACATATGATATACCAGGATGGAACATGTTGTTCCCTTAAGCTAGCATATTTGTGCCTTTCCCTGGCCTTGACCACAAAGTGCTGTCATGCAGTAGGACAATACCTTTTGCACCATGATGCAAGGGTGGCTGTGTTGCTTTGAAGAATTTATTTGTACCGTATGGGATACCTTCCTGCACGTCAATGGTCAGAAACTGCATAGACATTTTTCGTTGTGTGCTGCACAATGCAGCTGCACACAGGGAACTATGACATACATGGATACATGTAAACTTCACTCCCTGTCGTGCCTCACTTACACCTCCCCAGGGCAGGCATGTGCTTTTTGCGCTGCCTCACACTCGTACATCTCTGGCCTTATTTTCATAGGGCTTGCGCCGCCAGAGCGTCACTTTACCACATGTTAATGAGTGATGCTGCCGCGGCACAAGTCCTTCATTACAAAGGCCCCTGGAGCATTGACTAAAGTCCATGGATGTTGGTGTGAACATGCCAAACAACACCCATTGCACGCACTTTTGACACATAACAATGCATTGAAAGTGCAGACCTTTATCATGCATGATTATGCCTCAATGAGCGGCATAGTCCAGCATGATGAAGATCAATCTTGCTTGTGCGTTACCACAACGTCAGTAGAGGCCATGTGTATCAAGCCTTTTGTGAATTGCTAAGTCTGAAAATTGCTGGATTTTGCCATTGCCGAATTTCAAACGGACTACTTCCATGGCTTAGGATGTATGAAACATTTGCCAATTAAGGAATTGCAAAATTTAAAAAATCCTTATTTTGCCATGGCATTTTGGTACTTGCAATTTTGCTATTATTTAAGTGCTATGTATGTAGTATTTTTGTGTATCAAATTATGTTTCAGATTTAGGTAATTGACAACAACCTGTAGTTGATGGTAAGTAGCTATTTGTGACAAATATGCACCATTGCACATTTTTGAAGGTGCCAGGTGATGCACACACATGCCCATAGTGCATGTATGTGCACCATATGCACACACATACTTTTGATGGGTCCAGCAGGGTGTCTTTGAGACACCCCTGCACCCTTTGGATAATTCACAAATTGTGATTAGCTAATAGCTGATTTGCTATTACAGTATTTTTTGAAAAGTGATTCCTATGGCCCTCCTGGGCCATGGGAATGCTTTTTGATTGATCCCTTACTTACAAATTAGAAAATGCAAAGTAGCAACTACGGAAGATTAAGGAATTCCTACAAATTAGTGATTTTTCTTTATACATACCATTTTGCTATTCATAAATAGCGATTCCATAAGAATTCTAATTTTTTGGTTGAGAAAGGGTTTGTTGATAGATATGGCCCTATGTCTGAGGTTACAGGGGCACAAGGGGGTCATCAGTGAGGCCCCTGTGGTTTGACATTTGATTAGCTTTACCTTAGAATACGGTGGTTAATACATGAAATAAATGTATATTGACTTACCAATTGTTCCATCAACCTCAATTCCAAGGTGGTCCAGGAGATCCTGCTCACGGTTGATGAGATCTGCCCACCGATGTTTGTACTGTCTCAGGGTCCAGGTCCACTCCAAAGATTCTCAACATCTGGTACCGGACCCTCTCCCACCTCAGCTTCCTTTCTTGGGTTGGGTAACCCAGCAGTACCCTGCCTCCACTCCCAATCATGTTTGGGAGGTAGTGGACTATCAGCCACAGTAGCCCCCCATACTCCTTCTCAGTTAGGTTCCTAGACCTGGGTGGCATTGTGACAAAGCACAAGCCACGCTGGGTGAATGCCACAAAAAACATTTTGCTGACACAGGAAACCTACTAATACTATTTCTCCACTTAACAGAACACTAATCCCCCTATTACTAACTATGAAAAACCCCTAAACAGAACACTAATCCCCCTATGAAAAAGTATGAAAACCCCTAAACAGACAGACACCCCTTGACACACAACACACAGTTAGACAATACACAACACTACAGAGACTATTTGGACACAGTTAGCGAGACACACACTGTAAAACAAATGCAGGACAGGACAAAACTCTCAAGCACTTGGCAAACACACTCCTACACCTCTCAGAGACTACAAAGGAGTGAAATAAAAAGTGAAAGTATGAAATAACTTCCTGTTTGTGAGCAGGGCAGGCTGGGTACATCATTTCCTGTTGCGATGCGACTCGTTTCCGGCGATGCGTCATTTTTTGGCATGCGAATATAACCGATTTATGTCGCATCGGTAATTTGAAGCATGGTACACTGATAATACATTTTCCCTTACGGTGCGACCTGTTATCGTGGAAGCGTCATTATTGTAATGCGACTAAATCGTTATTATGTCGCATCGTTATTTGAAGCATGGGTGACTGATGTCATATTTTCCCATGAAGGTGCGACCAGTTGTAGTAGGAGCGTCACTATTGGCATGCGCATAAAACCGAATTATGTCGCATCTTCAATTTGAAGCATGGGTGACTGATGACATTTTCCCATGAAGGTGCGACCAGTTGTAGGAGATGCGTCATTATGGGCATGCGAATAAACGTAATTATTTCGCATCGTTAATTTGAAGCATGGGTGACTGATGACATTTTCCCATGAAGGTGCGACCAGTTGTAGGAGATGCGTCATTATGGGCATGCGAATAAAACGTAATTATGTCGCATCTTTAATTTGAAGCATGGGTGACTGATGACATTTCCCCATGAAGGTGCGATTAGTTGTAGGAGATGCGTCATTATGGGCATGCGGATAAAACGTAATTATGTCGCATCGTTAATTTGAAGCATGGGTGACATGCCATTTCCCCCTGAAGGTGCGACCAGTTGTAGGAGATACGTCTTTATGGGCATGCGAATAAAACGTAATTATGTTGCATCGTTAATTAGAAGCATGGGTGACATGCCATTTCCCCCTGAAGGTGCGACCAGTTGTAGGAGATGCGTCATTATGGGCATGCGAATAAAACGTAATTATGTTGCATCGTTAATTTGAAGCATGGGTGACATGCCATTTCCCCCTGAAGGTGCGACCAGTTGTAGGAGATGCGTCATTATGGGCATGCGAATAAAACGTAATTATGTTGCATCGTTAATTTGAAGCATGGGTGACATGCCATTTCCCCCTGAAGGTGCGACCAGTTGTTGGAGATGCGTCATTATGGGCATGTGAATAAAACGTGATTATGTTGCATCGTTAATTTGAAGCATGGGTGACTGATGACATTTTCCCCTGAAGGTGCGACAAGTTGTAGGAGATGCGTCATTATGGGCATGCGAATAAAACGTAATAATGTTGCATCGTTAATTTGAAGCATGGGTGACATGCCATTTCCCCCTGAAGGTGCGACCAGTTGTAGGAGATGCGTCATTATGGGCATGTGAATAAAACGTAATAATGTTGCATCGTTAATTTGAAGCATGGGTGACATGCCATTTCCCCCTGAAGGTGCGACCAGTTGTAGGAGATGCGTCATTATGGGCATGTGAATAAAACGTAATTATGTTGCATTGTTAATTTGAAGCATGGGTGACATGCCATTTCCCCCTGAAGGTGCGACCAGTTGTAGGAGATGCGTCATTATGGGCATGTGAATAAAACGTAATTATGTTGCATCGTTAATTTGAAGCATGGGTGACAGATGACATTTTCCCCTGAAGGTGCGACCAGTTGTAGGAGATGCGTCATTATGGGCATGTGAATAAAACGTAATTATGTCGCATCGTTAATTTGAAGCATGGGTGACATGCCATTTCCCCCTGAAGGTGCGACCAGTTGTAGGAGATGCGTCATTATGGGCATGTGAATAAAACGTAATTATGTTGCATCGTTAATTTGAAGCATGGGTGACTGATGACATTTTCCCCTGAAGGTGCGACCAGTTGTAGGAGAAGCGTAATTATTGGCATGCGAATAAAACCTAATTATGTTGCATCGTTGATTCGTCGCATGGTACGCTACTTCCATATTTCCCCTTACGGTGCGACCAGTTATCGTCAAAGCCGCATTATTGTCATGCGACCAAATCATAATTATGGGGCATTGTAAATTTGAAGCATGGCTGAGGGATGATATATTTTCTCCTCAAGGTGTGACCAGTTTTAGTACATGCAACATTATTGGCATGTGTCACAATCTTCATTAATGGGGCATAGCAGTTTTTATCTGACAATGTTGTTGCATATATTTGCTGCTGTTTTTTCGATGCTGGGCAAAAGATGCATGTTCACGCTTAGCATGGAAGTGTCTCAACGGGGACAAACCATGTTAGCCTGCAAAAATTTTGTGTTTGTATATTCAGCTGAGTCAGACTATGACATATGTTGACCAAAGTCACTTTTGGGCCTTGTGTAATGTCACTTTTGTGCCTAGAGTCAGCGAAGCATGGGTCAGATTCAGACTTATGCAGACCTAACGTCTCCTATCTCCCTCCTCCTGTATTTCTCAACATTAATGGAGGACCATGTTACCCGATGTCTGTCACACTACTTCGAATCCTCCTGTCACATGGAGCCCAATCAAGGCGGCTTCAGACCTGCCCACTCAACAGAGGCAGTTATCTTGCCACTCTTGTACACACTCAGGAGCAACGCGGACGCAGGGTCCCCCAAGCCCTCTTACTCCTGAACCTGTCGTCCGCGTTCGACACGGTGGACCATAACATCCTTCTCCACCTTGGCAAACATGCAGGCATCCAGGGAACCGCTCTTGAGTGTGTCGAGTCCTTCCTAACTGGAAGAACTGAAACGGTCCGCCTAGGACCCTATACTGAAACAAATACCCCCCACGTCCTGTGGAGTCCCACAGGGCTCCTCCCTTTCACCACTCCTGTCCAATCTATACCTCTGGCCGCTGATCCATTCTCTATAGAAATGGGACATTATTGTGTATTACTACGCTGACGACTTACAGATCATCCTCCCGCTCAATTCACCTCATGCCATCAACACGTTCCACGCTGTCATGATCCACATCCAATTATGGATGTACCAGAACCAATTGAAGCTTGACCCCGGGAAAACGGAGCTCCTCCTCCCTGGACTCAGTCATGGCCACTGTGGCCCTCAGTTCTGGCCCTCAGAGCTAGGTTCCCCCCCAGCCCCGGTAAAATCAGTAAAGGGTCTGGGAGTCATCATTGACGCTGAACTCTCCCTCAGGGCACAAGTGGGTGCGCTAGTTTCTTCCTCTATGTACCAGCTCCGGAAGATCGGTACAGTCAGTCACTTACTCCCTCCCACCGCACTTACCCAAGTGGTGTTCTCACTCGTGCTCTCCCGCCTGGACTTCTCTAAGTCCATCTACTACAGTCTCCCATAATCCCTGCCACACCGCCTCCAAGTTGTCCAGATTCAAGCAGGCCGTCTAATTCACATTACACCCAGATGGCAATCAGCCAAACCTCTACTCCACAGTCTTCACTGGCTCCCAAAAGACCCGAGGGCATCTTTTAAGGTGACCTGTCTCACATTCTAAGCCCTCCACTGGTCCCGCCCCACGTTTCTCCAATATGTTATCTGCCCTCACCGCACAACACAAACCCTCCAATCAGCTCACCGTCATCTGGTAGTCACTCCCAATACTAAAACCCAGAAATGTGGTGGTTGCACAATTTGTCATGTGGCTCCTGGGCTTTGGGATCTCCCTCCTTTAAATCCTCCCCTTCCCTTCTGAACTTCTGGGAATCGCTTCAAACACACCTTTTCCCTTCCATGGGCTAAATCTCCGCCACTCACGCTTCCGTCCTCACTCACTCTGTCTTATGGCGCCAGGAAGCCTATGGTGTCAGTGCACTCTATAAATTTCACCTAAGAGAAGATGAGATCAGATAACGTTACTTTTCTGCATCGAGTCAGGAATGCATGGCTCAGATTCTGACGTTGGCAGACCTATCGTCACTTTTGTGCGTGGAATCAGGAATGCATGGGTCAGATACTGAGGTAGGCAGACCCAACGTCACTTTTGTGTGTTGAGTCATGAATGAGATTATGAAGTAGGATACACTAACTTCATTTATGTGCCTACCACATTTGTTGATTTATGCAAACTTGTGTGAGCACTGAAGGTTACTTTTTAATGGCTGGTCATATTTTGACGCACATCCACTGTGTAACATGTTGATGATTGTAATGTTTGTCCTATTACTTATTTACTTTCATCATGACTTTGCAACATACAAGTACTTTGTTATCATTTTTCCTGCTGTGTGATTTCATTATGTGGACTCATCTTCACCAGTGCTTTATTAAATTTCTGCACCACAACATATGGATGGTAAATGTTGTTTTTTGACAATTGTGAATTTAGACCCTAATTTATGATGTTTTTGCGTACAATATTACTGCATGCATTCCTGCGGCACTTCCCTACAGCAAGCAAATAGGGTGGGAAGGTGCTGTGTCTATGACATATGGGAGATTCATGTGCTTTTCATGTGCGCTGACGCACAATGGCCGGCCTGCCTACCTGCACTATGTATGCTGTGTTGCATGGAGGAATATTTTTGTACAGGAAGGGTCACCTTCATACACATGTACATTCATACCCTGCACACCGAGACACATGCACTATGGTGCCAGGGTACCTGTGTTGGCCAGACACTGGTGAGTGACGCCATTGCAGGTGAAATTGCAAGGCACTACAATGTAAATGGATGTGTGGCCTGATGTATGTCTGATGTCAGCCTCCAGACATGAGAGTAAGTGTCATGTATTAACTCCACATATGAGATTGTCATGCAAATTGCAGTGTAAATTATTGTCAAATAATCATGCACAAGGTATAAAAGGTTGTATGAAGTATTTTTATTGGTGCAAACACAAATCTAGATGCATAATGAGGATGTTATTTTTGACATTCTTAGAAAAAATTACGCACTATCTCAGCACGTCTACGGATGCCTGCTGCTGTGCTTTGATTTACAGGAGCATGCCCATCCTCCTGGTCATCCTCGGGCATTTCTGGATTTAAATCAGGATCATCATCCCAGGGAACATGCGTGAGAACACAAATGTTGTACAGTATTGCACAAGCCAAAATTATTTTGCACACTGTCTGTGGTGAATACAGCATGTGTCCACCAGACTTGTCCAGGCGCCGAAACCTGGCCTTGAGCAGACCAAATGTTCTTTCCACAATGTTCCTTGTCCTGCAATGTGCTTGGTTGTACGCTACTTCCTGTGGTGTCTGTGGGTTTCCATACGGTGTCATCACCCACGGCTGAATGCCATACCCCTGGTCAGCTGTAATAGAATAAATGAGAAGGTACAATGAAAAGTTTGATATGGTTGTGGTAAACTAGAGGCCATATGTTGTGGGTAATATTTCATTTGGCAGTGTCCATTGGGCATGGATGTTGCAGAGAACACACCCAGGGACTCACATGCAAGACACCTTTGGCACATAGTTCTGCTGTGCAATGGACACATATTTGGAAGAGACAGGTAGTGTACGCAAACCACTGATATTAACGGCATATCATTCCATAGCATAAATTCATTTCTTCAAGAAGATAAGTATGAACTCCTCCAATGCATTTCGGGCAGGAGGCCCTTTGTCATTGAGCGTTCATGTCAACGCGTAGCAAGGACCGCTACTCGGCTGTTCTAAGACCGGTGTTCTGTAATGCTGGTCTTAGAACAGCCGAGTAGCGGTCCTTGCTACGCGTTGATATGAACGCTCCTTGACAAAGGGCCTTGAAGAAATGAATTTATGCTATGGATTGATATGCTGTTAATATCATCGATAACCCATTAACTTGAATACTTGTGAATAAAAAACAGAACTTGGATTACAACTTCTTTGAATCATTTTCATGATCATATACGGAGTGCCTCGCCAAGGGGATGTATTTGCAGTGGTTTGCGTACACTACCTGTCTTGCACTTTTGGCGCTTTGACGGAAGCACCACCCTTGGGAGCACCCTCAGCTGAACAAGCTTCTACGAACTTCGTTTACTACTGCTGTGCACCACCCACATCCTTTTCTATTTTCACGTATTTGGAAGGACATGCATTGACTCCCTATATGCCTCTACATGACCGTGGGCCTCATTTATGAGGGACTTGCACCACTGGTGCGTGACCTTTTGCCATTTTTGTTTTAACGCACCGGCAGCGCATGACCGTCATTAATTAGGGCCCTTCTATTAATGTCTATGTATATGCTAGTACAACATTATTACATCCAGAACTTCATTTATGCGTCATTGCAGCTATATTAGCTGTATGGTAGCATGGATGGTGCATTGTATCATACTCTTTTGCTTACCTACAAGTAGTCCATTTCCATACTGGCCATTCTTGAAACGATCATTTATGATGCAGTTCCTGAATATGAAGGCATCATGTACACTGCCAGGGTATTTTGCCAGCACATTTGTAAATAGTCCACGGTGATCCACAATGGCCTGTACATTGATTGAATATGTAAGTTTGTGATTAATGTACAAATGTGCAGTTGCTGCCGGAGGTACTAATTGCACATGCGTACAGTCCATGGCACCCAGCACATGGGGTAAGCCTGCTATGTCATAGAATCCTTGCTTTATCTCCATCTGCTGTTGTGGATTTTTGGGAAAACGGAGGTAGCGGGGTGTGAGATGGATGATGGCATCCAGGACAGTTGGCAGGAATGATGAGAACGCTGGCTGGGATATTCCTGCCACTTTGGCAACTGTTGTCTGAAAGGAACCCAACGCTAGCATGTGCAACACAGCCAGGAGCTTTGCCTGTGGCGGTATGTTGGTAGGCCTGTTGGTTCCTACCTCTAGCCTTGGTCCAATGAGTCGCAGTAGATGTTCAATGGTCTGCTTCTTCAGGCGGAATAGACTTATGACCTCCTCATCCCTGAGGCATCTCAGGACGCTCCTTGGACGGAATAACCACTCCTTTCTGCGGCGTTGCCTTGGGGGGTGGGGGGGGGGGGATTTTGTGGGGCAGGGGGGTGTGGTGGGATTCCTGCAGCTAGTCGTCTCCGTCTGGCAGCTACTCTCAGCATTACGACCTCCATGGTGTGGGGATGGTTGCAGCAATGTTCACTCTGGCCTCCTCTCCTCTTGCTATGTGCCGATGCGTCATTTCCTGCGCGTCCGTTTTGTAGGCGCACCAATTCCGACGCATCCGCAACGCTGCGCCATTCCCGACACGGATGCGTCAAAAGCGGGAAAGTTCGTAAATGTGGATGCGTCATTTTTGCGCAAGTTTTTCCGGGGTAACGCCCACATTGCATACATTAATATTTGCGTGTCGCAGGGCATTTTGACGCAGTGGTTTTTTAGCGCAGTCAGCTAAAAGTGACGCATCGTCGGAGATGCGTCACTTCATTAATATGGCGCATGCGTTGCGCCAACGATGCGTCATTATTTTTGACGCATTGTCGGCGCAAGCTCTTCATAAATAAGGGCCCTGACATCTCCTTTCAGTTAAACAGGAAATTGCTTCATTGAAATTGTTGTAGCGAAAAAAACCTTATGGAAGGTATAAAACGGTGATAAGTTGTGTGCTGCTTCGCTTAGGCACTAGCACAATCTGTGTAGATATATTCCATAATTGTTCGAGTACAGAAAATACACCTTATATATGTATACGTGGACAGAGGCGAGCTTCTGTGTCGGTATGTAGAGGATCTTGTATCTGTATATAGTAGCACTGTATAGCATCATTGAGGAGACACATAGTGTATGTACATGTGAACATAGGAGCCCACTAATATCCATATTGGATCACCAATGAGACCTATGATGTATGTGTCGGTCTCACTACTGGTTTGAGAGGCTGTTCAGGCTGCAGCTAAATACCACAAAATACCTCTGATGTCCAAACCACGTGGCTCCCTGGTCCTTTAAAAAAAAAGTTTTTCACTTTCACTCCTAGGTCAAAGTCACATCCTTGTATTCTTGCTGAGCGTTCACTTTCCGGCTCAGATGGAACGAAGTTCAGACACAAGCAACGCACAAACAGCTAGAGGGACTGAAGCCTGCTCTGGTGCCAGCGCCACATGAACAAAAAAAGCATTGACGAAGCCAATCAGTTTGACTTTTTGTCATGTGAAGTGGTTAGTGGTATGTTGCTTCCAACTGTCCTAGAAAGAAAATCGCATAATGACGCAACATCTTATGCTACAATATAGACGCTGGAAGTAGGGTTCTTTTGCTGCATGTTCAGCTTTTGCAGAGCTATGCAGTATCCTCAAAGAAAACTGTTATGAAAGGGAGTCAGAAGCTGAAGTCTGTTTTGTAAGTGGTAAATTTAAAAAGGCATACATAAGAAAAAATTGCATAGGAGATACTTTTGGCAAAGGGCCAATATTTGTGTTGCACCTTTAAGAAAGCCTGTGTGTGTGCACATCTTTACTTTGTGAACAAAAAAGCCAAACACAAGAACATGCTATCACAAAAGTAAAGTAAAACAAATAAAATCACACTGGCAATTTTAATTGAATATCACAGAGTTTTTATGATGGGCTAAGGTATTCAAACAGCACACACTTGCTCAGCATAAACCCATAAGTTAGCGATTAAAATGTCGTCATGTTGGCAATGTAAATACATCAAAGAGCATGCGCTGGTTCAATTGTTGCATCTGTACTCTAACAAAAGGACTATTTGATGCACCATCAAGAAAACCATGTGGAACAATAAATGAGACAATATAACACTCCATGGATTACCACGGCCTTGCTGGACAGCCCATCCAACTAAGAGGAAACACATGAAAACATTGGCTGAAGGGTCTGACCCAAAGTTTTCCTTGCTCTATACTTCCTATTGTACTTATTTAGAAGAACTGATCAAATGAAGTCTTCTACACAGCTAAGGCTGTCTATAGCCAGACCTAAATATAAAGGTTCACTACAGAATCTACTGATGCCAGCCCTTCCTAGGCTTATTCCTACCCATGGCCAGGCAATGCCACCCTTCACACATCTGATGGCCACTCCACCCACCAAAGCAGCAGTATGGGACTTAATTTCCTCTTAGTACTGGAGTTTCTCTGGGGTGGATTTCAATTGGTCCTTACCCCAACCACACAACTGTCAACTTCCTCACCTGCAGCCTGCGCATTTAACATGCAGGCAACAAAGGAATGAGCCTCATGCAGATCACTTTTTTTAGATTGACCGTCACAAATAATGTCTTCAGATACTGGGGATCAATCATCCTGTGCACTATTTTAGCCGGCGCTACCAAGAAACTCCTGTTGATTACCAACACTCATCAATTTCCAGGGCTGGATTCACTTAATCGCGGCTCCTTGACACGGTTTTGAAAGGCCCACGGAAGCGGAATGGGAAGGGGCTGGAGGACAAGCCTGTGGCGGGTGCAGCCGCATTGGATCTGGTGGCTGTCCCTGAACAATAGGCAGTCAGAAGGTACCCTGTCAGCTGCCTAGGTGGGGGTTAGTGATTTCAAAATCCATGAGGGAGGCAACCAGTCTTGAAAAGAATTCAGAATGAGATGGTTAGAATGTGCGTAAATCTCAGAAAGCACATGCCCATCCCTCACCCTCACCATCCGCATCACGACCAGCACCGACAACACCCCACCCTCCGCCGAACACCTGCACTTCCAGATCCACACCGACCCGAAGACCACCCTCAGAGGCACCCTGATCTACCGACCTCCGGGACCACACACTCAATTCAGCGAGGACATCGCCGACTTCGTCAGCCCGCACGCCCTCCCCTCCGCTGACTACATCCTCCTGGGGGACTTCAACTTCCACCTGGAGAACAACAACGACTGCAACACCAGCACCCTGCTCGCCAACCTCGCCAACCTTGGACTCAAGCAGCTGGTGTCCACCCCCACCCACCTCGCCGGACACACACTCGACGCCATCTTCTCATCCAGCAGAGACATCGCCTTCAGCCATGCCACAGAACTCCACTGGACAGATCACAGATGCATCCACTTCACCTTCAGAAGAACGACGACCCACCACCATCAGCAACAGGTTGCCCGAAGAAGCTGGAACAAGATCACAGCCGACCAGCTCGCCGCCTCCCTGAGCCAGCACCCTCCGGCCAGCTCAGCGAACCCCAGCCAGGCCGCCGACAACCTCACGAAGTGGATCAGCAACTGCGCGGACGAACTCGCCCCACTGAGGACCCCGCCCAGCAGACCCGGCAGTAAGAGAGCCCCATGGTTCACCGACGAACTCAAGAGCTCCAAGAAGAACTGCCGAGCCCTCGAGAAAGCCTGGAGAAAGGAACCCACGCCGGACAACAGGACCACCCTCAAGCTCGCCACCCGGAAACACCACCAACTGATCCGCATCGCCAAGAAAACGGCGTTCAAAAACCGACTGGACAACAACGCACACAACTACAAGGAACTCTTCAACATCGTGAAAGAGCTCTCCAACCCCAACGCCGGAAACAACGACATCACCCCTTCGCAAGACCTCTGCAACTCCCTCGCTTCCTACTTCCACAACAAGATCGCGGACATACACGACAGCTTCAGCACTCAACCGACGCACGCCACGACCGCAGGACCTCCACCCACCACCACCCTCCACGCCTGGACCCCGGTCAACACCGAAGACACCGTCCACACGATGAACTCCGTCCACTCCGGATCTCCAACCGACCCCTGCCCTCACCACGTCTTCAACAAAGCCGACGCTGTCATCGCACCCCACCTGCGGGACATCATCAACACCTCATTCAACACCGCCACCTTCCCCGAGAGCTGGAAGCATGCCGAACTCAGCGCTCTACTGAAGAAACCTACAGCAGACCCCACCGAACTCAAGAATTACCGCCCCATCTCGCTACTCCCGTTTCCAGCCAAAGTCATCGAGAAGACCGCCAACAAACAGCTGGCCACCTTCCTCGAGACGAATGGATCCCTCGACCCATCGCAGTCCGGATTCCGTGCCAACCACAGCACCGAGACCGCCCTCATCGCCGCCACCGACGACATCCGAGCCCTGATGGACAACGGGGAAACAGCGGCCCTCATCCTCCTAGACCTCTCCGCGGCTTTCGACACGGTCTGCCACCGCACCCTAGTGCAGCGCCTTAGCAACGTCGGAATCCAGGAGAAGGCGCTGGAATGGATAGTCTCCTTTCTCGACGGAAGAACACAAAGAGTCCGCCTACCACCGTACAAGTCAGAGGCCACCAAAGTCATCTGCGGCGTCCCTCAAGGATCCTCACTGAGCCCGACTCTCTTCAACGTCTACATGAGCCCCCTCGCGGCCATCGCACGCCAACATAACCTCAACATAATCTCCTACGCCGACGACACCCAGCTGATCCTCTCCCTGACCAACGAACCCGCCGCCGCCAGAGCCAACCTGCACGAAGGGATGAGAGAGGTAGCCGAGTGGATGACGACGAGCCGCCTGAAGCTGAACACAGATAAGACGGAGGTCCTCATCCTGGGCTCCTCGCCCTCCGCCTGGGACGACTCCTGGTGGTCCCCCGCCCTGGGCACCGCACCCAAACCGACGGACCACGCATGCAACCTGGGCTTCATCTTGGACTCCTCCCTCTCCATGACCAGGCAAGTCAACGCCGTCTCCTCGTCGTGCTTCAACATCCTGCGCATGCTTCGGAAGATCTTCTGGTGGATCCCCACAGAGACCAGGAAGACCGTCACCCAGGCCCTCGTCACCAGCCGACTGGACTACGGCAACGCACTCTACGCCGGAACCACCGCCAAGATCCAGAAGAGACTCCAGCGCATCCAGAACGCCTCAGCCAGACTCATCCTCGACATCCCACGACACAGTCACATCTCCGGACACCTAAGAGACCTGCACTGGCTCCCGGTCAACAAGAGAATCACCTTCCGCCTCCTTACCCACGCACACAAAGCTCTCCACGACCAAGGCCCGAGCTACCTCAACAACCGAATCAACTTCTACGCTCCCAAACGCCACCTCCGATCCGCCAGCCACGCCCTCGCCGCCGTCCCACGCATCCGCAGAGCCACCACAGGAGGAAGGTCCTTCTCCTACCTGGCCGCCAAGACCTGGAACTCCCTCCCGGCCGACCTGCGCCTGACCCAAGACCACCTCTCCTTCAGGAAGAAGCTCAAGACCTGGCTGTTCGAGCAGTAGCGCCCCCCCCCCCCCCTAGCGCCTCGAGACCCTACGGGTAGGTAGTGCGCTCTATAAATGTCTTTGATTGATTGATTGATTGACCCTCTGCAGTCCTTTCATTGGCTTCCATTGCAGCAAAAGATCCAGTTCAATGTACTAAATATCATGTGCGAGGCCTTCTGGGAATATTGTTCTCTTTATCTGCATAATTTAGCGGGTCACCACCAACCCATGAATAATGTGAGGTTCATTAATGTTTCTGTCTTTCTAACAGCAAACACAGGCAAATCCATTCAATGGGTTCTCTCAGAACTCTCTTCCATAACCAGTGCTGTGATGAGCCATTACAACTGCCCGGAGTTCTTGAGGTGTACTGAATCTAACTTATACTCATCATAACCTAGAACTCTAAAGTGGCAGTGTGGCATCATCCAAGCTCTGCACAAAAATCTTTAAATTAATGAATATATTCGTCAATGCAGACAAGGAGTTTTTGTTTCGTAGTAGGGCACGAAACTTGTTTTCTCAAGGGACTCAACGTGGAGTTTCGAGGTGGTGGGGTGCAAGGGTCTATATTATGTGGGTCTGACTGTTTTTCACTGGAGAGTTCAGTAAACCATGCCCTTGGTTTAAATCAAAAAGATTGGTCCATTAAAACACATCACTGCCTACTAAAAGCAGCCCTTTGCCACGTGGATGAGGAAGTCCACCCCCCAGGGGATGTTTTAGGGGTCCACTTCCTTCCAACAGTATCTGAATGCTCTTCTAAGGCAACTCTAGAGTCTGGATTCGGGAAGTTCACTGAATTAGGGTGGTACATGACAGAGATGGGACCTTGCTGGTTAAAATTGAATAGTAGAGCCAGCCTGGTATCGATAGCTGTCAACATTCAGCTCTTAAAAATCTGTTTCTGAGGGTTGGGTGCCACGCCCATTTGTTCAGTCAGTTGTGGTTGGTTTTGGTCTCTGGTGTCCCACCCAAGGTTTGAACACGGTTTCAGCATCTCGGTCGGGGTTGGAAAAGGACTATTGGCCTGCGAGTCTGGATTTGTTTCCAAAATTCTGGTTTGTCTGCTTGGTTGCTAAAGTCTTTGAATTAGCTGTTGACTTTTGTACAAGCCTTGGGTCTGTCTGCCATAGTTGGTATGGGAAGCCCACTATTCTCTTAACATCGATCCATCTTTGGTCTTCTTAATATATTTATATACCCTAGCTTAGTTCATTTTTTGCTCCCTCTGGCCTTCAACTTCTTTTCTACCCTCTTCATCAGACTTGGTGCAAACCACTGCATGGCCATGTGTTGGTGGGCCTGCAGTGCTCTCAATTAACGGACAATATGGCAGCGACCTATGTGGCCTATATACAGAAACTCCCCCAAGTACAAGGCTACTGCTAGTCTTTTAGGTTTAGTAAACAAGTTGACTTTCACATGTTTGGTGCCAGGCTCGAGCCTGTATATAGGGATCTGTCCAGGGACTCCACTCTGTAAGGTTTAGTACCCTGCAGAGGTTTGTCTGTCAGGGTTGACACAGGAGTTTGAGTCAGACAAGAATTGTAAGCCTAAATTGAGACACAGACCAGGGTCAATAATCTCCCCTTCTGGATATAACTCACTACCTAGACATTTAGGGTCAAATGTACAACATGCTTCTGCTGTACTAATTGCCACGCTTTGTAAACACAAACAAAATAGGTCCAGATTTACAAAAAAATTTTGTTGTGGCTGCACCGCTTTTTTGGTGCAAAAAACATATTCTGGTTGCAGCCCATAAAAAGATAACCACACTTCAAACATAGGATCAAAACAAAGAAAGTTCTTCCTAAAACACACCCAACATGGTGTAGCGTGCTATCCATGTAGGCAAGCGATTCACCACATAGGATTAGTGAGCACTATATAAATGTTGCAATGCAGTACAATGATCCTCGTTAGATTACTATAAGTCACATGCACTTAACTCTCGCCATTTTATTTGGAAGGGGGGAGGGGGTTTACACCCGTCAAGAAGGTTTCTGGACCAGTGGAATAGTCAGTGTGTCATAGCCCCTAATAATGCAAGGAAGGAAACTGACACCTGGACTCTTCGAATTGTAAAATACAGCAATAATCATGGTTCATTGGGTCTCTGGGCTCCGGTGCCACTGCACCTGCTTCAACAATCAAAGTTACGCCCCAAGTCTGGACCACCCCAGTGCATCGTTACCCTCCTATGCGGCAGCATTAATGACAGCTACATAAAGCGCTTTCTGCTGTCTTTACCACCCCCAAACAAGACTTATCAAAAAAAATCCCTGACAACTAATCCCGGTCAGTACAGCGTCTCAGTCACAAGAGCGTCACATGGAGGGCGCAGGGCACTGCGAGGGGACCCCCTTTAAATGCGGGCCTTTTCAGACTTTTGTTTCCTGGTTCTCATTTCTTCCTTTTGGCCTGCTCGGTTGTGTGTGTGTTTTTGTTATGGTAGTGACGCACAGCCCCGGTCATCCCTCTCCCTGCCGGACCGCACGTTCCCAGCTTGGCAGTGCCCGCCTCAGAGGGGGCACGGAGGACTTACCATTCACCCGGAGCCTGGGAAAAGTCGGAGAGAGAGGAAGGAATCTCATTCAGGGCCGCAGCGCCTCTATTCGCCGCCTGGGGACGGGGCTGAAAGAAATCCGGGGCGAGGGGTAGAAGCGCACGGCGCTGAAGCCCGGGCGGGGGGAGGGTGCACGCGGGGGTCATTAGAGAGTTTCATCAATGAGGCTGAACGGAAATCAAGAGAGAGGCCTTCACCCGCTTCACCTTTAGGATATAAAAGCATTTCGGTCCCCTGGCACCTGGCTGATCCACAAATTGCGGCCTGTCAGGCAGCTCTTTATATCCGACTGCGTGATTGGGGCGGAGATGTGTCAATCACAGGGTGAGCTGTAAACAGATGATTACACTGGGGGTGTTGTACGTTGTTGGTGAGCTCTATGCGACGTTTCTCATCGGAACCCAGGGCAACCCCCACCTCCACATTCGGGCAATCATCCATACCGCTTTCAAAGCTCCCTATGGGTGGTATTTAAAATGTAAACCCCAGCTGCATAGGATCATCCATTCCAGCACCCCCCCCCCCCCCAAAGCCATCCTCTCCTTACATTTGGCCCTGCCGTGAGATCGGAATTGTGGTGCATATTCATTGAAAGCAACAAGTCCCCAGAGCATTATAATGGGATGACCCTGTGCATCAACTTTCTAAAATAGTTTATCACTTACCCATTGTGATTGGGAACTTAGTGCTATTTCTTGGCCACCAACTTGCAACTAAAACTATTCACCAAAATGTCCAAGGAGCATAACCCCCACTCTTTCACATCACAGGTTTAACCCCCTGTCCCACCGTCAGCCGTCCAACAGGCTCACTTTTGTTGCCGACTGTCAGTCAAAAGGCTTATTTGCTGGTCCTACTACTCCCTTCATAACCCAAGACCAGGGGCAGCCAGAGCAGCGCAAAAGGGTGAAACAGGGGTTACTACTAGCTACTCCTACTTGCCATCCCGGAAGGCGCACACTTGACTTTCTTCTGCATGCTCTGCAAATAATTATTTCCCAATGGAAAACTTTATACACTGTATCCTACTGTAAACAGAAGAATTAGGTTTTTACTTGCACAAGATACATTTTTCTCTTGCCTGTTAGCCTGGAGGAGAACTCTATTCTGGCCTTGTGTGGTCCATACTACACGACTTCCTTGCTGAACTTGAGACATCTTCAAATCTTGCTCACAGCTCCAAGACCTTTTTTCTAGGGACTGTGGTACTCAACGCCATGTAGGCGCCCCGTGGCACAAGTAGTGCATTATCTTTGGAACTAGAGGGGCCAGGTACTACTGTGAGCTCACTGACTCACTAAGTAGGTCTCCATTGGGCTTTGACTTGCAGTGGTCGAATAATAAAGACTTTCTCTGGGAGGGCGGTGTGGGCAGAATGCTTAAAATGGAATCACATAGGCTCTGTGTGCAGAATCACCATCGATTGCAGATGCTTTCATGGGTGCTTATGAATCACAGACGCACACAGATCCTCTCTGGGTTGCAGCTGCTTGTAGACGCTCTCATGGATGATGACACTGGAGGGGTGGCAGTCACTGGTACGTTGATGAACATGAAGTTGCACGAGCACCTCTCTCTCTCAGTCACAGACACGCTTGGGCATGTTGGTGAACAAGGAGGCAAGTTGGTCCCCTGTCTCAGGATTGCTCATAGATTATTGCTGGGATTTTGAAGGGTGCAGACGCACAAGTCCTTTCAGATCATTTGTAGGCTCTCACAGAAGCTCTTGGGGGCTGCAGTGAATATGAAGGCGTAGTGTGAAGTAGGCCGCACAAGGCCAAGCAGACATTGCACATCGGATCTGGCAGCAGTTACTTGCCATCAGTCTTAACAGTGTGTAACTCCTCATAAGAACCCTCTGAATGCTAAATCCAGGCTCCGGTCCAGGAAAACATATTTCTACAAAACAAGCAGTCCTATCTCTTTCTTGGACTTTAACTGTGAATCCTGACGTATGCGATCTAGCCCTCCAGGCAAGACAGCTACGTTTTCTGTCTCTGGTCTCAGTCTCCCTGCTCCTAAGAATTTAGCTCTCTTGCAAGTAAAAATGGAACCCTAGATAAGCCAACAAATACACAAGGCCTACAATTTCCTGGTCAATCAAATTCAGATTCTCCAAGTGTTGGAAGGAGCCAATCTGGTCAAAATAAATTTTCTTCAGGTGTGCCACAGCCCCTGGGCACCCAGCCTACAGGTACATTGTGACTCAGCGTTTGAGGACAAAGTTCTAGATGTTCTCTGGCCAGATCTGGTATTGTCTTGTGGCTACTGACTTTCCAGAAAACTAACAGGATGTAGGGGAGGGCAGGTAGCCTGTCTTTTTGTTCAAGGTGTGCAGGGTTAGTCATGCACGTGGGAGCATTCATTGTCCATGTGCTGCTCCTCTCAGGTCCGAAACTGATCTGCAGGGAATATATTCCGCTAAGAAGGCAAGCAGGAGAGGATATCGGTTCCAGTGATTTAAAAAACAGACACATATACCTGTTTTACCTTGTTGATGCATAAAGGGTGGTAAGGGGAGAAAGAGCAGTGGGACAGGAAAAAGCGGGAGACATTAGGGGCAACAAATTCTTGCAGAGGACTCCCAACAATAGACCCCCATCTCTCGTACACCCGATCACTCTCAAGACCACCACAAAAAAAATCAGACAGAACCAGGAGCCCCAGTCCTGATGCAATTACATCTGATAGGCAGTTTCCATACTGCTATACATGATTAGTATTCAGCTGTCAATAACCGCTAGTCATGTCGTGGCTGCTCATGCGGACAGTGGTCACCCATAATAAAAGGAGTACTTCTGTGGCTGTGCCTTCATGTTCTGACAGAATGTAACACACTATTGGTTCATCAACAAACTAAATTATGTAGAGCACTTCCTAAGAGAGTTATAACTGAAGTTCTCTTCCCAAAAAAACATATGCCAGTCAGAATAAGACACTGAAGAGATGGGTGTCACATGGAGATCTTGTGAAACCTCCATGACCTGCTCTACAGACCCAAATCTTGCATCTTCCCGGGAATCTTCAGCTGTGTATCCCCTTCCATGTACGACTGAATTCATCTTTACTTTTCTTCGTCTTCCTCTTCAACACTTTTCACTGTTGATCCAATTGATGGACCCAACATTCTGTCTACAATAGCTATCTTGCCCCCGTCATATGTTTTATATCAACGCCGCAACTAATTCTTAACCCCCCCTTCTTGAATGCTTATTTTTCTTTTACCGGTGCTCTTCTGTTTTGAGAAAACTATAATACAAATGTACTAATTTAAAAGGAAAGCATTTTCCATATAGTAAGGACGAACACAGATTTCCTTTCAAAATGAAAACGTATTAATGAAAAAAGTCCTTGACTAAAAAAAAAACAGCTCACAAATTCAGAGCCTTGCACAAGGGAACTTGCGTGTCATGGACAAGAATTTCAAGTTCTGAGGTAGTGCCAGCCATGCAGGGCACCAGGTGGGTATGGTTAGGCTTTGAATGGTGTGCCAGTTCCAACTAGTTGCTGTAAGTGAATTCTTTATGAGTCCCTTCCCTTATGGCTTGTGGTACTGAAAAAAAAACCCTCCATAGGTTGTATAAAGTTCACTGAAGAGGCAATGAAGAAGCCACCAGCAGGGTCACTTCTCAGGGTACAGGAGACAGATTACCCGCAATCTTGATCATGCCTGCAGCTTCCCACACTCTCTCTCTGATCTCTGGTGCCATGGAACTGAGATTTTCTTCATTTTTTTTTACACATATTTCATTATTTTATAATAACATTTGATAGATACTTCCTGTATACTCCGCACACATTTCCTTCACAATCTCGATCAAGTATACTCTGTTTGTGCATCACTATTACATCACAATTCTTATAACAATTAAATATTTATACCATAACATGGGTCTTCAGAGTTGACGTCCACCTCATAAGCATACAATTATTTATGTACAACTATCCTATCTCGGTTTGTATATGGGTAGGGACCATTATACAAAATTCCCAAACAGCAATGGCTGCTTGCATACTTGGCTCTACATATGTATCCTCAAGATATGGAGATGTAGTGTTAATAATAGTGAATCCATACCTCCCTTTGTGCACTTACCTTTTTTGGTCACTGCACCTTTAAATACAATGAATTTACATCTTCCATTGCTTAATTTGTGCTGGTGATTTTTGGAGAACAGGACTTCGGCTATTTAGCACCCTCATCACTCAGTAGCACCAGAGAAGGGCTCCGGCAAAAAATGTGTGGGCCTCTGCACTTAATATTTATTTAGATATTTTTTTTTTTTTACAAATTGAGCACTGACATCTTCCAGAACTAGACAACTGGCTCATGGAAGCCAAATCACTGAAGACTTTAATACGGGAGTTAATTCTACAAGAAAACAATGATGAATAACAAAAGACATTCATGTCATGATACCAGTTGACAAGCAGGTAACCTGTATTTGACACCTCAGCACGCATTTCTATCACACTACAATGCATGTGATGGGAAGTAGGCACACGCGGAGTAGAGCAAGCTCTGGAGTTCAGCAAGACAGAGGGCCAACAGGCTCTGCAGCAGAATGTTTGTAGCTGGAGAGGAGATAAACACAGCATGAGTCAGGAAGGGGAACAGCCATTGCAACGCGGGTTTTACCACGCGTTGCTTTTTCATCGCACGCGTTACAAAGCATGCGATGTTACAACGCATACTGTTACATCGCATGCGCTTTTACAACGCATGCGATGTAATGTATAATGGCGGCGGGGCGGCTATTCACGTCGTTGTGAGGAAATTTAGGCTGGTTTCCTCACAACGACGTGAAGCAAGAGGGAAGGAGGAAGCAGGATCCGACGGCGATGCTGGATAGGAGAGAGATAAGGGGGTTTATGCATGGGATGGGGGTTACTTTTGTAGGGTTTAGGGTAGTGTAAAAGTAGTGTGGTAATGTTTGTGTTGTGTGTTTTTTAAAAACGTTTTAGTGTGTGTTGTGGCGTTGTCATGTTTGTTTAGTGTAGTGTAATGGGGAGGGTAGTGTAGTGTTTATGTAGTGTAGTGATTTAGGTTTTAGGGTAGTGTAGTGTTGTAGTGTTTGTTTATTGTAGCGTATTAGGGTTTAGGGTAGTGTAGGGGTGGGAGTAGTGTGGGTAGCGTAGTAGTGTTTTAGGGTATTGTAGAGGTGGGAGTAGTGTGGGTAGCGTAGTAGTGTTTTAGGGTATTGTAGAGGTGGGAGTAGTGTGGGTAGCATAGTAGTGTTTTAGGGTTTAGGGTAGTGTAGGGGTAGGAGTAGTGTGGGTAGACTAGTAGTGTTTAGGGTAGTGTAAGGGTGGGAGTAGTGTGGGTAGCATAGTAGTGTTTTAGGGTTTAGGGTAGTGTAAGGGTGGGAGTAGTGTGGGTAGTGTAGTAGTGGTTTAGGATAGTGTAGGGTGGCAGTAGTGTGGGTAGTGTAGTAGTGTGGCAGTGTTTTTGGGTTGGGGCAGTGTAGGGGTGGGAGTAGTCTGTTGTGTAGGTGTAGGGATAGGGATTTTTCTTACCTTGCATACTTTTACCACAAGTATAGCTTTACCACGCATGCCTTTGCGTTGTAATGGCATGCGTGGTAAAGGCATACTCGCGGTAAAAGTCTGCGATGTAATGGCATGTCGTTGTCATTGACATTGCGTAGTAATACCCGCGTTGTAATGGCATGCGTGGTATTAGTATGCGATGTAATGACATACATCCGTCAGGAAACACTCTGATATGGTCTTCTTTATTTACATGTTAGGTCTTTGGGTACAGTATAATCTGCATGAATTTAGACAGTCTCATCTTCCCTCCCACTGGGGGGCTCTCCCCAGCACAAACACCAGCAGTCAGTGCATAATCACATTCTTCCGTCAACCTGCCCCATTCTACTGCATCTCGCGCACTGCACATGTCTCTACCCAAACCCTATCAGTGCAAAAAATGTTGGTGACGAGCGATAGGTGCGACTGGAGAGGGATAAAGAAAACTTTAAGTCGGAGTTACCAACAGGAAAATCTCTCAAAACGTTTTGAATAACAAAATAAGGGCTAACGATGAAAGTAACTCAAAGGTTTGCCCTGTCAGTGCTTTTCATCATTATTTTATCTTGCAACCATACAGACATTGCAAGAAGCCCGCCTAAACAAATGGCCAGCCTTTTGAATAGCTCATTGTAGCTTCCATTGGCAGAAATTAAACCCAATAGCCTGAAGAAATGTAACTTTGGGGTGGGGGGACTTAGACAGGTTTCAAACAAAGGTGTCTTATTCAGGAGGCAGATTTCAGGCTCCTGAAGCACACATCAAGATCCAAGAGACAGCTAGGTCTCTACAAATGCAGCAACCGGACCTTGCCTACTCTAGTCAGCACTGTCCATGTCAATGACCATTTTCCCTCCACTTTTTGGCCCGATAGTCTTCTGCATTTCTCTAGTTTGCAGTGTCTTCCCATGGTAATGCTGCTATATTAGCCGGATGCCAAAATAAGCAGATATCTGGGAATTCGGAGACGATTTCACTGACAGCCACTGTATCTCAGCTCTGGTGGGCATCCTGGAAGAAGGCTGCCATCGGGATTCCTTTGGAGATGAAACAGAAGCTTCTAGTCCACCATCAAAGAATGGGGGTTAGTCTGGAAGTCCAATTACATGAAGCCATTGATCAAAAATTAATGCAACAATGTTTTATAGCACCTTGGAACGCAGAGGGATCTAATTTCTTTGCATATTTGTCTTATCAAAGTAGTGAAAACACTGGTGAAGACGGTCGATACAACCACCATGTATAATGTGAGATCAGCACCTGTACTGTGGTAAGTGCACTGTCTTTGGGTTATGTTTCTGACTGTGATGATCAGCAAATAAGGTAAACGTTACAGTAGGTTTTCAGGTCTGAAAGCCTGATTCTCTTTAGCCATTCTAGCTTTCTCTTCTCAGGAGTCAGGAGAGGGTATGTGATCACAATCCAAGATCAATGACCTCAGAGGCCCAGTTTCTGAGGCCTCTATGGATCTCTAGATCTACCTTAGATTGCACGGAAAAGGCACAGAGGCCAGAGATCCACCCAGGCATTCTATTGCACCTTGAATATTGAGACGGGGTTATTGTTGTGCCTGTGTCTTTCTACATGGAACTATGCGTCCAGTTATAGGCAGATACACGAATAATAGGGAGGGGCACAAGCTTTGCATACGTAGCCACAATATATTTGTGTATATCACACCTTGTAAATATGGCTGGTTCTATGTACATATGGATGTATATATATAAAGGGGGTTAGGCCTTCTACTAAAAATATACATGTGTATGTATACATTCATATCACTACATATTTAGATGTGTGAGAATGTCTCTAAACATTCATTTTAAATCCAGTTACTTGTTGGAAAAGAAACATTAACAAAAACAACTATTTCCTTCCACCTCTGTCCCATTCCCCTCTCTCGGACTCATCACATAACTTTTTGACTACTATGAACTTCCCAAACATCGTTTTTAAACTCGCCCCTCTTTTTAGCCAATTCACCCAGCTAACAGGCCACATGTCTACTACTTCCTATGACATCTTACAACATCCTTTCCGCAAACTCATTCCCATTATTCTATGCCTACTCAAACCACTACTAAACGCACAAGAGCACTAACGTAACATATCTACCAAAACAAATCCACAAGCAAAAGAAGGAAGCACATATTACTAATCTACTAACTATTTAACTCTAATCTTGGGTTCCGGAGTTAAGTGCTACTTGTGGCAAAGCAGTTGAACGCCTCGTCAAAGGTAGCAAGTGCTATATAAAGTCCATTTACAATTACAATTCAAGGCACAAACATTTTGCGTTATTGCCACTACAGAATTCTAATCCACTTTTAAGCTGGGAGGAAGCTGAACCTTTTTACCTATCACTTACCATATAAACATAGGTTAGCTCGCCCAGAACACTGCTGCACAATCAATCAATCATGGCATTTATATCGCGCACTACTCACCCGGAAGGGTCTCAAGGCGCGTGGGGAGGGGGGTCTGCTACTGCTCGAACAGCCAGGTCTTGAGCTGTTTCCTGAAGGCGAGGTGGTCCTGGGTCAGCCGCAGGTGGACGGGCAGGGAGTTCCATGTCTTAGCCGCTAGGTAGGAGAAGGATCTTCCTCCGGCGGTGGCTCTCTGGATGCGAGGCACGACGGCGAGGGCGAGGTTCGCCGATCGCAGCTGGCGGGTGGGCGTGTAGAAGGTCAGGCGGTCGTTGAGGTACCTAGGGCCCAGGTCGTGGAGGGATTTGTGTGCGTGGGTGAGGAGTCTGAACGTGATCCTCTTGTTGACAGGGAGCCAGTGTAGGTCTCTCAGGTGGCTCAAAATGTGGCTGCGTTGGGGGACGTCCAGGATGAGTCGGGCGGAGGCGTTCTGGATGCGCTGGAGTCTCTTCTGAAGCTTGGCTGTTGGTCCGGCGTAGAGGGTGTTTCCATAGTCCAGTCTGCTGGTGATGAGGGCCTGGGTGACCGTCTTTCTTGTCTCGGTGGGAATCCATTGGAAGATCTTGTGGAGCATGCGGAGTGTGTGGAAGCAAGATGAGGAGACGGCGTTGACTTGCCTGGTCATCGATAGGGAGGAGTCCAGGAGATGTGGAGAAGTGTGGCTCAAGTGGTTGGAGCGGCAGACCCTGATGCAGAGGTCTGGCCCGGACCAGGGTTCAATTCCCCGCCTCGGTGGGTCTTGGGCTCAAAATTTCCCCGGACCTGACAATTCTCGCCTCGGTGCCTATTCCAATCATGGAGTCCCACTCTGTAACTCTGGGCAATAGCTTGCTTAATCTCCACAATGGCCCCTCGCAGCGGGATGCCTGGCTTTCACCTTGGGGATGCCCAGTAATGGGTTATCTCGCAGGGGAATACCAGGACGGGTTCCCTAAGCAAGCGCTGGGACGCTTTCGGGCAGCCATGCGCTCTACAAATCAAATTTCATTCATTCATTCAGGATGATGCCCAAGTTGCATGCGTGGTCTGTTGGCTTGGGTGCGGTGCCTAGGGCTGGGGGCCACCAGGAGTCGTCCCATGCGGAGGGGGATGTTCCCAGGATGAGGACTTCTGTCTTGTCAGTGTTCAACTTTAGGCGGCTGCTGTTCATCCATTCGGCGACGTCTTTCATCCCTTCGTGAAGGTTCGCTTTGGCGGTGTCGGGGTCTTTGGTGAGGGAGAGGATCAGCTGGGTGTCATCGGCGTAGGAAATGATGTTCAGGTTGTGGTTGCGAGCGATGGCAGCTAGTGGTTTCATGTAGATGTTGAAGAGAGTGGGGCTGAGCGATGATCCTTGCGGGACGCCGCAGATGACTTCGGTGGCCTCCGAGCGGAACGGCGGGAGGCGTACTCTCTGTGTTCTTCCGGAGAGGAATGAGGTGATCCAGTCTAGGGCCTTCCCCTGGATGCCGGTGTCGTTGAGTCGTTGGACTAGGGTGCGGTGGCAAACAGTATCGAATGCAGCGGAGAGGTCAAGGAGGATGAGTGCCGCTGTTTCACCGTTGTCGAGCAGGGCTCGGATGTCGTCAGTGGCTGCGATGAGGGCGGTCTCGGTGCTGTGATTGGCTTTGAATCCGGACTGCGATGGGTCGAGGGATCCGTTCGTCTCAAGGAAGGCGGCCAGTTGCTTGTTGACGACCTTTTCGATGACTTTGGCCGGGAAGGGAAGGAGCGAGATGGGGCGGAAGTTCTTGAGGTCGGTCGGGTCCGCTGTTGGTTTCTTCAGTAGTGCGCTGAGCTCGGCGTGCTTCCAGCTCTCAGGGAAGGTGGCTGTGTTGAAGGAGGTGTTGATGATGTCTCGGAGATGGGGTGCAGTGGTGGGGGCCGCTTTGTTGAAGATGTGGTGGGGGCACGGGTCGGTCGGCGATCCGGAGTGGATGGTGTTCATCATGCTTGTCGTGTCTTCGGGGGTCACCTCGGTCCATGTCTGGAGGATGGCGGCTGGGTACGTAGGTTCGACCGGTGGGTGCGGGGGTTGAGCGCTGAAACTGTTGTGGATGTCGGAGATCTTGCGGTGGAAGTACGAGGCGAGGGAGTCGCAGAGGTCCTGTGAGGGGGTGATGTTGTTGTTGCCGGTGCTGGGGTTGGAGAATTCCTTGACGATGTTGAAGAGCTCCTTGCTGTCATGGGCGTTCTTGTCCAGTCGTTCCTTCAGAGATTTCTTCTTTGTGGTGCGGATGAGCTGGTGATGTCTGCGGGTGGCGAGTTTGAGGGCGGTCATGTTGTCGGTGGTCTTGTTGAGGAGCCAGGTCTTCTCGAGGGTGCGGCAGGCCTTCTTGGAGTCCTTGAGTTCGTTGGTGAACCAGGGAGCCTTCTTGCTTCTGGGTCTGGTGAGTGGGTCCTTCAGTGGGGCGAGGTCGTCAGCACTTGTGGTCAACCACTGCGTGAGGTTGCAGGCTGCTGTGTTAGGGTCCGTTGTTCTGACGGGTGGGTTCTGGCTGAGGGAGGTGGCGAGCTGGTCGGCGGTGATCTTGCTCCAGTTCCTGTGGGGAACCTGCTTCGGGTGGTGGTGGACCGTGTTCTTCGCGAAGCTGAAATGGACGCAGCTGTGGTCTGTCCAGTTGAGTACGGTGGAGTGACTGAAGGAGACGTGCTTGCTGGAGGAGAAGCTAGGATCGAGCGTGTGGCCGGCGTAGTGGGTGGGGGTGTTGACCAGCTGCTTGAGTCCGAGGTTGGCGAGGTTGTCCAGCAGGGTGGTGGTGTTGCGGTCGTTGTTGTTCTCCAGGTGGAAGTTGAGGTGCCCGAGGAGGATGTAATCGGTGGAGGGGAGGGCGTGTGGGCTGATGAAGTCCGTGATGTAATCGCAGAACTGTGAACGCGGTCCCGGGGGTCTGTAGATAAGGGTGCCTCTGAGGGTCGTCTTGGGGTTGGTGTGGATCTGGAAGTGGAGGTATTCGGCGGCGCTGAATGTGATGCTGGAGTCAGTCGAGATGCGAATGGTGCTCTTGTGTACGATGGCGATGCCTCCTCCGGTCTGGTTGATGCGGTCCCTCCTGATGATCTTGTAGCCGTCCGGGATGGCTATGGCGATGTCGGGGGCTGAGGAGGCGTTCATCCAGGTTTCCGTGAGGAAGGCGACGTCTGGGGATGTGGTGTCGAGGAGGTTCCAGAGTTCCACGGCGTGGCGGTGGATGGAGCGGGTGTTGAGCATGATGCACTTGAGGTGGTTGTTGCTTCCAGTCTTGGCAGGTGCGGTGCAGGTTCGGTGGCAGGAGAAGTTGCAGGATCGGCAGACGAAGGGTCCATGGGTGTGTCGCGGGGATGCTTGGTAGCATCCGGGGGCTCGGGCGGTGTTGAGTGCGATGAGTGTGGCGAAGTTGTAGGTCCTGCGGGGGGGCTGGCGGGCACGGGGGCCAGGGGGTCTGGCGCTGGGCGCGGTCCAGGCACAGACGGGCTTACCTTTGGTGCACCTTCGGCGCTCAAACGGCGCTCCCGCTGCGCGCGTCCGCTGCGCGGTCGCTGAGGGGGCGTCATAAATAAGGAGCCGGGAGGGAGGGTCAGCTGGGAGGCGGGGTGGCCAATGGGCAGGGAGGGGAGGCGGGACTGGAGGCGGAGGCGGGAGCAGGAAGGAGGAGACTGGAGCGGCGGCGGGAGAACGGTGGTGAAGTGACCGGGTCAGCGGCGGCGGTCAGCGGGTGAGGAAGGGGCAGCAGCGGCAAGCAGAGAGCGGCAGGCGGTACCTACGAGGCAGGCAGGCTGCAGGCAGAAGGCAGCGACGTCAATCAGCACCCTCAGCGGTAGGCAGGCGCCAGGCAGCGGCAAGCAGGCAAGCGGCAGAGCAGTGGGGAGGAGCGACCGGCTGTGGGGGCACAGGGGGGCACACATCCATATAAAAAGGTAAGACTATGTCAGACACTTCATGGGTTCTCTGTTCAGGAGGGAAGTATAAGGGATTGCAGATTACAGGGAAATCAATTGTTGGTTTCCATTCTTGAAGTTTCAGTCATCTAAGAAGTTTTTAGAAGTACTAAAAGGAATGATCAATATGTTAAAAAACAGACATGCTCCTATTAGCAGCCGAAGACAGTCCTTTAAAACGTATGGGTCAATTTTAGAACCAGTAAATAGATGTCAACTTATGTTTGATATGGAAAATGGATGTTTTTTTTTACTGTTACTTGGCCTCAAAGGGATTGTATTTAATTTTTCGTTTTTTCGAATTGATTGTACACTTTTTTCACATAGTTAAATTTCTGTGTTACAAAGATTAGACTTTAAGCTGAAAGCAGTTTCCAATTGTCATATTATCAATCTGTCATCTTGCCAATTTTCCCCTCTCGACCAGATTCGCCTGCGGAGTCCTACAGCAAGCACAATATGAAAATCTCTGTTTGGAGTATGGAGCTGATATTCGAGGAAAAGGAGTCTACAAATAAATGCTGATGAATTGTATTCCACATAACCTCCTGCTATAAAAATACAAAATGATCATTGCCAGGTGGCCTGTGACGCATCCTGCAGCAGCCGCTTTGAAAACGTTCTGCTAATTGTAGAAGCAGCAAAAAGATGTTTGCCCCCTAGGCACTAATGCGTCATTTGATGGCTCTAGAACAAACGGCGCCCCCTGCTGGCCGCACATAAGGCGACTGCCCAGTCTCGTGTCAACCTAGAATCATCTGTGTCTGTATGGCTGACACATGGAAACCTGTCTCAAAGATGTGTACAAATCTTATTAGGAATATTATAGAGACTGGTACTTTGTTGAGAGATTAAAAAAGGATTCAGTGATCCAACAGATGAAGAGCATGTCAACTCATGCATGTGCTGTAGTCCATGTACAGGTTAGAAGTCATCATATTTGGAATGTCATTCTCCAGTTAAGGGTCACTCCTTAGCTGCAGTTGCTTTGGGTTTTATAGGCCCAGTGGTTTCCAATCTACACCCAACCAGTTTGTTAGCTTTAAGCCAAGAAGTTTTAATGCCTTTCAACCTTATTTTAAAGGGGAGAGGGAGAAAGTTGTAGTCAGTGGCTTGCCAAATCAAGTCCCACTAAAAGCGAATGGCTGAGCGGTCAAGAACGTTTGTAAAATGGACACAAGGACTTCTTGCATAAGAAGAGTCCGGATAAGGGGTTCACTGATCACATGGATGGAGGGAGAAATACTATACTAAAGGTATACTAGAGAAAAAATTGTCTCTCCTCACCGTCCTTTGATTACACTGGACTTGGATCACGGATATAAAGCCGGGCAAAACTTGATTCTAATAGTAGAGACCTTTCTTCCCTAGCTGAGAAGCCAATCACTCTCCAAGTATAAGACAGAAGGGCGGTAAAAAGGAGGTCAAAGGCGGACAGCTGGAAGTGATTGTCCTGAATAAGGACACAACAAAAAGGGTTCATGTTTAGTAGTGTTGTCACTCTTGTGTAGGCTTTAGGTGTGCATGTTTATTAAAATAGCAAATTACGTCAATAACTTTTGAACATCAATTTCTGACGAGCAACATTTTGGATTCAGAAGAGAATGAAATGAAAGAATGAAATAATGCTGGTATAGCGCGTTTCTACCCTGAGGCCTCGTAGCGCTTGTGGACCGCAAGGAGAAGGCAAATCACTTTAGGGCATATTGCAAAAAAGATGTTTTAAGAAGTTTGTGGAAGGCCAGTAAGTTTGGCTCACCGCACAGGGTGGGGGGCAGAGAGTTCCAAAGGTTTGCAGGATTCAGGGAAAAAGAGCGTCCGCTCCACTTAGCGCGACAAACCTTCCTAGTGGTGGCGAGGAAGGCTGAGCTTGAACGCAGATTTCTTGAGGGCTGGTAGGGGGTGAGGAGGGAATGTGAAATGGCCGGGCCAGATTGCCACATGGCTCTATGAGCCAGGCACATCGATTTAAACTGAACTCTGGCCCGGATCGGGAGCCAGTGCAGTGTCCTCAGAGCGGGTTTTGCTGATTGTCTCCTGGGAATTTGGAGCAGTAGGCGGGCTGCACAATTCTGGATTACCTAGTTTTTGCAGGGTTGCCTGCGGGGCACCTAGGTACAGTGCGTTCCCGTAGTCCAGGTGGGAGAGTATTAAGGCCTGTACCATGATCCGTCTCGCCTTGAAGGGAAGCAGAGGAAGAATTTTCCTGAACATCCTCAGCAGGCCAAAGCAAGCGGCGGCTAGCTTGGTGGCCTGGTGGCCAAAGCACAAAGAACTGTCGAGCCACATGCCGAGGCTCTTCATCTGCTGCCTAGGAGCAGGCATTGGGGCAAGACAGGTTGGCCATAGCTGAGCCGATAGGGGAGATGGCAATTTTCCCAAGAACATCAGCTCAGTCTTGTCGCTATTCAGTTTGAGGTGGGACATTTCCATCCACTTGGCCACTGCCTTCAGGTAGCTCCCAAGAGAACTGGATGAGCCATCTGGATGGTTCAGAGACACCACCAGCTAGGTGTCGTCTGCGTATGTTAGGATCTGTATGCCGAATGGACTAACTACCTCAGCTAACGGTGCCATATAGGTGTTAAAGAGTGTGGAGCTCAAGGAGGAGCCCTGAAGGACCCCACAGCTAAGCAGCCAGCGGTTAGAGGAAGTGTTGCCCTCGAAGAGCTGGAAGACCCGGTCTTTGAGGAAGGACCGTAGCCAAGTGAAAGCCGAGTGGGTCACTCCCAGACTTTTTAGTCAGCTCAGCAGGATGTTATGATCTACAGTGTCAAAAGCGGCACTGAGATCTAAAAGAATAATGGCTGCAGAGCCGCCCTGAACCAAAGGTCGCCGAGCTTCTTCGGTTACAGCCAGAAGGGCCTTTTCTGTCTCCAAACGGGGGCAGAAGCCAGTTTGTGAGACGTGAAGTAGATTGTTGGATTCTAGATACTGTACTGGAGTAGAGTTTATATGTCTCTCGGTCAGCTTACTTAGCCAGGGGAGGAGGGAAATGGGACGGTAGTTGGATAGATTAGAAGGGTCCAACTGGGTTTCTTCAAGGGGGCCCTCACCTGGGTGCATTTCCAAGCAAGGGGAACCGTGCCAGCTGAAATGGAGGCATCTAAGGTAGCCAAGATGACTGGGTATATAACATCCAGGACAAGGGAAAGGTGTCGCGGGGGGGCGGGGTCTAATGGAGAGCCCTTAGTCCCTCTAGGGATGAGTGCTTTTAGAGACGCTTTGTCTAGTAGGGGAAACTCTGTTAGGGAGCATGCAGGGTTGGGGAGAGAGCTCCTGGTGTTGGACTCCAGGGAGTCGATCTGGGAGGGGGGGGAAAGAATGGACGATCCATTCGATTTTTTGGTGAAAGAATTCTGCTAGATAGTTGCATCGGGCGGGTGCATCCTCTGGATTGTTTTTTTTGGGGGGTATAGTGACCAGGGATTTGGCAATGCGAAAAACCTCCTTTGGGAGTTGGAGGCTGCACTGATTTTCCCCTCATAAAAGGAGGTTTGAGCAGTTTTCATTTCTGACTTGTAGTTCCTAATTGCCCTTTCTGTAGACAGTTTTCCTCATTTCTGTTGGGTTCCGTCTCCAATGTCTCTCTAATTTCCTACAGATTTGTTTGAGTTCCCTTAGTTCAGCAGAAAACCAGGGTGCTGTTTTTGGGTTAGATTGTTTTTGGAATGATCTTTTGGGAGCTAGCGTGTCTAATGAGCTTTGGATCCAGAGGTTAAAGTTGTTATTTGCCCTCTCTGGGTCTGAGCTAGTGGGCGGAATGGTTTCCTCCAGGAGATTGGACCCGTGGCTAGCAGAGAGGTTTGACCATTTCCTTTCTAGGATTAGGGTGGTGCTCTTGGGGGAATGCTGGCTACAGTTTCCCAGGTAAAAGGAATTGGGGAGTGGACAGTCCAAGGGAGGGGAAAGGGGGAACCGACCCGGAGATTCCGTGCATTACTGAGCACGGGATCCAGGAGATGATCCTTTACATGTGTCGGGCGAAGCCTTTCTGATTGATTTGGAGTGCTGAAAGACTGGATAAGAGCTCATTAGCCAGATTGTCAGAAGGGTCGTCCAAGTGGATGTTGAGATCTCCCAGGATGGTATAATTTGCTGAGGAAAGAGCTAGATTGGCGACCAGAGTCGGAAGAGCGCTAAGAAATTGTCCTGGGGGACCTGGGGGGCGGTAGAGCAGTAAGCCGGAAAATGTGCTGGTAGGACGGAATTCTAAAGAAAAATTCATATTTTCACAGTCTGGCAGCTCCTCAATAGAGAACCAGCAACGGAGTTGATCCCTAAAGATTATCGCTAGCCCTCCCCCTCTGCCGGTTTTACGATCCACTCTTTAAATCAGGTAGCCAGGTGGTAGGGTTTGAATGACAACTGGATCTACTTCATCCTGTAGCCAGTTCTCCGTGAGGAATATTGCATCAGGTTTAAGATCTTCTATTAACAGAGCGAGTTCCACTGAGTGTTTGGGAATGGAGCGACAGTTCAATAAGTAAAATTTTACGTGGAGGCCAATAAGTGAAGCCTTCTCACTATGTGGTTGGAACTTGAAGTTACAGTGAGGGCAGCCAGGGGGGCTATTGGCCATATCAAGAGAATGTAGGCATTTAGCGCTAGAGGGCCCTGTTATGCAACGAAGTGTCTGGGCACTGTATGACAGGATACCTCTTGAAAAACTGCCAGGGTTCGTGGCCCCCGGGTGCGGACGGGCTTGCCTTCGGCGTGCCGCTGGCGTGCCCGGTGCGCGCGTCCGCTGCCCGTCTTGCAAGGCATCTGTTTTTAAGGTGTTTGTGCTGACAGCTGCAGGCAGCTGATTGGCAGTTTGGCCCTGGAAATCGTAAATCACTTCCGGGTCCCAGAATCTCGTCCCGCGTCCCTCCACACAAACCAAATAATGGCGGTGGACCGGGGAGCTTGGAACTACAGGTGAGTCTGTGCAAAATACAATTGAAGTGCAACTTAGCTTTTTTTTAAAAAAGATCTTGAATACCGAGTATCGTGCACACAGAGGTCTTCCCACTGATGCTAAAGTAGCCATGATGCTAAAAGAAACCCATCAACACAGGCTGGCAAGGCACATGTCCGCTCTGCTGCTAGGGGGTTTTCTTCCCAACCCAAATTCAAAGTAAGGGAAGTGTATGCCATCTTCCAAATATAACATTTATATCTTGACAAAAGTATTTTTTATCAAGTACATCTGCTTAGTCGGAATTAAGTTTAGAGACACAATAAAATGATCTACATAAAAAAGACCAGGGAGCTTGGAACTACAGGTGAGTCTGTGCAAAATACAATTGAAGAGCAACTTAGCTTTTTTTAAAAAAGATCTTGAATACCGAGTATCGTGCAACACAGCTGTAAACAGTTTGTGATTTTAAAAATGAGAGCGAGCCCTTCTCTGGCGCTCCTCTCACAGCGTAAACGAACTTGCCTTCCTCAAGCGCGCCCGCTGCGCGTCTTGCAAGGCATCTATTTTTATGGTGTTTGTGCTGACAGCTGCAGGCAACTGATTGGCAGTTTGGCCCTGGAAATCGTAAATCACTTCCGGGTCCCAGAATCTCGTCCCGCGTCCCTCCACACAAACCAAATAATGGCGGTGGACCGGGGAGCTTGGAACTACAGGTGAGTCTGTGCAAAATACAATTGAAGTGCAACTTAGCTTTTTTTTAAAAAAGATCTTGAATACCGAGTATCGTGCACACAGATGTCTTCCCACTGATGCTAAAGTAGCCATGATGCTAAAAGAAACCCATCAACACAGGCTGGCAAGGCACATGTCCGCTCTGCTGCTAGGGGGTTTTCTTCCCAACCCAAATTCAAAGTAAGGGAAGTGTATGCCATCTTCCAAATATAACATTTATATCTTGACAAAAGTATTTTTTATCAAGTACATCTGCTTAGTCAGAATTAAGTTTAGAGACACAATAAAATGATCTACATAAAAAAGACCAAAAGGCAGCAATTTTTCTAAGAGACTCAAGGGGCAAATGGATGTCTCTACTGCCTCCAATAATTTTTTGAGGCAACTTTAAATGGGGACCCTTTGGTGGGCGGGAGGGACTTGAATCTCTTCAACCGCTAGAAACGTATGCGACAACCTCCTTAGAGGAGTAGTAAAGGGATGCAATATAGTGTTTGTACAACCCTACCACCCTTTTGCAAAGGAAAACGTTTGGGGCATGGGTACATATGCTCTCGGTCTTGATAGATTGCGATTTAATTGGCAATAATTTCGCCATTATTTTTTATTCCCTGTTATTTCTGAGCAAATTGGAAATATATTAATCAATCAATACATTTTTAGAACGCACAACTCACCCGTGAGGGTCTCAAGGCGCGGGGGTGGATGGGGGGGGAAGGTACTGCTACTCCTCTAACAGCCAGGTCTTGAGGAGTCTCATGAAGACCAGCAGGTCCTGGGTCTGTCCTAGGCGGATGGGGAGGGTGTTCCAGATTTTTGCTGCGAGGTGAGAGAATGATCTGCCCCCTGCAGTTGCTCGATGGATGCAGCGGACGGTGGCAAGGGCGAGGTCAGCGGAGCAGAGCTGGCATTTCAGGGTGTAGAAAGTGAGTCATTCGTTGAGGTACGCTGGTCCGGTGTTGTGGAGAGCTTTGTGTGCGTGGGTGAGGAGCTTGAAGGTGATCCTCTTGTTGACAGGGAGCCAGTGTAGGTCTTTCAAGTGGGCTGTGATGTGGCTGTGAAGGATGAGGCGTGCTGAGGCGTTCTGTATGCGTTGTAGTCGTTTCTGGAGTTTGGCTGATGTTGCTGCATAGAGAGCGATGCCGTAGTCCAGTCTGCTGCTGACGAAAGCCTGGGTGACTGTCCTTCTGGTACCGGTGGGGATGCATCTTTAGATCTTGTGCAGCATGTGGAGGGTGTTGAAGCAGGAGGAGGAGACGGCGTTCACTTGCTGGGTCATTGACAATGCGGAGTCCAGGATGACTCCCAGGTTGCGTGCGTGGTTAGTGGGCGTCGGTGCAGCTCCCAGTGCAGCACAATTTCATTACATTATACAATTTAAATACTGTGAGATGGGTCTCCAAGGCTTGATCACTAACAAAAAAGTAGGAGGTTTTATTGTATTAGGGGGCTGAAACATAGATTAATAACTGAATAGCTTGTGAGGGAGTGTTATGGGGTAGGAGAGCCTAATCATTTAGTGGTGTGGACAGCTTGCGGGGTGGGGGGTTGGTGGGTAGATTCTGGCACATTGTTAACAGGATCAGGAAGTCGAGGGGATTGAAGGTCAGATGGTTAGGTGCAGGAAGAGGAAGCCTGCTAGTAGAAGGTTACAGGAAGTGATGTATAACCTTTACGTCCAGGACAGGTGAGGCATGACAAAAGGAGCAAGGACAGGTAATAAGGATTTGCACAGTCAGCAGGAAGGAACAACTGGTGGGTAATGTTGGTATGTTGTTGGTCGGCCTCTTGGACCAATGTAGTCGGTGGAGGGAGCGGTGGATCTGATTTTGTATTACAAAGTTTCTGTAGGCGCGCCTGTAAGGTTATGACGCCGGTACAACAGCTTCTTGTAAGTGAAGACCTATCTCATTAATGTAGCCTTTTCCAAACGTTGGGGCCCATTAAGATGGGGAGCAGATTGCCCCCGCCGGGTCTGCGGTAGCCACCGCTGGCCCAGCGGGGGAAATCCGCCCGCCATCAGTCCATGATTCCCCACGCCACATATGGATGGATGGGGGGGCCGTGGCGGACAAGAAGACCTTCGCTGCTTTTCCGCCGGTCGACACATCGACCGGGCAGAAAACTGCCACAATATGGTGGCAGTGTCTGTAAGACACCGCCATCCATATTATGATGAGGGCGAAGATGAGCCTTTAGGTTTAAAGTATTTTATTAAGGCATAAAAAACACGGGGAGGGGAGCAGGAGGTCAGGCAAACATACAATACAAGAAGCAAAACGTTGCAGCGAGTCAGAAGAAGAAGAGGGAGGCAGGGTGCCCCAGAGGGTAACAAGGCAAAAAACAGAAGGCAGTAAGGCACTGTAAACAACCCCCCGTAGGCCCCCACTCCCTAGGCAAAGCCAAGCCAGAATAGCACTCTGCGGCACAGCAAAAGAGAAGCATACCATACCACCAGCCCCTCGACCCCAGAAAAGGAGAAGAAAGAAAAGCAAGGAGGAAAGAAAAGAAAATAACACCCCAACATCCCCGTCCGAAAAGCAGCATTAGAAGCATATAACCTCACTTCCCACCCCCAGCCCCCGGTCCCCAATCCGTACAATCACTCCGCCGCTGGCGCCGGCGGTGTCAGCCTAAGGAGGCGCAAGTACCGTGGGCACGTTAGCTCGCGAAATTCCGTGGACAGCAGTGCCAAAAAGGGATGCCAGAGCTCCTCAAACTGATCAACATTCCCAGCCACCGTTAGCGATATCTTCTCCATACCCAGTACCTGCCAGAGCCTATGCAACCAACCAGTGATAGAGGGTGCAGTGGGGGTGCGCCAAAGGACAAGTATGTTCTGAACGGCTGAGCCTAGCGCAATCGCAATCTGCCTGCCCCTGCGGGATTTCAGCGGGTACATCAAGTCATTGGGGAGGCCAAGCAAGACATACGCGGGGAAGCGCGGGAGCTCAATCTCAAAATGCTTATCCACCTCATCTAAGACTTCCTTCCAGTAGGCCGACAGCACCGGGCACTCCCAGAGAATGTGCGTGAGGGTGCCCTCCTGTCCGCAGCCGCGCCAACAACCCTTATCGCCTAGTTTGCGCATCTCGTAGAGCCGCTCCGGGGTGTAGTACCAATAGGTGGACACTTTAGTGAAGGTTTCCGTCAGCCCAGTGTGGTATGCAGAGTGCCTCGCCCGATACGCAATCTTGTCCCATTCCTTGTGGCTCAGGGTCCTGCCCAGTTCCCTGTGCCAGCGCTCCCTCCCTGGGTTATGGTAGTGAAACGGCGGGGGCTGGAGAAATTTATACAAATCAGTGATGAGTTTGGCATCCGAGGCCCGGGTCACCAACCATCGCTCATAGGGCGTAATTGTACGGGCGGCGACGTCACGCACTGAGGGTTGAAGAGCCCAGTGGCGGACTTGCATGTAACGCAGTCTATCCCCCTCCGTCAGGCCAAACTCCTGTCGGAGCTGTTGGAAGGGGAGCACGCCCTCCGGCCCGTAGATCTGGAAAAGCGCTCTACATCCCGCACTCACCCAGTGGGAAAAGGCCCCCGGCTCCAGGCCCGGAGTGAAGTCCGGGTTGTCAGCAATGGGAGAGAACGGCGACGGAAAAGTGGTGAGCTCCCGCAGCTCACACACCGCGTCCCACACTCTTAGCGGGACCCGGGTGATAAAGGAGGCGTAGAGATTAGGCGGGCGGTGAACGCGCCGTAGGAACGGGACCTCCTGGAGGGTACGGCCCGCAACTGCCTGGTCCTGAAAGAGCCAGTGTTTGTCCGACTCCCACCGGCTCCACTCCACCAGGTACCGGAGCTGCGCCGCCTGAAAGTACTTCCGGAGGTCCGGGACCCCGAGACCTCCCGCCTCCGGGGCAAGCATGGAGAGGACCCGCTTCATCCGAGGCTTACGGCCTTGCCACACAAAGCGGGAGATGTCTGCCTGCGCCTGCCGTATCCAGCCCACGGGGGGCTGAAGAGGTAGAGCGCGGAAGAGATACAGGATCTGGGGCAGTATCGTCATCTTCACCGCCGCAATACGGCCCAGCCACGAGAGTAGGCCCTTGTTCCATCGGCCGAGTTCCTCCTTTATCTTTTTGCCTAGAGAGGAGTAGTTAGCTGCGACCATGGCAGGCAGGGTGGGGGCAAGCAAAATGCCCAAGTAAGGCACCGTAGAGGAGGACCACTGCAAAGGGAAAAGACTTTGAAGGTCCCGTCTGGTGTCGGCAGAGAGCGACACATCCAGTGCAGCCGACTTAGTCATGTTTATTTTAAAGCCCGCAACGCGGGCAAAAGCGTCCAGCTCCTGGACACAGGCAGGGAGCGACCGCCTGGGGTCATCTAGGGTCAACAAGACATCGTCCGCGTATAGGCTGACAGTGTGTGTGTATTGCCCCATCTTCACCCCAATGGCGTCCGGGTTGTCGCGGATCCTCTGCGCAAACGGCTCCATATAAAGGGCGAAGAGGAGCGGCGAGAGAGGGCAACCCTGTCTCGTGCCGCGCTCAATGGTGAAGCTGCTGGAGCTGTGTCCATTGACACGCACTGACGCCGACGGTGTCCTATAGCAGTTAAAGACCATAGTGCGGAACTTCTCGCCGATCCCTAGTTTCCCAAGGACCAGCTCGAGGTATGGCCAATGAACCCTATCAAAGGCCTTCTCCGCATCGACCGATAGCAGCATCCGCTCCCCCGGGACGCGTGAGGCCTTTTCCAGGACGTGCGTCACTCTCTTCGTGTTGTCGACCGTCTGCCTACCGGGTACAAAACCGGCCTGATCTGCCTCCACCAAACCTGGTAAGTGTAGACCCAGTCTGGCCGCCAAGATTCCGGTGTAAAGCTTGAGGTCCACATTTAGGAGCGAAATGGGCCGGTACGAGCCGCACAAGGTCCGGTCCTTCCCCGGCTTGGGGATAACCGACACAGTCGCCGAGAGGAGGTCCGGTGGGATGGCGCCCGGTTCGGAGAAGGAGTTGAACAAGCGAGCCAGGAGAGGAGCGACAGTGGGACAGAAGGTCTTGTAGAACAAGGCCGTGTAGCCATCCGGGCCCGGGGCTTTGCCATGCTTTAGCCGTGCGATCGCGGAGATGACCTCCTCCACGTGAATGTCCCTCTCTAGGTGGTCCGCCTGGGAGGGGTCCAAGACCGGGAGGGTCACGGAATCCAGATAGGCCTCAGCCTCTCCCGGTGGGGAAGATTCTGAAGCGTACAGTGCCTCGTAAAAGGATCGAAAGGTATCTGCCACCTCCGTGTCACCGGAAACCGGGATCCCATCCACTCCCACCAGCTCCTTCACCACATTGCGTTGCTGCGCAACCCTAAGCCTATGGGCCAGGAGCTTACCGCACCTGTCTCCGCCGGTGTAAAAGGCGTGTTTCAGGCGCAGCGCTGCGTACTCCGCTCGATCTAGATCCAACGCAGAGAGGAGTTTTCGTGCCGCCTTCAGTTGCTTCCAAACCCGAGGTGCCCCCGTCCGGCGGTGGACCTGCTCAAGCTCCCTAACCTGCGCCGTCAGTTCTTCCCTCTTGCGCTGGCGTTCCTTATTTTCAGCCGAGGAAATGGAGATAAATTCTCCCCTGACGACTGTTTTCAAAGCCGCCCACTGTGTAGCCAGGGACGTGTCAGAGTTGTTATTGTGGGTCAGGTAGTCCTGGATGACCTCCTCCACTCGCTTCACCACCGATTTCTTATGGAGAAGCGTGTCCCGGAGCCGCCACATCCCTCTCGAGGGGGGGGGCGCCGGCCACGCAAAAACTCCGGAGACCGGCGCATGATCGGACAGAGACAAGACCCCGATGTCCGCCGCCGTGGCGGCCGAGCGAAGTGGGCCGCTCACCAAAAGATAATCCAACCGCGAATAAGTGCGGTGTGCGTGGGAAAAGTAGGAGTAGTCCCTATCGGTGGGATGCATGGTGCGCCAGAGGTCATGCAGGTCCATCTCTGCAATCTGGTCCTGCACCGCTTTAGAAAGCTCCCCTGTCTGCGGAAAACGCTGGGCAGACCTATCTAGAGTGGAGTCGAAGACCATATTCAGGTCTCCCCCCAGGATGACATGGCGATCGGGCGAGGCAGCAACATCCACCAACACCGAGTCCAGGAAACGATCTTGGTGATCGTTCGGGCTGTAAACCGAACCAACCGTAAAGGTAACACCTCCTAAGCGCATGCGATACACCAAGAGCCTCCCCTTCTGCTCGGCATGTTTATACAGCACCTCCCCCCTAAAGGAGCTGGCTAGAAGAATGGCCACCCCAGCGGTCTTAGTCGCAGCAGAGGAAAAAAGTTGAGTGGGGAACTTGGCAGAGCGCAACCTATGGCAATCTCTGGAGAGTAAATGGGTCTCCTGCAGGAGGCAAATATCCGCCTGCGACCCCTCCAATAGGGAGAGGATCGCCCTACGCTTTACGGGGTTATTCAGACCCTTGACATTAAGGGTCACTACCTTCAGGGGTGGCATCGCCTCCAGGGAAACAGCGCGCTATGCAGCAGGCGGGGGATCAGCGGAGGGGGCGCGCGGGGCAGGGGCGCAGGGAAGGCCAGAGGCGGCATCGTACTCGTTCGGACAGCTTCGGACGGGACCCCCCCCACAACAAACCAACAATGAAACCCCCCCAAAACCCATTGATGGCAACCGGCCAAAACAAAAAGCAAAAAACAACACCCCATAGTCTCAGTCTAGCCCAAATGGGCGAGTCTGCAGAAAACAGTCAAGTGGACGTCCAGCCACACACCACCCCCCCACCCCCCCAACCCCCAGCCCAGCATCGTGAAAGCTAAGAGCCTCTCCCCCCGGAGAAAAATTAGGCCGTCAAGGCCACACCAGTAGACTCAGGCAAGTTCCTGGCCGCAGTCCTCAGGGCCTCCGCCATGTCAGCTCTGATGGTGGGCGAGTCCGGGCGACTCGCTGGCGCTGACGATGGGCGCCTTCTCGACCTCCGTCGGCTCCGCCGCTCGGGGCGCCTCCATGCGGGTGTAGCCCCGTCCTCCTCCGTAGCAGTAAGACCCAGCACCCCGCAGACATCTTGTAAGGAGCGCAGCTGATGCAGTACCCCATTCCATCGAAAGATGAGACGGAAGGGGTGACCCCAGGAGTAGGCTGTCTCGTGCTCTCGTAGAAAGTCCGTAGCGATGCGGAAAGACCTGCGCTTTTGCAGTGTGATGGCAGACAGGTCCTGATAGAGCGCCACAGGTCTTTCGCGGAAGGTCAATGGTTGCTTCCTACGGGCCTCAGTCATGATGCGCTCCTTTAGAGGGAAATCCGGCAAGAATGCCAGGATATCAGGCGGGGGTGCTGATGACTGGCGCTGGCGGCCCACCCTGTGCGCCCTGTCGATGCGGATGGGGAAATCCGCTCCCTCCTCCAAGATGTCGCGAAACAAGTCCTGCAGATAAGCCACCAGGTCCGCACCTTCATCGGCGGATGGAACACCCCGGACCCGGATGTTGTTCCTCCTGGACCTGTTCTCGAGGTCCTCCGAGTGGGCCTGGAGCTCGACACATTGCTCCCGGAGGCGGAGGACGTCCTGCTGGAGATGGGTTATCTCCTCATCGCGGCGTTGAGCCGCCGTCTCCACAGTGTCGACCCGTTCGCCCAGGCCCTCGACTTCCCTGCGCACCTCCCGGACCTCTCCAGCCACTTCGGTCTTAAGAGTCTGAAATTCCTCCTTGAGGGAGGTGAATAAGTCCTCCATGAAGGACCGCGTGACCGGCGGCTCGCCCGCATTTGCGTCCGTTGATGCCCGGGAGGCCCCCGGGGACGGCTGCGTCCTGTCGCGTAGTTGCTGGGACCTGCCGAGCATTTCCGGCAAGGTGCGATCACCCCGTGCCGCGCCACGTCTCCCAGTCATCCTGGGGCCCGGCAAAGCCCAGGATTAGTTGCTGTAGGCGAGCGGGCACCAGATGTGAGGCCTTCGTCGAGGACAAGGATAGTGCGTCACAGGCGACAAAATGGCGGTCCGGGCATGGGCAAGACGGCCCTCAGGCCTGCAGGGCAGGCAGCAACGTCCGAAGAGTAGGCCTCCCGTCTCGTGTTCCCAGGGAGGGCAGTAGATGAGCTGGCGCCAGAATGAGTCGAGGCTCCCGTGTGAGAAGGGCGCGGGCAGGGGCCACCGGGCTCAGCCACACAAAGACAAGATGGCGGGAGGGTGGGACCCAAGAAGGCAGCCCGGGCCAGCAAGTCCGTGGGCAACTCTCAAATGATAACGGGTCCGGAAAGTGCGAAACCGGTGCCTCCCCCCATCACCAGTCGATTGCCCGGCTCGGGCACTGCCCGAACTCCGCCATCCAGCGCCTCCGGGCGCGGAGTTCGCAAGGCGTCACCCCCGAGACCCCGGGCAGTGGGGGGATCGCCGGTACAGGGCTAAAGTCCGTCGCCCGGTAATGGTGCTTGCCACCAGGGCACCGCCAGGAAGCCACCTCGCTCTGCGGAGTCCTTCTAGTCCGCTCCTTCGGGATCTCCGGCGTTCCGCAGTTCAGCACTCGGGCCAGCCAAGGCGCGCGGACAGCGCCGCACTACGCTCCGCCTCCAGGCTCCTCTCCTCGGGGCGACCCGGGCTCTAGTCCTCGGAGCGATCTCCGAATAAACTTTTCGGGAACTTCCCCCGGGGCTCCAGAAGTCAAAGTGGCACCAAAATGTGCCCCAGGAACTCCGGCACAATTCTCTCACCCGCAGTGCAGCTGCGGGGGGAGAGAGGCGCAGGAATCGGGGCTCGAGCCGAGCCGGGCTGGAGGAGCTACGGGAGGAAGCGTCCGCTCACCCCGCCATCTTGGCCACGCCCCCGAAGATGAGCCTTTAACCCCGCCATGGAAAGGCATGCGGTCTTCGCTGTGGGGGGGCCCGTAGCGGGCCCCCAGGATGTTGGGGGGATGGGTGGGAACCTATGGTACCCCTGCTGCATCAAGGTGGTAGGCATCGCGCAGTGCCTGTTTCCTTGTGCATGCCAATGCACAACGTGCATTCCCAGCATTGCGGTAGGCAGTGCTGTGAATGGGGGATGCCACCGCCACGGTTGTGGTGCATCCTATTTACAGGTGTGGGACCACAGCACCCCGCGTGGACGGTCCCGCATTCCGTTACGGTGGCAGGCGCCATCGTTATGGACCCCTTTATGTCTACTGTTGATGGTGCCATTTTGCCCTTAGTGGAAAGGTCGTGTCAACTGGGATTAATCTTTCTCAAGGACTCTCCTAAGAATAAAAGAAATATGCAGCTAATTTATGTAGCAAATAAAGATGTCTAAAAGACCAGCCTGGCTGGTAAATTAGCAAAAGCAAGAACAAAGTTACTTTCACAAGAATTTCTGTAGCGGGGTCTGGTGGCTTAGTGGACTAATGCATCCACTGCAGAAGCCTGTGTTCAACCTCATTGTCACAGGTTCAAATACCGGCAGGCCCACTCAGCCTTTCATCCATCTGAGGTCGAAAAAATGAATACCATTGAGTTGGGTAATAATAAACATCTGTTGTTCAGCGCCTTTATACCCTTGGGTGAAAAGTGCGCTTTACAAATACACCTGTTATGTTATGTTTCAAATATACAGAAATATTCCATTTAAAAGTCAACTATTTTCTGTTTAGATTTTGCCTAGATTTGTGGAGCCTGTAGTACTTCATGAATCCCTCAAGATTTCACACAGTACCACAAAACACAATAGTTGTCCTTGTCCAAAATCAGTTTGTTTTGTCCTTCTAGGAAAAGAAATAGATATTCTAAACCCATTGTCTTCTGCATGAACTTAAAAATCAGGAAGTGTCCGTGTTGGTTTAGGAGTGATGGATCCATGCCCAATTTCCAGGATATCCATCTAGGATTAATTTACATAAATGAATATGAATGGGAGCACACACCTGCACTGGGCCATCAGCCGGCTCCACACTCCTTAGTCCTATGCATTCTGTCTCTCACAAGCTGCTATGGTACTCATCAGAAGCTGAACCCAACGGTTGGTGTGCCCCTCAGGTTGTATGTCCATCAGGTATTTCCAGTAAAGCTGTTAACATCAGATGATGTCCCTCTTAACGGTGGCACCCTCAAGATAATGTGTCCCTCAGATGCTGTAGTCCTAAAATGTCCTTTGTCTTAGAAGTTGTATGTTAGAAATCGAGCACAAAAATATTGTGCTACATAAATGTAGTACCAAAATATTGACTACTAACATTTGTGATATTTTGGCTATGACATTTTTGCAGGACCCTATTTAGAACTAGATATTCTGACCCTATACCAGCTAGTGTTATCTTTCAACTGGAAAAAAGGCAAAATGCAGGCTGTGTCAACACATGCCTGAAAAGTTAGGGGCATTCTGTACTAATTCAAATAATACACATCTCTGGGTTTCCTGCAGGAATGTCTATTAGGGATAATCTGGAAAAGCACCTGCTGCCCATGCTCTCACGAGTTCATTAAGTTAGTATCAGCAGCATAAAGTAAACAGAACATTTCAATATCTTATTCACTTTCTGTAGTTTTTCTTCTGTTCCTTTGCCCTAGTCCCCAATCAACCAACATGAATCTGTGACGAATAAGGTTTGGAACATGAGGTCAACACTGTGATATCACTATTGGTCGAAGGGTGCATGACGTCACTCACACTACCAGTAGCATTTTAGTGTCTCAACATTCATGTTTACCTGTTTAATTTTCTTTTTAGGGCTTCAAGCAATTTTCCATATGACAAAGAGTGCAAACACAGTCTCCAAGGTACAGCCCCCACCCATCTAATTCCCCTTCAGTAAATACTGAAAAGTTGTAGAAACTCAACACAAACAAACACACTTCAACTTGACCCTTGCCTTTCCACCCCTGAAAGACATGAGTTGCAGGGAGACACCACCAAGATGACCCCGGTTCAGTACTTCAGCCCAGGGTTGTGGTATATCTGTCAGGTGGCTAACCTAGCTGAACATGTTTGGGGGGGCCTGTCCTTCCTTAGAATCGGTGCTGAGGCAGAATATCGAGTTGGAAATGTCGAATTACACAAATATCGAGTTGGAAATATTGTGATTCAGAAATATCAACAGCAAGAATATCGTGGTCAAGAATATCGAATTTAAGGTAAGAAATATCGTTTAAAAAAATGTATGTCATTAATACTGTTTGCAAAAATATAGATGTTTAAAATATCGATTTTTTTAACTAGTGTCATGTATTTTAGTTTTTATTTTAAATTTATGTTTTTTTGTATAAGTATTGTTTACGTTTAAGATATGTGTTAAGTTTTATTAGTCATGAATTTTATTTTAATTACATTTTGCATTTTTTAGTTCCGTAGCGGGTTGGGGGTTTATAGAGGAATAGTGTGTGAAGTAATTTAATTATAATAAATGAATGATTCTTTTTTTTTAATTTAATTTAGATTTTATAGTGTTAATTGTGGGAAGTAATTTATTTGTAATTAATTATTTTGTTAATATTAATTAATTGATAATTATGGTAATTGTGTAATTATGTTTAGGTACGGGTTGTGGGGTTTATGGTGGGAAGTAATTTATTTCTGAATTCTTAATAATTAGCTGTTAATTTATATTAATTAATTAAAAATTAAATTATAGCAATTGTGTTATTAATTTTAGGTGCGGGTTGTGGGGTTTATAGGGGTCAAGGGTGACAAGTAATTTATGTTTAATTAATTAATAATTAGTTGTTAATTTATATTAACAAATTAATTGATAATTAATTGTGGTGATTGTGTGATTTTTTAGGTGTGGGTTGTGGGCTTTATGGGGTATAGGGTGGGAAGTAATCTATTTTTGATTAATAGTTAGTTCTTATTAATTAATAGAAAGTTATTTACGAAAATGTTGTAATTAATTTTAGGTGCAGGTTGTGGGGTTTATAGAGGTAAAGGGTGGGAAGTAATTTATGTTTAATTAATTAATAGTTCATTTATATTAACTAATTTATTGATAATTATGGTAATTGTGTGATTTGTTTAGGTGTGGGTTGTGGGGTTTAAGGGGTAAAAGGTGGGAAGTAATTTATGTTTAATTAATTATTAGTTGGTAAATAATAATTAATTGAACATTAAATATGGAATTGTGTAATTAATTTTAGGTGTGGGTTGTGTGGTTTATAGGGGTAAAGGGTGGTAAGTATTTTTTGTTTAATTAAATAGTAGTTGATCATTAATTATTATTTTTTTAAATTTATTTATTGGCATTTAAGAAAAACAGACACAGAGGACAAAGGCATCAAATCAAGGCATTGATGAATACATACAGCGTTGAGTACAAGAGCTAACCCTCTACAAATGGTACAATTCTCTAAACACCGTAAGAATGTGGACCATCCCAGCTTGACAGCGAAAGGCCTGCAAAAACCAGAATATGTCGGTTCACCTTCCTGGAGTTCCCCTCCCCTCGAACCGTGGTAAAAAATAAATAAAAATAAAAAACACCCGGGGCCAGCCCCACCATTCACCATGTATTTGGCCTGTCCAGGAAGCGTACTTTACCCGTAGTGTAGGCCCTCCATGAAGGGGATTATGTTACCAAAGTTAAGCTATCCACCCCCGTATGTGCGTCCGTATTCTCCACATCTGTTGTATCCTGTGTGGCCCTCCTGTCCAGGAATAGTGACCAAAAGTTCTTAGGTCTGTTATGTGGGGGCAACAATTCGCAGTATAACTGGCTAGGAGAAAGGCCATGTCGACCAGCCTTCTAAGGTCCTTATGAAGGGGTTTAGAGTATCCCAGAATAGCCAGCAGTGGATCCGGAGACAATGTCAGGTCAGTGACTATTCACTTCCTCATATACCTTGCACCAAAAGGAAGCAATCCCGGGGCAGGACCAGGCCATATGGAAAAAACACAGCCACCCTCGCTCTACATCTCTCACAATGAAGGCTCTCTCGGAGTCCATATCTATGAAGCCTTTCAGGGGTGTAGTACACCCTGTTCAGGAATTTAAAAGGTATCAGCCGGTGTCGTCCGTTGAGCGATATTCGCTTAGTGCTCGAGCAGCAGTACTGCCATTTCTCATCTGTCATTTCTACAGCTAAGTCTCTCTGCCATTCCAGGCGAGGTTGAGCATATTCCGCAGTCTTTTCCAAGAGGGCAATACGATACAGATTGGATACCAATTTAGCAGGGGACTTAGCTTTAATAATGTGGGTTAAGGCCGTAATTTCCGGAGGTTCCATCATGTCCTCCCCTAGGAGGTCCCTTAGACATGTCTCACCCTGTGGAACTGAAAACGCGGCAATAACGAATGGGAAACTCCCTCTGTCCCGATCTCAGCCCATGAGCGTGCGGTGCCTTCCGTAAAAAGATCCCCCATATTGTGTATATCCAATGTTCCCAACGCGGCTATCACCCCCTTTAACCCTACATGGAGCGAGCCAGGAACACCAAGCGAGAGGAGCCATCGGGGCATATAACAAGCTACAGGCCTGGACATCCATCATATGGTGCCACACGTGTGTAACCGAGTTCAGCAAGTCTATAATACCGGTACGACGACCCCGCGGCCGAGACAGTAACGCGGGAAGTGGGACAGGGGCTGCGACAATAGATTCTATTCGTATGTGCGGGATCTCTGCCGGGCCGTGGATCCAGTGATAGGTATGCAAGCTTTGTGCTGCCTTGTAATATAGTTCCAGGTCGGGAGCGCTCAGGCCACCCTCCAAATAAGGACGAGTGCGATTGCTCCAATCCACCCTCAGCTGTTTCCCTGCCCAGGCCAGGCGTATTGTAAACGAGTGTAGCTGCTAAAAGAATGATTTGGACAACACCATAGGTATGTTAGTAAACAGGAACAGGAAACGAGGTAGTACCATCATTTTCATGAGGGAGACCCTCCCCATCAGTGACAGTGGTAGAGCAATCCACCTTTCAATGTCATCTTCGAGTTTGGAGATTGCTACCCCGTAGTTCCCCCTCAGCACGACCTCTGAGTCCGTATGCAGACAGATCCCTAGGTATCGCACCGCTTCAGTGGTCCATTGAAGTGGGTATTCCGGAACCACCCTCTTCGCGGCCGGTGTTAGTGGGAACATAATAGATTTATTCCAGTTCACGTTGATACTCGAGAGGGAACTGAATAAGACCACCTTGCGGACCACCGCAGACAGATGAGTTTCCGTGTCCCGAATATATAAAAGGGTATAGTCCGCGTACGTGGATACAATGAGATTATATGTGGGGAATCGTATGCCCCTATGCCCGTGATACTCTCGCAAAGCGCATGCAAGAGCCTCTGCCGTGAGAGCATAAAGTATGGGGGATAGGGGGCAGCCCTGTCTTGTGCCCCTGCTGATTTGTATAGGGTCGGTGATCAAAGTTCCAATCCGGATGCGAGCCATGGAGCAGTGTATAGCGTCGCCAAAAGTGTAAGAAATAGCGTCGCCAAAAGTGTAAGAAATAGCGCCCCTACCCCCATTTGGCTTAAAACCCCTCACATGAAAGGCCATTCGACCGAGTAGAAGGACTTTTCCATATCTAAAAAGACAGCCACTGCAGGGACCTCTGGGCGAGTATGTTGTAGGGCTGCAAACACCGTTCTGAGGTTATAGGTGAGATTGCGACTGGGCATGAAGCCTGCCTGCTCTGGGGCGACCATTGAGGTAACCAAGGGACTAAGACGGTTAGCTATCAACTTGGCAAATATCTTTGCATCGACATTTAGTAGCGAAAGGGGTCTGTATGAGGCACACTCTCCCGGGTGCTTTCCAGATTTAAGTATGGTGACCAGTACGGCCTCGCGCATAGTGGGCAGCAATACTCCGGAGTCGGCTATGTCCGCAAACACCGTAAGTAACTGTGGCACCGAAGGGTCTGAAAAGGCCTTATAAAAGGCAACGGTTAGGCCATCACTGACCGGCGCGCTCCCCGCCCTCATAGCCGACAGCCCCCATACAACTTCCTCCCGCTCGATCGGTCGCACCAAAAATTCCTGGTGCAGGTTAGACAACCAGGGCAGTTTAATGTGGGTAAGGTAATCTAGGATGCGTTCCTCTGAGGCGGGCCCGCGGGATGCATACAGAGATGCGTAGTACTCACAAAACCTTTCTGCCACCTGTTCCTCAGTAAGCGGTGTGTCCGCCGGCGCAGCCCTCATGTCCGGCATCTCCAATCTGTTCCTGCACTGCCTGGCTAACTGCGCAAGGACCGACCCCAGGCACTCCCCCTCGCCGTAGGTTCTAGCCGTGGCTACTTCCCCAGATGTTTTACTTCAGAATCAGCCTCGTCGTGATATTCACGCAGCGTCTGAGTCAGTTCCCACGTGAGAGCATCACTTTAGTCTGTTAGGCGCCGGGTGTCTAGCTCTTTTAGTTTTTTCTCCAGGGTCTCCAGTCGACCCCGAATCGATTTGAGTACCCTTGCATGTTTGGAGATGGCAATCCCTCTGATGTACGCCTTAAAGGCTTCCCAAACCGTTTGAAATGAGTCAACTCTATGGATGGGACTAGTTCCTCCTTAAAGGAGCTGTCCAGTAGAGAATAAGGTGGGAAGCGCCATGCAAACGGGGGGAATCGCTTCTTGGGAGCGGCTATAGTCAACAGTAGTGGTGAGTGATCTGAGTAGGTGCGTGGTAATATCGTGCAGGCTCGAACATTGTGAGTTAAGTGAGTAGTAACTAACCAGTAATCAATCCTAGTGTGTATATTATGTAGCGCCGAGTAATGAGTACAGCCTTCCTGAGTTGGGTTTCGGTGCCTCCAGACGTCGCACAGGTCCAATCGTGTCATCGACGCCTCTAGCGTCCTGGCTGAGACCGAGGGACGTCTGTCAGGGCCGTCCGATCTGTCTGGTTGTCTTGTCATATTAAAATCACCCCCCCCCCAATAGGACAGAACCCCATGAGTACTCCAGAACTCTAGCTGTCAAATCGGAATAAAAGGCAGATTGTAGCTGACAGGAGAAATACAATTTGTTTCTTAGTCTTGCGGTCACCCAACCCCCGTCCAAGCAGGAATCATGTGCCACACTTCCAATCATGCACGTTCCTTACCCCTTGCCTGCACCATGAACCCTCCTACAGTGCTTCAGGTTCCTTGATAACTCCAACACCTATGACCAACGACCCCCTCCAATCCCAGGGGTCCATAAATAATACAATTGTGTATAGCGTCACCTCACTGTGCGATATTACATCACAACTCAAAAGCAGCATGAGCATCAGGTCTGTAAGCCACTGAGTATCAAGTCAAGCGTATCTCTCCCCCCGCAACCCCCCCCCACTCCACCTTCCGAAGCCAAGCAAGGACTTCCGCGTGGATAGGACTCACAAAGGCCAGCACACGTCACACAGTCTTTTGTATTATCGCCCGAGCCCCAAATAGTCCACAGTAATACTCAGCCATCTGTAGTTGTGCGCCGCGACTAGTCCTGCTCGTCCAGGGCACCTCCCGCAGCTTCATCCAGCAGTGCTCTGTTCAGGGAAGACCGTTGTTCCTTGCGCCATTCCTTAAGGGCCTTCTAGAGCGCCTTAGAGTCTGTGAAAATCATGGACCTCCCCTGCCGGTTGACCCGCAGTTTCGCGGGGTACAGCATTGCGTAGTCAGTCCCCATATCACGGAGCTGCCGCTTCATCGGCGCAAACTGACGTCTCGCTTCTTGAACTTTTGCTGTAAAGTCCGGGAATAATGAGATCGCTGATCCCTCATATTGTAGCGGTTGTTTCTCTCTGGTCAGTTTGAGCGTAACATGACGGTCCCTGTAGTTTAACAGCTTCGCAATTATGGGCAGAGGAGGAGCCCCAGGTTTCGGTCTCGGACCCAGGGACCGATGAGCCCTCTCGATAACGAACATTCCAGATAAGGCCGTGTCCCCCAGCAACTTCTTCAGAAGGCTTTCTACAAACAGCTCCATATTCCAGGTTTGGGTGGATGCCGGAAGACCAGTGATGCGGAGATTGCATCTTCGAGAGCAGGCCTCCAAATCCTCCGTCTTGTCTTGTAAGATCTGAATTACCCTACCCAACTGTCTGTGCTCTGTATCCAGGGTGTATGAGCCTCTTCCACCTCCGTCAGACGTCGTTCAGACATGTCAATACGTTCCGCATGTTTATCGAGCCTCTCTGCCATGCGGTCCATTCGGTAGGTGAGCGCGTCCATCTTAGTTCTCAAGGAGGCGATCCCTCCCTGCAAACTCTTATCCATGGCGAGCAATAGGCTGCGAATATCCTGCTGTGGACACTCTTCAGACGGCTCCGACTCGCCGGGCCCTCCCTCCGTTGTGGGTTCGCTGGGCTTGGGTCTCTTAGGGTCAAACGAAAGCTTAGGTTGATTCCTGTCCGTCCGGCCCATTGTGTTGTCGTGTCACCCCTTACCACGGGAGTTTCAACAAAGCCAGTAGTTTCCAATTGTCGGCGGCACCGCAGATCCCTCCGTGAAAGAAATCTCTCAGTTTAGAGGTGGCGGTCCCTTCCAGCGGCGCTCAATCCGCGATTACTGCCATTCAAAGCACCGGGTAAGGTCATCGCGATACACCTGTGTCGGTCTCTGCCCCTCTGCAGGACGTGTAGACTTACAGATCAACTGGACTACAATCAGGATCCCCACGCCATTAGCACCACCCGGGGCTCTTTGTGCTTTCAAAATCGCCGGCAGCCGACCACCTCACTCTTAATCCAGTTGCGTCCCTGTTTTGTAGGGCTCCGCAACAGTGTTGTAGGGCCCCAGTCAGCTCCTGTGCTCGTGGTGTAAGGCGATTGGCGCCGGGCACTGTGCATCCACAATCGCGGCTTCCTTGTGCACCACACTCCAAGTGGGAGCACCTCCAATTGCTCCTGCTGGCGAGTTGATGTTATTTGGGTCCCAGCAGAGACCCTGAGTCCCAGTTATGTCCAGCCACTGTAACGTGACTACAGCGTCCTTCTCCCCCTGAGCACCACTCCAGGGCTATGTTCTCCGCCGCAGCTCCCCACCTCCAGCTGGCGACTCCACCTCTGGTCGTCGCTTGGGGGAGGGGACCGGGGAGCCCCCCTCGGAACGATGCAATCTCAGCCTGTCACCGGGGCACCTCCGTTACTGGGGTCTCAACCCGCACTCCTCCTCCTCCCGCAGCCGCGATGTCGGCGCCCGCGCTCCAGGGTCAAGGCCGTGCAGGGGCCCGCGCCAGTTCCCCGCCGGACAACGCTGCCCCACAGGAAGCCGCTAGTTCCGCACTCGGTCCAGGCTATCAAGCGGTTCCCGGCATTGCGGGGGATCGCACTCCCCGCACCGCACACAGGATCGGTCTCGGCCGCCTCCGCGCGGCCAGGCCAGCAGCCAAGCCCAAGCCTCTGCCCACAGGAGCCGACGCTACCCCGCCGCTCTCACCGCTACCAGTGTTCTGGGCCCACGCGGCCCGGGCAGCAAGAAGGGGGGAAGGCCAGAGACCCGCACCTTCGATGTTTGCGGTCGGCAGCAGTCTGGGGGCTCAGTCCGTCTGGTTAGGGCCGCCAATAATTGTGCAGCTCACAGGATTAATGCCAGATTGATTCATGAGAAGGGGAGCTCTCGGCTCAAGCAGCCAACTTGGTTGCGAGCTAGCTCCGCCCCCAGTTGATCAATAATTAATTTATATTTGTTTATCTTTTTTGTGTGTGTTTTATTTTTGTAGGGGTACAGTGTGGGGAGTATATTAATTTTACTTACTGCATAGCTGCCAAGGTTTCAGATTGCTATGTGTGACATTTTCATAATCTCGGTGAAATTATGAGTGACATTTTAACGACTATGAGTGACACTTTGTTATGAGGAAAAATCAAGCAATGAAGACGAGGAAAACATATAGGGGCACGGCAGGCAGCTAGAAATGAAGCAAATGTTAGCAGCCACAGCAAGTTACCAACATCAGGCACACTTAATTCAGTTCACACATCATGCAAACGTACATCAGGCCCAACCTCTTTCCTGCATTGCTTTTTTGACAGACAAATGGTAAATGTCCAGTTTAATTTGTCGTAAAAGTCATAACTTTCTAACAGAAATAAGAAAGTGGAAATATTTGTAGTTCTTGTCAAGATGTGAGTTTTTAACAAACCTATGCAAAGGCTCTGACAAATCTTTTTACATCTTCACGCATGGCTGCATGGATCGGTATCACACATCACTGCCTGGCACATTCCTGCTTGAAACATGGTAGCAGGCCGCTGAAGACCATCATAATGACCACGCTATTAGTTTAATAGAGAATGTTATTGAGCAGAGAAATATTATTAGGAACTCACTTACTTTGCGAGGCTGGCGAGAAATTCAGTAACAGGCCGCCTCAAGGTCGCAATGACTACCGCGGAAAACACAGCAGTCGGGCATGATTCTGGGCCCGGGGCTCAGCACAGCCCTGTGCAAAAGTGAAGTGCAATGGTGGTGTGTTCTCTGGGCTGCTGAGAAACCACTCCAGCGTCGACCAGCACGATCAGTGTGGTTCAGAATCACTCAGCAGCTGGTGGATCGTGGGGTCTGCTCGCTGGATCGGCATTATTTAATTGAACGTGACACACGCAGGAGCTGCGCTGCCATTGACCTGGGACACCAGCAGGGGGTTAAAACGCTGTCGGGAGATCTGCTGCCATGGAGGGCGTTCAGAGTTTGCCATGAGCCCCCGGGGGAGGATGGTCTTAGTGGGAGCATATTGTCCAAAGCCCGTTGCTATGTCCTGGTTAGGTAAATGCATCAGAGGGCTTATTTATATTTCATTTTAATGTTCTTTTGCAAAGGCCAGCCCTACATGCTGTAGGCGTAGAGTCAGGGATGGGCACCTTTGGGTGAGTGTGATATAGACAACCATCACCTACTGCAGAGAAAGGCAGGTCAGGCACCTGGGTGGAAGAAGTCCGGGATTCACGTCTGCCAACATACATTCTACTTGTTCTAAATGTGCTCCACTCTGACTCCAAGTCATGGGGTCACTGACTGAGTGAGTCCCCGCCGGGTCTCTCAGGCTGCCAACACGGTTTTATTTATTGCGGCCAGCGCTCACCTCAGCCTCCACACGAAGACATTGTAGCACACCACGACCCACGGCGAAGACTCCCACTCGATTTGAGTGGCCCGCCGTTCTGCCACAGTGTGCTTACAGTACTTCCTCCGGACGTGGTCACCGCAAGTAAGCGTCACACACATGTGTCAGCCAATTACATTACAGTATCGTGCTGAGAGGGCGGTGATGCGCAACACCGCAATGAAATGCGTGAGTGTCACACCTGTTGCGTGATACTTGACAGGACTGTTACTGTATAATTAGTTGTTAAATAATTTTAGTTTTTTAATTGAAAAAAGTTTTAATTGTGTAATGAATTTTTTTACAGTTCAATTTTAGCTGTGGGTTGTGGGGATTATATGGCTAAAGTATGGGATGTTAAATAATTTTAGGAGTTTTAATTTGTTTTTAATTAATAATATTTCTTTGTTGGTATTTGATTATGTTAGTTGAGGAAGTACAATGTTTTTTTAATTTAGATGTGAGTTGTGAATTGTGCGGTGTTATAAGGTAGGAAATAAAAAAAGTAAATTTAAGTAATAATTAATGCTTTTGTCTTTAAATGATTTTTAATTTTATTTAATATAATATTTGTAGGTATTTGTTATGTGTATTTAACATTATGTTTTTTAAAAATGTTAATATTAAATATATTTGTAATTTAATTTTTAACATTTATATATTTTGTAACTTACATTTTTTTTATTGTTGACATTTTGTGTGTTTTTAATTTTGTACTGACTGGAGTGAGAATGTTAATTGTTACTCCTCTGCAATCCAACACTTTTACAATTATTGGAGTGGGAATAGTACATTTTATCCCGCCACTATCCAAACACTTTCCCTACTTTTGCACTTACTGGAGTGGGAATAGTCATTTTTACCCCTCCGCTTTCCAACACTTTCCCTACTTTTATACTCACTGGAGTGGGAATAGTCATTTCTACCCTTCCACTATACAACACTTCTCACTGGAGTGGGAATTGTAAGTTTCACCCATCGCTATCCAACACCTTCCCTACTGAATTGTAAACACTTTAATGTTTTAATTTATAATAGAATGTTTTTTAAAATTAGATTTTATGTTAATGGTACACACACACACACACACACATATATATATATACATTTGTAAATGTTTCTATAATTTAAAATTATAAAATAAAATTAATAGTTTATTAATTGTGTTAAAGTAAATATATATGAATTATTATGTATGAGTGCTTAACTTATTTTAAGTTTATTAATTATATATTTTTTATTTATATTAAATCTACTTAATGTTATTTTATAATTCAACATATTTAATATTTATTACATATATATATATATATATATATATATATATATATATATATATATATATATATATATATATATATATATATATATATATATATATATATTTTGTACAACTATATTTTTTACACCAATATTTTTTTCTCAATATTTTTGTACTTACCTGTTTAAGTATAGGAAGTCGATATTTTTGCAATCTATATTTTTGCATCAATATTTTTTACTGATATTCTTTCAGTGAACCCTTGGAATCCCCTTGGTCTTTAGTGATTCATCTCCCTTTTATCACCCAGTATTTCCGGCCCACCCATTGAACAGGCCTTTTTTTAGTTTGCCTCTCAAGTCTTTTTGTGACTTCGGGTATCAGCCGCAGAGAGGAAAGAAACCAGAGGTAGACCGCCACGAGAATGCTGGGACAGGAGTGGAATAAAAGCTAGGCCTAATATTACCGTTATAGTCTGAAGACCCCATTCGCAAGTAAGGAGAGGGCCCGACCTGGTCTTCAGCACTCTGAGGACGGGGGACTACCCTCCATTCTCATGGCCCTCAGAACCACTAGCCCAGAGGGCAGTAGGGAGAGTTCCCCACCCTTAATGCCATTTGACAGCTAGCACATCTTTGAAGGCTATCTGACTTTACTTCAACCAAATCAGCCTTGCAGTGACATGTCTTTTTTCCAACGGCAAACCTAACAAAGTATCGCTTAAGTCTGATTCCTAAATCCCTCTACCACAAAATGCATCTTTCTTTTATCCTCATTGTCCGTCCGCTCTGTCCCTCTACGGTTCCCTCATCACTCTATTCAAGCAACAGGCATGACGTATGTTCCCTCCTATCCTTTTCCCTCCTGCTCTTTCTTCTTTCTCAGTATTTTGAAGTTGCCCTGCAGTCTCGCAAGCACTATGCAAATAACCTACAATTTAACATATAGTATATAGGTGGGTGTTGAATTCGCTGTGATGAAAACGCTGAAGGTTAAAGTTCAATATAAGAAAGTAGCAGGTTAGATGAACCTCTGGAAATGTGTATGAAGTTCACTATCTTTGAGCGCATGTGAGGTCTGCAAATTCATCCATCAGCCAAAGTCAAACCCACCTCCCAACAGGCTTTCGTAGCTTCCGAATCGAAGACTCCTTCAACAGTGACCAGCTACATCAAGACTCCTAGAAAAATACAAAGATGAGAGCAAAGAGCAGGGCCTACATTTTTTAATGCCAGATGGAATGTTATTTTCTAATATAGATCTAAATATATATATATATAATATGTATATAAAATATGCATTATCTTTACATAAACATATAAAACATCAGCAAAAAGTGTACATCAGTTTTTTTTCACATCTAAACGACTCACATGGAAGAAGGTGCGTAGGGTTCAACATTCATAGGACTTTCTTCAGAGCCGGACACGTTTGAGGAAATGTTCCAGGGTGTAGTCTCCAAGAAATGCTCTTTTATCAAGAATACATAGACATAGCTTACATATGGCAAAAGTAGAGCAATGCTTCTCGCACCAGAATAACTTTCATTCTGAAACTGACTGCAACCAAAGACGTATGGAGGGGGATTGTGGTAAAAAGCTCCACAGGCAGATCCACTGAAATTATGCAGGAATGGGCGCAAAATTATGTATAAAATTATGCAGTATAAAGCTAATAATGGTTTCACTATTTTGTCTTTTTAACCCTTTAATACTGTCAGAAAGGTGACCAGTTAACCTCACATAGAGTCCCCAACTGGGCTACACCGAGAATGGCACTTTTTAAAAGTAACCTTTGATTTTTTGTGAAAGCTACCGATTGTTTTCAAACCTCTAAATTATGCAGCAGATGATGGATTATGTGGCACACTTACTAAATCCACTAGTATGGGGAAAACACCACAGCCACAGAACTGCGTAAATTCAGTGGCTTTGTTCATGGGTTAACTACTGACTGGAGACAGTTCACCTGCTCCTCAAGGGTCCATAACTGGCGTAGATCCTCTGCACAGATCTCTACAATTCTTCTCATATTTCCGGTCTGAACTCTTTGAAAACTCTACCCCACAATTAGAATGCTGCTGTTAAATATCTAAAAAAACGACAGTTCCCTTTTCTTGAGTTTTATAGAGGTATCAAACCACATTTTTAAGAAATACTCCTGTGAATGTGCGTATTCTCATCAGTCCACCGTTGCGTAATAATCTTTGATGTATTCTTTGTGCTGTTGGCTTTTAATTTAATTTTCTTTGATAGATTGCTTTTGAAAATGTTATATTTGTAAATTAGTCAATCTCTTTGCAATTCTGGATACAATATATGGCTTATCCTTGAACTTGGTGGTAGAAAATCCTTCAGAGGTTTGATACCTCTATAAAACTAAGAAAAGGGAACTGTCGTTTTTTTAGAGTACCTAAAACCCCATCCCTTTTTTCTTTGAAAGGGTTTCTCCTTTAAAATTTCTTTAGCTGTTAAATATCTGCCTCTTTTGTGGTCTGGCACTGTGTTTGTTAAAAGAACAGAAAAAAGCAAAACCGGTAAGCAGGTTGTGACACAGCTGGTATAATTACTTCCTGAAATGCTACTACCCTTGTTATGAGACCTAGATCACTTCTTTCCATAAGGACATTGGTACAAAGAATTGGTTGCCAAAGACCAGGGCTGTGATTTTGAGTTTGGCAGATGCGTTAATCTGATTTCTCGTCCACCTGATTACAAATGCATTATATACTATGGCCCTTGTAATAGGGAGGACAGATATCTGTAGTGTTTGTGATGGAGTGCCCGTCCACCAAGCTATAAATCAGGGCGACGGCCCGATTAAGAGCTTGGCCGGTGGATGACTTCATCACAAAAGTGGTGGATATCCTGATTGCTATATTACAAGTGCATGCTAGCTTATGGCACTTAAAATATGGTAGATGGGACTCCGTCACTTTGTGATTGAGCATCAAGTCCATCAAACTCTAAATAAGGCTCATTGTATGTGGGCACAATGACAAACTACACTGCTTGGAATGTTGTTTTTATATAACGGGCCTTGCGTTTCCAAGAGAACAGCCCTTACAGGAATTAGCCCAAAAATTGAGCATGTTGTGTTATCTCTGTTGGGGTCACTTTAAGATAAGACTAATTCTGTGGAGCCCTCCTTTTCCAATATAACATTCCTATCATGCTAAAGAAGCAGCAACGCATCTGCCATGGTCAATTTCTGCATTGCTCACAAAGCATGAAATAATAACTTGGAGAGATCACATTCAACACAGCAACAACTCTTCCCTAAAACACTGGGCCAGTAACTCCACAAACGGCCCACTGACTTTCTGGAATGTGCAAGATGTTGTGGGTGACTAGTGAGTATTCCTGTGCTCAAGATTTGTAACACTGAAGGCGAATCTGAAAGTTTGTTGCAGTCAGGGCCCTGGCCAAAGATTCTAAAACCTGAAAACATGTATCACGGCATGGAGGCAATGGCTCAAAAAACAAAGAACAGAGCAGATTTTTATATCAGGCAGTTCTTGCACAGTAAATATATTTGTAGGCGACTGCCACCTGCGACTGTTAACCCAACCAACAGTATCCCTAAATATAAAGACCTTTCAAGAGACAGTTCTACACTTCAATCTGTCTTACACATCTCCCGATTGTCTATCTTTTCCTCTCTCCTCCCATCTTGCAGTGTCCTTGTTTAGAAAAAGGCAGTCCTGCACACTTTGGCTCTGACTACGCGTGTTGTCTGGTACTGTTGGCTGAGCGGACTGTGGCTTTCAACACATAAGCTGTGATTTTTTTTAAATTTAAACAAGAGGAGCCAAAGATGAGTCTAATGCTACCATTAAGAAGGGGCGATGTTACAAAACAAGGGGACATTCGCGTGAAACATAAGCCATATTGCCAATAACTCTTCCTCTTTTATCTGCTGTGCACATCAGGGGAAGTGGTAAGCAGCTTTTCCCCTGGCCAATATTTCTAGTGATTTCTTAGCATATATATTCACTAAAAACATTTAACAGTTTTCCCTTGTCTAAAGTGGTCGTTACATTCCTATTTCATTCAGGCAGTTTGGGACATCTTTAATCCCATGGAGGGGTCTTTGCAGTTCCAAATCTGGCGTCCATCTTGGTTATGTCACGGAGCTTACTTTTTCAAAGTTTTGTTCTCTTATTACAGGTTTTGGCACAGTCTGCCAAGGGACATGGCAAAGTCCCTTGGCCTTTATTTCAAACCATGGTCATGTATGCACATATTTTCCTATGCACCGCTACTCCTCACTCCAGCTGATGGCAGCTTATGGCAGCAAATGGATGAAGGAATTGGTTGTTGTGTTTTTCTTTTACCCGCTTGACAGGTGATCAAAGGTGAGGCTTTCTGTCAATTTGCCAACACATCCAGCTCCCGCTTCCTGCTGGTGGCAGTGACAACACAAACTGGGAAAGTAGGCAGACGACCATCTCCGCCTGTGGTACAGGGAGACATCAGCCTCAAAGATCTACAAGATGACGACCACAGGCCACCAGCAGCTCTAAGGTGGGAAGGTTTTCCCCTTCTGATCATCTCCGACGGTCATCACATCTGGGAGAGGAGAAAGAACCCCAAATTAAACCATTTATAAATTATTGGTAACAAGTTGATTAGTTAAACCAGTGTCTCTTACATATTTTAATATCAATGCATATTTAGTCACTGGCCTTTTTCTAAGGCAAAGAAAATAAGTTACTTACCTGTAATTGTAGTTTTCCACTATTGGTATCCTTCATAGATTCACATGCTTAAATTATTTCCCGTCGAAGTGGGAGTGCCACGGTATCATTAGAAAGCAGTATAATGTTAAACATAGTCTGGGAAAGAGACAAAGCCTATAGTAACACATCTCTGTCATTTAAAAGAGACTAAATTTCAACCAGTCAGGTTGTAACACTCTCTAGAGCATTCCCCTCAGAGGCTTCTGTCGCTCAGATTTTAAGAGCATAAGTGTGAACATGTGTCAGTACCTAGGAGAAGGCGAACCTCTCATGGGGAGGAGGGTGCGTCGCATGCAAATCTATGAAAGATACCAATACTGGAGAACTACAGTTATAAGTTACTAATTTTCTTCACCAGTATTGGATCTTTCATAGATTCACATGCTTGAATTAGATTAAATAGCAGTCAAATAGCACATTTTATCCAAACAATAAAATAAATGTGTACGTATATGTTTATATATAGACATGTACAAATATATAAACAATGTGAAATGTGCACACTACATTAGAGGATGGCAGGGTATCACTTACTATCATGGCTCACCTTTACTGGAAAAGATCCCGTAACACCGCCTGGCCCACTGCCCCATCTCTGTGGACTGTGAAATCCCAGCAGTAGCACTGTGTAAAGGTGTGCCCACTTTTCCAGGTCGCTGCTCTAAAGATATCTTGGATAGACACACCAGCAAATAAAGCTACCAAAATCAATATAATTCTGGTAGAATGAGCTTGCCCATTCGTCTGTAATGGTGTGCCAGTGTTTTGATAATAAAATTGTATGGCATTAGTTATCCATCTAGCTTTGCTTTGTTTAGAGAATGGATAACCTCTTCTAGGAGCACAGTATGCCACCAACAACTGATTGGATTTGTGGAATTGTTTTGTCTTGGCAAGGTAAAACTTCAGGCATTACTTGACATCCAAGGAATACAATTTCATTTCTGCTACATTCTTCGCTTCAGGGAAGAATGTCTTCAGAACTCTTGGTTCATTTAAGTGGAAGTCTGATGGAACTTTAGAAATGAATTTTGGAATCGTTCGCAGAATCACCATCATTCCTGAACTGTAGGAAAGGTTCTTGAATGGTGAATGCCTATATTTCTTTAAACGAAGAGAGTGTCCCAAGAACCAGAAAGGACTGGGTATTGTACTATAGCAAAAAATGAGATTCCTTTCTGTGTTATTTTACTTTAGGTTTTTGTGACCAACTGGTCTACTTTCAAATTTTAAATTGCTTATATACTAATAGACGTTTCAGGTACTTATTATACACAACACTGAAAAAGTATCTTTCTCTCAACATTTATTTTTAAAGTGTTAAAAACATATATATAAAATTCATCACAAGACATTTCATATCCAACATATAATCGTGAGCATTTCCCTAGTCTAATACAAAATCAATCCTATTCTTTTTTAATGCTCAAAGAAACAAATTAAAACAGTAATTCATACAGTTAAAAGCTATTCAATGTATACTATCGTGGGTTGTCCCCTGTCGACGCATTTCGGTGCAATATGATCTTTTTTGCACATTCTTCAGGACAGAACTTCTGATATGGTACTTTCTAAAAATGAATATAAAAAACAATTAGTATCTTATTATGTTGAGAGTTTATTTTCATCTATACAGTGTTGGGCCCTCATTGTACCTAGTCTTAATCTCTCTAAACATTAGAAAGAATATCTTACTTAGACTGCTTTAACGTCAGTTGTTCCCACTTCTTGTCAGGTTTATCCGTCTTAGATTTCACTATGTGTCAGGTTCATAAATTTGTGGAACATAGAAAGGACTGGTTGGCCTTATTTCTGATTATCTTCCTTATCAAAGTTATAAAGACAGACCCCGTTGTTTTCTCACTTACTTAAAAAACAGGAGGATTATGTTCTGCATGTCTGTGGTAGTTCTTTGCGTCTTTGATTTAGCGCATGGTACCTGGCGCGGGGACTTCTTACTGGTCCACCTATTAGATAAAATAGCAGTGGAAAATGTATTATCTAGTAGATTCATTTATCAGTATTCATTGCTGATACTGATGGCCTTTTGGATTACATACCTTAGAAAAGATTTCTTTCAATCCTTATATTCGGTATATATACAGGTCTTCACTTTGTCATGACAACTTTTAGCTGGGTACACGTTTATATGAAGAAATCTTGTATCCCAGAACCTGTTTTTGTGAAAAATGCATGCGCTTAGTATTTTTAATAATATTCACAGCGGGTCGCTGTTTATTTCTACCCTCTATTTTTCGAACTATGGTGTCTTTAACTTATGTTGTAAATGTACTCATTTCTCATCACACAACTCTATTCCTCTTTTTTATTTATGGTCAATTAATGGGACGATTAGAGTATAAATACCGCGACCCGCCATCCCTCAAAACATCACCGGAAAGGAGAGCGGACGTGTCGACGGCGAGGGGCGCAAATATACAAGTAAGTTATCGGGAGGGGAGGGCTTTGATATTTTAACTGTTACTCGAAGGGAGCAACCCCGCCCGATAGCTTAACTTTTTAATTGAGCTACCCTAACACCGACATGGAGACCTGAATATAATGGGAAAAACTAATTGTGTCTCCTTTGCTTAATATAAATAGAAGCCTAAATAACTAAGTCACCCTATAACAATAGCAACGAATAAATAGGGGGAGGAATATTAGAGACAGCAGTAAGTAAGCGGTCTCAAGGTCTTAATTTGGAGTATACAGCCGATCTTTTTCATTACACCCGAGGGAGTCACTCTAAAAAATTGAACCCCATAAATAAAAAAGAGGAATAGAGTTGTGTGATGAGAAATGAGTACATTTACAATATAAATTAAAGACACCATAGTTTGAAAAATAGAGGGTAGAAATAAACAGCGATCCGTTGTGAATATTATTAAAAATACTAAGCGCATGCATTTTTCACAAAAACAGGTTCTGGGATACAAGATTTCTTCAAAGTGAAGACCTGTATATATACACCGAATATAAGGATTGAAAGAATTTTTTTCTAAGCTATGTAATCCAAAAGGCCATCAGTATCAGCAATGAATACTGATAAATGAATCTACTAGATAATACATTTACACTGCTATGTTATCTAATAGGTGGGCCAGTAACAAGTCCCCGCGCCAGGTACCTTGCGCTAAATCAAAGACGCAAAGAACTACCACCGACATGCAGAACATAATCCTCCTGTTTTTTAAGTAAGTGAGAAAACAACGGGGTCTGTCTTTATAACTTTGATAAGGAAGATAATCAGAAACCAGTCCTTTCTATGTTCCAGAAATTTATGAACCTGACACATAGTGAAATCTAAGACGGATAAACCTGACAAGAAGTGGGAACAACTGACGTTAAAGCAGTCTAAGTAAGATATTCTTTCTAATGTTTAGAGAGATTAAGACTAGGTACAATGAGGGCCCAACACTGTATAGATGAAAATAAACTCTCAACATAATAAGATACTAATTGTTTTTTATATTAATTTTTAGAAAGTACCCTATCATAAGTTCTGTCCTGAAGAAGGTGCAAAAAAGATCATATCGCACCGAAACGCGTCGACAAGGGACCACCCACGATAGAATACATTGAATAGCTTTTAACTGTATGAATTACTGTTTTGATTTTGTATTAGACTAGGGAAATGCTCACGATTATATGTTGGATATGAAATGTCTTGTGATGAATTTTATATATATGTTTTTAACACTTTAAAAATAAATGTTGAGAGAAAGATACTATTTCAGTGTTGTGTATAATAAGTACCTGAAACGCCTGTTAGTATATAAGCAATTTAAAATTTGAAAGTAGACCAGTTGGTCACAAAAACCTAAAGTAAAATAACACAGAAAGGAATCTCATTTTTTGCTATAGAATGCCTATATTTCACCAACTTGTCTTTCTGATGTTAAGAGCCAGCCGAAGAGCCAATTTCCAGGAGAGAAATGTAATGTCCACTTTGTGTATGGGCTTCATGCTTTTCTTTAGCTGAGAAAGCACAGCGTTTAGTTGCCAAAGCGGAGGAGGACATCTCACTGGCGGGTAGACCCTTAACAGACCCTTGAGAAATTGCTTGATGAGTCTGCTAGACCATAGTGATGGTAATGCAGATGATCTTCTGAAGTGGTATATGGCTGCTAAGTGAACGTTAATCAAAGACTGAGCAAGACAGGACTGTGCCAGATGTAGCAAGTAAGGAAGGCTTACTTCTGGTGTAAATGACACTAGGTTCCCGCTTGACAGTTGACACCAGGTGCAAACCCGCTTCCATTTAAGACTGTAATTCTTGTTCGCACTATCGGCCCTAGCTCTGGCTAGAATATCTCTGCATTCTCCTGAGATATTCAGATGCACAAAATCATGAATTCAGGAGCCAAGCTGATAAGTGTAAGGGCCTTAGATTGTCATGAAGTACTTGGCCATGGCTCATTATCAGTAGAGGCAGAAGTGGATGTGCGGTCTGGTCTCTCTGATAGAAGTAGCTCTGTGAACCAATGTTGCCTAAGCCATTTCGGAGCTATCAGAACGATCCTGCAGGGCTCAGCCTTCATCCTCATGAGAACCCTTGCGAGTAGAGGAGTCAGAAGAAAATTGTATGCACAGATTTCCGAACATTTGATCGAAAACTCATTCTCCCATGACCCTGGTTGTGGATTCCATCTTGCATAGACTTGGCAGTTCTGATTCTTGGTGGTTGCAAACAGGTCCAGATTTGGCTTGCTCCATTGGTAGAGTTTTCTCCAGGACTTCCTGATTTTGTTCCCACTTGTGGCAGGTACTTCTAATTCTGCTCAGCATATTAGCAATGAAATTTGCTTTCCCGGCACATGTTCCGCTGTAACCTGATGACAGATCGACCACTTTCAAATCCTTTGTGTCGCTTGAGACAGCACTTAGGATCTTGAGCCCCCTTGTTTGTTGATATTACGCATTGTGGGAGGGTTGTCGGTGCAGATGGTCACTGCAGACATTTGCATTCTGAGCAGCAAGGCTTGTAAAGCTAAGTGTACAGCCTTGAGTTCCAGAATGTTGATTAGTAGAAGTAACTGGGATGGTTCCCATTTGTCACTGACTTACAAATCTTGGAGTTGAGCTCCCCAAACCTCTAAGGAAGTGTCTGTTGAGATGGCCAACCGGGAAACTTGACGGAGGAATGTTAGGTCTGTGGAGAAATTTGCCTCTCGAATCCACCAGAAAAGAGCTGTGCTCATCCCCAGGGTGACAAGAACTATATAGTCAAAATAACTGTGTTTGTATCCATTGCCTGTCCAGTTCCTTTTGCAATTGTCACAGCCAAAGGTGGCAGAGTGGTACTAAAGAAATGCAGTAGGACATCATCCCTAGCAGGAATTTGAAATGGTGAACAGAAAGTGGCCTTTTTCCATGCACTAAACAGGCCAAGTACAGTAATCTTGTCCATCTTTCTGGAGTTGAAAATGCTTTGTTCTGCACTCTATCCAGTGTAGCCCCCAAAACAGTAATCCTCATGGATGGCTGAAGGGCTGAATTTTTTTGTGTGCAACTTGAGGCCCAATTTGCTGAAAAGGTGTAAGCATGCGTTGCTTGACCTCTCTGTGGATTGATGGGAAGGTGCCTTCACCAGCCAGTCATTGAGGTACAGAAAGACATGGGATTTTTCTTGTCTTAAGAATGCCACAATTGGAGCCAGGCACTTTGTGAAAATGCATGGGGCGGAGTTTAGATCGAATGGGAGGACTTTGAACTGATAATGGCTGCTGGTACCTGTGTATATATAGATTTTGGAGATCTAATGTCATATAATCTCAGTGGTTTACAAGCTGTAGGATATCTTAGAGCAAGACCGTGAGACATGTCTGTTTCCTGAGTTATTGGTTCAGTTTTCTTAGGTCTAGGATAGGTCTCTATTCCCCTCACTTCTTCTGGACTAAGAAGAAATGGGAGAAGAAACCTGTTACCTTCTCGTTTGCAGGGACTCGTTTTATGGCTCCTTTGCTGAGCATGGTCTGGACTTCTAATCTGAGAAAATGCAGATGTTTTGGTTGGATCTGCTGGGATGGAGACAGGGGTGGTTTTTAAATGAATTCCAGTGTGTGAATGATTGTAATCAAATCCAGTATTCATTGGTCTGTTGTTATTCTCTTCTATTCGGAAAGAAGTTTTGGAAATATTGCCTCAGAGACATGCCAGATAAAATTAAGGTGTAGCTGGTGCCTGTAATACGTCACTGTTGACATCCTGTGTCCTTGCCCTGGCAACCCAGCTTTCGTCTCTGGATCTGCCTTGTGTAGGCAGCCTGAAGACGTTGTCAATGTTGATATTGCAGGCGAAACTGCTGTCATCCAGGTTGGTATGATGGGTACCTGCATTGTTGTAAGAGAAGTGCACTTTAACTTGCGCACCACTAAAAGTAATTTTTTGATATGCAGGGTACCCAGTGACTTGGCGGTATCAGTATCTGTCTTATTGGGTTGGAGGGTGTAGTCAATGTGCTACCTAAAGAGGGTTTTGTCGTCATGTGATTGGTCTAGTATCATGCTTTGCACCTCTGGTCTGGAGGAAGTGCCTTTTCAACAACCCTGTAATCGTAGGACTGCTACTCCTGCCAACTGTCTAAAACCTGTGGATGCAATGTCCATGTCTCAATCAATTATTATTTCGGAGGATGGATGCTCTCCTTCTATCCAACCACATTTTGCGGTCATACTTTCTGAGCACTGTCAACTAGATTGCTGCTTGCTCTGTGAGTGCTGACATTGAAGAGAAGCACTTCCTCATATTATTCAGGTAACTACCTTCCTTATAAAGAGGTGCTGAGATTGGTGCTGATGGATTATTGGAATGGCGCTTGGCCATTGGTTGACTACTGAGTTCTGTTTTGGGTGTCCAATGAGGCAGGCTGTAGAAATTTCCAAGGCCTTATATTTTTTGTCCAGGCGTGGAAACACTGCAGCCACTGTGGGTGTTTTTTTTGTTGTCTTTAGAACTTCTTCTCAAATGAAGTCTATGTTAGGTATAGCTTTGATGCTCTTACGGAAGGGTTCCTTAAAATTGTAGAAGAAGCAGTCAGCTTGCTTTGCTATTGGAAGGTCAAACCTTTTTGCTGCGCTCTCTATGAGATTATGGAAAGCTCCTATATCTTCAGAATGAGATAATCTTTCCACTCAGTGTAGATATTTCAAAGTTCCCCTTCTTCCAGGTCATCATCTGAAGACGAGGTGCCATGCATAGGTAAGGTTCTGGACTGTGGAAAATGCCTTAAGAAGGCAACTGTTGGGATGTTTTGTGGAGTTTTCGATGTGGAAGGTTGTAATGTAGGAGTTGTAGGAGGAGATGTTACCTCTTAAGAGTGGTAACTGTGGGTGGAAAGTGCTTATGATAATCTGCCAGGATCATTTACAAGACCGAGACCAATGCTCTTGCTATGCATTTCCACATTCCTCCTGGTACTGTTGCTGCTGATATGGCTGGAATTGTTCCTGGTAATGTAAGACCTCTTGCTGAGGATGGGAATACTCCTGGCCATAATACTCTTCCTCCTCGTCATCTTCCTGCTGATATTTCACATTCAGCTACGTGCTGCATGCAACCCTAAAGGGACCATCATCATCTGAGTCATCCTCATCCAGGAGAAATCACTGGGTGGCAAGGGTGACATCTTGCTTGGGGATGTATGTTCTGGAATCAGAGATATGGTTTTACCCATTTCTTTTTGTTTTTTTCTGGGATTCTTCCTTCGTCATTGATGTTGTCAAAGACGTCGATGGCGGTTTCACCGGTAATGCCATTGGAATTGGTTTAGCTGTTGATGGTGTCGTCGAGGCAGAGACCAGTTTACGGTCAAAGGGATGAGCGCCGTAGACTATATCGTCTGTGGTCGTTGACTGTGATTCAATCACAATCATCGTTGTCACCGTCGTTATAGTCGACATTGTTATCACTATTATCGACCTTGTTGCCCTAGGCCCTTTAATTTTGAAACATACCAGAGTATTTTTTTTTTACAAAGAAACCGATCATAGGTTTCAACCAATCAGATTGGCCCACCCTCTAGAACACTCTTGTGAGAAGCTTCACTTCATCAGATTTTCAAAGCACAAGTGTAGGAGATACACCCAGAAAAAGAGAGCAAAAAAGGTGAGCTTCCTAGGAGAGGCTGGTGGGTCGCATGTGAATCTATGAAAGATTCCAATACTGGAGATCTACAGTTACAGGTAAGGAACTTATTTGCTTACTCCAGGATTGGAACTTTCATCGATTAACATGCTTAAATCAGATTAAATAGCAGTTGTAAAGCACTTCTGGAGCGGTTGACCTGCTGCTCGATGGCAATATGGAATGGTGCTGGATATCCATCGAACACTGCTTTGCCTAGAAAGAGGATAGCCCTTCAGTGGTGCACTGTAAGCCACAAAGAGTTAATTAGACTTGTGAATGCCCTTAGTAATTTGTAAATAGACTTTTAAGCATCAGCTGTTGCAGTAGGAGCTGGAAAAAATGTTCTGAAGATGAGGAGCTCATTTAAATGAAAGCCTGAAGCGACTTTAGAAATGAACTTAGGGTTCATACAATGGACCACTCTATTGTCATGAAATTGCATGAAAGGTTCCTGAATGGTTAGGATACTAACTCCCCTGGCAGACATTAAAGCTACGAGGAGAGCAACTTTTCCACGAAATTACTTTCAAATCAGCTCTGTGGATGGGCTCGAACAGGTGCTTTATAAGCTGTGAGAGGACATATTGAGGTGCCAGAGCAAAGGAGGAGGTCTGACTGGTGTAAAAACCCTAAACAGCCCTTTGAGTAATTACTTAGCAATTCTAGTGGACCATAAGGAAAGCAAGGTAGATCTCCTATAGCTAGAGATAGCTGCCAAGTGGACCTTAAGGGATGCATGAGCCAATCCTGATCTTGCTAAGTGAAGGAGATAATGGAAAATCTCGAGGCGAAGAAAAGAGTGGATGCACGTTAGCTTGCTGGCGCCAAATGCAAAAACGCTTTCAATTAAGGTGTTAGGTTTTGTTAGAACTTTCTGCTCGGGCTCTGGATAGTATTTCCCTGCAGTCTGAAGACAAGTTCAGATGGTCAAACTCATTGTGCTCACGAGTCAGGCGATAAATGGAGGGATTTGGGGTCCGGATGGAACACTTCACCCCAGGACAGTTTCAACTGGATGTGAGGTTGCTCCGAGAGAAGAAGAAGCTCCGTAAACCAGAGCTGGCATGGCCAGGACGGGGCTATGGGGTTCATCCTGCATGGTTAGGCCTTCATCTTCATGAGGACTCTTGGGAGGAGAAGAATGGGAGGAAAGGCATGGGCAAAGATGCCGGACCATGCCATTGAAAATGAATTTTCCTATGATCTCCGATGGGGATGCCAACTTGCGAAGAACTGGCATTTCTTATTCTGGGGAGGGGGGTCACAGAGAGGTCAAGACTTGGCTTGCCCCACTGGAGAAAGATGCTGTTGAGAGTTTTCTGATCCACTTCCCATTTGTGACAAGATGATCTTAGTCTGCTTAGTATGTTTGCTATTGTGTTTTGCTTTTCAGGAACATGTTCCGCTTGTAGAGACACTCCGTTGTGAATAGCCCACTTTCAGATGCACTGTATCTGTTGAGAGAGGAGGTGTGATCTTATGCCGCTTTGCTTGTTCATGTACTGGATCGTGGTCATATTGTCCATCCAGATGAGTACCGCCGAGTTCCTTATTCTTGGAAGGAAAGCCTGGAAGGTGAGCTAGACTGCCTGGAGCTACAGCAAATATGAAGAAGGAGATGAGCTTTTACCACCAGCCACTGACCCGCAGGTCCTAAAGGTAAGCTCCCCATGGGAAGCGGCAGTAATTATGACCAACAGAGAAGGCAGTCTCAGGAACGACAGACAGGCAGATAGATTTTTTCAATGCGTCCACCAAGATACGGCATTGATCATGGCCGGAGTGATGGTGAGTAGATCGTAGATTGCCTGTAGCCACTGTTTTGTCTAGTTTCTCCTGGAGGGGACACATCCTTAGACGGCTGAATGGAACCAGGGGGTGCACAATGACATCATCCCCAATAGGGCTTTGGAAAGGCAAACTGAAAGAGACCCTTTTTTTCTTATCAGTTCTGCTAAGGACGTTAGTTTTAATTGCCTCACCACTGAAGAATATGCTTTGTTGAGCAATGAATGGAGCATTGCTCCTAGGATAGGGATAGTTTTTGAAGGATGCAAGACTGCCTTTCTTGGATTCAGGCTAAGGCCCAGCTTGTTGAACAGTGTTGCACAGGCTGCCGTTGATGCCTGTGCTGCTCGAAAGGACGGCGCCTTGACTAACCCAATTGTCATATATGGGAATACTTGGTGCCTTTGTTTTCTTCGGAAAGCTGCTATCGAGGCCAAACACTTTGTAAATATTTGAGGGGCAGATTTAAGGCCAAAAGGAAGCACTCTGAACAGGTAATGGCTCCTGGCTATTGTAAATCATAGGAACTTTCTGTGGGATGGGTATTTTGAAACACGCACACTGAAGGCTACAATGGTAAATGTTTCCGCTGTGGGGCAGAAAATGCTGATATAGAACACATTTTTTTTGTTGTGTTAAATTGACTTTGTTTTTGCGAGATATGGAACGTTTTTTATCTAACATCTTAGGGGATTCACTCCGTATCACTCCCACTTTGATGCTCCTAGGGATGGGGCCCTCTGTCTCAAAAGGTTGTAGTATGTATAAACACAGAATGTTCTTAATTGTAGCAATGACTGTGGCCATGTATGCATTGCGGGGGATTGGTTATGTCCTAAACCACCAAGGTTTGATGTTTGGAGGGCAAAAATGTATAGATTAGCCAGTTTGGAATCTTGTCTATATTCATTAAAGGGGGAAAGGAAACGGAAATTGGGGCTTATAATATGGGACCTTTTTCTTGTTTATATGAATAATTGAGGGTATTATTACGTAATCTATACTACTATAATAAAGCAGAAACGTTCAGGCTTTGAGGCGGGTAAACGCGGGAACCACTGTGCCAATCTACACACCCGATACACCGTTGAAATCGGCAGGGTGTGTAGATGGTTATAGGCGATATTAACTTTAAAAATAAACCTTAATAAAAAAATTAATTTAAAAAAAAAAGAAGTTCCCCCAAAGTAGCGCCGGCCGCGAGGTGCGTCGTCACGTTAGGAGCAGGGGAGGAGCGGCGTCCCAGGAGCTGCGGTCATGGCGCGGGGGAGAAGTGGTGACGTCAGCAGCAGAGGACCGGCGAAGGAAGATGAGCGGCGGACATGGCGTAGGGGAGGAGCGGTAGTGCGAGCTGACAGGCAGGAGCAGCGCCAGCGGAGGTAAGTGAACTCATGTAGGGGCAGGCGGGGGTCGGGAAGAGCGGAAGAGTTGAAGAGCAGAACCAAGAAAGGGAATTGTTTACAGAAGGATAACCTTCCCGTAGTGAGCGACTCATAATGAGCTCTCAATGCATATTAACTCGGGAAACATTTGAGGGGTTTTAAACATAATCCTGAACAAATAGGGATTGCCATAAATAAAGGAAGTATGGTGCACGATTACTCCTAGGGAGTGCTCAGTGTTTGTGGCGACCCCTATACTTCATTTGCATGCCATGGTCACACAGGGGCACCCGACGACTGTAGGCCGCTCCCTGTGCCCCCAGCTCTCACTTCTGGTCCTTTATTCAGGAGCTGCCAGCGCAGCTCTGCCGCGCACTATGAATTTGTTCCATTCACACAAGTCCGGAACAACCATTTTCTATTGGGTAGAGAAGGGCCCAGCGACGCCAAATCCGCACGTCTGAGGATGCCAAAGGTCGTGCCCAGAGACCGCCCAGCCCATCGTCCAAGGAGCCACTGGAAGGCCCGAAATCAAGACAACTGGGCAGAGTGGAGACATTGTTCACAAGTGGCCCACGTCAGATCTGAGGTTATCGTCGCATCTTTCAGCCTGGACGGTCAGAGGGCATATACTGTTCCCCTGTGACCTCCGACATCATCACTGCAACTATCGTCATATCTCTGTGTCCGGCCTGCCGCACTGAGGGGGTGCATTGTTCCCGAGTGACCTTAGCTCACAACTGAGGCTATCACTACATCCCCATGTATAGCGTGGGGTCAAGCCGTAAATATTGTCCACGTGCAATCCCTACGTCAACATTTAGTTTGTCATTTCTCTGGGCCAGGCCGGGCGGGACTCGTGGCCCACAGGACCCCTCAATGCCCCCATTGAGAGACTCCGTCCTCTCCCTGCCTCTCACTGAGCTCTAATACGTGGCTCGGGAGCTCCCATTCCAAAACAGTCGGTAAAGCACCTAACCATTTTAGAAGCTGGTGAACTCGGTTTCATTGACCTGTTCTCCTTACTCAGGAGTCAATCACATTAACTCTTCTCACTACTGCCCGTAGTTCAGTTGCCGCTGCAGTGTGGCATCTCAGTGCAGCCTTCCAGTTAAGCCAGTGTAGCGCCAAGCAGCGCCGGCGGAGGTAAGTTAGTGAACTCATGTAGGGGCAGGCGGGGGTCGGGGAGAGCGGAAGAGTTGAAGAGCAGAACCAAGAAAGGGAAATGTTTACAGAAGGATAACCTTCCCGTAGTGAGCGACTCATAATGAGCTCTCAATGCATATTAACTCGGGAAACATTTGAGGGGTTTTAAACATAATCCTGAACAAATAGGGATTTCCATAAATAAAGGAAGTATAGTGCACGATTACTCCTTAATAAAGTTTAAAACGTAACACAGAAACAGGCACCTGCAAAAACCATGGCGCATGACAATTAGACTAATTGAAAAACAAGAAAAATGCCTTTGGAGTCTTTGCTGTCTGGATCTGTAGAGGGGGGGGGGGCTGCCACTGTCCAACGTGGAATTTCGTTGAAAACAGTGGCCATTATCAAAGAGCAAAGAAGCCTCCAGAGAGCAACAGAGCGCTTTTCGGACAGCACTGTTTATTGTGACAGGAGTATCTCAAACAGCAGGTACTGCATTAAGAAAAATAGGAAATGTGGGGCTGGAGGGAAATGCCTTCCAGTAACTAACCACAGTGCAGTGGTGGGGCTGGGGGAGGGGGAAAGATCATTGAGACAGCACTAGGCAGCACGCCATTGCACAAGTTGTTTTACCTCAATTCAAGTATCCTTATGTATGATGTCTGACAACAACACACTCATCTTTGGGAGAACAGAGTGAGGAGGATGAACTTTCAGATCAGTCTTACTCTGGGAAGCCATGTGCAGTTACAAAAGTGGGGCGGGCGGGGCCACAGAAGCAAAGTAAAATACAGGAGGGAAAAGGTACGTCTGCAGGTTACAAAAGCGGGGCGGGAGGAGGCCCTGAAGCATAATTGCTCCCGGGCAACGTCGGGACGGGCTGCTAGTTATATATAAATGTATGATTTCCAATTAGTATGATTTTCTGAGTATCTATTAGCTAGTGTATATCATTGGGGTATCCTGAGGATTGATTGACTGTATGACTACCTGCGTGTTTTTTGTTGTTGTATATATTAATTCATAAATATTAACTCTGATTTTTGATCATTTAGTAGCCTTTGTATGGAGGATATTTATATACTTATTTTCGGATGTATTAACTCTCTAAGGTATTTAAATTCTGTATTTCTGATTCATTGAGTTTTATTTCTACTGAACTGTCATATCATGTGTCTGAAATTGTGGAAATAAAATAAATTTAAAAAAAATAAAAAAAGAAGGCCTATGGTTGCCATGTATTTCCCGTGATTTAAGAGCAATAGAATTTCCTGTAAAGTCATCATGAGGACTGTTTCTTGAGGTAGGTGTTGAAAGTTCTCAGGTCTAAAATTGGTCACCTTTGTTATAACTTTTTGTTGACCAAAATGAAACGGGACTAGAATCCCCCCCCTCGTTGTAATGAGGGAACTGGTTCTATTGCTCTTTTCTTGAGCACTGTAATGATCTCTAACTTGAGAAGATGTAGATGCTTTTGAACAGAGGGTTGAGGTGGAGTGGGGAGTGGAATTTGAACAAATTCTAGACTATGGCCAAATTGAATAAGTAGTTATAACTTGCCAGCGATGGAGGTAAACAAAAATGTTGCCCCCTAACTTGGTTGATGATAAAGGATGGATAGCCAGAGCCTGTAGGTAGCCATTGGCAATGGGCTGTGTCCTTGCCTTGACATCCCACTGTACTTCTTGGTGCAGGTCGACTTTAAGCCGTTGGTGGTTGACGTTGGGAGTACTGGGATAAAAATTGCTGTGAAACTATAATCAGGGTAACAATATTTTTGGTAACCTCCCCTGTAGAATGGGAGGCCTTTTTCTCAGGTGCCCAGAAAGGGCACTTCCCTGTATTGAAGCATACTCGGACTTAGCTCTGTCTGCATTTGTTTTGATAGCTTGTGGTGCCTCATCCACGCGCTTGACGAAAACGGCTTCCCCATCGAAAAGGAGATCTAGTATTTTGGTTTGGACCTCAGGCCTGAACGAAGTAGGCTTTAGCTAACCCTGGCTGCGTAACACAGCAGCTCCTGCAATTTGTAGAAATGCAGTAGTGGCAATATCCATGGCACAGTCTATCACTTCTGATGATGTGCATTCTCCTTTCTGGAGGACCTTCTTGACCTCTGCTTTACTGTCCTCCAGGAGCTGTTCCAAATAAGGGGAGATATAGGATCTCACTTGGAGATCATATCGACCAAGAACAGCGAGTGAATTTGCTGCCCTAACTGTAAGTGCCAACATTGATGGAAACCTTTTTTGATCGGCTGTGTGCTGCCTGTGAGATAATGGAATCAGGCTTTGGGTGACCAGTGAATCCAGCAGAAGCATCTTCTGGAGCTTTGTATTTTTTATCCAGGTGGGGAAAGACCACATTTACTGTGGTTGGAGTCCTAATGACTTTTAAGCCCTCTTCCCAGATGCAGCTTACCACAGGCTAGCTCTTACGCTCTTCTGTAATGGTTATGTGTAAAGGGCATAGGTAAACCAGACCTCTTTGCTGCTCTTTCCAGCAAGTTGTGGAAACCTGGAATGTCTTGTTGGAAAAGGAGACGGTTGTGTGGGTATCAGATAATCATTCCATTCTTGGTGGGGGTCACAGATCTCACCCTCTTCCCTGTTGTCATCAGAAGTTGCAGGGTCATGAAGAAGAGTAGATTGTGGCATATGGCGGACAGAAGTAGGCAATAACAATGTTGTTTGTTGGAGAGTTGATCGAGGTATAGGTAGAGATTTTGCTGCTAACAAGACTGACGCTGTGGTAGCAGGTATTGGGGGAAAACACTTCCTATAATATAAAAGCATAAACAGTAAGTCCATAACTAGTGAAGAAGGCAGAGACACAATTTCCTCCCAATATTGCAAACATTGAACCTGAAGGGCGTGAGTTCTGAAGGATTGGGCACATACTCAGAAGGAACTGCGTCATCAGAGTCTTCCTCAGCTGTGATGGAAACAGTGGTCACACCTTCCTGAGAGGTGTGCTCAGGGGTTAAATTATTTCCTCCTGTTTTTGCTGTAACCTCTTCCTCGCCATGAGGCACAGTGGAGCTGTGCTCAGGACGAGCTGAGCTCGTCATAACGGCCATGGAGCTAATTCCCCTCCTGTGCAGGCGTTCCATTGTGTGGGCGGAGTCATGACGAGCTCAGCTCGTCATGAGCACCGTGGCGCCGCAGGCGGCCCCCCTCCCCCCCTGTGCCGCGGGGGAATTATCCCCACGGCAAAGGGGTTAACAACGGGATCGTCAATGTCGTCGGGGCTATCGAATGGGAATGGGAGTAACAATGGCGAAACAATGGTGTCTGAAGACGGATGTTGTCGAAGTTGTTGATGACGTTGGCGGAAGTGGCATAGTCGATGGTGATACAGTCTTCAACGCCAAGGCCGTAGTCACCTTGAGCGTCAACGATTTAGGCAAATGGGTCATCAATGTCATTGAGGAACCGGCTGAAGGCAGAGAAAGCGTGGATACAGAAGCAGTTGCCGTTGACGATGCTGTGGATTTCTTTGTCGACGACAGCAATGGTCTTGTCGATGGTCTTTCATCAGCGGTTTGGCAATAGGTGGAACAGAAGAAGGCTTTTTGAAAGAATGCTGCACTTGAGGGGGTGGTGTAGGTGGTTCAGACCTAGTTTTTCTGGTCTTTTTGAAGAATGTATTTTAAAAAAATTCCGTCTTCTCCTTACGCTCTTTTTGAGGAGATTTAGAAGAGCTTAACCTGCAAGACTCATGAGTGTTTTTTTTTAGGCTTTCTTAGATCGCTCAAGAGAAGAGTGAGAATGGGGAGACCTCTCCCTCTTATGTGACCTTCTGGAGGAGAATGATGATGCCTCCTCACTGTCGTCACTAGATACTGTCTCTTTCCTTGCCTTAAGCCTCTGTAGCCATATCAACAGCCACCCTTCATGGTCTTTCAAGGTTTTATAAAAAAAGTTATGACATACCTTAGATTCTTTGGCCTTATGATCTGGATAAAGGCAATAAATGCAGTCCTTTTAAGGGTCATCTGAATGGAGTTTCTTCTAAGAACAGGTACCACAGGCCCTAAACAGGTTCTTCTTCTCTTTATCTGACATGACGAAGTCAAAATAAAAGTTAAAAAATACAGATCCAAAATGGAGTTAAAGAGTAATCTTTATATATCCTGAAGCAATAAAAGGGGTTCTAATCTTTAGAAAAACTGTAGAACAAGATGGCTGAGAAGAGCACATGACGTGCAGTAGAAAATATGAGGGGCTGAAACTTCTCACAGGAGTGTTCTAGAGGGTCGGGCAATCTGATTGGTTGAAACCTACTTTTGGTCTTTTAAAAAAAGAAATTGACTATGGTATGTAACAAAATTAAAGGGCCTAGCACCTTTTCAGTGTATGTTTAACATTGCATTCCTATTATAATGTAGCATGGGACTCCCATTTCAAGTACGGGGAATGATTCAAGCATGTGAATCTAGAGACGTTCCAATACTGGAGTAAATCTGCACTAGAGCTGCTCTGCCTCCAATTTGTTGCAACTGACTCTACTCTTACAAGATCACACACACTTAAAATTCTATACAGACAAGGACAGTTTTCTAAGCCTTCGTCACAGGCAGGATGCTGGGGTACACCTTTAACCCGTTCCATGCATCGGACAGCCTGTCACAGTGGGCATGTGCGGAGGACGGCCGAGGGCTGTCCGAAACCAGCCCACTCATTAATTCTCCAGCACCGTGGCGGAATTCACGCCACGGTCAAGGTGATAACACAAGAGGGATAGTGCCATCATTGCAAGGATACAACATCTTCTTCCTACTTGCATGTTGCATTTGATAGGGCTCAGAAACAGAAGCCTAAAGAAAGTCTCTGGGTCATTTAAAGTTTGGTGGATGGTATATCCATAAAAAATGCGAAGACGTCCCAACCACCTTATTTAAAGAGTGTATATACACACTGAATTTTTAGCAGAAAAACTGAGAGTTGACTCCTGAGGCGGAAGCCGGGAGTAAGGCAGCATCTTTTTAAAATTTTGTGTCACAGATTACTTGTATTTTAAGAAATTAATTGTCACAGATTGCTTGTGTTTTAATTTCACTCACCTGACAGAACAGTCGTGCACGCAGCGGAGCCACCGCTGACGCTACACGCATTCTCCCCCTCGCGCCCTCCCGCCACGAGCGGAGGCCACGCCCCTTTCAGGCCACGCCCCCAGACACTCGCGTATAAAAGGCGCCGTGTCAGGGCACCCAGCAAAAACTGAGAGTTGACTCCTGAGGCGGAAGCCGGGAGTAAGGCAGCATCTTTTTAAAATTTTGTGTCACAGATTACTTGTATTTTAAGAAATTAATTGTCACAGATTGCTTGTGTTTTAATTTCACTCACCTGACAGAACAGTCGTGCACGCAGCGGAGCCAGCGCTGACGCTACACGCATTCTCCCCCACGCGCCCTCCCGCCACGAGCGGAGGCCACGCCCCTTTCAGGCCACACCCCCTCGTTCCACAACTTCAGAGCAACATAAATTATGTGTAATCCTCGGTCGCGCAGCGGGCGCGCCGAAGGCGAGCCTAAGGCAAGCCCGTCAGCGCCCGTCCGCGACCGACCGGGACTAGGGGCTATACCCCCTACAGGCTCCAACTCATCCATGTCTATACCCATCTGTTATACACGCAGTAAACTACTAGCCCTCAACAAAGCTACTACGGGTGTTAGACCTCACCTATGTATCCAAACTGGCCCTGGCCTATCCTATGGACCTATCACCTGTCTCGCCTGTCGCTGGTCAAGTATGGGCCAATCCCCAACTGACCACCACACAATCTCCGCTAAAAATCAGCTGGAATTGAAATGCCTATACCTTAATGCCAGATCCCTACCCAAACATGCCCTGGAGATCTGGGACATGTTGACATCCAGGAGCCCGGACCTGGTTTTTATCACCGAAACCTGGCTATCTGACACTAGCGCTCCAGATCTCGCTAATGCTCTTCCCCCTGAATACAAAATAATTACACAAAATAGACAAGGCAAAAAAAAAGGAGGTGGAGTCGCTGTGGTCTTCAGAGATCACCTAACATGCCTCGCGGAAACGACAACTGTTTACCCCGAGCATGAGATATTACCATTTAAAATCTTCCTCGAGGGCCTCATCATACTAGCCGGTGCAGTTGTCTACAACCCCCCAAGGCAACAAGCCAGCGTAGGTGCCAAACTACTGAACCAACTGCTACCATTCTGCTTGAAACATAAAAACTACATGGTCGTCGTCGACTTCAACGTCCATTACGAAAAAACAGACGCCCCCGGATCTTCCCAGCTGAAATATGACATGGAAATTCTACAACTCAAACAGTGGGTTGAGGGCCCCACGCACTCAGCAGGGCATACCCTGGATCTTCTTTTCACTTTTATTGAATCGACCACCATAAAGGAAATCCTCCCCCTGTCCTGGTCTGACCACTCCATGTTATCCTTCTCATTTAAACTCCTTGGTAAACCCTTGAAGGCCAGATCCACCCCCCTTATCACCAACAGAGTTTAGAGACTAATCAATGACTCTAATTTTCAAAACCACTTTCTTGAGACAGACGTCACTTTGCTGGACGACTCTTCCATCTGCAGCAATGTCACTCTTTTAGACACCGGAATTCGCCAAACGCTAGACAAACTAGCCCCTATGCGGCAATCAAGGAAAAAAACAACCACTACGGAAAAATGGTATACCCCTCTCCTCAAGAGCCTCAAAAAGGAATGCCAAAAAAACGAACATCGATGGAGACAAACAAAAGACTCGGAAACTAGAGCAACTTATGTCACCAAACGAAAACAGTATATCCTAGCCATCCGAGACGCAAAAAAAGCATACTTCACTCAACGAATCCAGGAAAACCACAATTCCGCTAAAGAATTGTTCAAAATAGTGAAGGAGCTCAGTAACCCATCCAGCTCCTCACAAACCCTCACCCCCTCAACCGAGGCCTGTGAACGTATCAGCACCTTCTTTGCTGATAAAATTAACAAAATTTACTCTACCTTCGCCCCCTCAAACACCCCTACCCTGTCCGACAATTCTGACAAGCATTCTCCAACACCAGACAAATGCAATGACCAACCAGACGCAGGCAACCTACCGCGTCTAACTAGTTTTCAACCATTCTCTGAAAACGAGGTATTAGCGGTATTGAAGACAATTAAATCCGGCTCTCCCGCGGACCCTTGTCCCCACTTTGTGTTTTCCAAAATTGCACCAACGCTCTGCCCTTTTATTACCTAACTTTTTAATCAATCACTCACCACCGCGTCCTTTCCGGAAGCCTGGAAACACGCATCCGTGACCCCCCTTCTGAAGAAAGCTGGATCCGGTATCTCCAATCCGGAGAACTACAGGCCAATTTCTCAGCTCCCTTACCTCTCCAAAGCCTTGGAGAAACTGGTCAACACACAACTGTCCCGGTATCTGGAAAACAACTCACTCCTGGACCCCTCCCAGACCGGCTTCAGGGCCAACAATAGCACCGAGGCAACGTTGCTGGCAGTGTCGGACAGTATCAGATGCATCACAGATCAAGGGGGATCTGTGGCTCTGATGCTGCTTGACCTGTCAGCAGCGTTTGACACGGTATCACACGATTGCCTACTAAATACCCTCTTGAGTAAAGGAGTGCAATCTACAGCATTAAACTGGATTAGATCATTCCTTAGCAATCGTACCCAGGCCGTGCACATGGGCCAGTTCTACTCAAAACCCTATCCCATCGGCTGTGGGGTCCCACAGGGGGCCTCGCTGAGCCCCACTCTCTTCAATGTCTATGTTTCATCTCTGGCTGACATTGGAAGAAAGTGGGGCATCGGCATATGTTCCTATGCCGACGACACACAGCTGATGGTGACAATGGATGAAGGGTCAGAGACAACAAAGAAAAAGCTACACAGCTGTCTCTCTGAAATGACCCTATGGATGCGCAACCACTGCTTAAAGTTAAACGCCGGCAAATCGGAGATACTACTGTTCGGAGGAGCTAAACTTACATGGAACGCCACATGGTGGCCACCCTCACTGGGGTCAGCCCCCACCCCAAAACAGCACGCCAGAAATCTAGGCATCATCATGGACGACGCCCTGTCCATGAAGGACCACATACGATCACTCTGGGGCAAAGACTTCGCAATACTCAAACTCCTGGCAAAAATCTTCCCCTGGATACCCCTGGACTGTCGACGTACAGTCACTCAAGCCCTAATGGTCAGCCGCCTAGACTATGGCAACGCCCTATTCGAAGGGATGAACGTACAACTGTTCTCCCGCCTACAGGTCCTACAAAATCAGGCGGCCAAACTGGTCTGTAATAAAGGCAAGCGAGACTCAGCATCTGCATGCCTCATGAAACTTCACTGGCTACCGATGCGCCAGAGGGCTACTTTCAAAATACTCTGCCACGCGCACAGAGCTCTGCATAAAACTGGCCCCACTATCCTCCAAGGGAAAATTGAATTCTACGTCCCCAACAGGAACCTAAGATCGAATCACTCAGCTCTTGCCAAATCCAAGCGCATCCACAAGGCAAGGACAGGCGGACGCGCCTTCTCATACCTGGCAGCCAAAAGGTGGAATGAGTTACCTGTAGACCTCAGACACACCATAAACTACCTTCAGTTCCGCCAAAAACTAAAAACTCACCTTTTCCCCAAAAACTAATCCCCCAGCACAGTCCTCAGCAGTCTCCTCTGTTTTACAGCGCCGTGATATCCCATGGGATGAGTGTCGCGCTTTACAAATACCAGAAATAATAATAATAATAATATGCAGCATGTGTGTGTACACGCTTAGGGTGGACAGGACACCTGCTTATATTTGGCAGATGTGCCACATGCACACAATTCCAAGTGTCCTTCTCAGTCTCATGAAAGGCTAGGTTCTGCACCACCACATGCCAACATTTGCAGCTTAGATTGAACTTATAGACACCCCTGCCACCTGAGGTCAGCAGATGGGTGTACCAGAAAAGATGCAGTGACACCTCAGAACTGCTCTCTGCACCTTCTCACTACATGTGTGCTGTAAGATCAATGTATCTCCCTTTCCCAAAGTGGGTTACTTACTTTCTATTGTGTTTCCCAGAAATTCCACGCTCCCCTCATCGGTGGTACTTACTTGCAGGTGTGCTCATTCAGCTCCTGTCCCTTGGCCCGACAGCGCTCAGCGCTCCGTTTGCAGGAGCACTCACATGTGTGTGGGTCCTGCTGCTGCTTCCGCCGGTCTGGGCATGGAGCACAGGAACGTGGCCTGTCAAAGGAGAAAGAGTGGAGATCACGTAAACAACCACATTCAACCATGATTCAAACTTCACATATAGGTGTTAGGGGGCCTCCAGTGTGGCAACAGATTGATCCCTGGAAATGGAACCGAACCATGAGCACTTGGAAAGACAATTGTTGGTTTGGAAATCTATCCATGGAAAATTAGTGATTTATTCCCAAATACACATGCTTCCAGAGGGAAGAGAATTCTGCTTCCACACCCTCTGTGATATTTCTTTTTCACTTTTTTTCAAAGACCAACTAGTAGGACTATTAAATATTTAATTCTAGGAACTATTGCATTTAGAGGAAGATGTGGTGATGCTCAAACCTTTTTTAGGATATGCAATTATCTTTTAAGATGGAAATAAATCGATATACATTATTCACAAGGACTATTCGAACTCTAAGGCAAATACATTTCATATTATCAGTGGCACTTTAAGGTATAGGGAGATACAATGAATCTATTGGCAGTCACTCTGAGGAGAGAAAAATCCTTATTTCACTCTCACTCCAATCTAACTAAAGTCAAATTGGGGAAATTACTCAACTTAAATATATAGGAGGCTGAGATGAAGTTGGCCCAAGTGATACGGCGGGGTGGGGATAGTGACGCAGCCCAAACTCGGATTATTATAGCAAAGTGAGCTATAACAGAACCATCACAGCTAAAGCAGCAAGCAAATTTGTAGCCTGGCGATCTAAAATGTTTGAGAACAGTGAAAGAGCAGGACATATGTTGGCTGTAAGAATTAAAGAAAGAGAGTCTGCCACACGTATTAAAAATATCTTTGATCCGGATGTTGGCCTAGTTACTAATGAGGAAGCCATAGCTTTTGCTTTCCAAAAATGTTATCAGAAACTATATAACGAGGATTAGTGATAATGAGGCACTGCAGGTAAAAATTCAGGAATATCTCAAAGAAATTAAGGTTGATGCATTAACCTCGGAAGAACTAGATATATTAGATGCAGAAATTAGAATAGATGAACTCTGGCAAGCTATAGACTCTCTCCCTACTGGAAAAGCTGTTGGTCCAGACTACCTACCGGGCAAATTTTATAAGGCTTTCCGACCCCAGCTTACTCCTGTCATGCTGGAAATGAGTAAAAAATGGGGATAATCCTCATGAATCATGGCGAAGAGCTAGAATCGTTACTTTCTTAAAGAAAGATAAGAGTCCATCTGATATGGGGTCCTATCGCCCAATCATGCTAATAAATAGCGACATAAAAATATATGCTAAGATCTTTGCTAATAGGCTATCGGGGTGATTAAGAAACGTGTGTCCTCTCAACAACATGGATTTGTGCCTGGGCGAGAAACGACTGATCATATTCGCCGCACAATTGCGTTATTTTATTTTACTAAGGTTTCAGGAGACCCTATGGCCTTAATTCTGCTAGATGCGTAAAAGGCCTTTGATAGGGTCTCCTGGCTTATTTTATGGGCCGTTTTGAGGCATTATGGTCTTGGGGAAGGATTCATCCGGGCTATTCAAAACATGTATAAACAACCACTGGCTCAAATTTCGCTTATGGGGATTCTGACAGGCAAAATTAATATCTTAAGAGGTACACGATAGGGATGCCCCTGCTCCCCTTTATTATTTGCAATTTATATTGACCCCTTAATTAAAACATTTCTTTCTAATGTTTTGATTCGTCCAGTTATAGCTAAAGGTGGAGATACTAAAATCCTTGGTTATGCGGATGACCTTGCCATCTTGACAGATTCCCCGCAGTCTGCATTGCCAGAAATTCAGATCATGACATCACAGTTTGGTAGGCTATCAGGGTACCATTTGAATGATGCCAAGACTCAATTAATATGCAATGATAAAATCTCGCTGGTGGACTCTCGGGCTATCGGTAAGGCAAAATATCTCAGGATAGAGATAAGTTCTAACCTTGAGGAGATTGTGGAGATTAATTTAAAACCATTGCTAGGCAAAATCGAAACTGATGCTTGTCGGATGAATAATCTGCAGCTAACATTGATGGGCAGATGCAATGTCATTAAAATTATTTTTTTACCTAGGATTTTGTATTTTTTTAGAGCAATTCCTTTAGTGTTCGATAAAATTTGGTTTAAAAAAGTGGAACGTATAATTTCTTGGTTCGTATGGGCCGGTAAACAATGTAGGCGAGCTATGAAGTTTATGACGCTACCTAGAGAGAGGGGGGGTTGGTCCCTACCGAACTTCCAGATCTATTATTGGGCAATAAAGTTAAGGCATATCGTGGAACTACTGGATGGGGAGGATCCGGATGGGTCAGATATATCTATTTATCGTTTAATCTATTTGGAAGAGGCTAGGGGGCTTTTATTTAGACATATTGATTATGCTTACTTTAAACGGGTGAGGTTTAAGGTTCTGTTGGCGGCTTTTAAAGTCTGGACGCACGTGCGGAAATTATATAATATAAGGAGATTACACTTATATACCCCTGTTACAGGAAATACTCTCCTACCGGAAATTTTTTGAGGATGGATATTTCAGAGAATGGATAGCACAAAGATTTACTGTAATTGGAGATATTGTCTCGGAAACAGGGGTACTGACTTTTGAATGTTTAAAACTGAAATTTGGCATTAGTAATCGGCATTTTTTCAAATTTTTACAGATCCGAGATTTTTTTTCAAGAAAAACAGCTAGCTGGACCTGTATTCCACTAGTTGAAGTATTTCAAGCAGGCAATCGACTATCTCCATGATTTATAAAACATGGCAAATGAAAGAAGGAGTGATGACTTAACTAAACACTTTAACCGTTGGCAGATGGGACTACATGCCAGTCAGGAGGTTTGCGAAGATTCATTAGGTCTTAGTCATACCACTACTATATCCGCAAACCTCCAGGTCCAATGTTTTAAGACATGGTTTAATCTGTACATAACCCCACATCGTATACAACAATGGGGCGGGGTGGTGTGGGTTAATTGCCCTAGATGTGGGAAGTTGGCTGTAGATAGTATCCATATGTTTTCATCTTGCCCTTGTTTGATCCCATTGCTCAACAAAATTGAACAACAGTTAGAACAAGTGTTTGGATATACAATACAACTATCACCTCAGGCTATAATGTTTGGGGTAGCAGATTTGAATATGATTGAACCAGAGCGGAAGTTATTTTTTATAGCAATGGCTTCGTTGAGATTGTGTATAGCAACGGTCTGCCCCACCAGAAGTGCATGAATGGTTTAGCAAATTTATAAATGTTGGGAAGTGGGAGCTACTGGTTTACAAGAGGAGAGGTTTGAGGGCTTGAAGAGAGGGGGAATTGATATGGGTGCACCTAACTAATTGGCTGAGTTGGGAAAATTAAGAGCATGTGAGCCCTTGTTTAATCTTAAAGCTGTTGCTTTGAATGTACCTCTCTTTTTCTTTTTTTTCCTTTTTCTTTTTCTCTGGTTATTGTGTTTTTCGATCCTCCTGTAGCGGTCCTTTGGGGGGAAGGAACGGGTGGGGGGCGGGGGGGGGGGGGGGTGAAAATAGAACATTTGAGTAATGACATAGATATCATGTATTGTATTATCTTCTTTTTTATGTTTGACTCTGTTTTTATGTCATTTCTCTAATAATATATATATTTTTAAAATATATATAGGAAAGAAGATATTTTATTATTAGATTCTGTTTACTTCACAGTGAGATGACAAATTAAATGTTAGTCTAATTTACTGTCTGCGGAATTCTTTGCTTGGTACACTGTGCTTAATCGATCAGACAATGATTCCTATTGAAGTGAAGAATATAAATTCAACTTAAAGTCTTGCAATTTCCTTTAAAAGTAATACCTACATGTGGCAGTGTCTCCTCAATTCAAAGAAATTGTATTTAATCTATAAAAAGATGAATAACTTTTTCCAAGTGACTCATATGGAAATTAAACTATTACTAACAAAGACCAATATATGGCAAAATGGTTCTCTTATTTGTAGAGGTTGTATTGAAGCTACCCTGACGGAAATCCATGGAGATACTAGTTTTTTCTACAAACATATTAATGAAGAGCTGAACGGTTTCATCCTTGAGGATCATTACTCCAAACCTTTAATGGCAGCTACATTATTGGGTTACGTCCATTATTCACAGATGTTCTAATTAAAAAGGGACACGTAGTTTATTCCACTGAGGTATCCTATGTCGCGCCAGGACCTCTGAATTCACCTCAGATTTTCAGAATATCTACATTCGTATATTGCAAATGCTACTTACCAGTATGCATCTGTTCTTGGCATGTAGGGCTGCTGACATTCATATCTGTGCATAGATCGCCGCCTAGTGTTGGGTCCGGATGATTGCACATTGTTGTCCTGGAAGAGTCTTCAAAGTATCACGAGATAGGTGGCTCCTCCCCTGGATTACAGTGCGCATGGGCATCGACTCCATCCCCAGATTGTTTTTAGCCATTGTGGCCAAGATGGAGTGAAACTCAGTGAATGATGACCATGCCATGAAATGATATGTGAACACTGCAGCTGCTACAGGCGCCGGGGAGGAGGGCGGGCGATATGAATGTCAGCAGCCCTACATGCCAAGAACAGATGCATACTGGTAAGTAGCATTTGCAGTTCGAGGCATGTGGGTTGCTGAATTCATATCTGTGCATAGAATACATAGCAGTCCCTCCATTAGCGGCGGCCGCCCGTGCCAGCTGCAGCAGTTTGGAAAAGTGTCTTGAGAACAGCCTGCCCTACAGCTGCCTGCTGTTTGGAGTGCACGTCTACACAGTAATGCTTAGTAAATGTGTGTGTGGTAGACCATGTGGCTGCTCTACATATGTCCTCTAAGGGAATGTTTCCAAGGAAAGCCATAGAGGCCCCCAACTTTCTGGTGGAGTGGGCTCTTGGTGGAATGGTAAGAGTGCGTTTTGCCTTTGCATAGCAGATTTGAATACATTTCACGATCCACCTAGCAATACCAGCCTTGGAAATAGGGTTACCTTTGTGATGTGGCGCAAAGGCAACAAAAAGCTGCTTAGTCTTTCAAAAATTCTTGGTCCTATCAATGTAATACATTAGGGCCCGTTTAACGTCAAGGGTATGGAGCATCCGCTCCGCCAGTGACTCTGGATTTTGAAAGAACACCGGCAACTCAATGGTTTGGTTGATGTGGAACTGAGACACAACCTTGGGTAGAAATTTAGGGTTAGTGCGGAGCACTACCCTGTTTGAATGAACTTGGAAGAAAGGCTCTTGGATTGTGAGGGCTTGCAGTTCACTAACCCTCCGTAGCGATGTAATCGCTACAAGGAAAGCCACTTTCCACGTCAAGAACTGAACTTCGCAGGAATGTAGTGGCTCAAAGGGAGGACCCATCAGTCTTGTAAGAACCACATTGAGGTTCCATTCAGGAGCTGGTGGAGTCTGTGGCGGAATGACTCTTTTGAGGCCTTCCAGAAATGCTTTGATGGCAGGCACCTTGAAAAGTGAAAGGTGCTGTCTATTTTGAAGGTATGTGGCCATTGCAGACAGGTGAATGCGAATGGAAGTATATGCCAGATTACACCTGTATAGATGGAACAGGTAACAGATGATGTTCTGAATAGAAGCATCTAATGGCTCAATGTCGTTGTTTGCGCAATAGATGACAAACCGTTTCCATTTTGCCGCATAACATGCTCTAGTAGTGGGCTTTCTAGCCTCCCGAATGATGTCCATGCAATTGGGAGGAAGGTTGAGGTAGCCGAATTCTAGGACTTCAGGAGCCAGATCGCCAGGTTGAGCTGTTGCGGATCTGGGTGCTGAATGTCGCCATGGCTCTGCGTCAGAAGGCTGGGTGTGAGATGAAGCCTTTGATGCGGTACCACGGAAAGTTCCAGAAACGTGGTGTACCATGGTTGGCGAGCCCACGTTGGAGCAACTAGGATGAGGGTCATCGAGTGCTGCCTGAGCTTGCGCGCCACCAGCGGTATCAGAGGTGCTGGGGGAAAAGCGTACGCAAATCTGCCTGACCAGTTCATCCATATCGCATTGCCCTGCGACTGAGGGTGTGGGAACCTGGCGGCAAAGCTTTGGCATTTTGCGAACAGGTCGATCTCTGGATGACCCCACCTTTGGAAGTACAGTTGGAGTACTGATGGATGTATCTCCCACTTGTGCATTTGGTGGCTGTGCCTGCTGAGCAGGTCCGCCATCTGATTGTCCTTGCCTGGGAGATGTTCTGCCATGAGGAAAATGTTCCTCTGAATCGCCCACTTCCACATGCTCTGAGCCAGATGAGACAGCTGCGGAGAGTGTGTGCCCCCCTGCTTCTGAATGTAGTACATGGCCGTCATGTTGTCCGTCCGGATCAACACGACCTTGTTGCACAGATGTACTTTGAATGCCTTTAAGGCCATGAAGATCGCCATCAGTTCCAGTATATTGATGTGCATCTTCCTTTGCTGTAGCGTCCGTAGTCCCTGCACCGTGTATTGGAGTACATGCGCTCCCCATCCCTGGAGAGAAGCGTCCGTTGTCAGGATAATCTGCGGCACAGGCTCTTGAAACGGTCGACCCTTGCAAAGGTTTTGTGGATTCCACCAATGCAGAGAGTTGTATGCCCGACCGCTCACCAACACTAGGTCTTTCAACTGCCCGTGAGCCTGAGTCCACTGACGTGCTAAGCACTCCTGAAGCGGACGCATATGTAGTCTCGCGTGTGGGACTATGGAGATGCAGGAGGCCATCATGCCTATCAACTGCATGAACACTCTTGCTGGAAGTGAGTGTTGAGGTCTGAATCTTTGGATCAGTGACTGAATGCTGGTGACTCTCACTGAATTCGGCTGCGCTGTGGCCGCCAGAGTGTTTATGGTCGCACCCAGATACTGCCGTATGTGGGCGGGCTGGAGATGGGATTTTGGGTAATTCAGTGAGAACCCCAGATCGTGCAGAAGGTGGATGGTGTGGGACACGTGGGTGGCGCACTGCTGGGCCGACTTTGCCTGAATGAGCCAGTCGTCCAGATAGGGGTAGACGGGGATGTTTTGACGTCTTAGATGCGCCGCCACCGTCGCCAGGCCTTTTGTGAAAACCCTGGGCGCTGTGGTGACCCCAAAAGGCAAAACCTTGAACTGGTAGTGCTGGTTCTCAATGGTGAACCTGAGGTACTTTCTGTGTGAAGGATGCAGTGGAATGTGGAAGTATGCATCCTTGAGGTCCAGAGTCGCTAGGAAGTCCCCTTGCCGAAGCAGTGGAAGAACCTGCTGCAGCGTGAGCATATGGAAATGCTCTGACAGAATGTAAAAATTGAGAGGCCTGAGGTCTAGAATGGGCCTGACTGATCCGTCCTTCTTTGGAATCAGAAAATACAGGGAGTAAACACCTGTACCTCTTTCCCGCAGGGGCACGAGCTCTATTGCTCCTTTTTGCAGCATGACGTTGACCTCCTGCTGCAACAAGTGCAAGTGTTCGCCGGACATAGGACGGCTTTTTGGGGGTATGTTGGGTGGAGTGGATGTGAGCTCCAGACAATAACCGTATTGGACAAGAGATCTGACCCACCTGTCCGTGGAGATGGACTTCCACACAGGCAGGAACTGCTGAAGTCTCCCCCCGACCGGTGTTGCGTGGTCGGGGGGCAGTGACAAGGCGTCACTGTTTGTTGGCGGTGGAGGACCTGGAGCTGTTATTTCCACGTCCTCTGCCTTTGACGTTGTTGCCACGGTATCCACCCGGACCCTTGTTGGTATAGGAAGGTTGGGTGTTGCTCTTGTAGAATTGCGTCGACTGTGACAGTTGACCCCTCGAGGTGCCTCTATTATTGGAGCGACGAAAAGAACCACCCCGAAACTGCTGGGACTGCAAGGCACCCATAGACTTCGCAGTGTCGGTGTCCTTCTTCATCTTCTCGAGGGTGGTATCAACCTCTGGGCCAAACAGGTGGTCTGGGTTGACTGTCTGGTTTAAGATGGTAGTTTGAATGTCTGGCTTGAAACCGGATATCCTGAGCCATGCATGTCTACGAAGTAGAACGCTAGTGTTAATTGCTCTTGAGGCGGTGTCAGCCACGTCCAGAGCACACTTAATTGAAGCATTGGTGATAAGCTTCCCCTCCTGTATCAACATTTCTGCCGCTTCCTTATATTGATTGGGTAAGTGCTGTAAAAGGGTCTCTAGAGTGTCATAGTGTGCCCTGTCATAACGCGCCAGTAGCGCCTGTGTGTTGGATATGCGCCATATGTTGGCTGCCTGCGCAGCCACCCTTTTCCCCGAAGCCTCAAATACTTTAGATTCCTTGTCTGGGGGAGGAGCATCACCCGTAGTTTGTGAGTTGGCTCTTTTGCGTGCATTGGAGACAACCAGGGAATCCAGAGGCAACTGTCCTTTGATGTAAGTAGGATCAGTGGGCGCTGCCTTGTACTTTTTGTCGATACGTGGGTTGATGACTCTTGCTCGGGTGGGCTCCTTGAAGACTTCTGGCGCATGTTTCAACACCCCTTTTAGCATTGGCAAAGTTTTTACAGTTTTCTCAGCAACTGAAAAGGTGTCAAAGAGAAAGTCGACGTCTACTGGGTCAGCATGGAGATCGACGTCATGATTGGCTGCCGCCCTTTCAATTAGAGCATTGAAAGCTGCAGAGTCTTCTGTTGGGGAAGTCTTGACTGAAAAAAGCTGAGGCTCCTGCCCTGAATGCGGGTCCCCAGGATCGCCACCAGCAGACCATGGCTCAGTTACATCCTCTGGGTCTGAGTAGACTGGATAGGAATACTCATCCTCGTCGTTGCCATCACCCTCCTCCACATGAGAATGAGTGGGTGAAAGTTCATGTGCTTGTGGTGATACAGGATCCATAGAGGCAGAGGCACCAGTAGAGTCCATCATTTTCTTAAGTGGAATTTGGAAATGCTCCAATTGTGGTTCGGGGGTGATCTTTCTTTTAAGGAGAGAGAGCTTGCCTGTGTTGGCGTCGATGATCACTTCTCGACGTTCTTCTTCTGCCAGCTGTTGGTGCCTTGGACTAGGAACCACCAAAGATGCCTTCGGCGTCGAGGATACCTTCACGGGCACTCCGGCCCCCGGCGCCGTCTTCGGCGGCAACGTGAACAGAATCGGCGTTGGCGTCTTCGCCGGTTTTTGAAGAGGCTTGGGCGGCACAGTGTCCTTCGGCTCGACTGCTGCGGCCCCCTCCCTAATACGTTGAAGGGACTCGGTGACCTTCTTAGTAAACGAGGCGGAGGGACGCACCGGCTCGAGGGAGTCTTCAGAAGCTGGTTTTGGGATGGCGACCAATGACGCAGTCTTCGGAGCCGACGCAGTTGCCTCCATGGCCTTGTCGAGTGGAAGCGGGGCAGTGAGAGACTTGGGGTCGTCCTGCCGCTTCTTTGTGTTGAGAGTGGCCTTCTTATGGTCGTCGGACTTCTTGGTATCGATGCGACTCTTAAGTGCGTCGACCATCTTCGGCGCCGATGCAGCCGCGTCGGTCGCTTTAATCTTTGGCTTCGACACCGTAGTCTTCGGGTCGGCCATTTTGGCGTGGCCCTTGAGCTCGACGGCCATCTTGGATTTCTTCGGCGCCGAGGCCTCCGAAGTCTTCGACCCGACCAGCGCGACTAGCGCTTTCGATACGTCTGGCGTCGAGACCGATGGTTTCACTTTCGGTTTTTGTACCGTGAGTGGTGCCGTATCAATGTCCTTGGCCGGGCCTGGAGGCGGAGCCGTGGGACGGGAATAAAGGCTTTGGGTAAGGCCCGAAGGCGATCCCTCGGCCTGGGCCTTAGAATGGTGGCCGGCCCCGGAGTCAGTTTGAGGAAGCTACTCGTCCGAGCTATCCTCTACGGTGGCAAGGCCCCCGTCGTCGTCCCCTACCTCCTCGACGACTTCATCGAAATCCTCGTCTTCCGCGTTGTAGTCTTCCTCGACCTCCGACGCCGGGTTAGATTCTGTGATATCCTGGATAGTGTCGTCGCCGACATCCTCCGTGTCGAAGATGTCTGACGGAGGGGGTGCCGATCGCTGGGCCTGCAGTCGCGCAGCTCGGCGGAGCTTGAGTGTCTTCTTTGACCGGAACTTGGAGCAGGCCATACACTTGGCCTCGTCGTGGTCCGGCGACAAGCACTTATTGCACACTGGGTGCACGTCGATATGTGGGTACTTCGAGGCACACGCCGGGCACCGTTTAAATGGACTTCGTTCCATGATGAAAGTAGGTTGGAGCGTCGTGTAGGCCCGTCCGCGCCGAAAGCACGCGGAAGGGAAGTGTTGGTTCGGAGCCGATGAAACAAACGAACCCGAACGATAGACAATACCGACGCGAGTCCTAGAGACCTTTTGGTCTCGAGCAAAGTAAGTTAAACAACTATCGATTCCGACAGCGGGAACCGAAACACATCCGAACCCAATGGCGGAAAAAAACAATCTGGGGATGGAGTCGATGCCCATGCGCACTGTAGTCCAGGGGAGGAGCCACCTATCTCGTGATACTTCGAAGACTCTTCCAGGACAACAATGTGCAATCATCCGGACCCAACACTAGGCGGCGATCTATGCACAGATATGAATTCAGCAGCCCACATGCCTCGAACATTTATATACAATTAATCTAAATTGGAGCTTACAATCTAGTGGCTATCCTGAAAAATCCAGCCTGAGCCTAATGCATCTACCTTGATTAGCCCTGTTATACCCTCAGAAAGAAAATTACTCTATGTATCTGGAAACTATTTAAATTATAGAACTACAAAACCTCCAATAATGGAGGGTATATTTTAAATATAACAGTTTATTCACAAAATATTTTTTCCTTCTCCAAGAGACTTTTTATTCTACTGCAAGACCTTTCCTTTTGTGATAAATTCTAATACATATTTGATTGCTGAGAAATGTTTCCTACGTTTTTCAGAGACTATAAAATTAATGAAGATGATTCAGATCGATCTGCCAATTTGCTGGGATACGGTTGTTATATTTTGAGAGCCTCTCTAATATATCTTGAAATTAATTCTGAGGAATAGATCCTATAATTTTGAGCAGACTGATCTTATATTTCCAGAAACTGTCTCCACCATTGGGAGATTATTTTAATATAATATATTATACCTATTAAGAAGAACATTTATCTATATATAAGGTTTTTTAATTCCCCCCGCCCTTCCCCTTACTGAGCTTTGGTTCCGTTTTTGTTTGGCTGCTCTTTACAGCCAGTGCCTGGGTAATATTGGTTGTGCCTGTGTTGCACACGCCCCTATCTGGTCCCGGCTTCTGCGCTCGATCCCAGCGGTTCCCGGAAGTGAGGCGGGACCGCATTGCACCGGGGTTGACGCTCTAGTCGGCAGCTCTCCCGACCGCATATAATCGGCTGTGGCGGCATGCTCAGATCGTGAGTACTTTTTGTTAAACGCTGTAACGCTGTAACGCTGCTAACGCTGCTAACGCTGCTATTTTGCACACTAACTAGGCTGCTATCTCTACGCTGCTAGCGGAGCTCCTCCATCAATTTTAACATTTAGTCATCATTGGTATTTTAAGGTTTTTTAATTCCCCCCGCCCTTCCCCTTACTGAGCTTTGGTTCCGTTTTTGTTTGGCTGCTCTTTACAGCCAGTGCCTGGGTAATATTGGTTGTGCCTGTGTTGCACACGCCCCTATCTGGTCCCGGCTTCTGCGCTCGATCCCAGCGGTTCCCGGAAGTGAGGCGGGACCGCATTGCACCGGGGTTGACGCTCTAGTCGGCAGCTCTCCCGACCGCATATAACGCCATGTGTCAGCGACCGCGCAGCGGACGCGCGCAGCGGGCGCGCCGAAGGAGCGCCAAAGGAGGGCCCGTCTGTGCCCGTCCGTGCTCTGGCCGGGCACAGGGCCCTGACCCCTGGCCGTCTGCCTTCCCCCGTAGTCCCTTTCACACCATATCGTTATTCTGTCATCGACCTCCTAGCTCTTCAGGTCCCGCCTTGTGAGGGGGCCCACTCCTGGGCTCTCTCCGATAATCAGTCCAGATGTTGCTCTTTCTGCAATTATCGTCTTCCTAGTCCTGCCACCCCGCCCATCCAACCCTGTAAGGAGACTAAGACCATACAAGCGGGCCTGATTAACGCCAGATCTCTTGTATGTCACACGGCCGAAGTCTTTGATCTGCTAGCTGATAATGAACTCGACCTACTCTTCGTCACTGAAACTTGGATGACTGACTCCTGCTCACCGGTAGTCGAGTTAGCAATTCCTCGCGGTTTCAGAATCTGCAGAGTGGACCGCGCTGCTGATCTGGGCAGAGGCGGGGGGGTTGCCGTGATCTATAGGGATCACTGGTCTTTCACATATGAGCATCTGGACAAAATCAAAGAAGCCGAACTTCTCCACTTCTGCCTGGTCCTTAGTCCGCACTTCACCTTAGGTGGCACGCTACTGTACCGTCCACCAGGCCATGTTGGAAGTTTTATTGGCTCTTTGGAGGAGGTCATCGTGCCACGAGCCTTACGCTTTTCACGCTTCTTATTACTGGGCGATTTTAATATACACGTGGATTCTGTGAATACCACTGAAGCTACTCGTCTTAGCGAGACCTTTAGTATGGCTCACCTCTCTCAGCGGGTCGATGCTCCCACACATGTGGGAGGTCATACTCTCGACTTGATCTGTACCAATTTTGATATTAGCCTGTCCCCTCCATCGCCTATGGTGTGGTCCGACCACTATATGATCAAGTTTGCCTGGCAGCTAGCCGAGGGTGTGAGGAAAACCCCTCCTATGGCGCACCTTCCCCGGATTAATATGATGTCCTTATCGGAATCCCTTGCCAACTCCTGTCCGGCTCCAACAGTGGAATTGGAAGCGACTGTAGACGCATTCAATTCTTGGATAGCAAATGGTGTCGTTTCCTCTACTAATGCGGGGGGCGTCCGGCGAATGCGGTCTCGTCCCTCTCAACCATGGTTCACGCATGCCTTGCGAGAACAGAAGCTGGTCTGTAAAAAACTAGAGCGAACATGGAGACAAGACTACCTGCCTGTCGCAAAGAAAGCTTTACGAGCAGCCCAAATGGACTACTATGCTGCGATTAAATCAGCCAAAAGTAGGTACTTTTCGGACAGAATTGAGAAGGCCGAGAACAACAGTAAAGAGATCTTCACAATTGTCCAAAACTTCCTATCTCCCTGTGCTGCCCAACCCCAGCTCCCTTCTTCCGCCGAATGGTGTGAAACACTGTCCTGCTATTTTACGGACAAAATAGCAAAAATACAATCGGACCTAGAAATGGCTCAAAAGACCGTTACGACTCCTCCTGCCTTATTCGGACCAGACAGATCATGTCAACGTGACCAACTTGTTACCTTCCTTCCGGCCTCGGAACCGGACATACGTCAAATCCTGACGGCTTTAAAATCTGGATCCCCTTCAGACCCTTGCCCTGCCAGGGTTTTGGGCGGGATAATGGACACCATCTCTCAAGAGGTTACTCACATCATCAACCTCTCCCTTGCCACAGCCAGGATTCCGAGAAGTTGGAAGGAGGCAAAGCTGCTCCCTTTATTAAAAAAGGCCGGTTTAGACCCAGCACTACCATCGAGCTATCGGCCCATTTCATTGTTGCCAGCTCTGGCGAAGGTGTGTGAAAAGGTGGCTTTTAAACAACTGGACAGCTTTATTGAATCTTCTCACGCTTTACATCCAGCTCAGTCTGGATTCAGAGCTGCCTACAGTACCGAGACTGCTTTAGTTGAGGTATCGGAGGCTGTCCGTGAGTGCCTGGACGGAGGTGGCAGAGCGGTCCTGATTTTATTGGACCTCTCTGCCGCCTTCGATACGGTTCCGCATGCCCTACTGTTGGACAGATTACGTGCTGTTGGAATATCCGGGCTGGCCCTTGATTGGCTGTCATCATTTTTAAATGACAGAACTCAACAAGTTTGGATGCCCCCCTATTGTTCGGCCCCAAAAAAATTGTCAACTGGTGTCCCGCAGGGTTCTACGTTAAGCCCGCTATTGTTTAACGTCTATATGACCCCGCTACTCTATCTGGCAGAACATCTGGGAGCCAAGATAATAGCATATGCTGATGACACTCAGCTGCTATTCACATGGCCGAAGGGTGTGTCCGACCCATCAACAGTCCAACGTTGTTTGTCGGAAGTCTTCAGGTGGCTTGCACAAGTCCAACTTAAGTGCAACGAAGACAAGTCCGAGATTCTATTCTTCGGCTCCTTCCCTGACAACTTTAAGGACCAGATCTGGCCTCTGGACCTGCCCTGTCCCAGCGCGACGGGCGGCCCAGCTAAGAACTTGGGGGTCTGGTTCGGTCAAGATCTTAAGTTTTCCGATCATATAAAACAACTGACCGGCATTTGCTTTGGCACCCTGCGTGCCTTGAGGAAATTTTTTCCTCTTCTGCCTAGGGCAGCTAAGGAGTCTGTCCTTCGAGCCTTGATTTTATCTCGGCTCGACTATGCCAATGCTTTATTTAGTGGTCTACCTGCGTACATGGTTCACCGCTTGCAGGTGATACAAAACGCCGCTGTACGCTTGCTCTTTTCCCTTCCAAGGAGATCTAGCGTACGTAGCCATTTACGCAGCCTGCACTGGCTACCAGTTCCTCATCGAATTTTATTCAAAATTCTTGTGTTGGCTTTCAGAGCAGTCCACGGCCAGGGACCAACATACCTGCAGAAAAGGTTTTCATTTTACGCTCCATCCCGTGCCCTTCGATCGGCCAACCTGTGTTTTTTAACCACCCCCAAATTTAAATATGTTCGCATAGGAGGACAATCCATTTCAGTCAAAGCTGCCGCTGCCTGGAATGCTCTCCCTTTCTCTCTTAGAGCCTCACCAACCATCGCTTTGTTTAAAAAAGATCTCAAAACCCATCTGTTTAATGCCCCTTACTAGTAGTTCCCCCAGACTCTGCTTTCAGTTCTTCCGTTTCTCAAATTTTACTCACCGCGCCAGGATACCCCGTGGTAACAGAGCGCGATACAAAAGTTTTAATAAACATAAACATAAACATAATATTGTGTGAACTTGATTAATTTGTTGGTATAACTCTACTCCTATATGCAAGTAGATAACCAGTCCTATGTCAATATAAAGTTTGGCTGATATACCAATCTCACTGTAATTTACCAGGGATCATTTTATAATTCATTAACAGATTAATTTTAACAGGCTAATCAATAAGCTTCAGAATTTCCATCTATCTTAAGAAAATACAGTGAAATTATTGTCTTATTTCTTGATTAGTTAATCTGTTCATAAAATGTATGTTTATATGAAAATGCTTTCTGAGGAAATAGCGCTGTGTTGGATAATGCTACTCTAGTTTAGGCCTTTTAGCAGAATTTTTCTTAGATGAATACTAGGATGTGCAAGCATGTTTCTAGATTTAACAAACCTATCTGATTTATTGTTAAAAACTGCTGAATAATGTATCAGTAACATTTTCTATATTTTAAAAACCTCAATGTTATATTTTAAGAGTATCACCATGGGAGATGTATTTATTAACATGGAAAATGGTCGCCTAGTTTTACCAAAGCGGTTATTGATATATTTCTGTAAATTAATTTAGAGAGATGTGTCAATTTATAGGGAGCATATCGTTTTATCTTGAGGAACTGTACCTTTTTGTGTTGATTTGTGAATTGCAGAAATGTCTTCATCTATCTGCATAATTTTCCTGAATTTCAGAATTGTTTATGTGCATTATTGGATTAAAACATTCTGATAATTCCCACAGTCCTTTTGGAGACAGAATGTTCCTATATTTTCAATAAATGCCCACAATAATCAATTTATTAATGTATGATTTATTTATTTTTGGCCAATACTACATTATGAGACATGTACGCTCGTTGGCAAGAATTTTGTAGGACTCTGAAACATTTGTCGATACATCAAAAAATGTATATTTTATTCTCAGAGCTTTGTTTAATGTTCTTGAGTGAAGAATACTGCCTTCAATTAGCAATTACTATTGAAAATGTCTATAATTATTAAGAAGTAGATGCATTGTTCTTGAGGCAACATTGCACTTATTGAGTGCCAAATCTTTAATTTCCGTAGAACCAAAGTGGTTATTTTTTATTTTTAAGAATAAGGCAATTGAAGTTTATTTAATGCGCTCCATCAGTCCCTGTTTAATTTATTGTGATATGAATCATGCAAGTGAATATATTGGCTGTTCTTTGTTTTACCCGTAGGAGCTGCAGCCATTGCATTAGATACAAATGTGTGTATAGAACTTTTAACAGACTCTTCACTCCATTAACCATAATCAGTTTTAAAATTTAACATATTTCTGAAGAGAAGTAATTTATTCTAGGACTATTGCTGTATTCTCAAGGATTTTACGCACATAACTAACTTCTGCTGAATCACACAATTGCCAGACAGAAGGTAACTCTGCTAATGCACTGCATTGCCTAATTATGCAGCGCTGGGCAGTACAGCATGTATTTATGAGGAGTGACGAGGTATAGGTGAAGACCCTCATCCAAAACCCAGGCTCATGAGCCTATCTCTTAGCTTCATCACAGCACCAGTGATGACATAGTGAGCAGTGTTATTAATATTTTTTTATTTTTTGGGGTGTTTTTATTTAACAGCCTTTAAATGCACTTTGTACAATTATAATAGCTGTACTGAATCAGAAAAAAATGGCGCTGAACATTTTCTTCTAGTTCATATGTGAAGGAAATGAAAAAATTCCCATTTCATATTTATGTGTTTCCCTTCGCCACAGTCGCCTCACAGAAACCGGTCCTTATCCAGTTTGGATGTTACCATTTGCTTTCTGGCTCCTGTGGTCAAATTGTTCTTAAATCTAGTTTGTGAGAGGTGCTTATATAGTCCCTCTTTTGCCTCAGTGGGTGCTCCCACAGCAGGTCCTCTGCTTATTGTACTACATATTGTCCTACTTTAATGCCTGTGGACTGTTCCGGTTTAGAAAATCTGGTCACCTAAAAAAGCGTCCACCGCGCATGTAAAAACCTGATCTGGTTCACACAGTAAAGATCAGCAGATTTTTACATCCACAGCCATCCCTTACAACAGAAAAATCTGAAAGACATATGGACATATTATTTTATTTGTAAGTGACACCAAAGTGTGATGCAGTGGGGTTTCCATGAGTGTCAGGAGTGGTCAATACAAATGGTGACCTGCATTTTATTAACATTTTCAGTATTCAGAAACAACCGCAATGCCTTCTACACACTCCATGCACGTCTAGATTTAAGCCTGGGCGTCCCTTACTTATTAGTCTTCTGAAAGTTTAGAGTGCAAGAAAGACCTGAAACTATACCTTTTTTAAGGCGCTTCGGAAGAATAAAGTAGTTTACTTGAGAAAATACTTTTTATATGAAGTAAACATAGAAACTGTAGATTTATCCCAATGCCACATCTGCATATTTTCTGCAATGTACAGGGTCTACAGGCATAAGACAGGGCCTTTGCTGTGATCCTAAATGTTGGATGAGGGATGTTGTGACCTATACAAAAGGTGGAAATATCCATGTTGTGTGATCTAATTCTACGAATGTGACATTTATACGTTTTCGGGCAATTGATCCCTCTTTCTAAATCTACTACGCAATACATTCTTTGTTCCTTCAGACCCCATTGTAGTCACTTAGAAGATGAATCTCTTGTTCAGGATATTTTGTTGTATTTATTGAGAAGTTGATGATATTTTGCTACTGAAGACTCTGAATCTTCCACTGAGAGTGCACTTCAGAATTGCTGGAATCGTTTTATGATTTAATGGTAGGTTCATATTTGATTCCTCTTTGTTACTGATTTGAGATTTTTGACATTTCCTCCAGGGAGACTGTATATTTTTTTGCTTTGTGAACCGAGCATCTGCCTCCTACCCCTCTCCCAGGGACATTATTTAGCGTTGTAAGTTTTCTTGTTTCCATTCAATCTTCTGGGTGATTATTCTTCTACTTCTGGCAAGAGTAATGTGATGTGATTTTAATTCCTTATTCTTAGGTTTTGTAAAACTCAACCCCCCAGACTGGTAGAATAAGTCACTTTTAAACACACCAACCGTAAAAAGTGAATGCCAGTGGTTCGAAGTCACTAAAATTCCTTGATTGATAGATTTCAGAAGTTAAGTATTAGAATTAAGATACACCATTTTGGAAAACGCCAGTTAGTTTAAAACTCCCTAAAGATTAGTTAGAAGTACAGTGTATTATTCTTCTACCCTCCACCAGTGTGCTGACGCATGCAACCCAAGTTAGTACATTTGACCTGGTTAAAGGGTTGGATTCTGTCACCACCACTGAAAACTCAGGAGCCCTCCGGGAGAATCTCTGAGCCAGTATTCAGACACAGAACACTGCTTTGCTTTGGTGATGAGTAAAATATGTACTTTTCACTGCAGTGTCAACACCTTAGGAAAACTGTGGCCCGGACAGTAAGGTCTCTCCTTCAGAAGCTTGCTATTCTAAGGTTCTCTTTTAGCCAGCTTGGAATTATTTCAGCATTGCTGGGCAGTGTATCCTTCCAACCGCCCCCTTTCAGGGCAAAAACAAAACGTACAGCCACTCCATGTGCCACGGGGGCTAATGGAAGGACGCGTCTGGCCCATACCATGCACAAATGCTTAGGAGCTATAAGTATAATTGCTGCATGTCTGAATCACCTCGAGGTGTCACTGCTGAACATAACACATTCTGACTATCCATGTATTTAGTCATTTTATAAAGCACTGCACGCCACCCTTCAGTCACCTCTGAGCACTATAGTGTCAGGTCAGCACATACAAAGCTTTGAGTGGCGATTAGTGTCGTTGATGTGTTTGCTATTCTCTGACTGGCCACTCCGTCCCTCCGCTACAAATAGGATTCTTTAACTAACCATTAGCTATCTATACGACACATTTGTCGCTCATACCATGTATTGACTGGTCACTATATGTTACGGTTGTTCTGGTTATTCTCTCTCTCTCTACAGTGTTGTACATCCCAGTCTCTGACCATTCGCTGTCACTCTGGCACATCCTATACTCTGCCACTAGGTGTCACAACTAAGCATGCTCAACAGTGACTGACCACTAGTTGTCGCTGCTGCTTTAACTGCTCACCAGCAGTATTAGTCTGAACTTTTCTCAGGACCATTAAGGTTGATTTAAGTCCCCCCCTCAAACTCGCGAGAGTCATCCAAGAGTTAAGGCTCACATTCTGTAACTAGTGCACAATGGGTTGTTTATGCAATGCTAGTTTACGAGAATGCGCATGCAAGAGGTGGGAATGTAGCTCTGTGTCTGCCCCCTGGCTCTGCTCCCGGAAAGGTTGGAAATCTTGAAGGGCAGAAGGGGACATGCAGAAGTAGGCTTCTCAGACTTTTACTTTAAATGCTTCAGGCTGCGAAGGTTAGCGGGAGCCAGAGGTTTCCGCCGCTTTGGTTTCTCCTTGCTGCCTTTCGATGGTTTCGGCCTGTGAAGAAAAGGCTAATTCCTTTAGGGGACAGTAAGGGAGGTCAGATACTGCAACATGAAAGTGCTCCCATCCCCTGTAGCCCCCCTCCCCCCAAGATATCCTTATGGGAGGGAATCTGTGAGTGGAATAGAAGGAAGGGGAGAAGGTAGAAGCAAGAGAAAGAGGTAGGGAGTGCAAAACAAAGAGTAAGGGAAGGCGAGAAAATGAGGGTGACTTAGTGAAAATAGAATATAAACTATGGTGCAGAGAGATGTAGTTGGCAGCAGAGACATAAGGCATGAGCACTCACCGCTCTGGCTTTAATTTCGAATATTTCTTTGGTCTGCAAAACAAAGAAGATAACGTCAGACTGTAAACAAGCCACTGACTATGTGGCTGGCTAACGCGCAGGTTGCAATTCTTTGGAGATGCAGCGTACAAGTGCTTTAGCGCCACGGCTAAGATGTTTGCCCCGGCTGTGCCTTAGAAGGTACCACCAAAGTAGGAAGGTGAGATGATGGAGCAACTAGACTGCACTGTCAGTTGCAGCTGTCCCTACTGCCAACAATCTTCTTCTAGTGTGTCATAGCAGAATTATCCACTGGTGGTCTTTACTACTCTAATCCTCTCTTCCTCGTCTCAGTATGTCATGAGGTTTTTATTTATTTATTTAAAAGGTTTTATATAGCGCTGCTGGACCCAGGAGTATCAGAACGCTTTACATGGTGAATAAACATGTTATAATACAATATACAATTGATAATGAGCAGAAAAATTCAAACAAGATAAAAAACATTGTGTTAAATGAGTGCAGGGGGCAAAGGAACTGGGGGATAGAAGAGGGGAAAGGGAGTAAAAATTAGAGAGAGAGCGGGGGGAGAGGTGAGGGCGAGTGAGTGGAAAAGGGGGAGAGGGGGTGGGTAATAATAGCAAATCAGAGCATAGAAGTAAAGAGTAGGGACAAAATCAGTAACATTAAGAACCCCAATATTTATTGAGGAGGAGAACTTGGAGTCTTTTTTTGAAGAGAGGGTAAGAGGGGTTACAGCGAAGATCCTTGGGGGGTGAATTCCAGATTGTAGGAGCATTGCCAGAGAATGCACGTGATTGGGTTGTATTACATTTTAGTTTAGGAGGGATCAGAACAAGGGAGTTAGTGCTCCTCAGGGACCTGGAGCACCCTGCTTTCTGTAGTTTGCTCGAAAGGTAGGAAGGGGTGTTTTGGTGAAGAGCTTTGTGCGTGATGCAGGCGATCCTGTAGGTGGATCGACCTTCAATTGGGAGCCAGTTTAGGTTTTTGAGAACAGGGGAGATACGGTAACAAATTTTACTGTCAGAAATAAGTCTGGTAGCTAGGTTGAGAACAGATTTAATCGGTGCTAGGTGGACTTTAGGGGTACCAGCAAGAGTGGCGTTACCATAGTCAATCCTAGACAGGACAAGAGATTGGACAACGATTTTAAAATCATCTGCTGGAATGAAGGGTTTCATTTTTTTGAGGTGATGAAGGGAGAAAAGAGCACTTTTGGCTGTGTTTTGATGTGGGGAATGAGATTAAGGTTATGTTCGATGCTGATACCTAGGAATTTGACAGAGTTAGAGGTGGAGAGGGAGCAATTAAGTGCATTGATATCATTGATCCAGAGTTGAATGGGAAGGGATTTATTTTTAGGAGTGAAAAGGATGATTTCAGTTTTTTTAGGATTAAGTTTGAGATGATTAATATGGAACCATGATTGGACTTTAATCAGGGTGTCATTGATGTGAAGGATGTCATTGTGGGATTTAATCCTGTAGTACAGTTGAGTATCGTCGGCATAGAGGTGGTAACTGATTTTGGCTTCATTGAGAATGAGGGTGAGTGGTTCCATAAAAAGATTGAATAGGGTTGGGGAGAGGATAGACCCTTGAGGTACACCGAGTGAGACAGGTTGAGGTTTGGAGAGGCAGTGACTGAGCTTAATTTGGTGTGATCGATTTTGCAGGAACGAGGAGAACCATTTGAGTACAGTGCCTTCAAAGCCAAAACGATATTTGAGGGTGTTAAGAAGGGTGGGATGGTGGACAGTATCGAAAGCGGCTGAGAGATCGAGGAGGATAAGTAGCGAGGATTCGCCTTTGTCTCAAGAGCGATGAATGCCATCTGTAATATTGAGCATAGCAGTTTCAGTGCTGCACCACTTTCTAAAACCAGATTGGAAAACGTCAAGGAGATTGAAGAAGATGATATGGTCATTTAGTTGAGACAGGACACATTTTTCGAGGGCTTTAGAGAGGAGGGGAAGGTTCTAGATAGGGCGAAGATTGTTCAGGTCATTAGGGTCAGCGGTGGGATTTTTAATAATGGGGGAGATTTGACCAAGCTGAAGGGAGGGAGGAACACAGCCAGTGGAAAGTGAGGAGTTGATGATATCGGTCCATAAAGGGGCAATGATGTATTTGAGTTCCTGAACTAAATGGGCAGGGAGAGGGTCTTTAGAGTGAGAGAAAGGTTTGAGTTTAGAGATGATGTTGATGATGGTGGTTTCTGATATTGGACTGAATTCGCTCCATAGAGCCTTGTTTTTAGAGAGAGGATCTGTCTGAGAAGTATCAAGAAGGGGTAAAGCAGGGAGGTGTTGAGATGAGTCGAGATGCGGGAGAGAGGAGGACAAAAGTGTACTAGGAGTGTTCGGGAGGGTATGTTGGTTGAGGGGAGGTTGGTGACCGAGAAGGGGGGGAAGAGAAAGAAAGTTCGATGTGTTTGACTTTATTCGAAAAGAAGCTAGCGATTTCTTCGCATCTTTCAACAGAGGCTGTTAAAATAGGCGGGCCAAGGAAGTTTGTTTTTTAACGATGTTAAAAAGTTCTCTAGGGCGGTTTTTGGCCTGGTCAAGTTGTGACCAGAGAAAAGAGGCCTTTTCGTTAAAGATATGTTTTTTGTAATGGGCTCTGCAGGTTCTCAGGAGAGCCAGGTTGTCTGACGAGGGATGACTTCTCCAAGCACGTTCTGATTGTCTAAGGGCCCGTCTTTCATTATTGAGTTCTGCATTGAACCAGGATTTGGGAGGGATGTTTTTTTGTTTTTTGAGTTTAATTGGGGAAAGTAGGTCGAGGGCACCAAGAATAGATTTATTATAATGGTCAGTAAGGTTGTTGGTGCTATGAGAGGTAGGGGGGAGAAGTAAGCAAGATTTAATTGCGGATTCCAATTCGTCAGGAGGAATAAGGAGAAGGTTGCGAGTGGGTTTCATAGGTAAAGTTCTAATAGGGGCGGTGTGAGTAATGGGGTTATTTAGGGTGAAAAGGATGAGGTGGTGATCCGACCATTCTACTGGAAGGATATTAGAGAGAGAGGCCAGATCCTTGCTCGTCACAATAGCATCGAGGGTGGCACCTTTGGTGTGAGTGGGGGCAAGGCAGAGTTGGGTCAGGTCAGTGATGTCTAAAGTTTCTTTAAATTGGATGACAGCAGGGTCATCACTTTTATTCCAGTGGATGTTGTAATCACCGAGGAAGAGATTCTTGGAGTGAGAGAGCGATGCTTGAGTAATAAAATCGGTCATCTCTTCAGTGAAGGGGAGACAATTTCCCGGGGGGTGGTAAATGGTGTGAAGTCGAGTGGTGGGAAAGCTAGGAGAGGAGAGGTCGGCGCAGGGGTATTCAAAGGACGAGGGGTCTTGGAGCTGGACAAGTGAGATGTCGAGTTGGTCCTTAAAGATAAGAGCAAGGCCTCCTCCTATTTGGTCGATTCTATCTTTCCTAATGATAGAGTAGCCTGGCGGGATGAGCGAATCGAGGATAGGAGTAGAGTGGGTGGAGAGCCAAGTTTCAGTTAGGAATGCAATGTCTATGTTTTCACTGAGAATGGTTTCTGCAATCTCAGTTGCGTGGCGGGAGGCGGATCTGCAGTTTATCAACATGCAGCAGAGGGGAGAGGGGACAGGTAAAGGGGTGGGGGGGGCAGGGGGGGATAGTTCTAAGTAGTTGGGGAGGTCTAGGAGATGTTGGGTAAGGTGGGAGGCTGTTAGTTCCTAAGAGAACTGGGATAGAAGATTGATGGATAGGGGGGTAGTGTGCAAGGTTGGGGAGGGAGAGACAGGGGAGTTACTAGTGTTTCAGAAATCTTTATTGCATGATTAAAATAACCTTTGCAAGTTACAGAATTTTAAGAGCGATATATCAATGAATACATATAAAAATAAGTATAAGATCATATGCGTTATGAAGATTATAAAAATGTGTAAAAAACATACTTATAAAAAGGAGAGTTAAGGATCATGTCCATTATACAATAAGGTGGCAGTTGGAACTAGGCTAGTAATTGTGCTGGTGAGAAATCGCGTACTTGGGACTCCTCACCAAGTTTTTTATCTGCTTGTTCCAAAAACCTTACTAGGGCACAGTTTAATTTAGTGTTCCGAGGGTCAAAGCAAGCCAAGACTGCTGCTCTACACGATCTGATCATGTTTGTGTTCCAGAGTTTCCTCAGGAGGGACCGCCTTTCGTTCAGCAGGTTTGGGCAAAGACAAAGGATGTGTACTATGTCTTCTTTTTGATTCCCGCAGAGTCTACATTGTTCCTGTCCGTGGGCTCTTTTCCATTTTGGCAAATGGACCAACAGGTTGATTACTCCCATTCTCAACTTTAGGAAACTTAATTTTGTTCGAGTAGTGAATGGTTGAGTTAGGTACTCCTGTGGGGTCAACTGGACATAGGATTGCAAGGACATCCATCCGTGACTTCTTTTTGCCAGCCGAGCCTTGTCTTCCACGGAAGAGAGCTTTTTTGTGCTTATTTTCGCTAGTCGTTTGAATTCATTATGGCTTACTTGCATGCCCCAACGGTCTTTCAGGCCTAGTGTTCTTAATCCTCTTTCCCAATATGCATGCCCTGCTCGCCATAGATTCATTTGAAGGCAAGACCATAGATGTTGTGCTAGGCTGCCTTCCTTCGATGACCTCAATTTATGACCGCACATTAGAAAACTCAAGGCTCTGGTAAGTGATTGGTGGCAGATTCCCAGTTCCAACCTAATTTGGGCCAGTGATGTTTGACTTGGTAGCTTGAACACTATTCTATACATTTTTGTAATAATTTTGTCCAGTTGGCCGCTATCCAAGCCTTTTAGAACCTCGCTTCCTTAGGTTAATGTGGGAATAATTTTTGCTTGCGCTACCTGGATTGTTGGAGCGAACGTTGGGCCTTGTAGTTTCTTATGTATAGAACTGATTGCGAAAGCAAGCGCAGAACCCTTCTTTTTTTGTTCTTCTAGATGTGATTTGTATCTACCGTTGTTATTAAAAGAGACTCCAAGGTACTTGTGGCATTTGGATTCAGCAATCCTTTCTTGATTCAAGACCCAAACCAGCTTCTTGGCCTTTCCTGAACGCACCGCCAAAATTTTGGTCTTCTTGCTGTTTCTCTGGAGCTCATTCTTATTTGAATAGTCAGAGATGGCGTCCATGAGTCTTTGCAAGCCGATCTTTGTTTTGCTAAGAAGTACAACATCATCAGCGTATAAAAGATTTGACAACAAGAAACCAACTACTTTGGGAGAATGAGAATTTACCTTATTTAAGGCTTCTGGAAGGTCGGATAGGAACAAGTTAAAAAGTGTGGGGGCAAGGACACATCCTTGTTTGAGCCCTTTTGTCGTCGGAATTGGACGTGATAGTCTGGAACCGTCCCCAATCTTTATCCTGACCCATGTGTCCTGATGGAGAAGCTGTATAGCTCTTAAAAGATCATTTGGGATGTTTAAACTGTACAGCTTCTGCCAGAGCTTAGCTCTATTAACCTTGTCGAAGGCAGCTTTATAGTCAATAAATCCCATATAGAGTGGGCAAGTGCTTACCTCTGCCTGATCGATCAGACAAGAGAGGGTCATAAGATTGACCGAGGTGCCGGTGTTACTTGTGAAGCCAGTTTGGTTCGGAGGAATTACGGAATGATCATCAGCCCACGTTCTAAGTGAGTTAAGTAGCAAACCAGCAAAATACTTTGCTTCATTGTCAATGAGGGCTATGAGGCGATAGGACCCGGGAGATTTTTTATCCCCTCCTTTGAAGATTGGTGCCAAAATGGATCCCTGCCAGGAGGGTGGTATGATGTTATTTTGCAGGATACAGTTGAAGAGGGTGGTTAGCTTCAAGGCCCAGTAGGTTGTGTCCTCCTTAAACAGAGCCTAAGGAATTCCACTAGGGCCTGGGGCACCGTCCTTCCGACCCTTTTTGATCAGTTTTTCAATTTGGGCCACCTCGATTGTTGTTGATTCGTTGTTGCTTTGCGACATGGGGCACTCATTTGGTTGCGCAGTTTTCTGGCCAACGTTGAAAGATTCCTTCATTGAAGGGGATTTGATGTTACAATCAGTTGGATTAGCAGGCACTTTGTGAGCAAGAATGTCTTCGACATTAAGATTCTGATGAAGGGTTTTTACTTTTTGGTCATTAAAGTGAAGATACAGATAGGCGACCCACTCAGTCTCCAGTATGCATGAGGACGCAACCTTCGGGGCTCGCCCAGAAATACTATTGATGGTTCGCCAGAACCTAGCGGAATTGTTTGTTTTAATGTCATTTTGCAGCCTAGCCCAGAAGGAGTTCCAGAGACTTCTGCGTTGTTCTCTTTTAGCCTTCTTTAGGTAGCTGCGAGCCTCTCTCAAATTTGTTATCAACTGAGGATCCGTAGGATTTGTTTTTAAAGCCCTCCATGACCGATTCATGTTTCTTGTAGCAGATTGTATTGCGGGGTTGCGACTGGGCGTCTGGCTTTGCCCATACAAGTTCGACTGCCTTATTGGTTTTGCATGTTTGTCGATCAGTTCAATTGCGAATGTTGACCAGTTAGCAATTACATCGTTTGTGGGCCTCCTGGTGCCCTCCATAATAAGTTTAGCATCTGCTGCTATTTGTTGAAAGTTGCTGAAGGAGCACTTGATGCGTTTTAAGTTTATTGTGTAGCAGTCAGATGGCAGTGACCTGTCTTCTTCATGTTGAATTAATCTGGTCATAAGCGATATTTCTTGTGAGCGGTGGTCACTTTCAGTTCTGCTTCCAAGGCTAAAACCTATTATTTGGCGGAGAAGTGGAAGACTAACAAAGGTATAGTCAATTAGCGAAGCGCCATTTTTACTCAGATAGGAGAAGCAAGGTGGCTTGTCTGAAGGAAAGCACCCGTTTAAGGCTCGGAGGCCCAGATTTTCCAGGTTGCCTTGTAAGGAGCGTCCTTTGGAGTCGTTCTTGTGCCAACCTGGGGGGTCCTGCGGGGGTATGACCCAAATGCTATCATGTGATTTGGTTATCTCGTTTTTGCCCAGGTCCGACATTAGCCACATGTTGAAATCACCTGATAGTATTATTTCTAGTTCGAGGGGTCCGATTTTTGCTCTTAGTACAGTTGCTATTACTTCTTCTGAGAAGGAATGCCTTGATACTGTGGTTGGACGGACATAGGCATTCATTAAGAGCAGGGTCCTGCACTGGGCTTTGTCGGAGGTAAAGGAAATTCCCACGCACTGGAGGGAATGTGATGAGCCACCTAAGTCCCATGAAGTGATTGCATTTTTGATGGATATGTAAATTGCTAGGCCTCCACTGCCTCTTCCTGAAGATTTCAGTTTTTGTGCTGGAATATGATGGATTTTGAAGCCTTCGATTTGCTGCGGTTCAAGGAGCCATGTCTCTTGAAGTAGTAGTATCTCGAATTCCTGAAAATAAGAGATTATGGCTTTGTCTTCCAGTTTGTTGGCTAGTCCGTTTATGTTCCAAGAGCATATCTTTAGAGGGCACATATTTAGGTCCTTTACACTGTTATTCTGTCATCGTAACAGGAGAGTTGTGTTTAGGGTGCCTGCCAACCATGACCATGTGCCGACCTCGTCCCGATCCCTATTTGGTGTGCGCCAGTCATCTCTCAATATTCTTTGTTTGTCTTCGCGGGTGGGAGTTTTATTGCATGCGCCCCTGAGGACTGAGTACACTTCTCCCCTTTCTGCCCATGTGTGCTTAAGTTCTTGATTTGCCAGCAAGACATGTGGGTATCCCGCTACCCTGCCAGGTTGTAGCAGTATACCCCACTGCTTGAAGGTGTCTGTGTGCCCTAGGATGGTGTTCGTTACTTCTGCCGATCTCCAAGTGACCTTTGTGGTTTCATTTATTTGGCCATGACTTGGTGCAATGAATTCAATCGATGTAATATCTTGTGTGGTTATACCGTTTAGCAGACCGGTGGCTTGTATTAGTTTTAAGATGTTACCACGATTGAGAATATCGTGGCTGCCTTTGGACTTGTACTCCGGGTAGAAGAGTGTAAAGTTGGAGTCGCCACATGAAGGGGACTTATTCAGCCTTGAATTTGCATCTGATGTTTGGGTGCAAATCCCATGATCTGTGCTTGCCGAGGGATCAAGATTCAGTGCCTCCTTCTGATCGCTAGGGCTCTTTTGGGTTTTACGCCCTACCGCAGCTCCCTTATCTCTCACGGGGCTTACACCCTGATGGTTTTTGACAGAGCTGTTGATATGCACCTGATTTGAAGTGATGCTTTGGTCGACTTGTTTTGCAGGGTGACCGGGATTTTGGCCCTGGACCTTTACATCCTGCGGCAGAGGAGTATTTGAAGGAGGCGTGTCGGTAGTTGTGATTTGCTCCCTTGACCCACTGGCCGCCTTTTTTCCTAAAGTTGTCCGAGTTGATACCTTTTCTGTTGGCGTGGGGGAAGCCCCGCTCGTCCTACTTTTCCTTTCAAGCAGTGTTAGTGGTTCTTCTAATTTAGTTCTTGATTCCTCAGTATCTTTTGGGTTAACACACTCTGTAGCTGTTAAACAACGGGTAAAGGCTCAGCTCTTGTTTGCGTTTACCCAGTTTATTGCGGCCTTTCCGCTTCCTTTGCCTTTTCCCCTTTCCCACAGGATCTCCCCATGCTTGTTCGATTGGAGATGGAGGGGAGGAATTTGCTCTATCGGCAGTTGGAGTTTTTTCCTGTTCACTCTTTTGACAGACAGTTCCCGATGTGTCATGCGGTTGAGGGAAATCGATTTCTGTGACTCCTCGTTCCTTTGAGTTAGTTCTCCTTTTTACTATGTTGTCCTCACTTAGGACGCCGTCACTGCAGTTTCCCGGGGGGGGGGGGTGGGGGGGGGGGGGGCTTAAGATATGTAATTTCTTTTAGATCTGCCAGAAGGCTTTCCATTATTCCTGGGAGTGTGCTAAGTTTCTCTATTATAGGTGAACAGTCACATCCTTGTTGCGGGAGATCTACTGCTGCCTGGGCCCGTCGGATCAAGCTATTGAGGTTTGAGATCTTATGGTCGATTTTGACTACATACACGGCCAGTGTATTCAAGAGGCTTATTTGGATATCCATTTTGTTAGCTTGATAGGAATTGCTTCAGCTGACCTTTGGAGGATATCCAAGGCAGTGGCCCATGCCCTTTCTTGAGTGTAGTCCTCGTTTTTCACTTCCTTTGGCGACGACGATGGCCCAGGGTTACCAGGGATGGTATTTCCGTATGAGAGCAGCATTTTCTCCCATTCCTTTGACTCAAGGTAGGCAAGATCTTTTTCTGCTGGTTCAGTTTCCTCTATGAGTGTCATGGGCTCAGAAACACAGGCTTTAGGTTGTTCCCGTTGGACGTGGACAGTTTCGCCGTCCTCAAGTGGACAGGGGAGTTACTAGAAAAGTTAGCTCCTGCTGTAGTAGGGCAGGTTTCCCGTTGAGGGGGGGGGGACATGATGGTATTATAGGGAGGGACGCTTAGGGTGGGATCTGTGTGATTGGATCGGATAGTGTGGTTACAGGGGAGAGCAGGAGTGTCAGTGTTGGTAACAACTATAGGAGGTCTGTTTGTGGGTGGATTGAGATGAGTGTCGAAGTGCAAAGGTAAGGTGCATTGTGAGGCGGTTGATGTGTGGTCAAGATCTGAGGGATGGGCTTTTAGAAGGAGTGAGATGTCTCTTCTGAGTGAGAAAATATCTGAAATGAGGGAAGAAAGGAGAAGTTCAATTTTAAGGAGTGTTTGAGTGGAAAAAGAGGAGTGAAGTGCATCGGTTATTTTAAGGAGATTGGTAGAGTTAGAGTTAACAAGGGGGGTATATCCAGGAGTGGAAGTGGGGAAATCCTGGAGGAGGTGGGGGGGGGGGGGGAGTTATGATGAGGGGGAGGAACGTTTTTAGTAAGGGGTATACAGGAGGTAGACATAGGAGAGGGGTTCAATTTAGGAGGCCTGTTAGGAGTATGAGGTGTAAATCCAGTGATGGTCGGTGTACCTAGTGTATTGTGGATTGTTAGAGGGAACAAGGAAGAGTGAAAGAGGGGTATGGGTGGAGGATAAGGAGGAGCTAATGTATTGTGGATTGTGGACCTAGAGTGTTGTGGATTGTAAGAGGGAGCAAGGGAGAATGAAAGGGGGTTATCGCTGGAGGTGCTGATGGGGAGGTGTGTGAGAAGGTTAGGCGAGGGGGGAGAGGATGAGTAGCATCAGAGGGTGTGGTGGCGTGGGAGTGGGAGTCGGAGTCGGAGGTAGGGAGGAAGATAGGAGAGAGAAAATTATTAAAATGGGGGATATCATGGGGTAAGTAGGTGAGGCTGGAGGAGTCACTGAGGCATTGAATAGGGTGGAGGATGACCGGGATTATTCAAGAAGTGGTCAGGAGGAGGGGAGTGAGTAGCAGAGCATCGGGAAGATGGGGTAAGCTAGGGAACTGATGTATGAGTGGGTAATCTGTGTTTTGGTATAGTGCTCACCATGCTCATGAATTGGCTGTGTCAACCCATAAAAACAATGGGGCATATGTATGAAAGTTTGGTTTTCCGTTTCTCAAATAGCGAATTTTAGAGAGTCGCTATTTGAGAATCCCAAAACGAGATGTAAAAAAGATTTGTGAATCCTAGATATTACTTTATTAAGAATCGCTAAGTGCGATTCGCCATTAGGGAAACCCTCCCCATTTATTCCTATGGGCCTAGAGGCACATAGGAATGAATGGGAAGACATTCTCAATTTGCAATTAGAGAATTGAAAATTGAGAATGCAATTTCAAGGTTGCAAGGTGTCAAAAGGACACCCTATTGCACCCCTGAAATAAGCAGGGGTGCACATGTGGCGCACAGACATGCCCTAAGGGCATGTATGTGCGCCACGTTGCACTTTGAAAAATAAAAATAAATGAATTTTTCAAAGAAATCACAAATTACTACCAACTTGAAGTTGATAGTAATTTGCGATTCCTTAAGGCCAAATTGCACTTTTTCAGTGCTTCTTACATTGCATTTAAGGAATCCCAATTTGCGATTCCTCAAATGCAATCGCAAAATAGGGAATTGCAAATTTTGCAAGGCAGTTTCTCATTAGTACTTACCACTAAGCCCAATTGCGATTGCTACTGCTGTAATTCTGCGAATTTAGGTGTTTGCGATCGCAATTCGGAATGATACATATGGCCCAATGAGGCCTCCTTCAAAACATCTAGTGATCATCTGCACTGCAACCTCACACACGTGCTAAGGTCTCAGGCCAAGTGGGGGAGCCCGAGGATCCCAGATGTGCCTGTTATGTTTTACCATATTTGTAAGGTTAGCACTGCAGCAAAGGTTGCAGCCTGGAGCATCTTTGAGATGCTGAAGTGCAAACAGAAATCAAAAAACACTCCAGGCATCTTAAAGCTCTTCCTGGACTCAAGCACATTCAGATTTGCTCCAAGTGGAAGTCTTTGTGAATATCCTATTTGTTAGCCTGGGTAAATCTTAGATGCTCAAGCGCATCTCTTCATTTGTCTAGGATAATAGTGAGAATCGTGCCAGTGTAGTTTACATCGTAGGGGCTCGTTACGATATGGGATGGAAGCCTCCGTTCGACACAGTCTCGGATTCGGGTCCGACCGACTTGCGGTCGGCGGTTCCGACCACTGGATTACGATGCGACTGAACACTGTTCAGTTGGATTCCCATTGTTTCCAATGTGAGCTTGTGTTATGCCCAACAACTGTTCGTAACAGAGGCTTCTATGGGGAAATGAGTGTGTGCGGGAAAACCCTGTCGCAGGCACCCCGCGGTGCCTGCCACACAGTGCAGGGTTTTACAGGGGGGGTCCCTTATGTACCACCTTGGCCATCAAAAGTAGACCGCTGGGGCTAGGCGGCCCTGCCAGGGTCCCCCAGTCTCTTTCCGACAGCCTTTCCATGTCAGACAGGCCGACACAGAAAGGCTGTTGGAAATCGACATCGTAATCCCACGGCAGAAACGCTGTCCTTAGGGGTGTAAAATATGGTTACAACCGAAACGAATACTACACAAGTCGTTCGGAACCGAGTCGGAATAACTGTGCGGTTAACGTTCCAAGCGTGAACATTGCAACCAAGCGGTCGGAATGTAATCTGACCAAGTCAGTCGGAAGGGCTCCGACACGGTCGAGGAGATTACGCCTGTCGGGAGGCGCCTTTCCGTTCGACATCGTAATGAGCCCCTAAGAGTAAGATTCTCCAAGCTGGTTTATATTTTACACACCTGGAATGAGCAAATGGTGTCCTGTCCTGGAGTCAGCAAGCGAGGCTAGCATTAGACAAGGTCAGTTCATCTCAGCCTTTAATGCACAGTTCTGAGCACACCCTTTGTGGCTGACGCACAAAGTATTTCTCCCTGAGTATCTGTCTTTTATTCCTGGCTATTTTAGAGTAATATCACAGACTTACAGAAAAGTTTTTGTAAATTAGGCCCTGTGTGTGTTGTGGCTTGGCTCTTGTTATGCACATGATAGGTGCTCTTGTACGGGCCAAAAAGTTGAGGCTGCTGCATGGAGTGCAGGACTTCATGTTTATGAAACTGGCGACTAGAGCCTATGTGAGTAAGTGTGTTTGCGTGTGTTGGACATGTTCTTCTGCCATGTGAGTAGAATATCAATTTAAGCTTTCTCTTGTGTTGATTATTTGCTTGTGCAACAGTGCTGTTCCTGTGCCTATTACAGTGTTTGTGTATGTATGGCAGGTTGTTACATTATGTTTGTTGTGTCTGCAGAGGGTGTTAAGGTATGGCTGTTGTTTGTACATTTCGCTTATTTTAAGGTTTTCAGTTATACATGATGTGTGTATTGTTTTGTATTTGCACAACATATATTAAGCAGTCTTTGGATTCCATTATGTGTGTATATCACAAGTGTGTGTGCTTCTGTAACTTAGATATATAGCGGGTGCATTGGGTGTCTGCAAATAGAATGTACTTGCTTTGATAACAGGTATCAGAACTATGAGCCTGATGTAAAGTTTGATAGAGGGGCACTCGGTCGCAACTGCAATGGAGTACCCTATCCGCAAACCCGTTGTCTGCCCACCAAATTTACAGGCAGGCCGACCTTAAATATCTAGACGATGTAGCCTAACAAAGCCCCATCGCCAAGTTAGTACCCTGCTGGAGTTTTGCAGATTCGCGTGCCCACCCAAATTAGAGCATGTGTTCTTTAAGCCAATTTTCACTGCCCTTCACCATCGTGTAACACCTGGCAGTTGGGGACAGTGAAAACATTTAAATGGCTCCCACTCCATGGGAAGGAGCTCTCATGGTGTGGATGGTCATTCGGTTTGATGTTTCAAATCCAAAATCCCACTTCAAGAGTTTGTTTTTGAAAAATCCAAAAACATGTTAAAAGTTTGCAGCACGTCCGTCAATTTGAAGGTTGTCTGTCAAACTTTTAACACATTGACAGAAACCGCCGTGATGTCAATTCCTGTCAATGACTCAAGATGTACGCAGGGCCATTGGACATCATGAGAACGGATCCTCCATCAAGGAGATGGAGTGTTTTACTCTGTTTCCTTGAGAGTACATACCATAATCTATACTCTAAATCAGGACCACAGTCAGTAGTTTTGTACATTGTTTGCCTATAGGTAGATATACACAGTTGCATGTGCAGACCCAGGCTACGAAATTAAGCTGTAGGTGGCACCTCTATCAAAGGTATCTACTACAGTGCAGAGTGCACCGCCCTATGTAGTACCAATGACATCACCACTCAGACGCTGCACTAGTCACAGGTTCTCAGGCCTGGCAGAGGTATTGTAGTACGTGTAAAAGTAATAAACCTATTATCCGCTCAGCAGCTGGACTATATGTAGAGACCAGTGCTTAGATAAACTCGCACAGTGAGGTTTCCATCTGCCCCTGAAAGTTGGCCTGCCTTAGGCGGAAGGCCGATCTCAGATTATGCGCCAACAACACTGTACATACAAATTGTGGTGATAACCCGGGCTTATCCAGGAACATTCCACGTCAGGCCAATGAAGCTTCAAAGCCTACCTGATTAGATAACCAGGTCTATTGAAAGAACGGTATCAGCAGAGGTGTGTGCCTCGGCGCACGCCATACACGACCACACTCACTGGCAAGCGCAGGTAAAGTGTCAAAACACCTTAACAATATATTGCAATAGCTAAGGATCCTCTGAATATTCACACCCTTCTGTCGATAGCCAACTCAAAAAGAAATTCAGAAAGTATTTAGTTACAAATGTTGGAGCCTCTCTTTGTCATTGGGTGTAAAGGTGACCTATCCCAATGTCACAGCTACTATATAAAAAGCTTGATCTCTGACAAAGCCTTCATTCTGATGTCACAGGGGCAGGCATTTCAGACAAACCTTTAGACAAAAGCTATTCATTCCATGTATGTTTATGTTATGTATGGCACTCGTAGAGAGCCTCTGTCATTTATTTCAGTTTCTGAAAGTCATAACTCCTTGCTATGACATCACGACTGTTGATAACAAAACTGGTTATCAACTGTTGTGATGTCATATTGGCCTTGTCTGCTTTGATTGAAAGCAGAAAGCTCAGCGGCAGGAGGGGGAAGGAAGGCAGGGAAGGTAATGGGTTTCGGTTAAGGGTAGCATGTAAGAAATACATTTTTCACATTTGCGTCGAGGAGGAGAGAGCATGTTATGTATAGCTCTCCCATTATTCTCTGCCCCTGTGCACTAGTTGAAGGCAGGGAAGATGATTTTGAAGGTCATACATAACATAAAATTATAGATGTGTAAAAAGTGAATTACGGTGGATGTTTAAACATTCCCATACATCACTATTACCCATCTATAATTCTATGGCAGGACCGGAGGCTTCGGATTATGCCCTTCTTCCTTCACTTTATTTCATCACAGCAGCAAGAAAGACACAGTAAAAAACTACTTTTCCCATGAACACTTGGGAAACAGGAAAAACAAACATAAGTCCTTTGTCGGTCTTCACACTCTGGCAGCTCCCATCGTGCCCCTTTGCTGCTTCCTCTTCTTCTTTCTTCGCTGCCCAGCAGCAAGTTAAGTGTGTTTTTCTCTCTCTCCTGGGCTGTTGGGGTTCTGTGAGGTTGGCGTTTTCGTGATTTTGCAAGCGCTGGTGTATTTGAACCCTTACAGGTCCCCTGTGTGATCGCGGGACGCTTCTGCGCTCCTCACGTGATTTTTCGCCCTAGTAGAGTGCGGTGTGGCTCTCCCGCCGCCAGGAGGCAGGCTTCTCTCTTGGTGGCTTGAGCGCGGAGGTGCATTTTCCAGCAGCGTTTTTGGCACGCTTGTCACCACTAGTAGACCTGGCCCTGTTCACCCGGTCCTGACACCCTGCGGGGTCGTAATTAGGTTTTCCCCATAAGTTTGGCACGCCATGAGTGGGTTGTATATTGGTCAGTTCTGACACCCTGAGGGGTCGTAATTGCGCTGTGTGTGGCACAAAGGGGGCGCTTTGACCGGGTGGTGCCCTGAAAGCTAGAGGGCTGCAGCGTCCCAGGGCTTGCTCCCGTGAATTGGTGCTGTGGTGCCCCCATATTTTCTGGGCTATTCCCCAGGCTACATACAGTGCCCGTGAGGGATCTGGGAATTCGCTGCGCTGATACTCCCTTGTCCTGCAGAGCCCAACTTACCTCAGTATGCAGGGGGAGTCAGGCCAGTACTTTGAGGAGGACCCTCTGAATTATGCCCCCTGGGACGACGACTTTTACCAGGCGGTGGACGACTCCATATATAAAACGGTAGACCAGGCCATGGTCCCCCTGGAACAGTGCCTCACGGCGCGGCTGGATGAGGCATATGCGAAACTGGCCTCCCTTATTCCAGCGGCGGCTCCGGCCCCGGGTCTACACCCATCCCCAACGCCCCCCCCTCCTAAGAAGCCTTGCACCGAGGGGGTGGACCCAGAGGCTTTTGCTCGGGTTAAGAGCGCCTTCATGGCGCACGTTGGGGCTCAACCTGTTCCCATTCTCCCTGGGGAGGTGCCCCCCCCAACCCCGCGTACTATGTCCCCTGAGCCGCAGCAGGTCGATGACTCTCCAGATACGGATGAGGAAGCCTGCTCCTCTAGGTCATGGCTCCCCTCTCAACCTTCCTCATCTGCGGGGCCTTCGGATATGTTGGACCCCGATGATATTGTGCAGCCCCGGTCCTCTGACTGGATTCCGGGTGACAAAGTGGCCCAATACGTGGTGAACCGTCTTAGGAGGCCCGTAGACAAGGACGCTCGCAGCCGCCTGTGTCCCCGCCCTACCTTAGAGGGAAGGGTGGCGATGACCCCAGATATCGACCAGAAGATGGCCACATTCCTGGCTAAATTTGTCAAAGACCCTTGGAAGGGTATTGATAGGTCCTGGCGCACCTGCCAGGACAAGCTGCTGGACGCAGTAGGTCCCATGACAAAGATTCTCGACATGGCGGAGGAGGCCAAAGTCTCGGGTGCTCTAATATCCCCGGAAGTCCTTTCTAATTGGGCGCAGCGCGCTATTATTTTTCCTGGCAATGCCAATTGTGCCCTCTCTATAAAGAGAAGGAGGTCACTATTGATTAAGATCGACCCCAAGTTGGGTGACCTCACCTCTTCGGAGGCTGGCGCGGTGGCGCAGGGCGGTCTCTTTGGAGACCTGTTTATTAAGGAGCTTGGTAAATTTGTAGCGACCTTTACCTCCTTGGACCAGGCTCAGTCCAATATTAAAAAGGTTTTGCAAACATATTTATATTCCCCTTTTTCTTCTTTACTTTTTCCCCTTATTGTTAACCCTTTTTCCCCCTCTTCTCCTCTCCTTTTATTTCTTTTTATGCCTACTTTTCTGCCTAATAAAATCTTTTTGAACTGAAAAAAAAAAAGGTTTTTGCCCCTTGGGTTTTTGACAGGGCTGGACGTGGCAGGGGCCGCTCGTTCGGTCGAGGCACCACCTCCGACAGGGGGCAAGGCTCCGGAAGAGGGCAGTACCAGGACAATGCCCGCTTCAATATTTTCTACCCCACAAGAGGACAGAAATTCCCGGCCGCGGAGGACAGAGAGGCCAGCAACAAGGTGCTGGACGAGGTGAGTGTGCTGCCTTCTGCATGCGTGCGGGTTGGGGGGCGCCTAGCGCAATTTCTAGCAGCGTGGGTTTCTCTCACAAGCGATGCTTGGGTGCTGCAGACGGTTCAGGGCTTCCAGCTGGAGTTCCATGGCCATCCGTGTCAGCTTCAACGCCCCCGCCCAATTACCTTTTCTCAGCGCGATGCAGACTTGGTGCGCGAGGAGGTGGTTGCCCTCCTCCACAAAGGGGATATTTGTTTCACATGCGAACATCCTGGCGGTTTACTCAGCAACCACTTTTTGGTAGACGAGGTCGACGGGGGTCGTCGACCGGTCATCAATTTGAAGGAATTCAACGAATGGCTGGTATACCGCCATTTTAAGATGGAGGGTATTCACCTCCTGAGGGATGTGTTGCGCCCATCAGACTGGATGGTCAGACTCGACTTAAAAGACGCCTACTTGGCGGTCCCTGTCTTTCCCCCACACCGTTGTTTCCTCCAGTTCAGGTGGGACGGTCAAGTTTACGAATTCACCACGCTACCTTTCGGGCTCTCCTCGGCGCCGTGGTGTTTCACAAAGGTATTACGCCCGGCGGTAGAGGCTTTGCGAGCTCGGGGTATCAGAATGATAGTGTATTTAGACGACATGCTGTTCAAGGATCAGGTCCAGAGCGACTAGTATCCCATCTGCAGTTTGCTGTCGACCTGCTTCAGGGTTTGGGCTTCGTCATCAACTAGAAGAAGTCCCTTCTGGTCCCTGCCCAGTGCGTGACCTTTCTCGGGTTCAACATAAACTCGGTGTCTTCCACCTTGAGTCTTCCTACCCGGAAGATGGCAAAGATCAGGCACGAGTTATGACAGACTCTGGCGAAACTAATGATATCCTTGCGTCAGCTGGCGCGGTTGGTAGGCATGTTGTCATCCTCGATTCAGGCCATATTTCCTGGTCCTCTTCACTATCCGTCCATGCAACGCCTAAAGACGTCTCATCTCCGGAAAGGCCTCAACTGATTCCATTGTCGGAGGAGGTGAGGGACAAGATGCAGTGGTGGCTGTCGCACATGGAGGCCTGGAATGGCCGTGTGATTTTCGGCTCCACCCCAGACATAGTGATAGAATCGGACGCCAGTCGTTCGGGCTGGGTCAGATGCAGAGATTTCTCCACAGGTTACATATCAACTGCTTAGAGTTGCTAGCTGGATCCTTCGCGGTCCAGTGTTGGACCAAGGACAGGGTGCAGTCCTGTGTCCTCCTTCGGATGGACAACGTATCGGCGGTCCGGTATATCAACCATGTGGGTGGCACCAGATCCAAGATGCGGGCGGACCTGGCGAGGGATTTTTGGCACTTTTGCTGGACCATCAGGTGTCAGTCACGGCGGAGTATTTGCCAGACCGACAGAACGAGGTGGCCGATTGGCACTCCCGGCACCTCTTGGATGCCAGCGTGTGGAAGCTGGACCCTCGGGTGTTGGACCGGTGGGGTCCCTTCTCGGTGGACCTGTTTGCATCACGCCTGGACCCTCAGCTTTCGAGGTACTTCAGTTGGCGCCCGGACCCGTCAGCGGAGGCGACAGATGCTTTCCTCCAGGACTGGTCGAGCGAACAGGGGTATGCGTTTCCCCCGTATTCAATGATAACACACGTGTCAGCGTTGCTCCGTCGCCAGTCGGCGCAGGTGGTGATGATTACCCCATGGTGGAGGTCTCAAGTTTGGTTTCCGGTTCTTCTGGAACTTTCCTGGGATTCTCCAATCCTACTCCCCCATTCTCCTCACATTCTCCTCAATCCGGACCGGGTTCCCCACCGGTTAGTCCAGGACGGCTCTCGGAGGCTGATGGCCTGGAGGATCTCCGGCGTCGCTGGATGTTCCCAGGCCTTTCGGGAAAAGCAGAGGACCTGCTCTCTAAGGCCTGGGCAGTGGGCACGACCAAGAGATACAGATCAGCCTGGCATAGATGGCATCGTTGGTGTGTGCGGCGGAGTTTTGATCCTGTGGGGGCGGATGTAGTCCATGTCCTTAACTTACTGGCCGGTTTGGCGGAAGAGGGTCTGGCCTATCGCTCCATAAATACCTTTCGCTCTGCAATCTCGGCTGGTCACGATTTGGTGCAAGGTTCCCCGATTGGGGAGCACCCGTTGGTATGCAGGCTTTTGAGAGGGATCTGCCTCTCACTGCCGCCTGAACCGCGTTACTCAGTCCTGTGGGGCGTTAACAGGGTGTTGAATTTATTCCTTTCTTGGCAAGCGAACAGGTTTCTTTCACGTAAAGAACTCACAGCTAAATTAGCGATGTTGTTGTGCCTGGTGTCCTGTAGGCGCGTCTCGGATGTGCGGGCTCGTGACATCACGGCCAGAGTTTTTTACGGTGAGCAGGCGTACCAAGACACTGACACTGGTTATTTCATACCCAGCCTTTCCTGACTCCCCTAAGCTGTGTGTTGTACAGTGCCTCCGTGCATACGAAGAGTTAACCGAAGATACTCGCCCGCCGGGCGAATGTCAACTTCTCATTGCCCTACGGAAACCATACAAGGCTGTTTCTTCCCCAACGATCCCCAGATGGGTGGGTTGGGTGATGCAGGAGGCGGGGATTGATACCAAGTGTTTTGGCGCACGTTCAGCAAGAGGAGCTATGGCCTCCAAAGCTTTTGCCCTTGGGGCTCGACTGGAAGATCTGATGAGGGCGGCCGATTGGTCCTCACGTTTAAGAGGTTTTATTTTAAGCCAGTGTTGGAAGTGGCTCGGCTGGTTGTCGACAAGCATTGAACTGGCATAATCCGAAGCCTCCGGTCCTGCCATAGAATGAGAATTTGCCTAGCCTTCGTGCTGGTAAGTTCCAATTCTTTTAAGGACTCGGAGGTGAGGATTATCCCTCCCAATGGCTTCCAAGAAGCGGACCCTCCGCGTACGTAGTGTAAGTAATGCATTTATGAAATTTGCATTCAAGTCTACGGTTGCTATGCCTGTCGTTCTGCTTTAGGTGATGTGACATACGACAGGGAAGAGCAGTTTTGACGGTAGGCTTTTGTTGAAGGGAATGACGGTCCCAAGCAGGATGCGTGAGAATGCCAGAACATGGGCTTCGCGCAAAGAAAGAGGAAGAGGAGTGTGAAAACCGACAAAGGACTTATGTTTGTTTTTCCTGTTTCTCAAGTGTTCATGGGAAAAGTAGTTTTTTACTGTGTCTTTCTTGCTGCTGTGATGAAATAAAGTGAAGGAAGAAGGGCATAATCCTCGCCTCCGAGTCCTTAATAGAATTGGAACTTACCAGCACGAAGGCTAGGCAAATTCTCATTCTATATGTTTGGCTTTTTTCTTTTTCTTTATTGCTTGTGGCGTCAAGTCGTATTTCCTTCCTTAGTTTTGTTCTTCCTATACTCTGTCTTTTTATTTAAAAGCTCAATTTCTGGCTTTTTACTTTTGCCTCTTGTTGCAGGTTATAGAGTTTCCCTTCCTAAGTGAAGCATCCATCTTCATGGAATTCGCAACTTACACAATTCATGCTTAGTGTACTTCCTAAATGCAGGTGGGCCATGGCCTGGAATAGTGTGCTTCCAGTACACCCCATGAGGACAGCAAAGTGATGGTTGGAAACACAGCAGGTTAGCAGCCGCCGTATGTTTTATTTTGAGGTAGAAGTATTGGAAGCATTGCAGGAAGATAGAAGCCCTTCCTCTTACAACAAACTATTAATAACTTGGCCTTGCACTCTGATCCATTATCTCAGTGCTCCTGCAGATGATTAATTTTTCAGAGTGCGTAACAAATACCTCAGCCAAAACATTTTTAATCAAACGTGGAAGTGTCGACTTAGATCATAGTTACCAAAAACAAAATCTTGGAGTACATTACTGGAGGTAGGGGGCTGTGAAACCCGCTAAATTCTCCCCTCGCCATGGGAGAGGACTTCCAAGGCAAGGGCAGCATTGTTTGTTTGTTTTTTTCCAAAAGAAAATGCAGTTTCTGGATTTTCTTTTTTAAATAGAAAAGAAAACTGTTTCGTGCAAGGTTCCTTGATGCTGACTGAGCCCTGCACCAAACAGCAAAATGCATGGACAGGAACCGCTTGGACAGCAGTTCCAGGCAATGCTTTCTAAATGACCACCAGCTTGATGGTCATTTATACATCTGAGGGTCAGTCCCTCCAACAGCACCGCCTTCAAGGCGGATTCTGTTAATGCATTTCACTGTTAGGTGCAGAGCTCTGTCAACATAATGAAGCCCCACACCGAAGAGTTTTCTTTTTTTATTTTCAAAATGAAAGTCCCGCAATGAGAGATTTATACCTAATTTGAAGCATGTCTACTAGAACACATGTTTTTCCAAGACCACCTCTGATTATTGGCATCCCACCTAAGGAGAGTTGGCGTTTACATTAACTTCTATCTAAACAAATGATTTTCAAGGGAACAGGCTGATTTCTGGTCTGCAAATCAACCCATTCCACTTTGTCATTTTCTAATGCTTCTCCATACGCTGAGAGAGGGTATATCTAAAGATATGGACTGCATGTTAACCACAGTATGTCTGAAAGACTGGATTCACTCTAAAACAGTTTGCCAGCAGCGTGGCCGAAGGTTTAGGGTCCAAACAGGGGCCTCCTATGGTCTACCTCTCTACCTGCGCAAAAAACAACCCATCAAATTGTCTGTTGTTCAAGTAAATCCTTGTCTGATACTGCAGAGCCTTCGATCTCAAAAGCCCTCTGATTTTAGAACGTATTTTGCAGATCCGCACATGGATTCAAGGTTACTGTGAGTGGACACTTTGTACTAGATTTACAGATTCAGATATGGCTATGCAGATCTGTGGCTCTCTGGGTGGATCTGGGGATGTTTTTAAAAATTAACAGTGTAATAACTTTTTTTCTGGCTTCAGATTTGCGAATTTTGAAAAAAAAACTCAGGCAAGAGGGTCGGGTCAGGGTGTAGGGCTAAGCCAGTACAGGGCCTCCTGTGCAGGTTCATGACCCGTGATACGCTTTGCTCCATTAACCATGAATAGCCAATTTCAGTGGTTTTTAGGATATGAATCATACCCATACCATCACTTTAACTGTGTTTTTTCCAGACAATTTACCTACAGGTGAATGTCTTATGAGGAAAAGAATCCATAACTCGCATGTATTAATTGTTTTTCACGTGAACACATCCGCACGCATATATATGTAAGTATACAAGACATGAGGAGACCACAGGCATCAGACAAGCAAAGCAACTCTGTCAGTTTTTGTTCTGCAAAGTAAATCTAGGCATGCTATTTCTCAGTGGTATGTAGCTTGTGTTATTTGGCGCTAATGAGAGTTCTAATGCCTCTCCAAGGCCATCCTGATTTTGATAGATTGCGAAAGGACCCTGCATGATCAGCCTTGTTCATTACAGATATAAATCATTCATTGAAATCTGAAAAGTAGTTGCCTTGTATCTTCTATATATGACAGCCCTTAATATTTTTGCCATATCATTCTTTGAGCGAGTTTGTACACTTACATAGCAAACCTTACGGATGTAACCAGCCCTGAGGTTCTGATGGTGAAACTCAAATTGTGCAGAAAGGTCTGGGGTTTTCGTGTTCTCTATGAGGGATGAGACCCTGGTGAGCCTTTAATACCAATGATACTAAGAGTGTAAGGTAGACTTTACTACTAGTGTTTCTGGATTTCTGCACTGCTCCTTTCCCCTTACCACATCTATGTACCTGGCCTGGAACACCCTGCCTACCCACCTCAGACAATACCCGTTGCTGACCCAATTCAGGAAGGACCTCAAGACCTGGCTCTTCGACTGAACACCATAGCGCAGACGAACCAGAATCACACCCCAAACCCCACCCCAGTGCCTTTATACCCTCATGGATCAGTAGCCGCTCTTTACAAACCCTAATTGATTGATTGACGTAGGCAACCCCAAAACTGTGTCTTCTTTGTTCCCAAAACACCCTCAAGGTATCTCGCTACAAAGCTCTGTATGTGACTCTTTTCTAACCAGATTTTTATCATTTGTCCTACCTAATCTTACAAAAAACTTTGTATAACACTTTATTCCACCACTTTTGTGGCTGACTAACTGTCGCATAGCAGCGTACCTGCACTCGCACTGACTGTGCTCCACAAACGGCACTTCTACCATCTGCGTGTTCAGGAACTTCGTCTTCATTATCTACAGGAATAAAAACAGAAAGAATGAGAAATTCAAAAGCTGAAAGACAATTTCTGTCACCTTTCGCAATAAAATTAGAGCAGGGATCTAGAGTCCATTTTGAGTCTGAGGTCCAGATTCTCAAACGTTTAACATCGGGTTAGCGTTACTTTTGTAACGCTAAACCTTTTTGGGGATTCACAAACCAACGCAAACTGGTATTTGTGTTGGTTTGTATGGAAAAGTACTGCAAGGCAGCGTGAAAGGGGAGTTACATGAGTGGGAGATGTTGTACCTGTGCTACCAGCCATGCTCTTATACACTAAACCCTACTCTCAAACATCAGTAGAAAGGGTTTAGCACCAAAAATTAATGCAGATGAAAAACAAGCGTTAAACTGAGAAATGTTTTAATCTCTCTGTGCTTTTCCGACTTTGCTGGTATGCTGTACTGTGCAGCTAACATACAAATAAGGTAACGCTTTTCACTTGTTTAAGCATAGTATTTTGTACAGGAAGAATACCCTTCCTGTATAAAACCTATGCTACTCACGCACACACCATAGCGCTATGGCGCTAAGGTGTGTGCGTGGCACTTTGCAACTGAAATCAGCACCGGCACTAGCGAGAGGGGAGGAGAGCGACTTTCTATGTGAATATGGCACCCTCCTGCTTCCTCCCTGTCACGCAGCGCACCATCGTAGGGTGCTGTGGTGCCTGTCAGTTTTCAGAATCTGAGCTTTGAGATTTTGTATCACATAATCAATGAGCTGAACGCTAGATTCACATGAAATTAACAACTATATTTTTGTGTTTTGCTTGGCTTTTTCTGTCATTTACTTATATTTCGTTCATGACGATAACCTTAATTTGCATCGTGGATGCAATATGCGCACAACTCTTTTTGCTCCTTAAAACATATCTGCCATGAAGTTACCTATGTTTTTATACACTTGGTGGTTTGTCCTCTTTCTAGATTCAGAGAAACCGTAAAAGGACAATTGTTTGGTGATTCACTTTGTGAACGTGAGCAAGCTGTAAAGCGAAACGCGTTGTTTTCCTGCCTTATTAAAATTCTATCGTGCACAGCAACTTTCTGAGTGTCGGCGACATTTTATTCTAACGGATAAAGGTACCTTGTGGATGTATTGGGTGACCGGTAGCCCTACGCCGACCCACCCGTGAACGTGACTGAGTGTCAACCGGAATTTTTGTGTTGTTATATATATATATATATATATATATATATATATATATATATATATATATATATATATATAAAATCTCAAATCAAAGGCATTGTAATATCCTCTCTTATGGCTAGCTCGAAGAAGACTTTGCTACGGTGAACCCAGATGCATAAATATTTCTCTTTGGTAAAATTCTCAGGACGCCGGGGCTGTCATGCTCCATATTCTAGATTATAATGCTCGGATTAGTTACTGATAATAGTAATTGCTCCGAATTTGCCTTATTGCTCCTGTGACCTTCACTGTGGGCTGAGTTTATTTCACGGTACAGGCACCAAATTGCCATTCACTGGTCCAAATAAATGAGAACACAGATACTTCCTCCTTAAACCCTCATCTGAAAGATGAAGGCCATGAAAGAGGCTCACACATTCACCTAATCCTGGTATGGAGGCCCAAACACGTCTAAAAGGGAGTGTGTGGCGTAGGTACTGGGAGAAGGAAGTAATAAAGATCCCTGACAAAGGAGCCAGGAATGACCTCGTCATCCCCTCCGTCGTCTCATTCCTTTCTCTTTGGGGATATACCACTGTATTATGTCTTACAATTGCCTGTAAGACAAACGGCAGATGCCGCTCCATCAGCGGCATGGCCATACGTGTAGGCTAAGACACACATTGTTGAAATGATCGACCAGGTCACACAGATAAGATTGAAGCATTCAACTAGCATTAATAGAGGATGCAGCCTTGAACCTACACACAGTTTTTTTTTGTAGCAATGGTGGCATGCTGCGCTTTAGATGAATATGATTAAAAGTAAAGTGCGCCATACTGCGATTGCTACAATAGTTAATTGTGGATGCATTAACAATTGATGTGTGCACTGATGGCTGGTGGTGTGTGTACCTGTAGAAATTGTGCACTGATGGCTGGTGGGGTGTGTGCCTGGTGGAAGTGTGCACTGCCGGCTGGTGGTGTGTGTGCCTGGTAGAAGTGTGCACTGACGGCTGGTGGTGTGAGTACCTGGTGAGAGCGTCCACTGACGGCTGGTGGTGTGAGTGCCTGGTGAAAGCGTGCACTGACGGCTGGTGGAGTGTGCCTGGTGAAAGCGTGCACTGACAGCTGGTGGTGTGTGTGTGCCTGGTGAAAGCGTGCACTGATGGCTGGTGGTGTGTGTGTGCCTGGTGAAAGCGTGTACCGACGTCTGGTGGTGTGTGTGTGCCTGGTGAAAGCATGCACTGACGTCTGGTGGTGTGTGCCTGGTGGAAGCGTGCACTGACGGTTGGTCGTGTTTGTGCCTGGTGGAAGCGTGCACTGACGGTTGGTGGTGTTTGTGCCCGGTGAAAGCGTGCAGTGACAACTGATGGTGTCTGTGTCTGGTGAAAGTGTGCACTGACGGTGTGGTTGTGTGTGTGGTTATGTGTGTGGTTGTCTGTGGTTGTATGTGTGGTTGTATGTGGGGTTGTGTGTGTGGTTGTGTGCGTGGTTATGTGTGTGTGGTTGTGGAGGGGTTGTGTGTTAATTACAGATTTTATATTTGTTTCAGCTCTTCTGTTTCTCTTTATCCCAAGTTTTAATATAATGTGCAGCCCCTTCGGCGATAATAATCCTTTGGTTTGTTATATTGGGGGTGTTAAGTGAAGAGCCAATCCAATACCAGCGATACAGGCCGTAGCCACCATGGTAGATCAAGGGAGAAGGCTAAAATGGTCTCTTGTGGATCCAAGGCGTTTAATGTGTGGCTCTTTAGCAAGTGCTAGCAGGAGATCTCCACTTGTCTGGACCTGGGTATCTTGGATGAGGCGATTTTAAAGGTATTCGCAGGGATTGCGTGGAAGATTGCAACCCTGCTTCCGGTTCCAACAACTAAGTCTAACTCTGACCACCCTAGATGGTTTGACCAAGCCTGTTCAAAGTGTTTTCGCCTCCTGAAAGTTACTCTCAAACAGTCCCCGAGAGAGAAGGATCTTGTTGTGAAATGTTTGAAAGACTATAAAATAGTTCTTATGAATGGTAAACAGATGTTATTAGCTCAGGCGTGCTAATTGAAAGATAGCATTCTCTTCTGGAGGGTGATTAACAAGCTTTATTTTACATAGCCATCAGCCATCCTATCTTGGAACAGCAGTGGGTGGTTCACTTTAAGGGCGTATGTAATGTAGACCTCCAAGACAGTTTGGCGGATGAAACACGCTTCACACTGGGGAGAGCTAACTGTTATGTTGTTATTACCTGTGTTACTTTTAATGTGACTTTTAATGTGACATAGAATGATTGTGTGTGTGATGGTGTGTGTGGTTGTTGTTTGGTTGGGTGTTGTGTGTGTGTGATTGTGTGTGTGATTATGTGTGTGTGGTTGTGTGTGTGGTTGTGTTTGTGGGTGTTTTGTGTGTGGTTGTTTATGGTTGTAGTAGTTGCGTGTGTGGTTGTGTGCTTGTGTGTGTTTGTATTTGTTTGTGGTATTGTGTTTGGTTGTGTGTGATTGTGTGTGCTTTTTTTTTTTGTGGTTGTAATTGGTTGTGTGTTTTCGATTTTGTGTTGGTGTGGGTTTGGTTATGTGGGTGTGTGTTTTTGTTGTTGTGGGTGTAGTGTGTGTGTGTGGTGTGTGTTTGTGTGTGTGTGGTGTGTGTTTGTGTGTGTGTGTGTGTTTGTGATTGTGTGGTCGGTGTGGTTGTGTGTATGTGGTTGTGTGTGGTTGTGTGTGTGGTCGTGTGTGGTCGTGTGTGGTGTTGTGTGGGTTTGTGTGTGGTTGTGTGTCTGACTGGTTGTGTGTATTTGTGGTTGTTTGTGTGTGTTGGTGTTGATTTGTGTGTGTGTGTGTGTGGTTGTGTGTGTGTCTGTGTGATTGTGTGTGCTTGTGTGTGTGGGTGTGCTTGTGTGTGTGGTTGTGTCTAGTTGTGGGTGGTTGTGTGTTTTTGTGTGTGTTTTTGTGTGTGTGTGATTGTGTTTGTGGTTGTGTGTGGTGTTTTGTGTGTGGTTGTGTGTTTGTGTGTGTGTGTCGGTGTTGATTTGTTTGTATGTGTGTGTGGTTGTGTGTGTGTGTGATTGTGTGTTGTGGTAGTGTGCGGTGTTGTGTGTTGTTGTGTGTGGGTGTGATTGTGTGTGTGGTTGTGTCTAGTTTGTGGTTGTGTTTGTGTGTCTGGATGTAATTGTGTGTGTGTTTGTGGGTGTTTGTGTGTGTCGGTGTTGATTTGTTTGTGTGTGTGGGTGTGTATGTGGGTGTGGGTGTGATTGTGTTGTGTTTGTGTGTGAAATACTCCTGAGTGGAAAAAACACAAGATTAGGGAAGAAAACCATTGAACAAAAGAGACAGCCGAGATAGACAACAGTGCCTTCCAGTCAGCAACAGGCTGACTCAAAGTCCTACCCTGAATAAATGTTATGTATTAGTAACAATAGATCTGTCAACAGACAGCAAAAGCAGTCTGTAGTCCAGGCCCAAAACATTTCTTTTGACAAAGCTATGCCATTAATAGGCTCACACTAAGTAAGATCCAGTGTGAATTCACCAAACAAATTAATTTGCCATCTGAGCACCCAATGTTTTGCATAAAAAGACCAGAGCACAGATCTCTTTCCTGAGTTTCAGTTGAGGTGGGGGTTAACATAGACTGTTTCCCTATCCTTTCTTCAGTGGACATCCTGAGTATCACGTTATTTGCAGCAATTAGAGATAGCAAACATGTCGAATGAAGTATTGTATAAAAACAATTAAAAAACATTGTGTAGCAGCCCTGCCAAGCTTCCCAGGTCCATATGTGATGTGCTGCCCAGTTCTGTTTTTCATTTGAACTCTGGGACTTGTAGTCTTGTTTGTTCCATAATAAAACAGAACTACAAGTCCTAGAATTCAAAGGAAAAAAAACTGGCCTAGAGCAGCACATTATACGTGGCCCGGAAAAACTTGGCAGTTATATAGAAGGCAGAGAATTACCACAGGATTCAGAACACCTTATCTGTCCCAAGCCAGTGGCATAATGAGTACCATAGGGCCTAATTCAAGGAAAATATATGAACCCCGAATATGATGCTGATTCCACTTCATGTCATGGTGCACACTATTTAAACATATAGGCTTTCATGCAGCATCCTAACGCATTGTGGGTGATAGTGTACTACCATTCAGCCGATTAGGCTAATATAATTATAACAACGATTTCTTTTTTTGCAGTTTTTATATAGCGTGAACTCGACCGGAAGGTAGTGGAGCGCTTTATATGAGCGCCGGTTACATTACACAATGACAAATTCGTTTTGGTAGGCACGGGGAGTGAAAGTGATTTGCCCAGAATCACAGGATTTTGAGCCTACGCCGAGACTCGAACCTGGTTCCCCCAGTTAAGGTCGTAATATAGAACCAGACTCCCTCGCGAAGATATATCCTCGAGTAACGGCTGTCTGTCTGACTTGTGGTAATAACGCCTCCATTGTGCACAGGTACTAAGAGCACAGTCACTCCACTGAATCACGCTTCTCTTTGACATCAGGGCAGGCCACAGTAATGGCTCTGGAGAGGGGCAGTAGTGTAACCCGAGAGAAGGCAGGGTCTCCAGCACACCCTACGCTAATCCCAGCAGGATGGTCGTAACTGGGACCAGCTGGGCCCACGCTTCCCTCCCCCCATATCAGGAGCACAATACGTCACTTTATGGAAAGGAACAGGTTCTCTCTTATCGGAAAGAGCATTAAAAAACAATACTGAAAATAATTGGAGCTAAGACCCTGAGAGCAACCGGGAAAAGGGGCTCTGCAGACGCGCCCGAGCCTGGGGGTTTTATGGGGGATTTAAAGGTGTATTGATGCAGAACACGTGCAGGGGGTTACTGGCTTATGCTGAAGGAGGAGGATGGTGAGCAGAGAGCAATATGTGCTTGAAAGCTATATTTCTCCTTCACGAAAAGCCCAGACTGGCTGAAATCGTCACCCTTAACATGCATCCAAAATTAGCGCTGTGCAGTAAACTCTATGAGCTACATTGTCCGCGAATGCAAGCAATCTACACAGTAAGCTGTGCTGTGTGCGTTAATCATGTAGTTCCATTCCATTGCGGGTCTGTTTTTTATCACGAGGTTTCACCCGATTAAACATACGTTTCCTGTGTGATAGTGTAATGAAGCAAACCAAGACTAGAGCACCTAGAATGCATTATTTCATCAGAGAAAAGCTTGAACCTGGAAACAGCGTTTATTTTGTGAGGTGCTCCCTCCCCAATTTGCAAATCAAAGGCAGAGTCGTAAAGCGGTCCCATGCTCTGGGGAAACTTCAGACAATCCGAGCTTTTTGTTCAACAACCGTTTTAGCAAGCAGGAAGTGGGATAAGGGAGGGGTGGCAAATGGTGAGCACTTTAGCGGCCACTTTGATGTTCTCAGTGGCCACGCGGCTCACTGAGATCATCAAAATGGCTGCGAAAGTGCTCCCAAAGGCTGCAGGCGGACAAATGGTGCGCGCGCGCGGCGCACATGCACTGTACCCGATCCGCACTTTGGGAGCACTTTTGAAAGCCCCTACTTTTATATCTCGTCAAAGCATCGCTAACGCGATGGCTTAGGCGAGACCTAAAAACCAAGGACTGCTCGAGTGGCTGCAGAAAAGCCACTTTAAGGATGTGGTGAGGGAGGGTACCTCTTTTATGGTCATCGCCTGAAGAGGGAAGTGTGCAGGGTTTCTTTTTTTTTTTTTTTTTTGGAGTATCAACTCGCAACAGACTGCCTTCTCGGAAGGTGGACCCACCTCAGAGGAAAGGGTTGTATGTTAGTATTGTCCTATAAGTATATCACAGCCAAAATAGCATCTATGTATATATATATATACGGTTAGGAAAGATTTTCTGTTCTTGAAAGAGAGTGAGTGTGAGTGTGTGAATATGTGTGTATTAAACCTATATTTACCTAGATATTCCTTCAGTGCTTACATTTTGGTCATCAATATTTAGATTAACCCCTCAATATCCTGTACCATATGCAAGGAAGGAGTTAAGAAGGTGCATTTAGAAGATTCTTAAGAGAATACTGGTTACAAGGAGAGCAGCAATTTTGGCCTCAAAAAGGATGAGTTGTAAATTACAACTGCCCAGTGTTCCTGGGAGTCGCGAGTGGAAATATTACAACTATTAAATGCCGAGTGCCAATGAAAAGATGGACACACCAGCATACCCGGGTTACACTATACGTCACTCAGCATGTCCACAAGTCGTGACACACTATGCAAGGACGTTTGAGAGCAGCACGCACAAACAAGGAGGTTGCCTGTCAAGAATGTATTTTTTTTTATCTTCTATAGCTGAACCTGCAGCCACTGACGTGTATTAGGGACATTTCTAGTCAGGGGTTATCATCTTTTGAAATTCAACCATTTCAGCTGTCCTGGATTCAGTAAGATAAGACAATAATTACAAGATAAATATTCCATCCATGCAAAATATATTAGAAAAGGTGAGCGATGGTGTTATTACTGTCCAATCAGATACATGCTTCCTTTGACCTTTCAATACTTGGATCATTTTTCCTTTATTGAAACGTGAGGATTGTTGGCACAATGGTATGATAATTCCCTTATAAACCCTCAGTGTCACGCAGAATGACCAAATTTACATTTGGGAGTAACTCTCTAACCGTGAACATTTACACATACAAAGGATTGATTGATTTGGTGATTATTCATAAAGCACATTGTTAGGGGATGTACAGGGGAAGAAACAGTGATGGTCATGTTCCTGAAAATCTCTCTTATGACGCACTCTAGCCTGAATGTCCCTTTTAATTATTAAACCCACCCTTTCAGTCTTGATTTTTAATGGTCTGCTATTATTACGTGAGGTTCTTCTCACCGCCATCTCGAGGAGCCGTCTGATGCATGGCGGGTGACTTATGATTGTGAAATGACAAAGTAACAGATGGAATACCCCACAAACTAGTGGAAGCAGCTGTTGTGATGCAGTGTTGCCTGGACAGCATGATATTCAAGTTCTTTGCCCTGCTGCAGTGGACCACCCAGAAGTAGTAGGAGTCAGGCAATCTGCTTCCCTTCTGTGCATATTCTGTCCTACAAAGGGTGTCCGCGAGGAATACAAGTCAAGTGCCAGAGGTGCAACAACGTGGGATGTGGAATGGGATGCTGAGAGTGGAAGACTCACCTGCATGATCACGACGTGCATCTTGGTGGCCGCGCACTCAAGTTCCTCGTCTACGCAGCAGCCAGCGCATCGGCGAAGGGGTACGCAGGATGGCCGGAAGATGTGCTCCACCTCCTCTGGGTACTCGGATCCAATGTCCACCAGCTGCTCCTTCGGCTGGCAGTAGCTGCGGTTGTACACGTCAATCCACTTGACCACTGGAAGAGCAAAGACACAAAAAAGGCCCAACCAACTGTTATCTACCAGGTGCTGTCATGGGAATCAGTTGTGTGAATCCCTAAGAACATCAAGGGAAAGTGAGAGGAAACAGAGGCAGAAAAAGAGAGGAACAGGGGAAATGAGACAGTGGCAGAAAAAGGAGTGAGTGGAGAAAGGTTAGCCTTTACAAAAAGAAAGAGATAGCAAAAGAAGGTAAATTGTTAGGGATGAAAGGGGAAGATAAGGCAGAAATAGAAGTGAGAGAAGAAAGTGAAAAAGGAGAGTGGGAAGAGACAGCTGGACTAATTGGAGTTCAAAGCTGAGATCCAGTTAAGGAAGTGGATTGAGAGGAAATGATCAGGAGTAGAACAATGAGGAAAGGAACAGCACGAGGAGGTAGCGAAGACAGAGCGAGAGAGGGGTATGGAGAGGACCTACAGATGCTCTCCGAAAAGTGTGACCCTGGGGCTATCAAACCACTCACTTATAGATGAAATGCAAGCTGCCCCGCTGAGAGCGAGGACAGGGGTTAATGAGTTGGTAATTAGTTACGTGTCAGCCGCAAAAGTAACAATTCATACAGGATCCCCTCTGAGACCAAAACCAAGTCGCTGATGTAAACATCCTCACAATATTAAAATTAGAGTGTCGAGGTAAACACACGTAGGTACTTGAAACCCCAATTAAATAAACAGATCACTGCCTAGCGAGATCAGCATAGAAATCTGATCACTGATGCCAAAGAAATATGAATAGGCAGAAAGACCATCACTTAACAAGCACTGGCAAAGCCAACAGGTCTGGCCTTGGCAAGCTTGCAATTTTTATTTTTGTATGTAAATAGATACAATATGCAAAGAAAGTCTCAAAATATAGCTCATGCACACCACCCTGGCACCCAAGTGCACTCCTTTTCTGGCAACTGTCAACATGTGATCAGGCAAAATGTCACATCTCAAAGTGCTGGAGAGTCAATAAATGAAGTGAGTGGACCCTTTGCCACATGCTCTTCGAAGTGCTGGGCAGAAACAAAATGTGAATGACATTTGAACAGATCAATGGATGAAAGGCCGACAGGCATCTATGTATGCTTTTTTATTTTTTTGGTAAACATGAAACTAACGTGGCACCTAAAGCTGTGTCTATGCAAGAACTAAACATTGCTTGTGGAGTTGGCGACACATTTAGCTTCTAGGGCACATGAACCATGGACTTCTTTTATTTTACTTTATAGAAGACCTCTTGGAAATTGTGGCAGGGTTGAGGCCTACTTGTTGAGAAAGAGATAACACCACTTCATAGAAAAAAAGAATTGTATAATAAGGATTTTAGCAGGACATTAAAAACTCAACATTCACCTTTAGGATTATAGTAGTTGCGTAAAGGCGCATGAACGCCTTTGCTAAAGGACAAGACATTAGACTCTCCAGAGCTGGCATATTATCAGTCCGTTTACGTCTTGCCTTTCGTCTGTAAGCCCTCGTGGTACTGTTTGATAAACCAGCTGTCTGCAGCAATAGTGTACAGTCAATTTCCCATGCCTTGGGAATCTGGATTTAGGAAGTATCACTGTACAGAGAAATTACCCTCTGGTAATCTGTGCGTGCACTTCCCACATACTGGACAATGGTGGTGTTAGCTATCTCAACAGGTTCCAATACTATAGATCATAGGGTTCTCTTCAGAATTCTCAAGGGACAATCTACGTTTGGTGGCCAAGTGTTAGTTTGCCTCTTCTCTCTTGCAGGTAGTTCAATATGGGCGAAGAAGGGTGACGTAGTATTGGACCAGGTATGTATATACTACAGGATCCACCCAAGAGATCAGGAATGGAATCAACCCTTAGATTGTATGGTTGAGCTTAATGCCTCTTAAAGAAACATTGAGCCAATGTTGTGCTAGAACAGTTCCGCAACATAGATAGCGCTGCAGAAGTATTTAATATTGAAGTTTATGCTGTACTCCAGGGCTTGTTCACCAGTACAGGTCTGGAAGGTTGAAGTCATCAAAGAGGGGTTGTGTGCATGTTGGATGGATGAGGTGATGCTCAAGAGAGAAGAGAATGAGAAGAAAAACTATGAAACACTTACCTGTGTGCTGCCGCCGCCACCTCTCGGTCCTCTTCACCTGCTTCCAGGGCAGGAAACAGGAAGCAACCAGGCTCCCCATAGCCATCTCAGCGCCGTAGTTCGGTGCTCAGCTAGGAAAGGGGAGGCTGGGCGTGTTCTGCACCCAGGCTGAAATGCAGCCTGGGTGCAGAACATGCAAAGTGCACATGATGGTTTGGCCGGCCTGAGACGGCCGGCCAAAGCGTCTTGCGCACCTGGAGTGGGCAAAAAACTTCTCCCCTGCCCTGCGAGGAGAGCAGACCCACCTGCCCCAGCTGAGCAAGGACGGAAATAAAAAGATAATAACAATGAGTTATCATTTTGTTTTTTCCTTTTTGACCAGCTCAGTGGGGTGATGCTCTAGCTGCTACTCGGTTCAGATACTCTCTTAGCACCCTGGTCTAAGGCTAAGCCTGACAAAAGAGCTTGCACCAGGAATGATAGAGTGGCTCAACACAGTCGCAGAGAAGATAGGGGAGGTGAGGTGAGGTGCAAAGCAGCAAGCCTGACAGGCATTTAGAGCCACCAGTACTGGAGGTCAGATCACCTGCACTTTGATCACTGGTGTTGCTGTTCTCCATTGTCCTGTGGAGGTGTTGTATCTGGGGCATCTGGGAACTCTGGCACACCTCTTCCAGTCCTGGGACCTTCTCATGGGCAACCACTCCAGGCAGAAGGACGTTCAGCGGAGCTAAAAACTTGGTATCTGGCCTCAAGGGCGCCAGCCTGCAGCAGTACAGGACGCACCACAGATTAATATAACTCTTCAGACTGATGGAGTGGGACTCTACATTCTGTTCCCAGTTTGGGGAAGGTGATCTCGCTACCCATTGTCGCTAACAACAAATAAGATTTTCATAGCCTTACTGCCAGCTAGTCATGCTTGTGGCCCTTAAAGGGTGTCCCCTTCCCTGCGGCGCCCGAGGCATGCATTCTGGATTGAGCCAGTGCAGATGGCCTGGGTGGAGGTATGCTGAGGCTTGTTCTGCTCCCAGCAGGTAGAGCCTTGGAGGAGTTGCAGTCTCCTAAACCATAGAGTTGCCTGGGGGAAACTTGATGAATTCTCCAGAAAGCAAAACCGGAAGAGGAGAGTGGGAGAGGTTGATTGTGTTGTTTCTGGGGGCAAGCATCCATTCATTGTGTTAAAGGCATGCCATGCTGATTTATATGGCACTGTGGCACACCCAAGTTTCAGGTTCTCAAATCCTCGGGGTTGGGTTGTGGGCCTATCATACAAGGAAGTCGGTCTGTATGTATTGCCATCACAACCTTACAGTAAAGTTGAGCATTTGAGAAGAAGGGTGTGGTTACCCTATTACAGTCTCCCTTGCCAGGGCTAGTGATAGGCTACGCCAGGAGGAGAGGAGTTGATGCACAGGTGGTCCCTTGGATTAGGGGTTACCCGGATGTGACTTCCAAATATAAGTGGAGGAAACTTCAGGGAGAAATGAAAAATGCCAGAATATGACATTGGCCGGTCTTCGTCCCACAGTGCCTGCACATGTACTTTGTGGCACCAGTGGTGTAATGCAAAATGATGGGGCCCCTTGCAGAATGTGAAGAAGGTCCCCCGTATTACTGATACCTCACTGATATTTATCGTCCTTGGGATGAATGGGCCCACCCTTAAAGGATGGGAGGCCCCTGAAGGAGTGAAGGTCCCCCATGTCCTCGGGGCTGCAGGTGCCTGTGTTACGCCGCTGTGTGGAGCCTGGGGAAGTCAGTGGTTATTGAGCACTATCCATGGTAGCTGCTACCATTCACCACTGGTATGCCATATACTCATGTACTAATGCACTCCAACTGGAAAAACAGATTACTCCCTTTGTATGCTTGACTCTCCAAGGGGTAGTTGACCGAGTAAGGTGCTAGAGGGTTAGGAACTTGGCAGCTATCTGAAGCACGCAAATGCATGCTAACGCTCAATACCCAGTGAGGACCATTTGAAAAAAACATCATTGGGTTAGAGGTACAATTAATAACAACACTGAAAACAAAATAGTATCAACACTACTGGGAATGAAATACGACCTCTAATACAAATACAAACCCCGAACATACTTAGGTAAGAGCTACAATGCAAATAACAAAAAGTCCTGGGCTAATATTATGTTATGGTGAAGAGTTTGGGTGTTCTCTGCAGTTTTTTGTGTTCTCAGGCTTTCTACAGGGTGTGTTTACTAAGTCAGTAAATGGCGGTTGAGGGGCACCAGACACACTGCTATGAAATGTATAAGTTGACTATGCTATGTATGTCTGCTGTAGTTGCTAAGCATTTTTGTGCAAGTAAAACCAACTCTTTTTTAGTGCAAGTGGCTGAGAACTGAGTAAAAGGATTCAAATTTCAAGTTATCAAAAGCCCTCCACCAAAAATAAAGAGCAGGAATCGCATTCATTATCCAAACCCATGTTTTTTAGTGCTATTCTACAAGATATCTGTGTCTAATTAACTGGATACTAAACGTTTTGTTAGGCGAACTCCACGACGGGACAGAGTTCAGGGGAGACTAGCGGACATCGAAACTGGTCTCGCAATCAAACATCAGCAGTGGAGAACTACTAGTTCTTGCATTGGGCTAGCACCTAAAGTACATCCTCCAGTGGTACAAAACGTCACAGGCATGCCCACTGAAAATGTCTGGCTACTGTCAAGATTTGAATTGCCAGGATCACTCAACAGTACCAAAGAGGCACTAGTAAGGAGGAGAGCACGAATACTGGGAGTTAGGTTCCAATTACACATTCAAATCATAGTATTTGCGGAATTGTATGGGGTTAGTGGGAAAACTCAAAAGTCTCCAGAATCAAAGTGACAGACCACCGACGGTGGTACACTGCTCTAAGGCTCTAGTGAAGACGAAAACCCCCTGTGCCCCGCTGGGGATATGAAGGGGCAGGGGTGGGCTGTCTCAAGGTCCCGGTTGGTACTGGACTGGTCTAAGCTGGGCTATACTCAACACACTTGGAATTCTGGAATGCTTCTCTGCAGGTCCTAGACGTCCTGCTTGCAGGATCCGTCATGGCTTGGCAGGGTGTAGACTGTAGAGTCCTCATGGCTCCTGGGCAGCCACTCCTTTAAGGCAACCTCGACACAGGCTTCCGCAAGTGGGATCTTGCTCTTTGTCCACCTGATCAGAGCGTGCTACTCTCTAGATGCCGGTTTCTATTCTGAAGCAGAGTCACCTTCTGAATATCAGATGAAATATAACTATAGCCAGGTAGCCAGGAAAGCCATGGCCAACCAGAGACCCTGCTTGCTTCAACTTTCTAAAACTCTTCAAATCTTGGCAGAACGCATCTTCCATGGCCTTTGTAGAGCAAGAGGGGGTGGCACCAACCGGTCAAGAAAAGAGGATTGCTCCCCAACTTTCTTTGTCAAGCTCTTCTTTTTGAAAGGTGATGTCTAAAACAACAATTGTGTGGGGCGAGGGTAGAGAACTCTGGTACTGTGCCAAACAGAAACTGGCTCACAGTAGACCATATGTATAGTCCCTCTGCCCAGAAAGGACAGCAGCATGCTGGTTGTCAAGATGGCTACACACATACGCAAACACTGGTTGTACAGATGTTCCAGGGGGATGAATGGTAAGATGCCTTCGCTTCACGTGCACAGGTAGCTCAGTGCAATTGAAATACAATCAGCTGCCATGAACAATCAGTCTCCTCATAATAACCTTTTACTTGTTTTTTAAAAAATATCGAAATTTAATATACAGGTTACTATTATGTCATTTGTATCTTGTCGCTTTGTTGTATTGAATTATATTTTTATTCCATAACTTATGTTATTGTGTACGTTTTAAAATTTCTTTTTAACAAATATTATATCAATGTATATCATTTCCAGGTTCTTGGTTTGATTGAGGGACTGAATGGGTAGTGCCTTTTTACAATGTATATATTAATGAACTTGAATTGATTCATTTGATTTTTATATGTTATTTGTTTACATGGTTAATACATGTTTTAGTTTCTAATTAAGTTTTAGTTTTAGGTAGTGGGGTTTACCAGGATTATAGTGGGTAGTTTTTTAAACATTTGTATACATTAATTTTAATTGAATATCTTCTTTTATTGTTTTCAATTTGTTTACTTGTCTTTTAAACCCTTTGTCCCCCATCATGTTTGCATTTTCCCCAGTGTTTGTTATAGTGGAGTTAGAATAGTAGAGCTGGCTGGCCCAATGTAGGGGCATACCACAATGTCTGTTAGACTGGACTTAGACTATTAAATCTGCTCCCAATATATTCACTTTTCACATTATTTGTTAGAATGTACTTAGAATAGTAAACATGACCCATGCTCTCCCAATGAATGCAGTTTTACAATATTAGTTCAATAGAATAGAACCTTTTAACCTGAAATCTTATCAATCTTCCAATTTTTCATAGGCTTTTAAATAGAGTAATGCATCTTAAATTATTTGTTTAGTTATTAGTGTGCATAATGTTGGATTGGAGCTAGGGTACTATATATCTCTTTATCCTGAAATCCTTTAAGATATTTTGAGCATATTTAATTTAAAAATATATATTTTTAAACTATTCTGTTTAGTAAAAGATATTAACACTGACTGCAAAGAACTAAAAACGAAAACTCTTAACTACAACCAGCAGGATACACTACGCCACATTAGAGACCAACACCTGATAAGTATGGAGTGAGGTTCTTTTTTAAACAGCTTTAGGTACACTTTGTTTTGCATGATATTGTGCTGCCTGCATTGAGGAAATAGCTGGAGAGACGGCACACTGACAAAGGTAAAGAGATAAGCTCTTATGATGAGCAATAAATACTGTGAAAGGCTGGTGTCATGAGATTTCTCAAGGTAGAAGCGAGAATTTCAAAACATATTAACAATGAGAGCAAACAAATGAAATAAAAAGTAAAAGTGATGCCTTAGGATATCAACGGTTGTAAAAGATTTATACAATTACGCCAAAAAGAGTGAGAAGTAATTTTGTGAACTGAAACTACCAGATTGCACTTGAGTGTTGTTAGGGATAAATATTGTGAGAAGTGCCCTCTGGAGTAAGTGCTGTTGGATGCCTCTTAACTGTCTTCCTCTCTGCCTGTATACGTTTGTGTTACTGTGCGCATACATTTTGCGCAGGGGCATCTTAAGGATTTGGGGGCCCTGGGCCAAACGTATTTTTGGAGCCCCTGTACGGAACAGCTTTGAAGTTATGCTCCAATTTGAGCTCTATATACATCCACTCTTTGGCCAGGTCACTGACAGTGCACAGGCGCCCTCGTTCAAATTCTAAATATGTTTACATTTAATATTCAGGGATAGTGACGTAGTTTTTTAATATTGTAACACAGCTGCAGCTCATTATTAATATTGTAATACAGTCGCAGCTCATTATTTAATATTGTAACACAGCCGCAGCTCATTAATATTACTGCAAATAATCTCTGTGACTCCAATTTCTCATATGAGAGGTCATTTTTATCTAAAATAATTTGTTTATGGATGTTGCATGAAACATAAACACAACATTTCTCTGCAAAATGTCCGTTGTAGCCTCTCACACATCACCCACATTAAAAATACATTTAAGGAGAACAGTATTTAAAACAATCTATTTAAGAATCTTTCAAGGTCATCAGGACAAGACTCTGCAGAACAGAGCTGGCTCTATCAGCCCCCCCTGAAAGGCTGGGGCCCTGGGCGAGAGCCCACTTTGCCCATGCCTTAAAATGTCTCTGATTTTGCGTGTCTCTGTGAACCTTCGCTAGTAAAAAAAAAAAAGCTAAACCATTCGGCTTTACCAATGCTTGTTTTCAAATAGTCAGCACTATCGCTATAAGCCCTCTTTTACCATAGGTCATTTACACACTCAATAAAATTCTCCAAAAATTTAATACATTCTGAAGATCCAGGAGAACACCACTGAGACGGTCATACCAGACCATGATTAATTTGCCATATAAATATGCTTTCAGTATGAAGCTTTTGGGCTCACTGGGGTGCCCTTTTCAGCAATGCCCTGCCCAGTGCAGTGTGGGAAAGTTTTGGGGGGGGTGGCACCCTAATTAAGTGGTATTGCTTGCTGTGAGCAAGATCCAGCGGGGGTGAAGAGCTAAAACATATTCTGAGTGCCAAGGCATAGCAAACTTTAGAACTGAATACTAAACTCCAAGAAAAACCTAACCCTGATCTGAAAATGGCGCAGAATTTACACTTAGGCCCCCATTACCACTTCGACGCAAATCTGATGTGGTAACTGTGCATCAGGAATCTGCACCGCCATGGCTGTGTGGTAATTAATGGGTGCGAAATTAGGGCAGCATTTCAAGTTTCATATCTCAGAATGGGGATAATGTGCTAATTGTGTGTATGTTGCCCTGTTCTGAGATGCGCAAATGTAAACTTTTGCAGAATTTACCTGCAAGATTTAGACCAAGGAGAAAATGGTGCTGACAGAAATGATGGGTGCCCAATTTGCACCCAAATTAATTAGCGCCCAAGTCACAAGGAGGGCCATAGACTCCGGTGTGACCAAAACCTCTTCCCAGAGTCGTTTCGTAGACGTGTAGCAGGGAAACCACATCTGTTCAAGGGCCTTTCTTTGCTGCTGGGAAATCTTCCTTGCCTAAACCTGTTTGGCTGTTCACCTATGCCCTTATCTGTGCATCTGATAATTTTTGTTCTATCTGAGATTTAGACACGACTTCACCATCTCATCACCTCTGCAGGGAAATCTTCAGCTTTGACATTTATCAAAGCCATGGCCCATCTCTGCATGAGAAATACAGACTGTTTTATATTGTTTATTTAATTTGTCTTATTTCTGCTTGTTATTACATTACAGATGGCTCAATGTGGGTTCCATGGTCATTTTCGGCCTTGAGAAAGCACAGGCAAACATGCCAAAGGGGGTGAAACCTTTTGGCTGATGCTCCACCAAAAAGTAAAAGTTGTGACAATAGATTTTACCACAGCAGAAGAATAAATGTCTTTGTTCCCCCAAATATGTAAGAATAAAATGGTTCACGTGATTACCTGTGTCACCAATTCCCATTCTTGTCCTTTTTGTTATCCTACGACTCATTTGACAGCATCTCTGTTTGGAGCATGTTGACCGATGGCTTATTGGGCCTTGTTTGATCACACCCTCTTTTGGGTGCATAGGCCCATAGCATACCCTCACTCGTCACACCGCCATACACTGCTTCCCACAACACGCCTAACCACACCTCTGTGGTCATCACACACAACATGAAAGCACTTCCCACATAGGCTCCAAACAGGTAAGAATATCAGGTAGAGGTAATAAAAAACATGTTTGGAAGTAGGGAGACCACCTCACTCCAGGTTATTTTGGACACTGTCTCCAGCCCTGACCTTTTTATCTACAAGTTATTGATTTCAGGGGGGTTAGTTTAACGACACTCTAACAAGACTATCACACCCAGAATGCACCGGCCTATCACGTAAAAGTCAGCACTTTGCAGTGTCAGTACTGGCTTGGAGGGAGGTTTATTTCAATCTGGCTGGCATCACACTCCCAATGTGGGCGAGCATCCTTGCATGCATGTGAATGCTGGCGAACAACAGTTACAGATAAATCCGCTTTTCCTCCTGTGCATCACATTGCACATCAGGGTTGGATTGGCATGGCGGGAAATCAGCCGGTGCTTGAGGGGCCTGTGGCAGAGTATCAATCAATCAATCAATCATTTGTAAAGCGCACTACATACCGGCGAGGGTCTCAAGGCGCTTGGGGGGAGGCGCTACTGATCGAACAGCCAGGTCTTGAGTATCCTCCTGACGGTCAGCAGGTCTTGGGTCTGTCGTAGGCTCAGTGGGAGGGTGTTCCATGTCTTGGCGGCGAGGTTGGAGAAGGATCTCCCACTGGTGGTTGTTCTTTGGATGCACGGGACGGTGGCGAGTGAGAGGTCGGCGGAGCGTAGCTGGCGGTTGGGGATGTAGCAGGAGAGCTGTCTGTTGAGGTAGGCTGGGCCGGTCTTGTGGAGTGCCTTGTGTGTGTGAGTGAGGAGCTTGAAGGATATCCTCTTGTTGACGGGGAGCCAGTGCAGGTTTCTCAGGTGGGGGATGATGTGGCCGTGGCGTGGAACGTCAAGGATCAGTCGTGTCGAAGCATTTTGGATGCGTTGTAGTCGTTTGATGAGCTTGGTCGGGGCTCCCGCGTAAAGGGCGTTTCCGTAGTCGAGTCTGCTGCTGATGAGGGCCTGGGTGACTCTTTCTTGCATCTGTCGGGATCCATCTGTAGATCTTGCGGAGCATGCAGAGGGTGTTGAAGCAGGAGGAGGAGGCATTGACTTGCTTGGTCATTGAGAGAGTTGAGTCGAGGATGATTCCCACGTTGCGTGCGTGGTCGGAGGGTGTTGGGGCTGCCCCCAGTGCCGTCGGCCACCAGGAGTCATCCCAGGCTGAAGGGTTGGAGCCGAGAGTGAAGATCTCGGTCTTGTCTGAGTTCAGCTTCAGACGGCTGGTCTTCATCCAGTCGGCGACTGCCTTCATTCCTTCGTGGAGGTTGGCTTTGGCGCTGATAGGGTCCTTGGTGAGGCAGAGGATCAGCTGAGTGTCGTTGGCGTAGGAGATTATGTTGAGATTGTGCTGTCGGGCTACGTGTGCGAGTGGGGCCATGTACATGTTGAACAGCGTCGGACTGAGGGAGGATCCCTGGTGTACGCTGCAGATGATTTTGGAGGCTTTGGAGTGGAATGAGAGGAACCCAGAGAGGCTTCTTCTCTGGGTTCTGCCGGAGAGGAAGGAGGTGGTCCAATCCAGAGCCTTGTCTCGGATCCCTGCGGTGTGGAGACGTGTGCGTAGTGTGCGGTGGTAGACTGTGTCGAAAGCGGCAGAGAGGTCTAGGAGGATGAGTGCTGCGGTCTGGCCGTTGTCCAGCAGGGTCCTGATGTCGTTGGTGGCGGCGAGGAGGGCAATCTTGGTGCTGTGGTTGCTGCAGAACCCTGACTGGGAAGGATCCAGGATTCTGTTTTCTTCGAGGTATCGGGTTAGCTGTCTGTTGACGGTTTTCTCGATTACCTTTGCCGGAAAGGGGAGCAGAGAGATGGGCCGGAAGTTCTTGAGGTCTCTTGGGTCTGCCTTAGGTTTTTTGAGTAGGGCGTTGATCTCTGCGTGTTTCCAGATCTCTATGAAGGTCGCAGTCTCGAGGGAGAGATTGATGACGTTGCGCAGGTGGGGTACGATGGAGCTGCTTGCTCTGTTGAAGACGTGGTGCGGAAATGGGTCTGACGGAGAGCCGGAGTGGATTGTGTGCATGGTCTTGATGGTGTCATCGATGCTCACGCTGGCCCAGGCTAGCAGGGGGACATGGTCGATGGTGTGCCGTGTGGTCTGTTGTGTTGCTGTCTGTTGAGGCTGTCTGGGTGTTGAAGCTGTTGTGGATGTCTGCTATCTTGCGGTGGAAGAAGGTGGCGAGGGAGTCGCACAGGGCTTGCGACGGCGGGATGTTGTTGGTGTTGGAGCTGGGGTTGGAGAGTTCCTTCACTATGTTGAAGAGCTCCTTGCTATTGTGTGCATTGTTGTTGAGGCGGTCTTTGAAGGAGGTCCTCTTGGCCACCCTGATGAGATGGTGGTGGTTGCGGATGGCGTCCTTGTGTGCTGCGTGGCTGTCTAGAGTTTGTTCACTGTGCCATTTCTTCTCTAGTTTCCAGCAGGCTTGCTTGGAGGCTAGGAGTTCTGGGGTGAACCAGTTGGCCCTCTTGCTGGTGTCTCTGTGGGGGGTTTCTTCAGCGGGCAAGGCTGTTGGCGCAGTCCTCGATCCAGAGTCTGAGGCTGTGGGCAGCGTCATCGTGTTGGAGGGTTCGGTGGGTGGGCTGAGAGCGAGGTTTGCGTGTAGTTGGTCTTCGGTGATTTTGCTCCAGCAGCGGCTGGGGATCTGTTGGGTGCGGTGGTGTGTGGTGGGTTTCTGGAAGGTGAAGTGGATGCAGCGGTGGTCGATCCAGAGGAATTCGGTGGTGTGGCTGACGGAGACATTCAGGCTTGAGGAGAAGACTGGGTCGAGCATGTGGCCGGCGGGGTGGGTGGACGTTGTGACGAGTTATTGGCCGTTTTTTTTTGTCTGTGGATCCAGCAACTCCATATACCTGGGCTGATTTTCCCCATAGAGCTGCAGCTTCAGGTGAGAGGTAGTCTGAGCAGGCCACATATTAGGCCCAATGTATTGTTATTTGCAATATGACAATAGGGTGTCACGTGGTGCACCTCCTTCCATCCGGGCCCCAGGACGTGTCAGTGAGCCTTTGAGAGAGGTGTCTTTTGAGCAGTGCAATTAACACGTCGTCGGTGTGGGGAGGAGGCTTTTGTCCCCCCACAGCAGGTCACAAAGACCAGACAGACAAACCTCAAGTGCCTGCTGACAGTTTTCTCGGACTGAGGTTAGTGGTTTCATTCAAATACCATGCAAGGAAATGAGAGAAAAAAACCTGAAACAGAAATGTTTGAAATAACTTTGCAATTGAAAACCAAATCTGACTCGAAACGGAAAAGAAGAAATCACCTTTTTCGGCACGAATTTTTGCGAACTGCAATTGTGGGCCACTTTTTTGGGAGGACTGGGCCAATTTTTCACCCCAATCCGGCCCTGCCGCGCATCAGTGAAAACGTGTCAGATGAAGGCGCGAGTCCTGGCACCAGGCTGACGCCCAGCACCCCTCCTTCCCCCGCACCCTTCCTCGAACAAACATCCCCGCCGCCCCGGCAGGTGCCGCCCAGACGCCCAGGAGCAGCAGGGACGCGGGCGCAGGGAAGTCAGTGACTCCAGGTTCAGAGAGATAAGGCCGATGTGAACCCTGATAAACCCCGAGCATTCCAGGCGCGTATGAGGCCGCGTGCACGGGGAGAGGCAAGAGCAGAGAGGGACACCGGGGGCTGCCCTGGAGACACACCGGCCGCCGGACTAGGGTCCGGTACTCATGAAAAGACAATCCAGGCTCGTTTCAGGTGTCGGATGCGCCCTGCCCCGTAATTTCACATCTCTGCTGCTCTCTTAACTTTCCATTTTGCAATGTTTTATATTTAAGTTTATAAAGTCTGTGGTATCGTTTTTGATGATGCAACATATCCTAATGTATTTTATTCCCAGTTTGCCAAAGATCCACCGTAAACGGAAACGGACAGACACGCACCACTCCATAAAACAGAGGCTCATGAAAAGACTCCTCTCTACTGTTCACCCCAGCTCTCTTTTCCCCCAAATCCACATCTCTATAGTGTATGTGCAATGACCCAGGCGACATACCTTCTCCCGCTCTGTGCGTCTCCTCCCACGGCGGCTGAAAGAAGAAGGAAAACAAAAAACTGTTAGATGAATACATGAGACCCAATAGTGCCCGCAACTACACTGCGCACGCGCCGTATCGTGTGCATCACTGAATATCCCTTCATACACAGGGTTGGAGACCACAATCACCTCGAGTACCTCATCACACCCTGAGACTGAAGAGCACCCGTCCAGCATGGGGTTTGCACCCCTCAGCACCTCATCACACCCTGAGACTGAAGAGCACCTGTGCAGCACATGGGTTGCACCCCTCAGCACCTCATCACACCCTGAGACTGAAGAGCACCCGTCCAGCACGGGGTTTGCACCACTCAGCACCTCATCATACCTTGCGACTGAAGAGCACTTGTGCAGCACATGGTTTGCACCCCTCAGCACCTCATCACATCCAGAGACTGAAGAGCGCTTGTGCAGCACATGGTTTGCACCCCTCAACACCTCATCGTACCCTGCGACTGAGAGCACTCGTGTAGCACATGGTTTGCACCCCTCATCACACCCTGAGACTGAAGAGCACTTGTGCAGTACATGGTTTGCACCCTTCAGCACCTCATTACACCCCCCTGAGACTCAAGAGCGCTGGTGTAGCACATGGTTTGCACCCCTCAGCACCTCATTACACCCCCCTGAGACTCAAGAGCGCTGGTGTAGCACATGGTTTGCACCCCTCATCACATCCAGAGACTGAAGAGCGCTTGTGCAGCACATGGTTTGCACCCCTCAACACCTCATTACACCCCCCTGAGACTCAAGAGCGCTGGTGTAGCACATGGTTTGCACCCCTCATCACACCCTGAGACCGAAGAGCACTTGTGCAGTACATGGTTTGCACCCTTCAGCACCTCATTACACCCCCCTGAGACTCAAGAGCGCTGGTGTAGCACATGGTTTGCACCCCTCAGCACCTCATTACACCCCCCTGAGACTCAAGAGCGCTGGTGTAGCACATGGTTTGCACCCCTCATCACATCCAGAGACTGAAGAGCGCTGGTGTAGCACATGGTTTGCACCCCTCAGCACCTCATTACACCCCCCTGAGACTCAAGAGCGCTGGTGTAGCACATGGTTTGCACCCCTCATCACACCCTGAGACTGAAGAGCACTCGTGTAGCACATGGTTTGCACCCTTCAGCACCTCATTACACCCCCCTGAGACTCAAGAGCGCTGGTGTAGCACATGGTTTGCACCCCTCAGCACCTCATCACACCAGGACCGGTTCTAGAGGGTGGGTCAAGCCCACCCAATGAATACCCTGGCCCACCCAAGGCCATTCAGAACTGAAAAACAAGCGTTTTTCACCTTTAAGTTTCACAGGGGGTGCCGTCATTATGTCTCCCTTATCGTTTATTTGAATGATTAACAGTATTATATAGCTACTTTCAGGCCTGGGGAGAGGTGTGAAGTTAGCAGTGCTTATTAGCTGTTATGATGCTCAAATGACCAGCATGGATATCCTGAAAATGCATAACCTTCAATACTTTGCAAAGTAAAAAGCTGCCTAAGTTTTTTAAAAACATGGAAAGCTGTAAAGTGGCTCTTTAAGGCAGCAGAAACATTTCTGCTGCTGCACATGACCAGGAGTGACAAATAGCATCCCTTTCTTTCCCCAAAGTTGGAAACACATGAAAGAAAGCAAATTATGATGCTCTTTGGGTGCTGATTATTGTGTCAAAAATGTCAAGTGCAGACAGATGCCAATGCCTAAAATATCAGATCGATTAAATAGTTTGTTGTTTTTTGGCCAGTACCCACTCATCTCCATGGTCCACCCAGGCTTCTTTACGGCCAACCCAAAGAAAAAATTCTAGAGCCGGGACTGCCTCACACCCTGAGACTGAAGAGCACCTGTGCAGCGCTGCGCATGGTTTGTACCTCTCAGCACCTCACCACACCCTGAGACTGAAGAGCACCTGTGCAGCGCTGCGCACAGTTTGTACCTCTCAGCACCTCACCACACCCTGAGACTGAAAAGCGCCTGTGCAGCACATGGTTTGCACCCATCAGCACCTCATCACACTCTGCGACTCCAGAGCGCCCATGCAGCACATGGTTTGCACCCCTCAGCACCTCATCACACCCTGAGACTGAAGAAGACCTGTGCAACACATGGTTTGCACCTCATCACACCGTGTGAATGAAGAGCACCCGTTCAGAACAAGGGTTGTACCCCTCAGCACCTTGTAGCGTAGTCCCAAAAGTACCCTGTCATGCAGGACCTACTACGTTTACAGATAACGTATACCGTGGGTCTGGTGGCAGAATGACTCCATACACCCCCACCGCATATGTTAGCCTATGGTTTGCATTAGCTAGCTCGCAGTGCCATTACACTCTCCTATTATCAGAGAGATTAGTTCTGGTAACCTCAGAATCGTGGAAACAATATATTACTTTTTCACCCAGTCACTCGTGCTTGCTTGTTTTTGCTCTCAGAGAGATACAGAGAAGAAACAGTCGAGCATGTTTACAATAAGAATTTATTGTACAGTAGCTCCACTCAAGTAGAATAAGTTCGCTGTTACGACTGTAACACAGTAGCACAGATATAGAACCAGCAGTACAGTGAATAAGAAGGAATAGTATTGTTCTACCATTTTGCAACAGTCATGAACATATACATGAATATAAAAAGCATTTATAAAATAAAGTGTGTACTCCTAAGATGCCTGCCTAGATGTACCTAAGTGTACCTAGCATGTGAGTAAGTGCTATAGAGCCTAAGTTTAAGAGCCCATAAGCCTAAGAGCCAAGAATCCCACCAGGCTTTAGTCAAACCCCCATACCTGAATAGTGAGAGTGTGGGACTTGGTCTTGGACTTGAGCTGTATACCCCACAAGGGATTGTTAGACCACTGTCAGTGGGAGAGATGGCATGCCGGAGCTGCAGCATCTCTGGTCAGTGTGTCAGCCTTGAAGTTGCGGTTCACTCCTGCCTTCTAATAGCAAGAGGTGCTGTATTTATACAGCCTATGTACGTGTGTTACCCATTGTTCAGTATGAGGATAACATTGGGGATTAAACCTTGTGCGTTGATGGGAGAGGTGTAGTAAGCCCCTGGAGAGTATACTCATCTATTATTCATATGAGCTAAGGATGACGTCTTAGCAATATTGATTGGGGAAAACCCACCCTCGGCATGGAACTAGGTGAAAGGTTTAGTCCATAAAATGGTGCAGTCCTTATAAGGCATAAGGTCCGTATAAGGCATTCTGTCCTTATTTGGAGTTCTGTCCTTATAAGGCTCGTTCATATGAAATAACGAGAGCTGATGTAGGGAAAGTGTATGATTTTCCCTGGACCTATATTAGCGTACCGATATGAAATATAACAACCTCATTACACCCTGAGACTGAAGAGCACCCGTGCAGGACATGGTTTGTACCACTCATCCCACCCTGAGACTGAAGATCGCTTGTGCAGCACATGGTTTGCACCTCTCAGCACCTCGTCACACCCTGAGACTGAAGAGCGTCTGTGCAGCACATGGTTTGTACCCTTCAGCACCGCATCACACGTTGAGACTGAAGAGCACTCGTGCAGCACATGGTTTGCACCCCTCATCCCACCCTGAGACGGAAGAGCGCTTGTGCAGCACATGGTTTGCACCTTTCAGCACCTCATCACACCCTGAGACTGAAGCGCGTCTGTGCAGCACATGGTTTGCACCCTTCAGCACCTCATCACACCCTGAGATTGAAGAACACCCTTGCAGCACATGATTTGCACCTCTCAGCACCTCATCACATCCTGAGACTGAAAAGCACCCGTGCAGGACATAGTTTGCACCACTCATCCCACCCTGAGACTGAAGAGCGCTTGTGCAGCACATGGTTTGTACCTCTCAGCACCTCACCACACCCTGAGACTGAAGAGCGCTTGTGCAGCACATGGTTTGCACCTCTCAGCACCTCATCACACCCTGAGACTGAAAAGCGTCTGTGCAGCACATGGTTTGCACCCTTCAGCACCTCATCACACCCTTGCAGCACATGGTTTGCACCTCTCAGCACCTCATCACATCCTGAGACTGAAGAGCGTTGTGCAGCGCATGGTTTGCACCCTTCAGCACCTCATCACACCCTGAGATTGAAGAACACCCTTGCAGCACATGGTTTGCACACCTCAGCACCTCATCACATCCTGAGACTGAAGAGCGTCTGTGCAGCACATGGTTTGTACCCTTCAGCACCGCATCACACGTTGAGACTGAAGAGCACTCGTGCAGCACATGGTTTGCACCCCTCATCCCACCCTGAGACGGAAGAGCGCTTGTGCAGCACATGGTTTGCACCTTTCAGCACCTCATCACACCCTGAGACTGAAGCGCGTCTGTGCAGCACATGGTTTGCACCCTTCAGCACCTCATCACACCCTGAGATTGAAGAACACCCTTGCAGCACATGATTTGCACCTCTCAGCACCTCATCACATCCTGAGACTGAAAAGCGTCTGTGCAGCACATGGTTTGCACCCTTCAGCACCTCATCACACCCTTGCAGCACATGGTTTGCACCTCTCAGCACCTCATCACATCCTGAGACTGAAAAGCGTCTGTGCAGCACATGGTTTGCACCCTTCAGCACCTCATCACACCCTTGCAGCACATGGTTTGCACCTCTCAGCACCTCATCACATCCTGAGACTGAAGAGCGTTGTGCAGCGCATGGTTTGCACCCTTCAGCACCTCATCACACCCTGAGATTGAAGAACACCCTTGCAGCACATGGTTTGCACACCTCAGCACCTCATCACATCCTGAGACTGAAGAGCGTTGTGCAGCGCATGGTTTGCACCCTTCAGCACCTCATCACACCCCGAGACTGAAGAACACCCATGCAGCACATGGTTTGCACACCTCAGCACCTCATCACACCCTGAGACGGAAGAGCGTCCGTACCGCACATGGTTTGCACCCCTTATCACCTCATCACACCACGAGGATTGGAAAACACCCGCACATACAATATGTGGAATCCTTCTTTCTGGCCTCCTAAGATGGGCGCTTTCCCTACGCCCAAGAAATAAGTTAAAAGCCCTGGGGTCCTCATTGACGAAGATCTCTTTAAAACCCCAACTAGGAGCAGAAATCAGCTGCTTCTTCCAACTCCGAAGGATTAGGAAAATCAGAAAGTACCTTACTCTCGAAGCCACTGTCCAAGTTATTGGCCCATTAGTCATCTCTGGAGTAGACTACACTTACCTGGCCCTCCCAATAGGACTCAATCACAAACTACAACTAGGACAGAAACCGGCATCCAGGCTAATTTTCCAACACCCAGACACTGCAACATCACCCACTGATGAGGAAATTACACTGGCTTCCACTAGTACTAAAGATTGTCTTAAAAACGGGCTGTATCACTTTTAAGTCCCTCTACGGAAGAATTCCAGACTTTATATCATCCAGAATAAAAAAATGCACCCCCAGTCGAGCACTGGGCAGACTACCGAGGCATACTGCTGCCACCCCTGCTGCCCAACACAAACGACATGCCCAGGTAGCGATACGGATACCCAACACTAATTCATCATGCATATACAGGACATCCAGATGTGGATGGGAACCCATATGGAGACATGTTGTGGGCATAACACGCCTAGTTGTTGCATTTGTTACTCCTTTGTTTAAAAGTACATGCCAGAGGGAAAATTGTGCCATACTTGTACGCTCTAACTGCTGCATATATACTGTAGGCCCTGCAGGCCATATGTGGCTAGAAATGCAAATAGCATGTTTTGGGGAAAAAAAGTACATCCCCAATCGAAGGGATCTATCCTTATGAATCTCCTGACTTTCCCCAAATAAAAAAAAAAGAAAATGGGCAGTGCTAGATTGTCTGTACTTTGCCACCCACATATGGAACTCCCTTCCTCTTGGTATCAGAACCACTCCCAGCTATGCGAGATTCAGGCAACTCCTAAAAACATGGCTCTGTAAAAGTATATATGACTAAAACCATGTGCAGTGTGATGCGCTCCTGTCACCCTAGTGCCAAGAAACTAACCTGGTGTACGTGCGCTTAACAAATACTAGATGCGTAAAATAATGAGGGCAGCGGGTGCTGTGCATCCATTGGCGTCCCTTTGCACCGCCAGGATTGGAGAACACTCATTAGTATAGCGCATGCTCTGCCCCAATGAGCACACGTCTCACTCAGAGGATTGGAAAACAAGGGCGCCGTACAGTTTGAGGTTTGAAGAACGCCCTCACTAGTGCAGCACGGGCTCTGCATCCACTAATTCCTTGATGACTGGATAAACACCCTGACTAGTGCAGCACACACTCTGCACCAATGAACATCCTGTTACCCAGTCACAGCATGACGTTTGGAGAGATATCTCACTGGTGCAGGACACGCTCTGCAACAATGATGGCACGTTGCAATTCGAGTTTTGGAAATTCCGTACCATTGGGCACCCCATCACACCCTGACAACTGGATGAACACTCTCATCAGAGCAGTACACACTCTGCACTAATGAGAACCCCACCACCCAGTGAGAGCCCAGTAACACCCTGAGGATCGGAGAACATCCTTACTAGCAGGGCCGGCTTTTAGCAGGGGTGAGCTGGGCCCTGGCCCAGGGCATCAATTTTTTGAGGGGCGCATGGAGCGGTGTGCATTAGGTTATGTACAAGCACAAGAGCCCCAGGGGAGGCCTAGGGAGGGAACCAGAGGAACAGGGTATTAAGAGCAGGCAGCCTACAACATATAATGTTCAGCACTATTGGGGCTGCTCCCAGTAAGGGAACCAAAGTGCTACAGTGTTAGTTTGTGAGTGCTGGCATCTCACAAAAAGTGACAGACTGGTCTCACCCTCCACCGGGTGTCATGCTTCATCAATGACCAGTCCTCGCCCTCTAAAAACTTGGTTTGATAGAGGGCGGGCAAACACCTGACGGCAGAGATGCACTTCTAAACTAAGTGGGGCCCTTATAAGAAAAAAGTGAGATTAAAAAAAACATTATAGATGGCAAATCATCTTTAATACAGCTGGCATCTATATGGTAATTAAAACAAGTGATCGGTGTGTTGGGGATTCTATTGTCCCCCCACCGTAGTGAATGTGGTTGACATGTTTCTGCCTGTTGGCCCAATAGGGTCCATGGCATCCATCAGGACCTAAAGGAGAGATCGCGGGCTCCACTCTTACCAGACTTTGGAGAGAGGGTTCCACTATGTGGGGTACTCTATATCACACTCCACTGTTGTGCGGCTTATACCTTCAAGCCCTAGACAGGGGACCGAACTGCCCCACAGGAGGGTGAGGGAGGAAGACCCCTGTGGTCAAACGTGTGTCAAGGTGCGTCTTCACCTAGATGTGTACTCATCACCTCCTCGACCATTAAGGTTATACCAACAGCAGCAGCCCTGTCATCTATCTCCAGACTTGTCTCTGTCCCTGCCTGTTCGTTTATGTCTGATTTGCCAGTTTAAAGTGGTTTCAGTCCTTCATTATCATACAGCGCAAGATGTTTTAACCCCGCTTTAGCCCCCTTCTTTGCCGTCCCTTCACCCTAAGACCCCTGCTGGCACACATCAACAAAATCATCATCTGTGAAAGTCAGCTACACTATGGGTGATTTAGGTGTGCTGGGGGATGTCTGTGTTCAGGGACCAGTCCCTGTTCATTCAGGCACTGACCAGTGAACTTAAAAGGCCCCCCCCCCTGCTGCCTCATTTAATTTACTACCATCAGCGAGGGAGCCATCTTAGCAAAGGTCGGTTCTGCTCACTAGAGAAGCACGCGCTCTACACCAATTAGCGCCGGTCACAATCCCAGCTTTAGAAACACCCACCCTTACTAGAGTAGTATCTTTGCTCTGCACCCATGGTCACCCCGAGGACAAGAGCCCCCGCACCAGTGAAGCACGTGCTTTGCACCCATGAGCAGCTCAGCACGCCTGAGGATTGAGGAGCCCTCGCAGGAGTCCACCTCGCGGCCTGCAGGCTCTTGATGCGCATTGAATGTACCTACGGCCTGAGCAGGTTTCACCCCCACCCCGCTTACTAACCCACACACTTATACCCTAGACAGACATCGGGCACGATTCACAAAGGTAAAATGAGACGGAAGTCTGACTTTATGACTTACAGTATTCACAGAGGGCATTTGCTACACATAAATGCCCTTTGTGAATACCAAAAGTCGTAAAGTTCAACTTTCGGTATTCACAAAGGGTAATTACTATTCGTAAATGCCCTTTGTGAATACCGAAAGTCATAAAGTTAGACTTTCGTCTCATTTTACCTTTGTGAATTGGGCCCACGGTTTGTAACTCCCTTTTTTAGAATACTTAAACCCCATCCTCGCCTGACCCTAGACACCAAACTTGAGACCCCCACCAAAGACAAAGATGGGCCCCTCCTTAACCACTGCTGCAGTCTACACTTCCTGTTCCCGCCTTCTGGGCGCCATCTTGGGCCCTCCCTGGGTCACATAGTGTGCGGGCTATTTGACAGGTGGTATGACAAGATGGCATGTCTGGCGAACAGCTCTGCTGCTAAACCCACCATCCATGTCCAGCACAACGTCCAGTCTACTGGTCTGTCTCTGGGGAAACACAGACTGCATCCTACACCTGCCTCTGGCGCTTACCCAGACTGTGAACGTGTCTACATTTACCCTTCCAGCTGCCCCCTTAGTAGTACACGCCTCTACTACAACTAGCTGTATAAGAGGGGACTTTTTATCACTGTTTTGATAGCTGGTGGCATCAATACATTGGTGTGGAACGTGTCACAGGCTTATTTAATACACGTTATGCAGGCCGGATCACTGGGGTTTTGCGGCAAGGAAGGACCAAATTATGCATCAGGGGTGACTAAATTATGTGGCAATAAAAGGCAACATATGTGAAATAATGGAGCACATTTTAAGCCACTGTAATATTGTCTTGGCAAGTTTCATCTCTTAGTTACCAGTTCACTCCTTAATACAGCAATCACCAACCAACAGGTGACCAACCAACCTCTTTCAAGGGTCTGCCACAGCATGGCACCAAGTACAGCGCCTATCAAACTAACTTTTGATTCGTTTGAGCTAGAAACAGTCTTGTGTGAAAATCTGCAAACTATGGAGTTAAAGATGTACTATGCAGCAGGAGCGAAAATCCATAGTATTGTGGAAAATGCACATAAACGCATAAATATATTGGCCCTGTATTACAAAAGAAGTCAGGATCCTCATAGTGAGCCTTTTAGGAGATTACTTTATTGCCATTGCTTTGATGTTCTGCCTCTTGGGAAGGTGTGATGCGATGGGGAATACCTGCTCGGAGTTAAATACAGAGTCGGCAACTCCCCATGATGTTGGAAAGCAATAATATATTTGGGGCTATACGGCTAGCCAAGGAACTCACTGATTGCAGGTCTAGTGGATGGTTAAGATGCACCCTGGACCAGGGCTTTAAGTGGGATGAAAAAAAGTGGGGGCTCCTGGAAATGGGCAGCACCTGTATATGGGCGTAGCTTAAACCTATACAACAAAATTTGCGTAGAGTGCCACTTCACACGCTTATTTATATAGAATCACAATTGATACTGGCATATGTGACCTGTGCACTTTGCAGAGGACTCAATATACAATAGGCCCGTGCACAGACCAATTTAGAATGTTTCCAAGGAAAAATGTCAACTTTGTAGGTGCTCTTTAGGTATCGCCCATCACCCGAGGGCGAATAGTGACAAACAAATGAGTGTGATCAATAGGACATTGAATTCACATTGACCTTATTAAATCACGTCGGATTTCATACTTTTGTCACCATTGGGTTAAAGTATCTTTTTACGTATTTCACAACCGTTCACTTTTATGATGGTTAAAACTCATGTTGTTTTGCTTTAGATGCTCCCCGATGAAGGGCGGTTGCCCGAAATGCATTGGAGCTGGATGTAATAACATATACCAGTGGAGATGGATTTGACTTTTTTGAAACAAAAACTTTATTGACATTGGATATGAAGTGAATACTATCTACAGAATTGAAAATAAATTCTTGAAACGCATTGATGTTTACTTGTGAATAACTCAGGAGGAGTACACCAGATTGAGTGCCTTAAGGGATGTCATCAATGTCCTATTGATCACACTCATTACTTTGCAGAGGAGCCACGTATTGGATACCCCCGGTTCTGAACACCTTTATTGCTCCCGATGGGTACTGAGAGAAACTCGAGCACATTTGAGCCGCAACTCAATTGTCCACCTTTACAAACACCTGCATGGGACTCAATTCAAATTATGCAATAGACAAGACAATACTGCAGAAACAAAACCTAAAACAACATCCTGAAAAACCAAACACTCATAAGGAATGCAAGCATGGATATCGATTCACCAAAACGCCAGGAGTAGCGGAAGTGACAACACATACCTTTTGACCTTAATGACAGCACAGGAAGTGACATATGACACTTGAACCTGATTTTTTCCCAGGACGGCAGGTCACATGACCCTAACATCACACTATCTTACACTCCCTTACACTCAATCCTATTCATTCTCACTCTCTCACTTCCATTCACTCTAAATTTCACTCATACTGAAATTCCGGCCCAGGTTTACTAACTCTATGCACCATGTTTGCATCACTTTTTGTGAAGTAAAAACTGGCGCAGAGTGTTAGGGTGGGATTTAATATCATAAGCAAATCCTGATTTGTGTTATATAGGATCCAGCCCTATCTAGCAGGTTATAGATCACCTTCTCAAGAGAGGCAGTCTAGAACATGTCCACGAGCCAATCCTTATGAGTTGGGACCAGCAGAGAACGCCAATGACATAGGGTACAGATTTTGGCTCGTGTGACGGCAGTGGTAATTGGCAGCGAGCATGGTGTGTTAACTGGGGGAGGTCCGCCACGTCATGCAGAAGACACAGCCGACTCGATAGTGGGGTGGACATATCCTTGGTCTCTCTCAACGCGGACCTCTCTGCAGACCAGAAAGGATGGACCGCAGGACATAACGCTAAGAGGTGAACCATGTCACAGGAAGCATGGTCGCATCTTCAACAGGAGGAGTGGGGCAGCAGACCCGCGGCGTGAAGTTGCACTGGCGTGCAGCGCCATCCCAGCAGAATCTTAAAAAGGCTATTTTTAATCCGGGCTTCTCGGGTCCCCCTCCCACGAGCCTCCAGTAGCTCCACCCAGTATTCCACCTGGAGACGGGCCTGCCAAGCCTTTCTGAGGTGCTCCACTTGCGCCTGAGTAATGATGGCAAATCACAAGGTTATACAGCCCACACATCACACCCTTAAAATGGCCCCTTTTATTAATTTATGTGAACACTGGGGATTGGGGGACAGACCAGGGTCGTTGCCTAGCCTTCTCGTTAGGTAGTAGCACAATTGCATTTAGCGTCGGTGCTGAGTTTGTGGCAGGCCGAATTCTTCCCGCAACGCTGCGAAGGACTTGAGCTTACTCTGAGAAAGCAGATGTGTCAAGTTATGGATGCCCGCCTCATGACAGGAAGTCCAGTCAAGCATGTCCCCGCCAATTTGGATGCTATGGTTGCGCCAAATTGGTGCTCTGTCATGAAGGTATGCGACTACAAAGAGAAGCTTGTGGGCTCGTGTCCAGGTTCTGTATATTGGCTGTACCATAGGGTTCAGAGCTCCGGTGCTGATGGGTACAGGCTGGTAGAGGGGAAGCAACCCTGGCGGGGCACTGACAAACCGATGTTCAATCGTTACCCATAGCAGGGGATCGCAACTCTGAGTGGGCATGAATTCTACCTGAGCCAAGTGGAGAGTCATGCAGTAGTGCTCCATGGATGGGATGCCCAGACCCCCTGCAGATTTGGGGGCAATAAGTATCCTAACGGCTTAGTGGAGCCTCGCTGACCCCAAGACAGAGGCCTTGATGGCCTTGTACAATTATCAGAGTTTCGAGAGGGGCATCAGCAGGGAGAGCATGCCCAGCACGTGGGTGAAGCAGGGAAGGGTCACCGTTTTCACTGCTTGCGTGGGACCCCAAAGAGAAGTTCAGGTTTAACTATTTGTCAAAGTATAGCCAAATGCTCTCCATGAGTGGATCAAGGTTGTCCTCTACCAATTGCTCCAAGTCCCCTTTGACATTGATGCCAAAATGCTAAAATGTCCAAAGGCCCTCAGTCAAAGTGCAAAAAATGCAATCTGGAAAGCGCTCCGGATATACATATGTTCTGGGCCTGTCCATCTGTGGTAGAATTTTGGAGCAAAGTCGGATGACTCCTTAACATCAATTTTGGGGTATACGATACATATCAGCCTCAAATCTATTATTTTTGGCATCTGGAGTGACATCACTGGACAGGATAGAGATTTCTTATTCTTTGCAATTCTTTTAGCCAGACGTGAAATTTGCAAGAAATGGGCTGAAACAACATCTTCCACATATTGGGAGTGGCTGTCCTCCTTATATAAAATCTCTAAAATGGATTTGAAGCCTCAAGGAAGCTCCCAGGCAGTGTCTAAGCTTAGGACAACCATTGACACTTGCTCTGGTTTACCCCTGAAGAGAGTGTAACCACCCTCCTTTGTAACAACGGGAGGGCAGCAACTAGGATGAAGTGGGTATGCTACTGGTAGTGCTGAAGGGTGGGATCGATTTTCAGGGCCTACTACTCCTTTTGGAGTAACAGTGGCAACCTATGGATTTCATGTTAGCTGTGGTTGGAGGTGAATGAGGAATTTAAAAAGGAAAACAATAAAATAAAATAGATGCCAAAGTATTTGAGGCAAGCAGCTTTCCAATGAAATGGAAATCCAGCGATGGCAGCACAGGAGGTAACACTCAAGAGCGGGAGGGCCTCGCTCTTACCCCAGTTGACTATATAACCAGATATGGCCGTGAACACCTCAATGATCTCCAAAACAGGGACGGAAGAGGTCAGGACAGAGAGAGTAAGCAGAATATCATCTTCGTAAAAGTATAGTGTCGAGGGTCCTCCAGAGGTGGGAATGCCCACGATCCGATCCGATTGGCATAAGGCTGCCACTAAGGGCTACATGGCAAGGAGAATAGCAGAGGAGAGAGAGAGTAGCCCTGACATGCGCCATAGGGGAGTCATAGAGCTAGCGGACAATGGAGATAAAGTCCGTGCTGAGGCCGAATTTCTGGAGCGCCGAGAACAGATAGTCCCACTCTATCCTGTTGAAGGCCTTCTAGGCATCCTACAACAAGCCAAGGCCTCCACCGGCAGGTCTGCCGCCTTCCACACCACATGAGCAAGAGTCAACAGGTGGTTGCAAGATGAGCAGCCTGGGATAAACATCACCGGAGAGTGGTGGACGAGGCAGGGAAGGACCTTGAGGCGCGCAGCCAGGATACTGGCCAGAAATGTAACAAAAATTGGGCGGTAACTACCACAGAGGAGTGGATCTTTTCACAGTTTTAGGAGAACTCAGCTCCAGGCCCTGTTAGAGAGGAGACCCTGGGAGCACATCTGGTCACCTTCAGCAAAGGGCTCATGGAGGAGATCTACCACCTCAGGCTTGGTCCACCAGTAAAATTAGTCAGGAAAGTCATCATCCCCAGGGGCCTTATGGTAGGGCAGGTATGGGTGAGCTCCTCCATGGTAATTAAGCCCCAGAGCATCTCTTGTCCCTCTTCCGTGAGACAAGGGAGGCGGGCACTGTCCAGGAAGGCAGAGACCTATGCCTCCTCCAGAGCCACCCCAAGGAAATACAGGAACCTGAGGCTTGGTGAGCTCCCTTTTGTACTGTTCAGAGCTGTTGGAAGCGCAGAAGGATCCAGCAATGGCAGTTGGCAGAAGGGGGTATGCTGGCCCGGACTTCACACCTTGCAGTTCGGTCAGGGGAACACCGCAAATGCCCCCAGTCCTGCTGGCATGGATGCAGGGTCAAACAACTTTGACAGTTGGCAGGAGGAGTGCAGGGCAAGGTTGTGGCTCTTCAGCCCTGCCGGCTTCACTTTATGGCGAGCCAGTCTTGGCCAGGTCAGACCGCTTCGATTATTTTGGATGCAGGAGCTTGGCAGGGGGGCTCAGGATCACTCCCCGGTCATCCACGTAGGCTTAAGGAGTCACCTGGGCAGTGTGGCGGTTAAAGACCACCAAGAACTGGTACCTTACCTCCTCGGGGCTTCCCAGCACAGCAGAGTACCTGAATCAGGTGGTCATCTGCAATGGCGGCCAGACTCGCGTATGGGTGTTCTCATGCAACCACCCATGGGTTTTGATGCAAATCCCCCTCTACAAACATTGATAGACATAAATTTGCATCAAAATCTTACAACTCTTTAAGGCAGTGGTAACGAGGAGAAATGTTTCAATTTCTCCACATTTTCCCAACTTTTCCTGTGTGCTGAATTGTCCACCACAGATACAACGTGGGAAAAAAACCTTAAAGCATAGTTTTTATACTGGAAGAGACCCCTTCCAGTACAATTCCTTCAGAGAATTCACACACTCTGCACTATGACGCAAGGGTGTGTGTGTTGTCTGCCAAAAGTACACCAGAGCACAAGGAGAGAAAAAAATCACCATATCTTATAGATACAGTGCATGTTTCTCTCTCCCTTTGAGGCAAGGCAGCCCAGCAACTTTGAGGCTGCTTTGCCTTGCGCTATAGAATAGTAAATCTGGACCTCATTCTCACACAATCTCACTCACTACCTGTCACTGACTCCAACTCAGTTTCACACACACACGTTTACACATACAGACATGCTCGGATAAACACATGCTCTTTCTCACATAAACACACTCTCACACCTGCAAGCAAGCACACAACATACATGTCAACCATTTTTACTAACCACAGCTGCCGTCAAAGGTCCTGGTTCAGCTAAATGTGCTCCATTTTTCATTACACTAATAATGAATAAAAAAAAATTAAGTAAAGCTTGTGAAATATAAGCAGGAACACCATGGATTACTTTAACATTTTTCACATCCATTGTTATTGATCAGTGTTTCTTGAATGAATGGTAATTTATAATGCGCGGACTTAGCCCAAGGGCATCAAGGTGCAGACTAAAACATAAAATATGACTAGACAATTACAGATACAGAAAACAAACAGCAGAATAAGATTCAGTAATAGGCCTGGGAAAAGAGCCAAGTCTTCAAGAGCTTGCGAAAAATGATCAGAGAAGATTGGTTGGACAGCTCAGGGGGGAGGTTGTTCCACAATGTTCTTCATGGAACATTAAGGGCAAATAGTTCAAGGTCGGTTTTAAATTACTACCAGGTCTGGAACCGGGAGGGTGCCACCCCACTTAAAGCCCTGCGTGGTACTGTGCAAGTGAGTGGTGTTCTGTGAAACAAATGGGAACTGTGATGTGAGCAGGTGTGCCTGCAAGCGCGTGAGGGTGTGGTCAGTGGCATAATGTAAAATGTTGGGGCCCCCCTGCATAATGTGAGGAGAAGCCCCTTAGTCTCCCAAATCTCCCTCATATTGATTGGCCTTGGGTGGAAGGGGCTCCCATGAAGGATTTTGGGTTGGAGTCCCTAAAGGGTTGGGAGCCCCCCGCTGTGCTGCACAGGCTTGCATTGCACCTCTGGGCATGGCTCTTTAAGGTTTGCTTTTGTGAGTGCCCCAAGAATGCGGTCCCTTGATTACACTAATCCTGTACATGACCCTGGACTGTGTCCAAGCACAGGCACAAACTCCAGACTTCAAATCTGTGCTGGGGAAAGTGCAGCAGTGAGAGACGCTGCTATGGTTTAGAACTGCAGATCTATCGCTGCCAGCCGACCCTGCCTAGTTTTCAAGAGGGAGTAGGAAATCCCTGCGAGCAAGTTCACTGAGTGACTGCAACTGCCAGCACGGTTTTATTTTTTGTTTAAATGTGTTTTTATTAATTTTTTCGAAATTTTTAAATTATACAATGTTACAATATTTCAGTACACCTTAGGCAGTATTATTAACAGGCTTCTGTAATACGACAGTAGTATTTCACGTGCAGCAACATTCCAATAATGCATATTTAGGTTAAATAGTAATACATTTTCAATTCGGTATTACTTCTTCCTGGTTTAACTTCGGCAACCTGAGGAGTTGAAAATCAAACTGTGCACAACACAACATTAATATAAACCAAAGGGGACCTCAAATTGACTCCTGTCCGAAATAATAACTTTTCTGGTTGCTGGTAGGAGCAAGATGCACGTTTGTCTAATAGCTACTGGTACTTGCTGCACGCCAGTATCCTATGCCTAGGAATGTTTTAATTGGAATGTTCCCATCGTAGATCATGCATGTCACACGTTGGACACTCCTAATGTGTTATATGAATCAGCTTGGATAGCAGTCAGTGATGGGCTGTGCACTTGTTCCTCACTTACGTATCAGAGCTGGTTAGTAGCGCGGAACATGTAATCTGGTTGTGTTACTCATGTCTAGGACATATCTCTCTGTCAGGGGAACGAGTGTGGTTGATGGACTGGTTCTGCCATATGGTGCGAAAGTCCGCCAGGATCGCGTCCCAGCATCCTGCAAGTGACTGTTTACGGATCCCTATCGCATCTTCCCTACGCAATGCTATACTTCTGCCTGTGCCCATCAGAGCAGCGACTGAAACCAGACCACCTCCGCAGGAGGGGCAGGCGACTTCCAGCGCTTCATGATTGTAGTGTCCGGAGACACAGGGGGAAGGGATGCCTAGGCCTCAGAGTGGGGCCTAACTATAACTGATAATCACGCACACACTGTCTGCTGGTTAGGGCCTAAGACCTTGAGCGGTCTTCCGGCCGTTTATTTATACCCAGGGGCTACCCCGCCCCTGAGGCGTATGCGTGCGTGTGTGCGTACGTGAACGGGCTGGGTGGCTCCGTTACTACATCGATCAGCCGCTTGGCTACTATCAGGCCTAGATCTATATAAAGTGATGTCACTTTATGTTTCTTAGTTCTTCAATACAAACCCAGTACACACATCTCCGAGGTCCAACTCAAGGTGCGTTCTGTGCACTGCGCTAGAGTTGTGGTGATTTTTCTCCAATATTGCTGTATACCTGGGCAGGACCAGACCATTTGAAGTAAGTCAGCCTCGATTTCGCCGCACCGCGGGCAACCAGTATCTGTACGGTTAAATTATTTATTGATTTTGGTTGGCGTTAGATAGGCTCTGTGTACAATATAGTACTGGATGAGCCGGAATCTTGCATTGCAGGGGATCCGGGTGGGGCTCTCAAGGATGGCAGACCCTTCCCACTTGGTGTAGTGGCGTTGCAGATCTGCCTCCCAGTGAGCACGTAATGTGCTCAATTGCGGCATTGTGTGTGTTCGTAGTGCTCCTGCAAACCATTTGACTAGATGTCAGCCTGTACCCAATTTGTGTAGGTACTGTACCACTAGGTGCACGGGTGGTTCCTACTCTTGGTTGCCCCATGTGAGCTGCAGTGTGCATATCACCGCTTAATGTAGTAGAAACAGACCTTGTGGCAAACCGGAGTCTTCTGCCAGTACCTCAAAGGGTAGTAGTTGACTCTCTTTAAACAAACCACCAACTGTCAGTACCCCAGTCTCCTCCCATTGCATCTGTTCCACGTTTGTGGCAGTGCAGTGTCTCCTGGGTGTGCCCACAATAGGAAGGGACGGTGCATAGGAAAACGCGCTTCGCGTGAGTCGCAGGCTACGTCGATAACAATAATGAGCCACATCCAGCATCAACTGAGCTGGCGGTTTACCCTTCCTGCTGGGGTGAAACAACCAAACCACATATGAATATGGAGGGTCCGGTGCCACTGCCAGCACTGTTTTATATAATTGTTTGATAGTGTTAATATGCATTACAGGCCTAGGTGCACGTTGACATGGTCCAGTTTTGTGCAATAAGGGTGGATTATGTATATTCAGCTAGCATAAGTACACTAGGCCTGAACATCAGGTCTCAGAATAAAGGCACATTCCCGAGATTTTATTACCAAATAAAGTAAAAACAGACATGCAGGGGTTTCTCTTGCTTGATAGCGTCAGAAGTTCGGATCTTGTTATCTTAAACGGGAGAGTGCCCGCCGATAAAACAGCCCATTTTACCTTTCATTCTCAACATACTCAGAGCCTTTTAGATTATGTGATTGTTTCCTACCAAATGTTTGGGGCTTGTGATAACTTTTTTGTTAGCCCGTCGTTATGGAGTGACCATTGCATAGTGGGTATGACAGTGGCCTTTGATCTACCCACACTGGACTCGGGGAATACCGGTCAGGGCTTGGCCACTTTTAAGAAAGGTAATGGTCGGTCCTTTTGGAAGCAAAAAAACACTGTTGAAGTAGGCTCAATTGTGAAGACGGTGTATGTCGAAAAGCAAGGTATTACTCACTCCAACATCATATCCTTCTTTGAGGCTCAAATGAAAAAGATTTGTAATGTAAGCTCCACATCTTCTGAACCTCTCAGGTATAAACAAGATAGGTCCCAAATGATATTTTAAAACAGGCATCGAAAACAGCACATACATTTCCTTCTTGGTCGACAGCAGGAAATCAATCGCCTCAAGCGAGTGAGAAGACGCCTCATGCTCAGTGAAAAAAGAAGGGAGCTCGATGCGAAGTGGATAAAGTTGAGGGAAGCCGCAAGGGCCAAGGATTTGAAAAAATATTGGCACTTGATCGCTGAATATTGCGATTCAAGGCAGAGAGCTACACCAATACCGATTCCCGAAAAGGAATGGGTGGATTACATCTCTCTTTTATATGGAAATAATAGTCCAGTTGCCTGATGGGGTTAAACCCGCGTCTGCTGTTTTCACAGAATTTGGTCCCCCGCTAGGAAAGGTACTGGTAAAGTACATACAGATTGCTAGAACTTCCGGCACACAAGGGCCGGATGGTATCCCAATTGCACTAATTAAAGAGGAGCGAGAAGTATGGGGTGATTTTTTAGAACCACTTTTTGAATATTTTAAATACTTCTTTATTAATAAAATCCCCCCCTCCTGGAAGGGGAGCATTATAGTCCCCCTGTATAAAAAAGGACCAAAAACGGTGCCGACTAGTTTTAGACAGGTTGCCCTCCTGGATGCCTCAGGCAAATTATTTGCAAAAAGCATATTATGCCACTTACAACAATGGGTTTATGATCAGGATATCCTTCCACCGGAACAAGCCGGCTTCAGAAAGAACCATGGCACCTTAGATAATATAGCGGTTGTTCAGACAATTGTGGAGAAATACGTTTTCACCCGAAGGATGCCAGTTTATACAACCTTTATTGATTTCTCCACGGCGTTTGACAAGGTGGACCGCCAGACCCTGTGGAGAAAACTTGTCTCCCTCGGCATTCCAAATCATCTCCTGGGTCTGAATATGGAAATGCTTACTGACACCTGGTGCCAGGTTCTGATGGGAGGCTCGCGGGGGTTAACATGCAAAATAAGAACGCAAAATGGGCTTAAGCAGGGTTGTCTGTTAGCTCCACTTTTATTTTCATTGTATATCACTGATCTTCCTGGCGCGTTGAACTATGTGAGAGGGGATGACCCCAAAATTGGTCGAATGTCAGTTGGGTCTTTATTGTACGCAGACGATGTTGCAATATTTGATTTAACACCTATTGGCCTGCAACGCCAACTGGACATTTTAAACAAATATGTAGAGGTTCTCTTTTTAAAAATGAACATTGCAAAAAGCAAGATCTTGGTTTTTCGTAAGAAGGTGCTCAGAATAAAGAGATGTTTAAGATGGATGCTTGGTTTTGAAAAACTGGAAGTGGATGACTCGTATGTATACTTAGGGAAAAAAATTTCCAACACAGGTCGAGACTTGGAGCTTACTAAACATTGTGTTAGTAAAGCCGTCTCCCAGGCAAGTGCATTAAACAGATTCTATAAAACTTGCGGGAGACTCCATTTTACCCATGTCTTATCTGTTTTCAAGGTTAAAATCTCACCCTCGTTAATATATGCTGCCGAGGTGGTGGACATGAATTATTGGCTTTTGTTTGATAAGGCAGAAGGACGAATTATGCGCCAAATTTGCAATTTAAATTCTCTGGCTGCCCCACTTGTTCTTCGCCTTGAATTTGGATTAGTCTCGTCCTTTATTTTAGCCCAGGCAGCAGTTCTTAGGTGGGGTAACTCTCTTTTTCGGGGAAGAGGGTACTCTTAGGGCTGCTCTGAGAACAGAAATCTTTTGAACTCTAAAAGAAAAATCCACGTTTTATAGGTCTTTTTCATGTGCAATTGACAGTTTCGGTCTTGGTTTAACTCCCGCTTCTCCAATGCCTAAATCTGGTTTGAAACAGTTCCCCTATCAGTTTGGCGAAAGACGCTGCTTTATGTAAATCCAGGCCCAGTAACGTGGTGGTCAGTCGGAGCACTTTGGGGAATAAACCACAGCCTTATTTAACTTGGAATATCCCCCACGGGATTAGAAGGCTGATACTCTTACTGAGATTCAATCTGCTGCCTTTAAGAGACATCACTGGCATCTGGGATAAAACACCTAGAGAGAAGAGAATTTGTGAATTGTGCCAGTTGCAAATCCAAGATCTAAACCATGTCCTATTTGTATGTTCAAAGCTGCAAAGTGCCAGGCGCGTGTTTTTAAAACCAGTATTTATCAGATTTAATATTCACTCAGCTAAGGACGCACGTTCTCTGGTCTTGTCCCCCCCCCCCGAATGAAATGGTTTGTTTTAAGATATACCAATTTTTTAGGACATTTTTGCCTAGTTATTAGAATTTGGTCTAACAGTAGTACTCTGGTTTCGATGTAATACCAATTGGTTGGCTAAATGTTTCATGTATTTATAGCATCATTTGCACATCTCTTAGTATGTTTGATATAAGAATTTTTGTCGGTCAGTTACGTGATTGTTTTACGTATCATAGCATTATTTGCACATTTTTTACTATGTTTGATATGTTATAGTAATGTATAAGGAACGAATTTTGAATTGTATGCAATGTTTGTCTTTTTAAATTGTTGGTGTGTTTTTGTGGACCTCCGTAGGAGTTCCAAAACAAAATAAATAAATAAATTGGACAAATTGGGAGGGGCCATTGCCACTGCCAGCACTGTTTTATATATTTGTTTGATAGTGTTAATATGCATTACAGGCCTAGATGCACGTTGACATGGTCCAGGTTTGTGCAATAAGGGTGGATTATGTGTATTCAGCTAGCATAAGTACACTAGGCCTGAACATCATGTCTCAGAATAAAAGGGAGTTTTCTTGCTTTATTTTTCGCAAGCTGACAGAATGTTTACAGCTTGTTTATGAATGAGTTGTTTAATTTCAACCCCACCGAATACCCCTGTTTACTCATGGGGTGGCATTACGAGCTAAAGTACCGGAATTTAAAAGGGGATATATGTATGTTATTTACAAGACCATGCAGATTTTGGTGCATTAAACATCAAAATCCACATGTTATTCCCCACAAACTCGTAATAGGTGCAATTTATCACATCTAATAAATAAGGTACCCTATGGTATCATTATTTATTAGATGCTCTTGGAATTGGCACTTTTTTGCAGGGTCATTCCCAAATGTTTTGCCTTTATCCTCCACTTTTTGTTGTTGAACTTACAGGTGACCCTCTCCAAGCTCTCAAAAAAACTGTCAGTCCTTCGTTTGCCCAAAAATGCCTGTGCTGCCCAGATTAGGTTGGAACTGGGCCTGTTACTATGAAGTCTCCAGCATTGGCACGTACCTAAATCTGTGCCATAAATTCCGACAAGCAGACACAGAGTCACTAGTTTGGCTAGACATCACCGAGAAAAACCCAGGCGGCTCGTATGGTCGCCTCTTTAAAGACTCCATCCAAGAACTCTCCGCGGGTGACCTATGGGACCTCAACCCCAGTACGACAGCATTTAAAACTACCATTAAGAAATGTGTCCGAACGAGTTCCCTCATCACTGATAAAAACCACCTTGCCTAATGCAGACACGCATGGGCTATCATGAATTCGTACGGGTGTTTAGCTCCCGCAACCTACCTGTCGTGCACCTACTCCCTGCATCTAAAACTTAGTTTTATGGCCATTAGACTCAGTGACTGGCAATTTTTAAAAGATCTGCCAGGCTGGCGTAGCACGTCAGATGTATTTTGGTGCAGAGGGTGCGGCAGGACGGCTGAAACTTTGGAGCACGTGGTCGGTCTTTGCTCAGCACTTATGTCACAGCGTAGACGCATATTGAAAGCGGAGTGGAACAGGCTGGGAATCCGATCCTGCAGACATGCAATCAAGCCCAGAAAATACAGCTTTAAATGTAGGCCTCACAACCTACATACGCCTTGCATATCGCAATTTTTCGCATGCACCCCCCTGTCGGCAACAGCCTAAATTAAATTGCACCATTTTTAAGCTGCTAAAAATTTCTCTTTTAATTTCTATATTTTCCTATAATTTGCTGCTATTGAACTGTTGCTGCTATTTTTATCTGAACCTACTTTTAAAACTTGCAATTATTCGTCAACGGTTGGTTAGTTTACAAGTCCAATACTGCTAATCATCAGTGTAACGACCTCCTTACCTTTTAAAGTTAGTTTAATGCCATATGGACTGTTTATAATAGGTAGTTGCAGAATGCCATGTGGAAAACTTGTACCTACCCACCGTTGGTTATTTGATGTCCGTTTTTAGCTTTCACAATGTGTATTGTTGCTGGTGCTCCTTTTAAGGATGTTATTTTATATCAAAATAAAGACATGTGTTAATTGTTTTTGTTGGCCTTAGGACTCTGTGTACGTTACCACTACCACTGCTAGCCAGTGCTAAATGCTTGTGCTCTTTGCCTAAAACATGATAACATTGGCGTATACCCAACTGGCATATTACTTTACCTGTAAGCCCCTAGTAATCTAGTAATTTACCTGTAAGTCCCTAGTAAAGGGACACTATGTGTGCCAAGGGCTTGTAAATTAAACGGTACTAGTGGGTCTGAAACACTGACTGTGCCACCCACTTAAGTAGCCCTTTAAACAGGTCTCATGTTTGCCATTGCAGAGCCAGTGTGTGCAGTTTTAAAGTGCCATTTCGACCCCACAAAATACATCTTTTGCCAAACCCAAACCTTCCTTTTTAATACACATAAGTAGCCCTCAGGGGGCCCTGGACAGCCCAGAGGGTAGGGTGCAACATATTAAAAAAGTAGAACATTTATTTTTAAGTTTTACATGCTCTGGTAGTGAAAAACGAATACTGTAAGGTCTATCTCGCCAATCAGATAACATTGGAGTTGCCTTATTACTATTTATAAGTGTAATTTCCAAATGGGAAGAGATAACCAGTTCATGTCTGGGGTCTCTGGAATCACAATTTAAAATCCTAACTGATGGTGAAGTTGGATTTTAAACTGCAATTCTTAAAATGCCAGTCATAAAGTTAGCATTTTCTTGCCTTGGCCATTTGGTGCCTGCAGCCTGCCTCTTAACACATGACTGGATGTAGCTAACAGTTTGGCTTTGGGCATTCCTCCTAGACAGCCACACACATTAGGGAAACTTAAGTGTGACTGGGTGGGCCATCACAGACAGGATGGGTGGGAGTAGCTGGGCCCAGCCCCACTTAAACTTGATGGGCTGTGTCCGGTCTCCACCCAAAGGGCTGCATACCCCCGTAGTTAGCCAGGAGCCATGGCCAGGAAGGCAGGGCATCTGCGCACTTCAAGGCATGCTTCTAGAAGCTTCTCCACACTTCAAAGGCACAACTGGGGATAAAAGAACAAACTCAGACTCCAGCTCTTCAGTATACTTCTGAACCTGTAGATACTCAGCCAGGAAGAAGGACTGGAAGGACTGCCACTCTGCTGGACTGCTGCTCTAAAGAAACTGCTTGCCTGCTGTCCTGTCCTGCTGCCCTCTTGCTTGGGGAAGAAGAACTGGACCTGCAGCTTCATTATGAAAACCAGGACCCCAGAGTGACTAAAAAGGCTAGTCTGCTGACCACCTGATCTGAGCCTGAGGGACAAAAAAGTCTCCCTAACCAGCTTCTGGTTCCAGCTGCAAAAATGCCTTGACCCCAAAGTGGTGCCGCTCAGGTCCTGGACCTATGTGTGGGTCAGGGCCTGCTAAATTCAAGCTTTTGGGCTCTCTGTGACCGTGAACAGGCCCATTTGCGCTGACACAGCGCCGCTAGCACATAAAATCAGTGCAAGCTGCCTGCAGCCCATCTCTTCGCACAGGAAGCATGGATTGCAAGCGGATGGCAGCCAACACAAAGCTCCAGTTCGTCCGTAATGCCTGGCCTACTCTTCACGACACACCGACCAACACCCGCAACGCTCTACTTGCACCCGTTGACCCTCTCCAATGCGAACATGACTCTTGGCACTCAAGTTTTGAAGTTAAACTTTCAGTTTGACTAATCTGGGACTGTATTTGACCCATGTTTCATCAAAGTCAGCTGAACCTTTGACTTTGAACCTGTTCACGCAACCCCATAACCGCAGTTGGCGCTTTATACTTTTAGGTGCTATTTTACAATGTATTCTTTAAAAAAATCATAATCACAGTTCTACGGATTAGATTTTTGTTATTTTGGTCTTATTTTATTTATTATATTGAGCTCTATTTTCCAACCTGGTGTTGGATCTTTTTGAGTGGTGTTGTCACAGTTTTACTGTTTGGATTGTTAAATAAATACGCATATTCTCTAAATTAAGCCAGACTGCTCTGTGCCAAGCTACCAGCAGGTTGAGCATAGATTAATTTGGGATTGCCTGTGCCTTACCCCGACAGGGATTGTGGTTGCTGCTTGACCAGGGCTCACACCCGAGTCAACCTGGAACCCAATTTCTTACAGATGTGCTAAATAACACCTCCACTCGTAATAAGGGCCTTCGTGTGTGAAAACTTGCCACTCCTTTTATCACTGTTTAAACTGGTGGTGGAGGGATTTTCAGTTTCTTTCCTAGATGCTAATGGTGACTGTAGCTGCAATGTAAAGCTTCTCAAAAGTCGAGTTTATATATTTAATATGATTTGTGTCTGTGCTAAAGGGGTGCACAAATCATTAAATAAGCGAATACTTCTGTGCTCCGGTAAAGACTCAAATTAGTGCATTGTTTTCAACTTGGAGTTGAAAACACAAGATTCCAAGTGGGATCCCAAGCGAGTGGCCCCCACCTGCTTCACAGAAATACCAAGACAGTAAAGGTATGTACACTTTTGCCAATTATGGCAGGCCAGAAAGCGAGAGAAAGACCAGTTCCTGGGAGGCTTGCTGTCTATCAGGACCCTTAGCTGAAGACCCATGGATTGTATTTGATCCAGCAACAAATTAAACTATAACAGGATGTCACAAGCCAAACGGAGATTTTAGATTAACTGAAAAATTTGATAGACAATATTTGAGGGCGGCATAGTTTGTTCACACTGATAATACGCGTTCTCACTGAGGTGTTAGGATTATAATTAGTGTTCACATGATTTACATACACTTTGCGCATAATAAAGACTTAATCACCATAGAATACCAATGTTTTTGTGTGTGTACTGACTCTCGGGTTTCATTTTTGTGTTCTTTTTCTATACTCTGCATCTGACAAGTCAGTTGGATGCTAAATATCCCCTCACACCTCTAAGTACACCTCCGGGAAGGAGACTGGACATTCCGGTCAGTTTTCCTATTCTCTGCAGAGGCACAAGATGTCTCTGTGAACGATAGGAATGTACAGGGGGTTTCGTGACAGGTAAGTATCATAGGACTTACATGCCCCTCTCCAAAGGCATCTAGGTTTATGGGGGGCAGGTGGCAGTAACTTTGTGCCACTTCCTTGCTGGCACAAAATTAGTGTACCTACTGAAAGTCTCTGTGCTCTTGAGCCTACATGATTAACAGAAGGGCAAATGTGTTTTCTCATTTGTATGTGAACATGCAACTGAGGTAACCCCCTCTTGAGATGGTACAGGCAGTGCTTTAAATGGGCCGGTGCTCACCGGTACTGAGTATCGGCACTTCCGAATTTTTTTGCCGTCAGTACTGGCACTTCTCTGTAGCCAGGGAGAGTACCGGTACCCTAATCCACGGCACGGCAGGCTCAGGTTAGGTTTCTCCTCCAGTGCAGGGCAGAGGCTGCTCTGTTTCTGAGGAGCTTGTAATTAACCGAGCCGTGAAGTAGCCTTTTGCAGAGTTGATGGTGAAGATTCCAGCAACGCCCATTTGAATGTCCCTAAACTGCAGGCATTTGAGAGGGCTTGTGTCACGCTGTGACTAACAGGGCAGAGTCTCTAGACAGACCCTGAACTGTCAATCGGGTGCGCAGCGACCATTCGGGGGAAATTGCCATCATGGCTTTCATTTTATCCAATGAGTTAATCTGTTTTTTTTTTTTTTTTTACATCTACGCATTTCTCATGTTTTAATTTGGGGTGCAACTGATACAGAAGTCATTATGTATGATCATATGCCCTTAGCCCCACCACTAGCCCCGCCCACCTGCAACACCTCTATTTTAATGAGTACCTGCACTTATTTTTTCCCATTTAACCCCTTCACTGCGGCGGCTATTCCGCCGCAGTGCTAAGGGGGCGGGCGGAAATACGGCGGGCGCATGCTGGTGACGGAACCGCTCCGTCACCAGCGTCGGTTGAGCTGTGCTTATGACGGAGAGGTTCTGCCATGGCCCCGCCCGCTCAATAGAACACTCAGCGCAGGCGCGGAATTCGCGCCGCGCAGGAGCGTCGGGCGGGCCATGACGGAACCGCTCTGTCATCAGCACAGCGCCACCGCAGCTGATGACCGAGCGGTTCCGTCATCAGCAGGGGAGGGTTTAAAGCACTGGTTACAGGTGAATGGACGAGCATGCAAGCTACACTACAAAAGGAGTTGCTCAGATGTCTGAATCCACTTTTTGCAATACAAACGCAAAATTGGGCCAAATGTCAGTTACAGCAACTGTTATGATATGGCCTCTGGAGCGAAATGCCACAATTCTGTACCTTCATGCACCACAGGTACACGCAACAGACTTTGTAAGGCCATTAATGAAGGCCCCAAAGCAGTCACTTAGCTTAAAACACTTCCTACCCCGTACCCTTACCCAACCCTAAACCATTTAAAAATCCTTAATACCCATTCTACCCCACCTCTTTACCTATTCCGTTACCCTAAAATCCTCTTACTGCCTCATACCTTTAAACATCCCTAACCCATAAAAAAAACTTAAAACCCATAATAACCCGTCCCTGAACTCTAAAACCTCGTTGCTACCCCTTACACTTACTCATCCCGAAACACTATAAACCCTTTAGTAACCTGTTCCCTTACCCATTCCTCAACCATAAAAACCCCTTACTACCCCGTACCCGTACCCATCTATGAACCCTAAAAAACGTTACTACCCCTTACCCTTCTATGAATCCTAAAAACCCCTCACTACCCCGTACCCTTACCCATCTATGAACCCTAAAAAACGTTACTACCCCTTACCCTTCTATGAATCCTAAAAACCCCTCACTACCTCGTACCCTTACCCATCCCGGAATCTTAAAATATCTTGTTACCACTAGCAGCGTAGCTAGGGGGGGCCGTCCGCCCCAGGCGGCACTATTTAGGGGGCGGCGGCCGCGCGGCACTGGTGGTTGGTTGCGATGGCCTTTATAATTTATTTGGGGACACTCCCTGACACTTCTGTCAGGTATTACAGTAGTGTCAGTGTCCCCAAATAAATTATAAAGGCCGCCGCAACGGGCCACCAGTGCCGCGTGCGTGGCCCCATTAGAAGTAAAAGCGCACGGTCACACCTGCTTCCAACTGCTGCCTGCAGGGCCGCACCACCACCTAGCGTGGTGGCGGTGTGGTGCGCGCGCCGCGACCGAGGTCAGAGGGGAAAATCCAATGAGCTCTCTCAGCTCATGGATCCAGCCGAAGAGCCCTCCCCTTCATACTCCGGCGTACATGTGTGCAAGCAATCAAACGGAGGCGCACAAGGGTCTGTATTGTGGCACGTTCAGGCTTTGAAGTTTGAATTTTTGTCAGTGATATTTGCCGCCGCGACGTACAGCGTCTGTGGTTGCTTGTGGGTCCGTCCCAGGGCCGTCATTCTTGTAGTGCGCGAGCGCTACCAATTATAGCCATGGGCATCATTTTGGCCAGTCCTCGCACTGAGAATGTAGCAGTGACGCGCCACGCACTTCACCACTACGCGCTCTCATGAGGAGTCCAGTCTGGGGCAGGGCAGTGCTGGGCGAACAGCTGCTGCAGAGGAAGTGAACCAATCCCTACCATGATGACCCTGGCTGCCACCACTGTGGAGTACGCGAGGCTGAGTGAGGTAAGAGCTAAACGGTTTTCAGAGTGGAGGAAAGGATCTTTAGTGAGGGGCAGAGTGGCAGACAGTTCACAGACAAGTCCTATAAAACAAGCATTTGCAATGCAATAGGTCTCGCATTTAGGCAAGTTTGAGCTATTGGCATTGCAAATAAAGCCTTTTATTTGTGTTTTAGTTTTTAAAACAGAAATAAAAGGCATTGTCATTTACAATGCCAAAAGCTTAAACTTGCGTAAATGCGAGCCCTATTGCATTGCAAATGCTTGTTTACATAATTTAGCAGAAACGGAAACCATTTTGTGTTGAGTTTGAAGCAGAACTAGTTTGAGCTTTGGAGCAGAAGAGAATGGTTGCCTAAGTGCGTATTCACAAAAGGCAACAGATTGCATATAAATACCAATCAATAGCAGTATATTGATGTGTATTTGCACTTGTGATGTGTACATATGTATGTGTATAAGTAAAGAGAATGGGTATTTAAGTATATATCTATGGGAATCTATGTTAGTGGAACAATATATACATCTATGCTATGACAGTGAAAATTAATGTGTCTAAATTAAATCTGCTACTGGGGAGAATGTATACTAATACATGTATGCCCCCCCCCCCCACTCCCATTTTATAACACAGAACAAATGTCAGATTTTATGTTATTGCCATAGAGCAACCCATCTAATGTGGAAAAAATACTCTTCTTCCTCAGAGATTATTTGCTACTATGTCTTTAGAGTATACTATCTCTGCTGATGCTCACAAGGCCAATTCCGTGTGCCGGCATCTCACTGTACGGATTTAATCCTCTATCAATTTTTATTCTAAACAAGCCATACATAAAGTATGCAAAGGGTAACGTGTTATATATAACCAATTATGAGTTAGGGAATAGTCCTCATTACTCACTTGAGGCTTTGCTTCTTGTAAATCACTTCCCCTCTCATCCCGAACACTGCTGAAAAATAATAGATTACACTTTGCCCATAGATAGATCAATAGTTAGATAGATAGATATATTGCGTTTACTCGTTTTCTTTCCTGAAATTGAAAAGCTTTCTATTAACTAATAGATACTAAAGCTAAAATGAAGCCAGTTAATTGGGGGGACCATGATATTTGGTCATTTTTTGTCAGCTGTAGATGATGGATCCGCGAACAGTGTCATGTATGTGCATGTTTGCATTGTGCTAAGGGGATTACCAGGTATTCGTTCACGCAGCTCTCTGATGGATGTCACATGTAGTTTTTCTGAGTCCCCGGATAGGTCATGCAGTCTGTGTGTTCTTTGTACTGCCGGTCACTGGTATATTCAACTGTATAGCCTTGGACCGTGTCATGTATGTGCATGTAACTTGCATGATCGAGGTAACTATTAGCGGTGATACTACGTGTCTCTCGGACCTCTTTCAAGTGCTCGCCGTCCTTTTTCCCCAGCCACCACCCCCCTCCCTCAGGGGCGGCAATCTGAGGGATAGCCACAGGCGCCACAAGCTCTAGCTACGCTTCTCGTTAACCCGTAAACTTACCCATCCTTGAACTCTAAAAAACACTGTAAAACCTTCACTACCCTGTATTCTTACCTACACTTGAACCCGAAAAAACCCTACCACCCGAAGCCTTGCCCATCCCATATCCCCAAGATCCCAATTTTTTAAAATACAATAATTATGGATTGAAGAAAAAATATCTGTGCGGTCAAGTACCAAAAAAGACAGGCCTTCATGGTACCTACATGCATGGTAAACGAATGTGTGGTAGCGTCCGGAGGGGTAAAGACAACTTGATAAAGAGTGAATACCACTTATTTATTTTGTAAATATGTTTATTTTGGGATCACTCATCAAACCAGATAATCAGGCTCATGTGTCACATGTTCATAACATTTGCACACCATAGCTCGCCGGGTTCTGCATCCGCTGCAGAGACCTTTATACTCTACACGTGAGAAGGTCGAGTCCATGGGCAAAATGACATTTTGCACCTGCCTTTTCCGTAGTTTCAAAAGCTTGTTCCAGCTACTCATCTCATTTGATAGGACAATGAGGGAGCGCGTCATGCTGACGTTTCCTAGCCTTTCCCCACCATAAACAACCAGACTCCACATTCTTTCGATTTTCAGAGGCTATAAATTCCTAGCTCCCCAGGGCCTACTTAAATATTTTTCTTCTGCTTCCAAAGCCTAATCTCTAAGCACTTCTGCGTTTCCGCAGACAATTTAAACCTCTGAAGTGTTTGATTTTCCCTCAGTTTTTGTGAATGTCAGAATTCTCTTTTTCACATTTAAGCAGTTGAATTGCAAACAGAGACTGCACGCTGTGCTTCTGCCCGTGGGGAAAAGTTTCTGCTTCAGTGGTGACATTGACGCTCGTTATTTTCGGTACCGCCTGTCAGCGGTTGCATTCGTTTACATTTTTGTTTACATGTTTCAGATTTTTTTCTTCTCTTTCCACACTTGGAGAGAATGAATGAGTCCACCCAGGCTGCAGTAGAAACATGTAAATCAGTGCAGTATGCATAGTAACCTTACAGCAAGTATGATCACAAGGCAAGCCAATTAGGACATAACTACCAGCTTATTTATTTTAATATTTTCTAATTGTCTGCGTGGAAGCAACCTCACGTTTAATTTCAAATGTAACGGGCTGACTGGACCCGTTCTTTCTTCCACAAATAGTAAAATGCTACTGAAATGTTTAACTGGTCACACCTTTGCTTAACTGACTCCCCTTTGTTTATCGATTGGTATGCACTGAAAACACCATTCCCTCCACCTCTTACATCCTTTGGCGTGCACAGTGGGAGAGAGCAGCCAGACCAGACATGCAGGCTGGTTGAGGGCCTGCCTATTCCGCATAATTTGGGAACGTTTTGGTGGAGAAGTCTAGTATATGTGTTAGGGAATCTTGCCTGCGAATGCGTATGTGCACAGGCAGTGACAGCAGCCTTAGGGGCCTTCGTGGGTGTAGCTATCAACGGTGCAGCGGGATTAGTAGCCGCGTGCCCAAAGATTAGTGACCGATGTAGAGAGCCACCCGGCTTCTGCACAACTATGTTGCACCCTGAAACACTCCTGGGGCGGGCTCGCCCAGCCGAAATAAATAAAGGGGCTGAGACTGCTCGGGTTCTTCAACCCATACCTAGTTTATCTGTGTGGTGTGTATTTGTATGCTGTCTCTCTTAGGCCCTCCAGCACACGAGGGGCAGTCTACAAAGGAGACCTGACCCTCTACACTGGCGATGAGGATGGGATTTGGTTCCGTTCCGCCAGGGTACTCGAGGGGTGTCATTTTCCGGGGCTCAGTGCAACAGGGTTTCAACTGGAGTCGCCCCATCTACTCTCTCTGGAACGCGTCTCTCTCCGCATGTGCCAGGGGAGGCCGCCAGATCAGTGACTTCATCTGCTTCTGCCTCAGGATCAACGTTCCGCTCCCTTCCTGGTCAGGGTCCGATCACCTTTTTGAACCAGGACACGTTCCTGGTCACCAATCGTGCCACTACTCAACCAGAGGGTTGTTATGCCTGATTGCGCAAGTGCCCGTGGTACTCTTGTTATGCTGCTGTGCGACCCTCCCCGCGTGTGAATGGTTAGGTGCAGAAAAAGAGAAGCACTCCATGAATCACTGGTGACCCGGCCTCACTTCAACCCGAGGCGAGGTGGGAGAAATGAGCGATGAGAAGGAAGGAAATCTTTCTCAAGTTTTAAGAGCTATGAAGAGCAGTCTATAGTGCTGAGCCCTGGGAGTGTGGTCCCCTGCTTCCGAAAGGCTTGTCACTAGTCAACCGAACGGAGAAAAGATAGCAAGAAGCAGGCTCCAAGTTGCACAGCAGATTGTCTGCAATCTCAGAGGAATAATCCTTGATTATCCATGCAAGCTTTGTGTATTAAGCTTATATCTTGGATCTATGTTCTTTCCAAGATCTGCAGCCAGTGTAAAGAGGTGAGTGATCTTGACATGAGGTTCAAAATACGAGTCTAGCTATATGAATCTGGGCGCCTTTACCTCGAGGGTGGCTTTGGCCAGAAGCCTACCAATGCAGCTTACTGTGGTCAAAGTGGGACATTACGACCACAAAGATAAGGAAGGCTTTGTGTGAGAGCTGAATGTAGACAGTCAAGCCAAGCAGCCACAGAGAGCAGGGAGAATGCCAATACTGGGTGTATAAAGGGGAGCTGAAAGGGATTCAGAAGTTCTAAGTTATGAGCTTTCTCTGCTAGCCCTGAAGAAGGTGCCCTGAGTCCGGCGATTTGAGATGCAGATTGGTTGGGTCGAAAGGCCCATGATCAGGATTTCTCTCCTTGATCCATTTAGTAAAATCCAAGATTGGTGCGTCTGACATTGAATGTGATTAAAACAGGTTCCTACCTGCATATGAAGGAAGTATAGATTTACTGTCCCTAACACCACATCTATATATATACAGTCAAGGTACATAGATGGGGAGTTAGGGATAGAAAATCTATACTTACTTATCTTATGACAATCTGGATTCGATATTTTGTCCTTGATATTTGTGTACCTTAATAATCTAGCTTCGATATTTAGGGGGCTTATCCCTTATCTCCAATACATCTAGGAAAACGGCATCCAGGGATAATCATTCCAAGGCTTGCAGCAAACTATGATCTTACAGAGTCCACAAACCTAATGAGCTAAAAATACTGAGGCTGAGTGAACGAGGGAAGAGATTCTCAACTGGAGGAGGTGCCTCAACATAGACATCCATGGCGCCTAGACAAGATGACATTAAAAAAAAAATCAAAAAACTTAAAATTCTTATCATAGCCGCAGAAAGTGTGGATATTCAAACTCTGTGGGGATTGCCATCTTTTTAGGTCGTGTCTGGGCATGCGCTGCTCTGCGATGCATGCTGTATTGAGGTAGGGACTTGAAGCTCTGCCCATGTACCGGCTATCTTTTCAATTGGCGCCTGTTACTGTCCTTGCGAAATGGTTGCTTTTCCTTTCTAAATAGGCTTGTTAGTCTCTCCTTGGTACCGCCTTGTCTTCATTTGTAGCCTCCCATAACGAATGGACCTTTTACTTGTCTTCTTACACAATCTGCTTTATCTTGGCTGTGAGCACTATTTTGTTCGATGATTTGCTCATATTCCACCCAGTATGTTGCAGCACACCGCCCATTTTTAGGTCTCGCCTGTCGATGCACATGCGCATCGAGCTTGCGAGTCTATGGTGGCTTATCCACTCTTTATCCCCAACTTGCAAGGAATCGTGGCGATTCCTTGCAGTGCACGAGAAATTTAAGCTCAATGCGCATGCGCATTGAGCTTAAATGCGCGTGCACATGCCCCCAGCCGCCTGCCTTGCCTACTCTCTCACACAGCCTCCCCCAGCTCCACCCCCTCACTTCTTGATTGCACGGCCGCTAGGCCGTGCCTCCTCTACTCTCCTCCTCCTACTCTCCTGCCTCCCCCAGCTCCACCCCCTCACTTCTTGATTGCACGGCCGCTAGGCCGTGCCTCCTCTACTCTCCTCCTCCTACTCTCCTCCCCGTCTGTTCCCGCACTCCTCCCACACCCCCGCTCCGCCCCCTCCCCTGCCTGCCATGTCGCGTTCAAAACTTTTACTCCATGCATAATCACGTAATAGTGTAAGAATTACAGAAACAGCTGGCCTGTCACAAGCAGAAAATCTATTTGCGTTTCAGGACTTTGAGCACACGTTTTGCTGGGCGATTTGTTTGAATTTGCATTTTTGTATAGTCTCTTATTGCCGTCCTTCGGGGTACATTATCAGATCTTACTACCTGCTACAAAAGTAAAGAAGCAAACAAAACATGCACTGGAGAGGCTAGAAAAACAAGTACCGACTCAATGACCTCTCCACTTAATAACGTAACCCGAAATGCAATAAAGTGTTTTATATCTTCACCAGACTTGCTTAGAAAGGACCTCAAGCTCACGCACAAGCAGGCTTTCTAATTGGAAGGGAGACTCCCTCCATTTAGACCAATAAAGTGTTCTGTCTCAATTTGTGTTTACTTTCTCCATCAAACGGCAAATCTTCAGGGTATGGTGGCCATCCGAGAAGCTGCCATTCCTCTCGACCGGAAACGCTCTCTTCTGAAATGGCCGCCCGTTACCCTACCCTGGGGAAGCGTTAGTCCTCTGTCTACTTCTTACGCATCTGCAAAAACTACGAGGCAAGGTACGTCAGAACGCTCTTCGACTCTTGCGTTACAGTGGGTGTTTTGTACAATTAGCGAGGATTAAGGGGTTAAAGGCTGTATTTAAGATCCTTCAGCGCGCCATATTTTAAACTATTGTTTGCATTGTTTTATTTAGCAATGGCAGCGGCTTCTGTTGCCCGAGGGTGCCGCTCAGGACAACAACGATACTGGATATAAATGAAGCGAAATCTGCCTGCCTTCGATTTGGTTGCTACTCATCTCAAGCGCATTTTTTCTAAAACTTCCTTTAGGAGTTCGGCATCAGTTTTGTCAGCCTTGAGCTCCTGACACATAGAACGGAACAGCCAATCCGCGTTCGTCCAAGGGCATGAAGTGTAGACCGAGCTGTCACGCTATAGACCCCACGCCTCAGGATGGAGATGTCAGTAATGTTTAGATCATACTTTCGCCTGTCAATTTGAGGCGGCGCTCTGGATCGTTTCATACGAAAAAATGAAGCAGGGTTTTCCGCCAAGGCTATTCAACTAACCCTTGTATGGTCCTGACTACACTTATAGAAACATATACATTGGTCTGGCCCAGTCCTACCAAACTGTGACTTTGGACATATATTAGGGTGTTATCAGGGTCAATAGTACTTACTATCGACAGTGGTTGTAATTTAAACAGTCTATAAGCAGTCCTCTGAAGTCATTAGATGTAGCTCACTCACCCTCACCCTCTCACCCTCACTCACCCTCACCCTCACTCACCCTCACCCTCACTCACCCTCAACCCCTCACCCTCACTCACCCTCAACCCCTCACCCTCACTCACCCTCAACCCCTCACCCTCAATCCCTCACCCTCACTCATCCTCACCCACACTCACCCTCACTCACCCTCACTCACCTTCACCCACCCTCACTCACCTTCACCCACCCTCACTCACCTTCACCCACCCTCACTCACCCTCACTCACCCTCAACCCCTCACCCTCACTCACCCTCAACCCCTCACCCTCACTCACCCTCAACCCCTCACCCTCACTCACCCTCAACCCCTCCTCAACCCCTCACCCTCACTCACCCTCAACCCCTCACCCTCACTCACCCTCAACCCCTCACCCTCACCCTCACTCACCCCCACTCACCCTCAACCCCTCACCCTCACTCACCCCCACTCACCCTCAACCCCTCACCCTCACTCACCCTCAACCCCTCACCCTCACTCACCCTCAACCCCTCACCCTCACTCACCCTCAACCCCTCACCCTCAACCCCTCACCCTCACTCACCCTCAACCCCTCACCCTCAATCCCTCACCCTCACTCACCCTCACCCACACTCACCCACACTCACCCACACTCACCCACACTCACCCTCACTCACCCTCACTCACCCACACTCACCCACACTCACCCACACTCACCCACACTCACCCTCACTCACCCTCACTCACCCTCACTCACACTCACACTCACCCACCCTCACTCACCCTCACCCACCTTCACCCTCACCCACCCTCACCCTCACTCACCCTCACCCTCACTCACCCTCAACCCCTCACCCTCACTCACCCTCAACCCCTCACCCACCCTCAACCCCTCGCCCTCACTCACCCTCAACCCCTCACTCACCCTCACTCTCACTCAACCCCTCACCCCCTCACCCTCACTCACCCTCAACCCCTCACCCTCTCACCCCCTCACCCTCACTCACTCACTCACCCTCACTCACTCACTCACCCTCACTCACTCACCCTCACTCACTCACCCTCACTCACTCACCCTCACTCACTCACCCTCACTCACTCACCCTCACTCACCCTCACTCTCACTCACCCTCACCCTCACTCACCCTCACTCACCCTCACCCTCACTCACCCTCACCCTCACTCACCCTCACTCAGCGCAACCACAGCATCTTCACTAAATATATTTAATAAACTTTAAGCTATTGGCAATATAAAATAAAATCCATTTTATTTACGTATCAATTATTAATTGTTTTTTAAAGCCATTGATTTTTTTAATATCAATACATATAAGTCACCTATAAGTCCCATTAATACAAAACATGTTGCTTTACAAATGCTAGAGGTGTCACATTTACAAAAATTATAACTATTGGCTTTGTAAAGAAGAAAGCTATTAATTTAGCTATTTAGAAAAAAAAACACATAAATAAAAAACAAAAAAATAAATAACACCTATAGCTCAAACTTTCCTACTGCGAGACCTATTGCATTTCCAATGCAATAGGTCTCGGAGAATTTGAGTTAGAGCTTTTAGAAATGTTTATGGCTTTTTTTTTTTAATTCTTTAGCATTGGCTACAGGAAACAAAAATGCTAAAGATTTACAAAAAAACCCATAAACAATTCTAAAAGCACTAACTCTAATGCTGCGAGACCTATTGCATTTCTAATGCTTGTTATCTTAATTACTAATGGCAGTCCACTTAAACTATGCCGGCTGCGTTTCTTTATTCATTTATTTTAGCAGTGCGGTCTGCTTTAAGTATAGCGGACGCACTTATTTATTTAAAGCTTTTTTGTTTATTAGCGCCCATGCACACTTTCACATTAATGGATGTACCCCCCCCCCCTTTTTTTAGACAAGCTGTGTCTAAAGAAAGGTGCGCAGCCACTATTAAAGTGAAACGTGGCATGGGGTGCTTTTACAAAAAAAGCATTTGTTTGTCAACTTGACAAACAGATGTTATTTTGTGTCAAAGCCCCCATGCTGCGGTTTCACTTTAATGATGGCCACGCCCCTTTCTTTTGCCACGGCTTGTCTAAAGAAAGGGGAGTGGCCTCCATTAACATGGAAGCGCAGCATGGGGCGCTTTGACACAAAAAATATTTGCAATGCAATAGGTCTTGCATTTGCTAGAGTGTGAGCTTCTGGGATTGTAAATGCCAATAGCTCAAACTCTCATAAATGTGAGACCTATTGAATTGCAAATGCTTGTTTAGCTTTAGTGATCTCAAACGAAAAGTGCTAAACGGAGACAACAAACAAAACTCTTATGTCGCTATCAGCCAGGGCCGGACTGGGAAACCAAAGCAGCCCTGGCAATTTTCTCGGACCAGGTCCTGGGGAAGCACTGCCAGGCCCCAGGAGGCTGGAAACGCTTGTTTGCTGCTTTTGTTAGTGGGGGCCAATTTTGCAGGACTGCTGCAAAATTGGCCCCCTCCACTGCAAAACCAGCCCCCACCTTTCCAGCCTCCCGGGGAAATGCCTGATGCCCGATATGGCCAGTCCGGCCCTATCAGCCTAAAACATACTATAATGAATCCAAAAGGTGCAAAAATCACAAATGTGTTTCACCCCCATTTGGGGCTTTTCTGTATGATGTTTCGGAAAGGCTTGTGGATCATTAATGCATCAGGGATGGTGTAAAGAAAAAATCCATATTACGTGGGAGGAAAGAAAAAATAAAATTCATACCAACATACAGGTCAACTGAAATATTCCTAGTGGTCATCGATAGCCCACTAACTAGCTCTTCATCAGATGTTCCCACCACTTTAGGGTGCAGTCTTTCTTGCTAAACAGAACTTAATTTACTCTGCATCGTTCTGTTGACATACTCCCAGGGCCAGAAGCATTACCAGCGACAGGTCTGTACCTCTTTCCCACACATAGCTCTAAGGATCTCCTAACACTGACGTGTGGTTTGACCCTTTTCTAATGAACTATTTTTGTTGCACTTTTGACCTCATTTTTGCTCAATTTCTACTCGTAACTTGTAAACGAAGGGGCCTGAGCCTCGAGGAAGGAGCCTGCCCTACAGACAAACAGACAGACACGCCAAGGGACGGAAGGGTTACTCAGAAGTCCTCTAAATGAACCGGCCCTAGGTAAGGATGCCGAGGCATACTCTCGCAGCAACCTAAGTTTGTAAACAGGCCACACAATAACCGGGTTAGGGAGCGAAGCGGACGAGGCCAACCCCACTATGGGAGAGCACAGCCCTAGGAGAAGTGGGGCGACTGGAAAGGTTCACAAACTGGGATATGGTAGGAATTTCCACCCTGGGAGGCATCTGGAGCAAGGACGGCCTGATGTCCTTCGAGATGCTTAGGCTGGAATACCAAATGGCAGATACAGGAGTGCTATGATACCTATAAATAAGGTACATGCTAGCAGCCACTATCCACAAAGACACAACAATAGAGGAATCCTCATCACTGAACTAAATGGTACTAGGGAAACAGCTAAACAAAAAAGTCAATCTCCCTGATATACAAGAACATTATGTACAATTCGCCAGATGTGATGGGCAAATCTAGAAGAGGCTGGGAGAGGGACGTGGGCGCACTTGAGGACGGGAGTGGGAGCAGACACTGCAAGCCTCATGAGAGATTGCGATACGATCCACGTTTTGCTTAGTGCAGCTACAGATTGGGTGGAAAACATGGACTGGTGTGTGCTGGGAAAGAAACAAATCGACAAAGACAATCAGATGCTCGAAAAAATAGGGGAGGGTTTGGACTCCCTGGCAATGAAACAGGTGCAAATGTAAATCTGTGAACAGTAAAAGAAGAACATAGCGGTAGGAGATAGGAAGGTGGGTAAGCTTGGGAAGAGGAGATATGGGGGTACAAAGTGGAGCAAGCATAAAATAACTGGTTGCAGGGAGAATTTATATCCTGTCAAATACTGAGGCAATAGTGGCTGTCTATGGTTTATGTGTCAGAAACATCAATGAAAATATATAGATATTTTTACGTTTTGCTTCATTTTTTTCTGCCTGTCCTTTGTTTATAAGGCTAACTGCTGCAGACCTGAGTAGGTTCCTTATTTCGCTCCTGACTTCTGTTTCCTATAAGACTGTCTGTCTCACAGTCTAAAAATGTACTCACTAGAGACGGAGACAAGTTGGCAGTACAGTCTGCCACTCTGAGTGTTTGCTTTGTCTGTCATCTGATGCACTCAACAGGTAAGTGTGGATTTTGTTAAGCAATGACTTTGAGGGTTCTCAGGTAAAGAGATACCTGGATCCTGGCACGCCGTCTGAAGTAGTTCACGACCTAGGCAGCCTTCCAGCTAGCTGTTCCTACCATGGTGCACAGGGCCCAGTCGCTTTCCCTGATCATGGTCCCTGGCAAAAAGCAGACAGTGGGCAGATGAACAGCACTCTTCAGAGTACCTCAGAGTTGCTGCTCAGGGTGGCCTTATTGAGACATAAAATCCCCACTCCAACACTCCTTCCAGCGGCGGTTTCAACATTGATCCACAATGATGGATTTTCATAATATCACCACAATACACTTTATCACAATGAATCTTAATCAAATTAATTTAGTTAGTCAACAGTCACTCAAAAAATCTGGCAAGGATACACCTCTCTTGGAGAATGCTGGACAGGGCTGCCATAGGGGGTTAATCCCAGTCACAGTGATGTGTTCTCTTGAAACAAGCTAAGTCACCAAATCCTCCAATTTTTCTCCATACCTCGTGGTGAGCTAACGTAAATCTTGGGCCTGCTAATGGTTGTCTACATTGACAAGAGACTTTCTTGAATTCGAAGATGCTCTTTCAGCATCCACATTCGATATTGATGATGCTCCCAATACCGAGGAGTTGCAGCATGAAGCCCAGAATTTAATTTCATTCTGGAAAAGGAAAATCAACCTGCATGTCTAAGTACATCAGTTGTTTTGACAACTTACCCCTAAGGACTGCAGCTCCATACGATGATCATCAGGAAATGCACATAGAGAAACACTTTTGATGAATACTTCTCAAATTCTTGTGAGGGGGATATTTGCCATCTGAAAGACCGTAATCCTTCCAGGACCTGTCGACCTTACAAAGAGCTACCAAAGAACGTGTTATTCCGCGAGCGCCTGCTCCAGCGTTATCTTATGCAGCACCGTTCTCATATAAAAAGTCAAACTTAAACCAAGAAACTCTGTAAAACTTTGGACCTGTAGTATCTGAGAAATCCTACAGCATGTTGTAAAAGCAAAACTGAAAGAGTTGATGAAGAAAAACAAGTGTCTATACAGTCATCAAGCAATCAATATCCATTCTAAATGCGAGGTGGAAACAGTGGTATACACCTGTTACAACGCAACTTTTACAACTACCTACTATTACAACGCAACTTTTACAACGCATACCATTACAACGCATTGCGCTGGGGGGCGCTCTAGGATAGGGAATACGTTTAATTTACTATCCAACACCTTCCCTAGTGTCCACGGGGACTGGAGTTGGAATAGTAAATTATACTTACCACTATCCAGCACCTCTAAGCGCTATGCGTTGTAATGGTATGCATTGTAATGGTAGCGTTGTAATGGTAGGTAGTTGTAATGGTATGCGTTGTAACATGGTACATCCGGAAACAGTGAGCTTCTGCCTCTCTTGGCAAAGTGAAGTTTCCTCTTGTCCTTTTGGCTCCGGCAAGAGACTTTAACAACTTTAAGTTCTAGCTGCTACTTAATTTCCTATCCTGGACACTTCAAGTTATGTCTACTAACTGGATGGAGGAAAGAACAATGGACAGGAAAAGGTGGGCCAGATGACAGGGGAGAATTGAAGAGAAACCAGCAGTGATAGACTGAAATTAACAAAATTGGTGGGAAGGATAAAAAGAGCGCTTAGGACAGAGTATGATATTGGGCAGGAAGAAAAGAAATGCACATCAATCTTTAACGTAATGGGTGTAGTGTCCCTATTTATCATACAAACTTTTCTATGACCATAAACCAAACTCCAAAGAAATACAGAACAAATGTGTTCGCAATGAGCAACACTAATAAGGTATTAGGAGGAAATATGGGATGGATAGATGGGGATCGTAAAGGGGGGGGGGGGGGGGGGTCAGGGTATCTCCACAAGGTACAAAGTATGTAAAATAAAAAATAAGACACCCAAAAAAGCAAAAAGGATGAATTACATATAAACAAAAAATAAACAATACAAATTGTACATTTGAATAACAGTCTGCACAGCAAATTCATTTTACGGAATACCATGTCATCCTTTTCGGCTGACAGACTTCTTATGCACAGTGATCCTCAGACATTTCTACAAAGACTGCAGCTGAATGCACACCTACGAAATCTGTAATTCCGGAAATTAAATTAATTCACCATGATGCCAAACCATTGGCCTTGTGATTCTCTTTGTTCCAAGCTAACAGATAATAATTAGCGTGGCTGGAGAATTTCCAATTTCCCTACACAGCCATGAGTTAATGTGCACCACAAGGATCCGTATACTTATAAACCAAATTCAAGGAAATATTGGAAGGTGAGTGACAAACTTCTAGGTAGTCCAAATGCACAATGCATCATGAGTACAGTTGCCATACTGATAGACACACTTAAAGCACACATTGCATTTGCAACCAAATGTATAGACAGAAACAGGCTCAGCATCATCAGTGAACAAACAGAGCACCTCAAATGAAATTCAAGAGCACCTCGATGGCACACACCTCGGATTTACGCCCAGAATATTCAACATAATCTTCATTAACTGCCAACCCTAGATGTCGTCTATGATTCTGACTTAAAGGAGAAGCAAATTATGCAAATTTTTAAATGCTGCTATTTCTGATTTCAAAGTGTTTTTATTGAAAATATAATTTGCATATACAAAATAATGCAGTTGACCCGTTTGCTTGGCATAGTGACCGTGGAAACAGAGAAAAGAAAAAGAAGAAGAGGGGGGGTGGGGTGGGGGGGCTATTGTTCCAGGTGGGCATCCAGGGCCGACCACATCCCCCTTCTTGCTGTATGGTATGCTGGTTGGTTGGTAGTTTGCTGTTATGTTGTCCGCCCCTCTCAGGAAGGTTTCCCAGTTAAACCAGTGTTTGAAAGAGGCTTTCCCCGTGTCCTTCCAGTTACCTAGGACGGTTTTGGCCGCGGTCGTGAGCAGAACATCTACCAGGTCGCTGTTTTCTTTCGAGTCAAGTGTCAAGTGAAGGCCATGGTGATGCCTGGTAGGCCGCGCGTGGAGTGGCTGCCCGTGAGAGTGTCTATAAAGTCATGGACCTTGCCACAGAATGCCTTGACCTTGGGGCAGTCGTATAGAATGTGTGCCAGGTCTCCCCTTGCTTTCTGGCAGTTCCAGCAGGTCGCCGACTTCATCAGCCCGCACGCCCTCCCCTCCGCTGACTACATCCTCCTGGGGGACCTCAACTTCCACCTGGAGAACAACAGCGACCGCAACACCATCATCCTGCTCGACAACCTCGCCAACCTCGGACTCAAGCAACTGGTGTCCACCCCCACCCACCTCGCCGGACACACACACTCGACGCCATCTTCTCATCCAGCAAAGACATTGCCTTCAGCCACGCCACAGGACTCCACTGGACGGACCACAGCTGCGTCCACTTCACCTTCAAAAGAACGACGATCCACCACCACCAGCAACAGGTTGCCCGAAGAAGCTGGAACAAGATCACAGCCGACCAGCTCGCCGCTTCCCTGAGCCAGCACCCTCCTGCCAGCTCAGCGAACCCCAGCCAGGCCGCCGACAACCTCACGAAGTGGATCAGCAACTGCGCGGACAAACTCGCCCCACTGAGGACCCCGCCCAGCAGACCCGCCAGCAAGAAAGCCCCATGGTTCACCGACGAACTCAAGAGCTCCAAGAAGAACTGCCGAGCCCTCGAGAAAGTCTGGAGAAGGGAACCAACACCGGACAACATGACCACCCTCAAGCATGCCACCCGGAAGCACCACCAACTGATCCGCGCCTCCAAGAAAACTGCATTCAAAGACCGGCTGGACAACAACACACACAACTGCAAGGAACTCTTCAACATCGTGAAAGAGCTCTCCAACCCCAACGCCGGAAACAACGACATCACCCCATCACAAGACCTCTGCAACTCCCTCGCCTCCTACTTCCACAACAAGATCGCGGACATACACAACAGCTTCAGCATTCAACCGACGCACGCCACGACCACAGCAACGCCGCCCACCACCACCCTCCGCGCCTGGACGCCGATCAGCACCGAAGACACCGTCCGCATGATGAACTCCGTCCACTCCGGATCTCCGACCGACCCCTGCCCTCACCACGTCTTCAACAAGGCCGACGCTGTCATCGCACCCCACCTGCGGGACATTATCAACACCTCCTTCGACACCGCCACCTTCCCTGAGAGCTGGAAGCACGCCGAACTCAGCACTCTACTCAAGAAACCTACAGCAGACCCCACCGAACTCAAGAATTACCGCCCCATCTCGCTCCTCCCGTTTCCAGCCAAAGTCATCGAGAAGACCGTCAACAAACAGCTGGCCGCCTTCCTCGAGACGAACGGATCCCTCGACCCCTCACAGTCTGGCTTCCGAGCCAACCACAGCACCGAGACCGCCCTCATCGCCGCCACCGACGACATCCGAGCCCTGATGGACAACGGAGAAACAGCGGCCCTCATCCTCCTAGACCTCTCCGCGGCATTCGACACTGTCTGCCACCGCACCCTAGTGCAGCGCCTCAGGAACGTCGGAATCCAGGAGAAGGCACTGGAATGGATCGTCTCCTTCCTCGACGGAAGAACACAGAGAGTCCGCCTACCACCGTACAAGTCAGAAGCCACCGAAGTCATCTGCGGCGTCCCTCAAGGATCCTCGCTGAGCCCCACCCTCTTCAACGTCTACATGAGCCCCCTCGCGGCCATCGCACGCCAACACAACCTCAACATAATCTCCTACGCCGACGACACCCAGCTGATCCTCTCCCTGACCAACGATCCCGCCGCCGCCAGAGCCAACCTGCACGAAGGGATGAAAGATGTAGCCGAGTGGATGACGACCAGCCGCCTGAAACTGAACTCAGACAAGACGGAGGTCCTCATCCTGGGCTCCTCGCCCTCCGCCTGGGACAACTCCTGGTGGCCCCCCGCCCTGGGCACCGCACCCAAACCGACGGACCACGCACGCAACCTGGGCTTCATCCTGGACTCCTCCCTCTCCATGACCAGACAAGTCAACGCCGTCTCCTCGTCGTGCTTCAACATCCTGCGCATGCTACGGAAGATCTTCTGGTGGATCCCCACGGAGACCAGGAAGACCGTCACCCAGGCCCTCGTCACCAGCCGACTGGACTACGGCAACGCCCTCTACGCCGGAACCACCGCCAAGCTCCAGAAGAGACTCCAGCGGTTCCAGAACGCCTCAGCCAGACTCATCCTCGACATCCCACAAAACAGCCACATCTCCGGACACCTGAGAGACCAGCATTGGCTCCCCGTCAACAAAAGAATCACCTTCCGTCTCCTCACCCACGCATACAAAGCCCTACACGATCAAGGCCCGAGCTACCTCAACAACCGAATCAACTTCTACGCTCCCAAACGCCACCTCCGATCAGCCAGCCACGCCCTCGCCGCCGTCCCCCGCATCTGAAGAGCGACAACAGGAGGAAGGTCCTTCTCCTACCTGGCCGCCAAGACCTGGAACTCCCTCCCGGCCGACCTGCGCTTGACCCAAGACCACCTCTCCTTCAGGAAGCAGCTCAAGACCTGGCTGTTCGAGCAGTAACGGCACCCCCCCCCCCCAAGCGCCTTGAGACCCTACGGGTAAGTAGTGCGCTCTATAAATGTCTTTGATTGATTGATTGATCATTATCCCTAGCACCTACTGTCTCTAGTTTGGCTGGTGTCCAATGTAACCTGTGCAACAGCCAGTATTTCGTTTGGGCAAGTTGGGGTGTCACTTTGTTTTTTGAGGCCGATGACCATAGTCTGGCTTTAGCTGCTTCGGTGAGTGGGTTACTGTATGCCCGCTCCCAAAATGCTAGCGTTTTGTTGTTGAGCCTTGTAGTGCGCGGAGTGATGAGTTTGTAGATGTGCGCTGTCTGGTGTCCCACTTTGTTTAGGTTTTGTGTGTACTGTAATATTGAGGGTCTTGGTTTCGAAAGGTTGGCTCTGGTGATTGCTGCTTTGGTGCTTAGGAAGGTGTAGAAGTCTCTGTTGTTCAGTGTGTGTGTCTCCTGCAGCGTCTCAAAAGTGAGTGGGTTATTGTTGAGCTCTAGTTGTGACGGTGTTGTGATCCCTTTGCTGCACCACCCCTCATTCATTAGTACGGCCCCTCTGTGTGTTATTTTGGGGTTGTGCCACAAGGACTCCCACTTGGAGTTTTTGATGCTGACCTCCAATTCTTTGTCCACTCTGAGAAGGGCCGTCTTGGTGTTCCTGATGATGGCGTTTTTTGTTTCTGGGTGTTTGCTGGCTGTTAGCGCCATTAGTGGGTTTGCCCCCCCTAGGATGTTCCTCTCCACCTCATCCATACTGGCGGATAATATGGTGTGGGGGAGATCCAGTGTATGCCTTGTTTCGCAAGGCAAGCCGTTTGGAATGCCTTATAATTAGTTAGGTTGAGCCCTCCCAGTTCCTTCTTCAGTCTTAACTTTGAGAGGCTGATTCTGGCTCTTCCCCCCCAATGGAATGTGTTGAGTGCTTTGTCTAACTTGCAATGGAAGTCCGCCGTGAGTGTGAGCGGTAGCATGCACAGCAGGTAGTTTAACATAGGTGTGATCATCATTTTTATCGTCTCTACTCGACCCCACCAGCTTATGTATCTCGGACTCCACTCCTCCAGTTTGCCTTTCAGTTTTTTAAGCATGGCTACCTCATTGTTGTCTAGCGTTGTCCTTAGGTCTCTGTCGAAAAGGAGGCCTAGGTATTTTAGCGGTTTTGTCTGCCATGCCAGTCCTGACTCACCCAACACCTCCCTGGTAGTGTGGCAGTTCATCGGCTTACTTTCCGATTTGTTGCGGTTCAGTTTGTAGCCCGAAACTTGGGCGTACTCCTCAATGGTGGCCATTAACGCTTCTATTGATGGTTTAGGGTTGTGGGTAGTGATAAGGATGTCGTCCGCGTATGCTGCTAGCTTGAACGCCTGACCTCCTAAGCGAACTCCAGTTATTAGCGGGTTTGTTCTGATCATGTGGAGGAGTGGTTCTAGGGCTAATAGGAATAGTCCAGGTGAGAGGGGGCATCCCTGCCTGGCCCCTCTTTGTAGGGTAAACGTTGCTGATGTGGATGCGTTGACCCCCACACGTGCACAGGGGTTCTGGTAGAGTGACATGACCATCCCCCTATATTTGTCCCCTAGGCCGAACTTGCGCATGGACTCATTGAGGAATGGCCATGAGACTCTGTCAAAAGCCTTTTCGGCGTCCAGTGCAATCATTACTGCTTTTCCGAACTGTTGGCTGTGCGGTTTATGAGATGGCAGAGGAGTCTGGTGTTATCTTGCGAGAGTCTGTTCTTAAAGTAACCTACTTGTGATTTGTGTATTAGGTGGGGGAGGTACGTGTTTAGTCTTGATGACATTACTTTGGCGTATATCTTGCAGTCCACATTGATTAGTGAGATAGGCCTATAGTTCTTTGCATATTGTGGGTCTTTCCCTTCCTTAGGGATGACGATGATGTTTGCCTCTGCCATCAAGACGGTGATGCGTCCCCTGCTGGCGCATGCTTGGAAGACCCTGACCATGGTGTCTTTTAGGAGGGGGTGGAATTTTTTGTAAAAGGTTGCCGTAAAGCCATCTGGCTAAGGATTTTATTGCCATTTCCACCTCCGCACCGGATATGTCCTGCTCTAGTGCTGTTTTCTGTTCTTCCGTTAGCTTGGGCAGGTCTAGTTTGTCTAGCAAGCTAGCGCCACCGTCACCTGCTAGCGAGTTGTCTGCTGTGTAGAGTTCCTTATAGAAGGCCCTGAAAGTTTCTAGGATTCCCTTGTTGTTCGTGTGTGTCCTGCCGCTCTTGTCCGTTATCGCTACCACGGAGTGTTGCCTCTGTTTGGCTTTGAGGTACCCTGCTAGTGCTTTGCCTGCTTTGTTTGCCGAGCATAGGTTGATTGCCTTGTATTTGCTAATCCAGTTGCCTGCTCTTTCGATGAGTATCCTGTTTAGTTCGTATTTTTTCTTTGTGAGTGTGGTGAGCGTATTCCTGTCTCTTAAGTTCGCTACTTGGTTGCTTTCTAGCTCTTTGATTTGATCCTCTAGCTCCTGTATTGTCTTGTTCCTCTTTCTGTTCATCCTGCTTTTGATGTAAAGGAGTTTCCCTCTTACCGTGGCTTTTAGTGCCTCCCATAGGGTCGTGGTGTCGGTGTCTGGAGTATCGTTGAACGATAGGTGTTCCCTGATTGCCTCTTCAATCTCAGCTATGTTTGTGGGGTTCTCTAAGATGTCGCTGTTTAGGCGCCAGTTGCGGGTTGGCTTCTTGTTGTGTTTCCCGCTTAGTGAGAGGGTGATGTGTGCGTGGTCTGATATTGTTATTGGTCCGATCTCCGTTTCATTTGTGAGGTGGGTGTGTGTGGCGGACAGGAGTATGTAGTCGATTCTGCTATATGAGTTGTGCGGGTGTGAATAGAAGGTGTATTCCCTTGTGCTCGGGTGTTGTAGTCTCCATGGGTCCGATAGTGCAAGTTTGGCGCACAGATTTTTCAGGGTGGAGTGTTCTAGTGACGTGTGACTGGCTCTGTGTGGGTGTCTGTCTGTGGCGTTGTCCATCGCTAGGTTCATGTCTCCCGCAACTATCAGCATCTCCCCAAGAGGTATGTCCCTGAGTTCGCCTTCTACTTCCTCCCAGAACTGTTTGTTCGCTGAGGTCGGGCCATAGATGTTGGCCACGTGTATGGTGTCTTCGCCTTTCCTAATGCTTGTGATTAGTCTCCTGCCCTCTGTGTCTGCCCGGTAGTTCTGTATTTTAAGTTTTGCTTTCTTGCTAATGATGGTGATGACCCCTCCCTTCTTGTTTACTGTAGGTGAGCAGACCACTTCGCTTATCCACCGTGCCTTGAGTCGTTTTGCTTCTTCTTCGTTTACCCTGGTTTCTTGGAGGACAAAAATGTCTTCCTTGAGTTTGTTTAGGTGGTCTAGTGTCTTGCGGAGTTTTATGGGGTGGTTGAGGCCTTTGACGTTCATGGAGAATATCTTAATGTCAGATGTTAGTTGTGGTTGCGCGGGTGTTGGCTGTGAAGTCATGGTGTGGTGTGTTTATCGCCTGCGTTCGCGCTTATTGTGTAGTCTCTGCCTTGTACCGAGTGTGTCGTGTAGCCTTGTTTCCTGCTTGGCATGCTGGTTTGACCCCCCCTTAGGGCCCTAGTGGGTGTGTGGGAATGGTGATAGGATAGAAGGAAAAAAGAAAAAGAATGTCTCCACGGATTTGCAAAAATTCCCGCTGTTTGCCCCCCCCTCCAAGCTCCCCCCCGGCCCTCCCCACCTCCCCCCTGCCAAAGTACTGTAGACGTGCAACAACATTACTCTCCGCCCCGCGCCCCCGCCCCGAGTCCTTGTTGCCCCTTTCCTTTGACTTAGTTCTCGTATGTGAAAGGATATGTCTGTTATCACGTTGTGCATAGATATCTTCATAGAGTTCTAGTTCCTGAGGGTTTAAAATACTGAGATGGTAACCCAGTTAATGTCGCTGGTGTTCTGCCCATGACCGTGGTGACTGAGGTAGGGATTATGTCTCAGGTGGACACAATGTTGGTGGAGTCACCGCGGTGGGGCTAGATGCATGAGGTAGATGTGTTGTGCGATCTGCTTAGTTCTGGTTTCCTGAGGTTGGAGTGATTCTTTGTCCTTCTCTTTAGCGGCCTTCTGCCGCGCCTAGTTCCGAGCCATCTGAGGACGTCTTCCTCTTCGCCGTTCCTGGACTTAGGGCATCCATTTCCTCCTGTTCCGGTTCCTGGAGGTATCTTCGCAGATCAGTTGGGTCGTCGAAAATACGCTTTCCTCTTCTGTCTGTTATGCGCATCTTGGCTGGCCCTGCAAACCGAAATGTGATGTTTGTGTTCTTGAGTTTTTCTCTTAGGGCTAGGAAGCCTTTTCTTGTTTCAACCGTGCCTTTTGAGAAGTCTTGCGTTAGTATGATCTTATGCCCGTTCCATTTCACCGTTTGGCCCTTTCTGGCAAGCGCAAAGATGGCGTCCGTATGCCGGGATCTTGTTGGTTTGCATATGATCGGTCTCGGCTCTTTGGCGTGTTGTTGCTTCGTTACCGGGACTCTGTAGGCTTTATCAATCTCAAAAGGCCTATCGAATTTCAGTCCTGTCATTTTCGGGATCAGGGTTTCCAGCATCGCAGCGCATGACCCTGCGGTCTGTTCCTCGTCTTCCGGCATCCCCAGGATCCTGATGTTGCCCTTCCTGCTTCTGTCTTCTTGTTCCGCGAACATTCTTTGTAGGTCGTTAGTTGCCTTGGTTACGCGGTGTATTTCCCGCTCATTGTCCTTTTTTCTGTCCTCCATATTCCCTATTCTCCTCTCCGCTTCCCCCACTCTGTTGACCACTCTGTTCTGGTCTGCCCTTATGGCTGTCAGTTCCAACTGGACATTGTCCATGGATATCTTAGTGGCTTTGGCTAGGTCGTTAGCTTCAGTGATCTTTTTGAGCAGGGTTTCCATTGCTGCTTCGTTTGAGGTATGGTTCTTAGTTTTGATTGGTGATTCCGTTGTGTCTTTCCTGATTTTTTTGCCCTCACTGGTTATTTTATCGTCTCTGCCTGCCATCTTGTCTAGGCCTCTCCTCTGTAGTTGTGTCTTCACACTGCCCTTTGGCCGTTGGTCTGTTCGCTGGCTTGTTGGGGTTGTTTCGCTGCTTCTTGAGGTCTTGTGTCTGGTCTTGGGTTTTGCGCCTAGGGAGAATCTGCTGGGCCACCTTATTGTCCTTGTCCTGGTTTTACCGGACTCCAGGACTCTTGTTGCGATTGTGCGGCAGAGGGCTTGTGCTTCTGTGCTTCCGTTGTTGTAGCGCGTCTGGGCGCGGGTTCTTCCCTGATGCTCGTAGGTGGTGATGCGGGGGCTGCTGCCGGTGGCCTGCACGCCTTACGCCTGTTGCCTTTCACCTTCCTCCATCCACTTTTGCTGCTCTTACTGGCCTTTGCTTGCGTATACTAGTACTGCGCTTCGGGGTGTTGCGGCGGATGCACAGCTGCCGCCCCCCTCCACTCATACTATTTCTTATTGTATTGCGTAAGAGGAGCGTATGGCTGTGTTTTTTGTTGTTGGTTTGGCGGTCGTGCAGTGTTTCTATCGAGGCCCCGCAGCTTCCACCTCCACTCTGCTTTGTTTGGTGTAGTCTTAACTCAGTATGGCTGACTCTTTAGTGGTGTCTTGCACGCCCGCGGCTTAGTCCTCTGCCCACCTTAAGCCACTCAAGCCGCTTACTTGCATGTACTTGCGTGTACTCGTGCTGCGCTCAGGGTTATCTCGGCGTGGGCTCCGGTGCGTTCACCTTTCAACTCTGCTCGCGATCTGTCTAGCTCAAAGTGGCTGGTCTGTTCTGTTTTTGGATCGGCGCCCATTCAGGACGGCTGCCACTTAGTAGCGGTCGCCGGCTCCTCGCCCGTCTCCTTCCGCTTGCATCAGCCACTCTCGCCGCCCTTGCTCGCGCGTGCACGCCTATGTCTGCTTTGCACTCAGGGGTGTGTGGCAGAGGCTCTGCTCTTTTCCCCTTCCTTCTCCGTTCGGCGTTGCCTTACTCAAGATGGCCGCTCTGTTTACTCTTGCAGCGTTCGTCTTGTTTCAGTTTCGCTTGTTTCCAGAGGATCGTGTTCAGGACGGCTGCCACTTAGTAGCGGTCGCCGGCTCCTCGCACGTCACCTTCCGCTTGCATTAGCCACTCTCGCCGCCCTTGCTTGCGCGTGCATGCCTGTACCTGCTTTGCACTCAGGGGTGTGTGGCGGAGGTACCACTCTTTTCCCCTTCCTTCTCCGTTCGGCGTTGCCCTACTCAAGATGGCCGCTCTGTTTACTCTTGCAGCGTTAGTCTTGTTTCAGTTTTGCTTGTTTCCAGTGGATCGTATTGTTGTTATTGTTATCGTTGGCTCGCACTTCGATCCCTTTTGACGCTGGCGGTGCGCTTCCTGTTCAAGCTCCCCGCTGGGTATCCGTTTGCTTGTTGTTTACTGGCGGTTCCTTCCCTCGGCACCGCTTATCACTCCGTAGTTAGCTACTCCTACGTCTCACTCCGCCATCTTGGGTTCTTCGTTCCCTACGTCCCGTTGTTCCTTGGAGGACCTTGCCTGCCTTCTGCCTGCCTCAGCTCGAACTTCCCGGGCGTCAGTTTGCTCTCCTTGTGTTCATACTTCGTTTTGGATCCTTTGTTTGTAGGATCAGGGTCTGTTTCGCTGCTTAATTCGCCGTTCTTTCCCCGGAGTTGCGGAGCTCTGGAATCAGGCGTCCGCTTCCGTTGCCATCCAAGCCACGCCCCCCCTAATGCTGCTATTTCTACAGCAGATTTTAAAGATTACTTAATGCCCAAGAAATGCCCACCTTAGCCAGAGCCACACTAGGAGCCCCATAGAGTGTGGCAGCATCCTGTGTCTTGAATTGCTAAAAAATAATAATAATAATCCACAAATCAGAAGAATCCAGACCACAGTCACAAACTGAAATAATTTGTCAAATCCTTATTTGCAATCCCAGACAGTTAAAAAGAAATACACTTGTAATCAACAAGGAAACTCACTGTAATTACCCACTAAATCCTGTAGCTCCACACTTCTCAATATGCAAAAAAGACCAAGGCAGAGACCCACACATACCCTACTCAAAACTTGGTCGACATGCCTCGTAGAGGAAAGAAATCTGTAAAATCCAAAACATGGAACCATACTGCTGTTGTCACAAAATGCCCAAGCCAAAGCTAACCAACTGCCTTAAAAAGCAAGGTATGTGTACTCGGTGTTTCTCTTTCCAGTATTGACATCTTTCATAGATTTACATGCTTGAATAAGCCCCTTCGCCCTGCTTGGAAGTTGCAGCCAGACAGCAGTGTCGAGTGAAGGTGTGCCTGTTTTCCAAGTTGCAGCCCTACATATGTCAGGTAGGGATACTCCCACTAAAAGAGCTATGGAAGTAGTGACACATCTTATTGAATGAGGGCGCACTTTAGCTGTGAGTGGTCTTTTTGCTTTTTCATGCAAAAAGTTATCGCTGGTGACGCCCATCTTGCTATGCTACTTCCCGAAAAGGCTTCCCTTTTCGCAGGGGGGCAAAAGCAACTAGAAGTTGATCAGATCTTTGAAAGTTCTTGTTTGTTCAATATAAAATTTCAAGCACCTTTTAACATCAAGAGTATGAAGAGCTCTCTCTGCTGCACTGGATGGATTTTGGAAGTATCCTTTTAAAACAATAGGTTTGGTAAGAAGAAAAGTTGATGCCACTTTAGGTATGCAGTGAGGATTAGTCAGCAAGATAACACTGTCTTTTTTTAATTGCAGGTATGGCCTTTGTATTGCAAGTGCCTGTATCTTGCTCAGCCGAAGTAAGGGCTATAAGTAGAGCCATCTTCCATTAAAGACATTTTGTTTTGGCTTTGTGAATAGGCTTGAAAGGTGCTGGCATCAACAGAGCCAGAACTGAGTTTAGCTGCCATGCTGTCAGTGGTTGCTTTAATCGAAGGGTAAGCTCTAAACAGTGCACATACATTTTTTTTATTAAGTCTATCTGACCATAGATACATGATTCTAGGCTCTTCTGAAACTTGATATTGCAGCAAGATGAACTTTGATTAAACTATGTGATAAGCCCGAGGGAGCTAAGATGTGCTGGTATGGTAATATCTACACAGAGGTTGAAGAGAAAGGATGACAATTATTCAAAGAACACCATTTGCAGAACAATGTCCAATTTCCCTTACATGATTAAAGGTTAGTTTTGGCTCTCGCTTTGGCTAGTATGTCTCTGCATTGTTGAGAGAGATTTAACTAGTGGAGCTCAAGTCTGGATTTGGATGAATCACCTGGGCACTCTTCATTGATAGGAGCCCTGGGACTGGTTTGAGTGGAATCTGTTGCTGCTCTGACATGAGAATATGTTCTGTGTACCACAATTGACTTGGCCAAGCTAGAGCTATTATAATAATTCGACATGGTTCCCTCTTCAACTTGTTGAGGATCTGCAGAATCAAAGGAATTTTTGGAAAGGCATTTGCGAAGATCCTGTCCATGCAATCTGAAAGGTGTCTCCCCAAGATTCCTTAGGGAAAAAACTGCTTGCATAGTTTTGGCATTTTCAATTGAGTGGAGTAGTGAATAGATCCAAGGTTGGTCTTCCCCACTTGCTGAATATCTTTGAAAGTTTTGTTTGTGATTGTTTCCATTTGTAGCATTTTTTTGACGATCTGCTTAAATCATCTGCCCACGGATTGTTTGTACCCTGCACATGCTCTACCTTCAGGGAAAGATTGTGATGCAAGGACCAGCTCCAGATTTCTTGTGCTTCTCTGGAAAGCGATTGCGACCTTGTTCCTCCTTGCTTGTTTGAATACAACATATGGTTCTGTTGTCCGCTCGAGCCATCACCTTAGATCCTTTTATTTTTAGAAGAAAAGCACAGAGCCCCAAAGTCACCACCCTTAATTCCAAGAAGTTTATATGTTTCTTCTTTTTCAAGATCTTCCATTTGCCACTTACTTCCAGGTCCTACAGATGCACTCCCCAACCTTCCATAGACGCATCCATTGCAATCACGCACTTTGGTAGACTGGTGAGAAACGTCAAGCTCTTGGTGATGTTGCCTTTTTTCATTTACCACTTTAATGCTGGTACAGCAGGTGATACTTTGATGACGGTTGAAATAACTCATTTCCTGTTTCGATTGTCCATCTATTTGTTCTTGCAGTGTTCTCATAAATAGACGGCTGTTGAGGATCAATGGTATGCAAGAGAAGATCATTCCCAGGAAAGATTTGTACTCTCTGATTGAAGTGTAGATTAAGAGGGCAAAGGCTGGAGCTATTATCTTTGCAACCCTCCCCATTGTGCAAAAGCCTTGCAGACCCCTGTGTCCAGCATCATCCCTAGAAATGGGATATTTTTGCTAGGGGTAAGGCAGGATGTTCCCTTGTTTAGTCGGAGACTCAAGTTTTTAAAGATTTAGAGGTAATGTTCTGTGGAACACACGGAAGCCTGTTACGAAGTTGCTTTCATGAGCCAGCTGTCTAAGTATTGGAATATTTGATTACCTTTTTTCCTGAGATCTGCCACTACTGGTGCCATACATTTGGAAAGAAAACTCAGGGCAGATTTTAATCTAAAAGAGAGGCCTTTGAATTGGCAGTGACATCCGGTCACCTCGGATCTGAGAATTCTTCTGTGTTTGACATAAATGGGGACAAGGAAATAAGTAACTTGCAGATCTAGAGAGGTCATATGATCTCCTGGATTAATTAGTTGCAGAATATTCTATAACATAACCTTCCTGAACAACTTATTTTTGAGGTATTTGTTTAGCTGTCTCATATCTAATACTTGGCTCCACCTCTCATTCTTTTTCTTTGAGATGGAAAAGTTGGAGTAAAAACCTGTGCCTCTGTGTGTCTGTGGACCTTCTTCGATTGCTCCAGGCGAATAAGACAGTAGGGGCCAGATGTAGGTATCCAAATACCGGTCGGTAACAGCCGAAAATACCGATTTTCGGCCGTTACCGACCGGTATTTGGATACTGAGATGTAGGGCATCTCAAAATACAGATTCGGTAATTTTACTGAATCGATAATTTTATCGATTGGGTAAAATTACAGAATCTGTATTTTGACATGTAAGTAGCACTGTAAACAGTGCTACAGGGCTTTAAGGATTCGTAATTTACCACCAACTATTAGTTGGTGGTAAATAAGGAATTCCTATGTAAATGCATAAATGTGCATTTACACCTGTGCCATGTGGCACACATACATGCCCTAAGGGCATGCACTAATCAGGTGTACAACAGGGTGTCAAAGTGACACCCTGCCAGCCTTGAGTTTTTCGGTATTTACCGAATCGGTAATTACCGATTCGGTAATTGGCATTCAATCCTATGGGCCTCCAGGCCCATAGGAATCAATGGCAAATACCGAATCGGTAAATACCGATTCGGTAATTATCGAATCTTACCGATTCGGTAAAAAATACCAAATTTTTACCTACATCTAATTTACCGATTCTAAAATACCGAATCGGTAAAATTCGGTATTTTAGAATCGGTAAAAAAGATTTACCTACATCTAGCCCCTGATTTTGTCTTTTAATAGACAAATATGCTGATGTACTCTCCTGCCAAGTGGATTTCGAGGTGGCTTTTGGGTAAATTCTAGGGTACCATACTGTTTTAAAATGTCCAATACCTACTGATCTGAGGAGATAGCTCTCGAAGCATCGTAACAGTGAACAGTTTTAAACAATCTTTTACAGTCAAGAGTGCTATTTGTAGAGAAGCGACCAGAGTGATATTGGTATCACTGCCTTCTGGTGGGCCCATGTCCCCATCCTGCGCCTGCTGACTTTCTTTTGATAACGATTCAATAGCGTGGAAGGGTATACTCAGATGTGAGTCCCTTGCTCATTGCACCATCAGGATTCAAGCAAGCCGGGCCGAAGACGGCTGTAATGCCAGAAACCGGTCCCCGGAAGCTTGTTTCCTGTCCAGTATAAGAATTGGCTTGGTAGTTTGGTCTGCCCTGTTCCCATGATGCACTGGGCCAGGGACAGACTAATTTGCATGTAGCCAGGTTCTGAGCTGGGATGGTGCAGTGAGCTAAAAAACGGTGATGGATCAAGCCCTGATCTGTTGACTGGGTATGAGTGTTCTGTTTAATTCAGATACTCTGTCCATCACCACCCCCTTTTCTGAATCGTTTTGTCCACAATAAGCGTGGAAGGGTATACTCAGATGTGAGTCCCTTGCTCATTGCACCATCAGGATTCAAGCAAGCCGGGCCGAAGACGGTTGTAATGCCAGAAACCGGCCCCCGGAAGCTTGTTTCCTTCCCAGTATAAGAATTGGCTTGGTAGTTTGGTCTGCCCTGTTCCCATGATGCACTGGGCCAGGGACAGACTAATTTGCATGTAGCCAGGTTCTGAGCTGGGATGGTGCAGTGAGCTAAAAAACGGTGATGGATCAAGCCCTGATCTGTTGACTGGGTATGAGTGTTCTGTTTAATTCAGATACTCTGTCCATCACCACCCCCTTTTCTGAATCGTTTTGTCCACAATAAGCGTGGAAGGGTATACTCAGATGTGAGTCCCTTGCTCATTGCACCATCAGGATTCAAGCAAACCGGGCCGAAGACGGCTGTAATGCCAGAAACCGGTCCCCGGAAGCTTGTTTCCTTCCCAGTATAAGAATTGGCTTGGTAGTTTGGTCTGCCCTGTTCCCATGATGCACTGGGCCAGGGACAGACTAATTTGCATGTAGCCAGGTTCTGAGCTGGGATGGTGCAGTGAGCTAAAAAACGGTGATGGATCAAGCCCTGATCTGTTGACTGGGTATGAGTGTTCTGTTTAATTCAGATACTCTCTCCATCACCACCCCCTTTTCTGAATCGTTTTGTCCACAATAAGCGTGGAAGGGTATACTCAGATGTGAGTCCCTTGCTCATTGCACCATCAGGATTCAAGCAAGCCGGGCCGAAGATGGCTGTAATGCCAGAAACTGGTCCCCGGAAGCATGTTTCCTTCCCAGTATAAGAATTGGCTTGGTAGTTTGGTCTGCCCTGTTCCCATGATGCACTGGGCCAGGGACAGACTAATTTGCATGTAGCCAGGTTCTGAGCTGGGATGGTGCAGTGAGCTAAAAAACGGTGATGGATCAAGCCCTGATCTGTTGACTGGGTATGAGTGTTCTGTTTAATTCAGATACTCTGTCCATCACCACCCCCTTTTCGACTTCCTTTTGATAGGCTGTCAGGAGGAAGCTGCAGATGGTGGTATTCTATATTGTTTCGTAAAATGCTGCCGGTATCCCTTCTAGACTTGATTGTAGGGCTGATACATGTTGGTTTGAAAACTTCCTAAAAGTATATTAACCTCTGCCCCTAATACCACGAAATGTCTGAAACCTGCACTGTTGCAGCACTTCCAATGATCACGCAGATTCTCTATCAGCTTTAATTGATTGAAGCACATCAGCTGCATATTTTCCAAAGAGAACGCCTCCATTATAAGGCATATCAAGTATTTTTGAATGCACTTCTGGGGATTTTTGTTTTGCCTTTAGCTATCCTTATCTTAAGACTGTTACTTCGGCCATCTGCCTTAGGCTAGCATAACTACATCCACTGCTGTATCAATCATTTCGGAGGATGTATAGTCTCCCGCCTGAAGAATAGACTGCGCCTCTTGCTTTTTGTCTTCCAGCAGGTGAACTATAAACAGTGCTAAATCTGACTACATTTGGCAATCTTATCTGCCCAGTGTGGCTAAAGCGTTGGACGCTCTTATGATCATAGCACCTATAGCTGAATAAACGCTTCCCTATATTATCTAACTTCCTGAGGATGGCAATGTTGTTGTGGTGAAGTGTCCCTTTCCGAGAAACATTTATGATAATGACAAGCATTTGGCGAGATCTGAGAATAGAGTTTCTCTAGCTGGTTGTGCTTCTAAAGGAAAAAAATCTCCTGTTAAGCGAGAGGTTTCATCTTGTTCATATTCCTCATCTGTCTTTTCTCCTGTCGTTAGCCTCCATTTACAAAAGAGGGACTGCTGGTAAAGGTGACACCTTACTTAGTGAGGTCTGATCTGGTCGGATTTGATCAACAAAAATAGCACTCAACGGTGTGTCCTTGATTAAGCAAGTGAAACCTTAATTATCGGTATCGGAGTAGCCGGCAACAAAGCCGTGAACAAAGTGGTCATCGACGGTGGCACGGACGTAAGATTTGATGGTCATGTCGGCGCAACTTTCGATTTGGTTGACTGAGTCGACGAGGACTCGTATGTAATAATCTCACTGATGAAAAGGCGGTCATTGTAGTGTAGTTGTCATCATCGACGATGCCATGCCATAGCCGTCGACTGTGTCATTGACTTTCTCGTTGCCGGTTTTGACGTTGATGAATGAGATCTATGAGGTGGCTCTGAACGTAGGTTTCTTAATGTCAGTGAATGCTAGGGCAAAATGAAAAGAAATAGAGGGTTCTGACAATGTTTTCTTTATTTTGGATGAGTCCAGAGGAGATGAATGCCTCTTTTATGAATGGACTTGAATTTTTTCATCCCTTTTTTTCTCTCGATATTTTTCTAGGTGGCTCTTCACCCACCTCTTTTACAGATCTTTCTCTCTACTCATTATTTTGTTGGAGTTCGAGATGCCTCTGTTTCTGTGGATTTTCTCCTTTGAAGCCACAAAAGGAGCCTCACTTACCGGTCTTTGAGCATCTTTGCAGAAAACGATCAAGGTTCTGCAATAATTACAGCCCTTAGCTTTATGCTCAGAATATAGACAACAATAAGGGCACCCCTTATGAGGGTCCTCTGAAAACAGCCTCAGCTTACCATAAGTCCTTCAGGGTCTAAATAGACTTTTCTTGGATCCCTCTGACATGATGTATTTGTGGCAAAATATTGCTCAGGCAGAGTTGAATATTCTCTTTGAGGCAGCAGAGTTTAAATTTAGGACAACCAAAGGCAAAGTAACAGTTTCTCTCAAAGTACCGAGCAGAGCTCAGTGAGACTCCCTTACACACGACGTGTGGTTGGAAATCTGGGGTGTGGTGGCTCTGAAGGAGAGGAATGAGGTAGGAGCTGACATCTGATTGGCTTAAGTTCAGTTCTACCTATAATGATGTGGATTGGTATACAATCTCACTAGTTTTGGGTTGACTTTATGAGGCGTTACTTTATAATACTAATTATAACTACAGTAGGACTCCCACTTCGACAAACAGGGAATATTGAAGCATGTTAATCTATGAAAAAGTCAATACTGGAGAAACAACTATGAACAGACCTATTCGTAATCACCACCAACAAAAACCTAGAAAACAACAGAACATCAACATTTACTCATAAACAACAACATAAACCCACCATATCGCCATTAACTAAAACACTTGAAAAACGTATTATTTAACCAATGCAACTAACAAAAACAGAGATAAAAACACTTGTGGTGGAAAACAGTTCCCTTCAAAACATTAATGTATCTTTAAAACCATGTAAATGTCCTTGCATGAACATATGCATGTCTGGTTTGCATTCCCATGACTTTTTAAAAATTCTCTGCAGTGTCTTTGGGCTAAGGTAGTACTAATGAATACCCCCAAAAGAATACAAACTTTGACTGATAAGCCTTTTACAGGTTTTTAGGTCTCGTGACCTACAATGCGCGCAAGCGCATTGAGGGAACGAGAATTCAAGTGGCCAAAATCATCGTCAAACCACGGGCGTTCAGCCGCGGTTTTCTTTAAGTTCACGTGAATCACGTGATTAAACATGCACGCGCATCGGCAGCATTTCTCCTGCTTCACAGCCAGGCCATCTGTTCCCTGCCAGACCTCTCACACCTCCGTCACAGCATGCCTGTGTACTTCAAAGGCTTATCACTTCACACGGCCACAGGCCGTGCAACCAGAGCACTTCAGTTGGTGCGCAGCCCCCCTCTCAGCACTGCCTTGTTACTCTCGGCAGCCGTGAGTCCCTAAACACTTTTTATATTTAATTAGCAGCAGCAGCATTTCTCCTGCGCCAGGCCACATCAAAGGCTCTGTGCCACTTTCATCCACACAGCACCACTTACAGACACGCAACACCACTCACACCCACGCAAGCCCACTATCACCCACGCAACACCACACTCACCCACGCAACGCCACTCACCCAAGCAACACCACTCACACACACAACTCATCCACGCAACCCCACTCATCCACGCAACCCCACTCATCCACGCAACCCCACTCATCCACGCAACGCCACTCATCCACGCAACGCCACTCACACATGCAACGCCACTCACACATGCAACGCCACTCACACAAGCAACGCAACTAACACATGCAACGCCACTCACACATGCAATGCCACTCACACATGCAACGCCACTCACCCACGCAACGCCACTCACTCACTCACGCATAGCCACTCACACCCACGCAGTGCCACTTTCACCCACACAGCACCACTTTCAGACACGCAACGCCACTCACACCCACGCAAGCCCACTATCACCCACGCAATTCCACACTCACCCAAGCAACACCACTCACACATGCAACGCCACTCATCCACGCAACGCCACTCATCCACGCAACGCCACTCATCCATGCAACGCCACTCACACATGCAACCCCACTCACACATGCAACCCCACTCACACATGCAACGCCACTCACACATGCAACGCCACTCACACATGCAACGCCACTCACACATGCAATGCCACTCATCCACGCAACGCCACTCACACACGCAACGCCACTCGCACATGCAACGCCACTCACACATGCAACGCCACTCACACATCTAACGCCACTCACACATGCAACGCCATTCACCCACGCAACGCCACTCACCCACGCAACGCCACTCACCCACGCAACGCCACTCACCCACTCAACGCCACTCACCCACTCAACGCCACTCACTCACGCAAATCCACTCACACCCACACAGTGCCACTTTTACCCACACAGCACCACTTTTACCCACACAGCACTACTCACAGCCACGCAAGCCCACTCTCACACACGCAACGCCACACTCACCCATGCAATGCCACTCACACACGCAACGCAACTCACCCACGAAACGCCACTCACCCACACAACGCCACTCACCCACGCAACGCAACTCACTCAAAGCCACTCACACCCACGCAGTGCCACTTTCACCCACACTGTGCAGTGCACAATAGGTCTCGCAGTAGGAAAGTTGGAGCTATTGGTTTTGTAAATGACAAAGCCCTTTATGTTTTTAAAATGAAAACAAAAATAAAAGGCATTGTTATTTGCAATTGTAATAGCTCCAACTTTCCTACTGCGAGACCTATTGGCAACGCCAGTGCTTGATATATAGATACGGTTGTTATTGGGACTCATATGAAACCTCCCAAGGGTGTATTAGATGTTCAAGTAAATTCAGCTTTTCTCGGACAGTCTTTTTGTAATAACATTCTTTAACACTAAACTTTACATGCATTCGATGCCAACAAAAACCTCTTAGGTATTCAGGAGACAATTAAAGTTTTCAGAAAGACACAACATGTTTTTGTTACCTTTTGCGCAACTAGGCTAAATTGTTAGCAAGCAAGTAAACATGAGACGAGCTGGTGCTTGCATCACACTCTTTAGCCTTAAGGCAACTGTCTACTCAAAGGATGTCTCAAAAATCACCAAGAGGAAGAAAACACATAACTGCAAACTTCTTGGTGCCTGCCAAAACAAAAATAAAATAGAATACATTTCCTACAAGCCCCACTCCTGTGTCTGGTCAGTGGTACAACTCTTTTACTTTCTTTAATTTTTATGTCAAAACTGAGGGTGTAACAGTCTGGGAGAAAGGGAAGGACCCAGGTCAGTTTTGTGTAAACCACGATATTGAGCATTGTGAAATCTGTAAAAGATTTTTACCAAGCACAAGGACAAATAGGGACATGATATAATTTACTTCAATCCACTGTACAACGTCTATGGCAATCCACATATAGGAACAGATATGTTTAAAGTGCAGAGTTTAAGGCCAAGCACTCCAGACAGATGAGAAAAATGTCCCCCAAAGCTCCAAATCCTGTACCAGTCTCAGACGGGCTCTTTGAGCAATGTTTCTTCTACATTGTAGGTTCACTACTAGACTCCGTGGCTCCTGACACTGCCCTCAATCAAACTTGATTTTTCTTCAAATGACACATTCTGATGCAGAACTAGATGAATCTCTAAGATCTAAAAGCTGGCGTAGTCTACAAACACTGTGCACATTGGCCCTTTATGACTCAAACATTATTCTTTACTGTTCGTCGGTCCTTGTGGATATCCAGTAGGCTACTCCAGAGAGGTCTTAAGGATTAAGAAGAATGTTCAAAATGCCAAAATGTAGGAGCTATTTGTAAGTGTACGTTGCTTCCACCACCTGTCCTCCAACCCTTCTGGAATGAAGTTGGCTCTATTACACTTGGAATTCTCTAATACACAAAAGTCCATGAAGGATCTAAACAGGCTTTCAATAAATTTGAATACCCCAAAACCGAAGCACAAACTCAGGCTAATGGATGTCCTCTTTGCAAGTGACTTACTAGTGGGAATTGAAAATTTGTCAGATAATCATAGAGAAGTTTCTGTGCCAGGTACATAGTTTCAACAAACTCACCAAAAGGTAACGACAACTACTGGTTCCGAGACCGTCACGGATGAGTAGTGTGCTTTAAACACCCCTAGAAGATTTTGTATGCAGTGGTGAGTGACCAGCAGAGAACCTCCTGATAATGACATGTATAAACCATCTTGATCTAGCATGCTAGCTGAATATGCATTGTTGGTGCCTTTCTTTTATTCACACTCAAACCACTTGCATCATTAACTCTTCTACCTAGATTTCCTTTCCCAAGAAAATTCTTTCAAAGACAGACAGCAAGACAATCCATGAGAAAATGAAGCAGAATACCCAAAAGACCGACACCTTAAATATGTTACTAAGCCATCAAGAAGGGCTTAAATTAGCATTACTTTGTTTAGATGCGCAGGCAAGGATATTTGGATATGACTTTCTATGGCACTGACCACTCCAACAAGGATGTCACTGATGCCCAAACTATTAACACAGGTGCAGATACAGATACAACAATCGGCCCACATACTTCATAAATACATCCCTCCTTTCAAGATCAAGTAAAGAGATATTTAGATTACTGAGATACGCTTCTCCACCTTTCAAACAAGACCATATCAATCTCCGTCTTATATGAGTTGAGTTTGAGTTGATTAGCATTAATCCATTCACGGATAAACAATATTGTCTTTTGAAAGGTAGTAGTGCATTCCAAGATTTTATCAATGGTGAAAATCAATTGTAAGTCGCCTGCATAGTTATAGACATTGACATTCCCTTCATTCAAGGAAGGCACCAGGTGACGAATGTATAGGTTGAACAAGAGTGGGGACAAGGAAGAACCCTGTGGAACACCACAGGAAAGATTGACCTTAGAAGAGCAGAAGGAGGAAAGTCTGGCTGCTTGTGAGTGATCAGTCAGAAAAGACTTGACCCATACCTGTACAGTGCCCTGAAGGCCCGCAGCTTCGACCCAGTCAACCAGAATGTTATAGTGGACCGTGTCAAAAGCCGCAGGCAGATCCAGGAGCACCAGCATGATATCCTTGTCAGCTACTATGTACATCTTCCTGTTCATTCAACACGGACTAAAAACTAGGGTCCTGCAGAAAAGGCTGCAAACCTAGTCAGCCAAGCAACTGTAGATTGGGAGACACAATCTGCACATCAGAGGGCTTGAAGGATTTTGTAGTAGAAGTATATGGATCTAGAAACAACAACCAGATGTCTTTGTGGGTGACTTTCTGGATGGCTGAAAATCTGACACATGATTTATTTTGGTCATAGGCCTTTGACCTGCTAAGAAATGGCCTGATTTAAAGTTTGGCAGACAGAGTGGTGTCCGTTGTGATGGCAGAGGACATTATCTCCACCGTCCCGAGGGTACCCTCCAAATGCAAAGATGGCTGGCAACCCTGCGCTCATCTCTCTACATTAACAGGAACAGCACTTCAGGGTGCTATAAGTATGGTATAGGGTCACCATTGTTTTTGATTGCCGTACACTAATCTACTGACATATTTTTGTTAATAATTTGCTTTTGAAAAACAAAATATAAATGACTGCCACACCTGAGGATTTTTCTCCCATAGTGCGGGGGTCATTATTGTTTTTTTCCTGTCCCTCACCCCCAAGTTTTTCTTGGTGGTGACGATCAAGAAAAAACAGGCATTACAACTTCGACCCTAAATAGTTATTCCTTGGACGGCCCGTGCTTTGTCAGTTGCTGGAGGAAGTATTCTTTAGACTGAGCCAAGAAAGGCTCTATTAAGGGACTACCTAAGATCTGCCCATCTCTAAAGGAGGCAGGCAGGCCAAGGGTTTGGCTGACTGAGTAATTTTTTTTTTTTTTTAGCAACGGAGTACCCTGTACGCGAAATGCTGAACCGGGCCGAAAGACATCTCCACATCCCTGTATTGACATTTAGGGTTCAATTACGAGTCTGGCGGTCCACTGACCCCCAGACTCGTGGTGGGGCCACAATGGCGGTTTCCTGACCACCCTATTACAATAAGGGCAGCCAGATCGCCATTGCCACGCCATAGCAGCCAGGGAACCGCCGTTCCCTGGTGGTGTTGTGATGGTGTAGAAGCAGTAATATGCTTGGCGGGACCACTGCAATCCTGCCAAGCATATTACAAGTTTCCTCTCTGCCATGGTGGTTCCACTGCCATCAAAACTTAGGCAGAGAGGAAACAAAGGTGGTCCTGCAGGGCCTCCCTTGTGCCTCACGCCATGTGGATGTACACAGGGGGCACAACATGTGCCCCACAGTGTGCATGCACACCAGTTTCTGCATGGCATAGACTTTAGAGTTCATGGGTTGCAAGAACAGTTTTTGGTGTTTCCATTTTTTGAGGCACCCCTGTGGGAACTCCAAAAAAGAGCCGGCCAGACAGGAGGAAATTCATAATCAGGTTTGTAGCTGGACCACAGGTTTGGGGGTGCGGCAGCGGGGTGGACCCAGCGCCGCACCACCAACCTCGTAATCAGGCCCTAATAGTGTAAAGGTTGGAACCCAAAGTCTTAACTATCCAGTAAAGAATTCAGCTGTAATCAACAGAAATGATACCACAACCTATTACAATGCAAGACAAGCCAGCGCAAAGTCACGCTCTCCAAAGAAGCCAAGGGACTTTGGGTGTGTGCTATCATACCACAACTAAATGAATGTGACCGCAGCACATATCCTGGGAGAAAACAAAAATAACGAAGACCAAATAAACTGGGCGAGATGATACTCCCAGGAAAATAACAGTGCACCGTTATGTTTGTCTTTCTTTCTTGTTGCCACTTATGTGCAGTGGGTAAGGAGAATGTAACTATGCCCCATTAGCCAAGCCATATATTTCTAGAGAGGCAATCAAAGTTTTGCAGCTATGATACTATTCAAAGTCCACGCCAATCTGTGTCTTTTCTTTACTGGTCTCCTTCAAAAACACGAAATACTAGGCAGAACAATCCCTTGCATGTTAGGCAAGAATAGGGCTGGCCGCTAATTTTTAGTCAAGTCAAATAGGCTTTATTTCGATAAAAACAAATCTTAAAAAGCATTACATAACACAATTAAAAACCATTCACAGGGATAAAAAAGACACACAACATCAGTAAAATGGATAAAAAGGTCTAACGGACTGACCATCATTAAACAATTTCATTAAGCCTTTTGAATCTAATCATCCAAGCCCAACTTAAAAACTTAGCCATGCCGCACACGAACAAGGGCTAATTTTTAGACAAAACCACATATTTCTCTAAAGTCTTGCAAACCTTTGTAGCTTATGACACTGCAAAAAGAAGTTCAAACAACCGAGCGCATAGCTCGGTGGTTTGTGGACTGTGTAATGTTTGCATACAAGAAGGCTAATAGGCACTTACCTGGATGGGTCAGACAGCATTCCACGAGAGGCAGAAACTATGGCTGTATTCTTAGACAGTACGCCATCATCAGAAATATGTAAAGTGTGGCATGTGCAAGTCACTCAAGAACCTTTTGGTACCAATCTTGCCTTGAAGTGGATCCAAAGGTAAGCTCTCACGAGGAACAGGTCGTCCCAAAGGGCCTAATCAGATGAAAGGACAGCCTCTTCACTCATCTCAAAGGTATTTACCCTCTGCCAGTCTAGTTGTACAAGCATGTGTGTCTGCAATTGAAGCAATGCTACGGAACACTTAATCACTTACCAGCAAGTAATATTTCTGCGACACTGGTGCATGTTATAGGTTTGGATGGATTCCTCTCTACTCTTCCACATGAACTGTTATTACTTACAACATTACTCGCATGCACTTAATATTTGGAATGAAGGATGGATGTGATGTCAGTGAGACGGTAGAGTACAGAACTGAAAACAAGCCCTTTAAACATAGAAAATAGTCCAAACGCCAGGTATGGGATAACGAAGGATTCATATATGTATATTTGCTTCATTTACTTTTTCACTAAGGATTTCCAAGCATGGTGTCACAGAATATTCAGATTGGCACAGAAATGTATAAGACTCACTAACGCTAGAGAATGCAAGTAAGTGAGTGATCATTTGTTTGCTGTAACACTGATATATTAGTAGGGCACATGGTTGTAGGGAGGCATCATGGCACTAGTACTATCAAAGCTAGCAGAACCAAGATAAACAAAAATAAGAGCCTCGCGCCTAAGACAACTAATATGTTTTAAGATTTTTGGGGATCTCAGCATACCGGTCTGCCTTATGGCAATAGGAAGATGATTCCATTGTGGAGGTGAGTGCATTTTGCACAGTCCACTAGGGTATGTCAGATTCCCTTTCCACACCATAGCATGAGAAGCCATCACTAAGAGCTCTTGTTCTCAGCTCAACAGGAGATGAGTTTATTCAACAACAATCATAGTCTTATCTTTGGCTGCGGTATTGGACAACTGGAGAACTTGCTTCGCTTTAGTCTTTGTTTTTCTGAACAGATTTTGAAACAGGTTTGCGGTCATGAGCACTACGTCATTTACAGAAGAAAAGCTAGCTCGGAGAGATCAATCTCGGAGAGATTTATGTACCTGACCCACATCACTGCTGTCGCTCTCCAAAACCTCCATGGCAACCATGGCAGTCCTGGGAAGATAGATTCCATAAATGATCCACAGTGTTGGAGAATACTACTAGGGGGTGGAGATACTAGTTTAATCGTTTCTGAAAACACACTCTCAAATTGGGGTCTTCTTCAGAAAGATATCTGAAAGTGGGTTTCACGGGGTTTTCCCTTCAAGTGGCTCCAGCTATTCAAACGAACCGAATTTAGGGGGGGGAGAGAAGGGGGAGGAGTAACTTGGCAACAGAAACTGGATCTGACAATCCAATAGTGACTGAAGTGGCAAATCAATGTCTCCATCACCGCTCCATACGGCAGCTGACCTTTATATGACCTCCTTGCAGACATGTGCATTAACATATGAGAGTAACAGAGGAACCTTTTCTGAGGCAAATTATAGATTTTAGGAGAATAATAAGAAAAAAAAGACATTCAAATATGAGTAAAATTTCATCTGAACATTAGATGTAAATTAACGAGCTGAGCTAAATGAAACAACATTTACCATTATCACAAACCAATCAGACTAGCTGGATGGATGCGCATATATACCCAAAACTACGTAAGAAACAGACCACTGTAGATTCAGCTAAAATATTGTAAATGCTTGACAACTTGTCTACAGTTGTATATAAAACCGAAATCCATGATTTTGAGGAGGCAAAAAATTTGATCTATGATAAGCCATCAGTGTGTTCCGTCGATGATGAATGGGCTACATTCAAGCAGTATTGTTATTTCTGCATCGGTACTACTAGCACATAGATAAGAATCAACATTGTCAAGAAAAATTGTTAATATTCACTAATCACAGCATGGGAAAAATTAGAGCCATCTTAACTAACAATAAATAGATAACCCCTTTTAAAGCATTGCTCCATGCATTACAACTACCAAACTATCCTTCCGGTTTCTATTAGATAAGTTCAGTCTTATTTAGAGCATAAAGTTGGCTAATGAATTCTTTATACTGAATTCCTCTCAGAGGTATAGCAAAAGCCCACTTAACATCGTTTGTCTCTATTCAATTGAGAACCGAATGTCATCTCATGTTTTTTTCTAGTTATTCTAGTTGAAACCGGAATTCTATTTTTTCTTTCTTTTCCCCACGCCTGATCGTGTGTGATCCTTTTGCCTGGGCGGTAAATTCCGTTCCACTCGCGGAATTTGGGTAATTTCACGTTCCGCGGAATTGTCCAAAATTTCGCGATTCGCGGATTCATGGAATTTTTTGCTTGTTCGTGGTTTAAAAATATGTGTTTGCAAGATATTTCTTCTGGAGCACACAAACAGCGTTCGCGAACAGGAAAAAAGCATCGCGAAGGGGCTGAAAAAGCAATTCCGCATGTTCGCTGAACTTTTGCGTGCTCGCTGAGATTTCTTACCGTTTCGCAGAGCTTTGCGTAGCGCGACTATGCAAATTCCGACCACCCCTACTTTTACCCCAGAATTTCTTTATATTTCCACCTGCAACTATAGTGCTATCTGTGCCTTTTCTCTTTCTTTCACCAGTAACATATTTTCTGTTGCTGGATTACAACTTTACAATATCCATAAAATTCACCCTTTCCTGATCTTTTAAGAGACACAAGTAGCATTCCCTAGAGAAAATATTCACCCAAGCAGGTATAGGAACTCCTACAGCAACTAGGGGAAGCATCACGCCTTAGGGCAACATCTAATTCAGGTACTTCAAAATGAACATAGGCGGCAGCCAAGAAACAGAGGTAAGTATGACTTTTAATGTGGGGCTCACAGCGATAAGTCCTGTTCACAAAGATTGCATTCATCAACGGACTCTCAAATGGCATGCATAATTTAAATGTAGAACTACTTTAATTTAACATTCATTGAAGTGGGGTGTTTAATTCCCTGCCTCCGCTATATTTTCTTTAGAGTGGGTCGATTTACCAGTGGTTGGACATTTGTGGTGCTTGACTTACTCCAATACTGGGTTGGAGTACACGTAGCCCTGTTTTCACACCATTAGTACTGTCTTAACATTAGAAGTGTTTTTTATAAATTGCAATGGTCTTACTCATGTGGGTGTGTGTTTTGTATTACCATGTCTCTCCCAAATCCCTCTCCTTAATTATTCATTAACCTTACCATGTCTGAATAATTATTCCTCATTTTCTCCTCACCCCCGGGTCTGTCACAGGTTTACCACGAACTATCTGAGGTGGAGATCTTCTCCCTCAGGTTTGTGAATTGCAGTTTATAATAAGTAATACTACTGTTCATACTACAAAATGCAGTTTGTGAATCAGGCCCAAATGCTAACTCTACTGTTACCAGATAATACCATTAAGTTCTACACTACAGAATAAAATTCCATATAAACCCAATAGGGTATTTTAAATAATTAATGAATAGGAGAGAACTGGGATGTACAGATCTCCGAAAGACCTAATGGTGAATTTGGGCTTCAGTTTACTATAGGAACATTTGATAGTATGAAAACGATTTATGATTTTAAATAGTATAACAAGACATTTAGCAATTATATTGGCAAAATAATAGTTGGAATTGGCTTTGAAAATGTATTTCTTGGCTACACAAGAAAGTTATGTGTCACAGCTAAATAAGAAGTAGTTATGAAAATATATACAACACTGTGTCTACATAAACAAAATTTAAGAAACAATGTTCCCTCTTTTATCAAAATGTCAGTAGTGGAATGGCCAGCTCGTCCTTTTTGCTATCCAAACAATAGTTAAGACTTTTGTTCATTTTTAACTGGAATTTATTGACTAAAATAGCATTTAATCATAGCCCAAATATCAAAAAACACCTTCTCTCAAAGCTGACAATATAATATTGCTTTTTGCTGTACACTAAAGAACTGCAGCTTTTGTCTCTGGGGAGGTTAAGATTTGCCAAGATTGCAACGACTGAAGAGATTATAGAAAAATAAACTGATGTCTTTTAGCATAAATAAGGTAAAAGACGCATTAAAGAAACATCAGCAATATTTGACAAGGCACATCGCTGTCATCTGATACTGTCTGTAAAGTGAAAACGATTTCCTTCTAGATTGATTGCCAACTCTTCATTGACCAAAGAAATCTGTATGTTTATAATTCGAAATCAATGATTCAATGGAAAATTGACAACATATTTTGAATCTGCCTAGGCAATATGTGAGACTGAATAAATTAAACAGCAAAACTGAAAGTATTCATGGGCGTCAAATGTTTTTGTTCAGTATCTGTTATTGGGATTTTTGCTCTGTCAATCTTGCATTAGTACATTTATTCATTCATAGCTACTTTATATCGGATCCATAATAAATTAACATTATAGGACCACAATATGCAAAAATCTATAAAGGAAAGTAAACAGCAAACCCTTAAAACCAAGTTAATAAAAAATATTTTAACAAGGCAATGTACAATCGGCAAAATTATTTTACAGATAGTGTTTTACAAAGCAAATATGGAAGTTCAGCGTTTTACTTTTCTTTGCTAGGTACATTCTATTTACTTATACAATTTCCATATCTGAAGCAGATTTGAAAAGGGATAGTGTTCTATGGGGGCGATTTTAAACCATTACTGCTTATCAAAACTTGGAACCAATGTATCCTTAAAATATTAGAGGGTAAAAAAAACTGAATAAATGGAGCGAATGCAAAGTTCAAAATGTGTCCCAGTGGAGGGTAGTGATGACGGTAATGCAACATCAACTCATAATCCAAATCAAGCAGAGGCCTCTTTTTTAACAAAGTATAACCTGTCTAACATTTATTTGTTTTTAGTGACTTTCAGTTATATGTTTAGGTATAGTTTGATAAATAACATTCTTACTTCTAAATGTATTCTTCATTAGCTTACCGAATAACAAAAACTTGAATGTTTTGTTAAAATGGAAGCACTTATTGATGTAAGCTATAATTTGTGATCAAAGGGCTCTGTAACTTGAACTTTTTGTAAATCTTCCAACTCTTGTGTTTTTAAAGTGATTGTGAGCTTTAGCCCCTATGTGTTGTTGTCTATCACCCTTAACAATCTATTGTGTCAGGTAGATGCAGGCAGCACAGAGGCTCTGGGCGCCACCCTGACCAGGAAAATATCTTGGAATGCTTAGCACACATACATTACTTGTTGGCAGACAATTCAGTGTGTCTAAACCGAGCAAAAACACAGATTCTCCAACTGGGGAATGTACCACCAACTATATACACTTTGCATTGACCCCATCATTGAGTGAAGGACATAACCATTAAAAAAGAAAGCAACCAAGGGATAATAATATTGTTTTACCTGATGTAGAGAAAATTTACAGACAATCAGAGTAATGAAGAGAACGTATTTCCAACTTTTAAAAGCAGGCCACAAAATCTACTGGTTCTCATCCATAGAACAAGGCAAAGCTTGACCTAAAAACGCATTATGTTCCTAGGAGCACAGTCTAATTTTCTATTCTTCAGGAAATTCCCAAAGATGCAACCTTTCAATTACCGCTCAACAAAAAAATTGGCTGTCTCCAGGTTCAGAGTGGACTGACAGATGGCCGCCTTTCTCTAAGGTCTACGATTACCATGAAGGTCTGACCTCTGGCTGCTCCCTCACTACTTCCTCAGAAGTCACAAAGGCAGCACAAGTCACAGAAGAGTTGGACTCTGAGAGCAGAAAAGAAATAAAAAATATAAACTTGGGATTGCTTCATCTCTTTCTTGCATATGTAAAAAACATAAGAAGGTGCTCCAGGCTGCTGAGGGCTGTGGGACAAGAAACAGCTGAAACGTGTTACTATTTCGATTTGTCAGCCAGCAGTACACCCTTCAGCGCCTTGGAGGCCCAAGCTCCTCTAAACACTGTGTACGTTTGTCCTGCAGACCAGGGATTTTGAAGTTTTTCTCCACTCTTCTTTAGTAGTAAAGGTATAAATTACCACATATAACATAAAACATATATTCATTTGCGCTTTGTGCTAGGGGTAACCGTCAGTCTGGTCTGAGTGGAACAAACTATATGCATGAGCGGCCCCCTGTCCAGCAGTCTACTGCATGTCATATGTTGTAAATGTTAAAAAAACAATAACAAAAATATTTTTAAAAAGAAGAACGGGTATCTTGGCTTTCGAGGGTTTTCGAGTTCTGCTGGAACCTAGCTGTCATAGTGGGTCTGCGAGCTATGGTGGCAAAGGTTTAAGAATGCATCATTTTTTGAACCTGCAAACTGTTCCAGCGTTGAAGACATTCAGGGCTGGACTAAGAACCCAAAGCAGCACTGGCAATTTGGCGGACCAGCCTCCGGGGGTGGGAGGGGCGTGTAAGTGTAAAGCACAGCTTCTTTTGTTACTGTGGGCCGACATTGCAGCACCACTGCAAAACCAGCCCCCAGTAACAAAACTACCCCCCACCGCAGCAAAACCAGCCCCAACATTCCAGCCTCCTGAGGAAACGCCGATGCCCTCTACAGCCAGTCCGGCCCTTAAGACATTCACAGTTAGTGGTTTCTTTTAATTTCTTTACATATACTGTAGTGTTCATTATTTTACCTCCTTCAGCACTACATAATTGTCAAGTACTCATTTTGCTTATTTGTGATGTTTTCTGATTTTCAGTTTGCTCATGTGTGAGGGTTTAATGCCTTGACATTATCTGGCAATGGAAAATCAAATTAGTCAATGTAGTGCCTAAATTATGTGGCAAGAACAGGCAAATTAATTATCGTCATGCGTGCATGTTCTGTGGTAGGGTTAATTCTCCATTTTGTAATTTTAATATAGGTTAAGCAATATTTTATTTTAATTACAGTTACATAGTGCTCCGTATACCCGATAAGGAGCCGAAGCACATTAGTGGATGGATAGTATGCTACACAGTCTGGGAGTACTTATTTAAAGCAGTGGTTAATTGCAATGCGCCTTATGTAGGAAGTGTTATTGTGTTCTATGGGTGTGCCCAGAGTGGTGTGTGAAATTCAGTGTCAAAGGTGTGCTAATATCACTTCTTGTGGTGTCACAGGGTCGGAGGCCACATGATGTCACTTGCGCTGCCCATGACATTTTTGTGAATGGACGTCCATGATGACTACTCTCTGATTCAGCTTACCCATTAGCTGAGGTAGAAGAAGAAAGCAAATGAGACTCCTTCGGCGAGATTGTTGTGGCCAGTGCCACGCAGAGAAGGCTTCAGTGTGTCTATCTTATAGAAAACCTTGAAGGTCCTGCACCTACCAAAAATGATGCAGGCTATGGTGCACAAAATATGGCAGCCGTGCATAACATAGTGTTCTATAAAACTCAGAAACTAAACAGCGGATGGATTTTGGTTACAAAGTGATCAGATGGTGAGAAGGGACATATCCAGTAAAATATGTTGCCAGTAGAGTCACTGAAATGGCTGTGATGGCCTTTGGACCATGCTGCTGTTGGGATAATTAAGGTAAATGGAAAAATCCAGAAAGACTGCAAAGAATCACTTCCACATACTGGTGATCTGTAGCGGTACAGACACCGGTAGGGCTGTAGAAGTAAGAGGGGAGATTTTGACTCACCTAGACATCTAAGATTGTGCGCATAAGGTAGAAATAAAATCAACTCACATGACTGGCTCAAGTATTGTGAATGAAAAGAGATGCAGCAGTGAATTTATATTGTGGACTATCTTTGGGGCTGGATTCGAAGCTAGACCGAAATAAGCACATGCAAAGCCAACAGGCCATACTTTTTTAAACATGCAATGGAAAAGCCAATAAGCAGGTCATTTTATTAGGGTAATTATTTTGTATTAGTTGAGTGACTTTGGATGTCTTGCTTCTAGTTGTATTAGAAAGAAAATATTATAAACAAGCAACCTCTTGGGCTGCAACAACATGGAGCTGGAATGGCTCCTTCGTTGAACAGTCTGAATTAGCAGATTTAAGTTGTAGCCTTAAAGATGGTTGGTTATATTATGTTAGTTCTATTTGAAGGGTGAGCATATCACCCTGGATGGTATTCTGGCACCTGTGAAGTAGGGGAACTTCCCTGTCTGGAGGCCTATCTGTCGAGACAGGTTTTTAGTTTTTTTCCAGAATCCAAGGATGCAGCTGGCATGATGTGATAGGGGAGTTCATTCCAGGTTTTACGGTTGAGGTAGGGAAATGCCCTACTACCAGTTCTGGTCCAATGGATGTATGGGATGTGGGCGAGGAGCAGGCTGGCCAAAAGTAGGTGTCTTGGGGTGTTGAAGAGGCTGTGAGGTATGCCAGGCCTTGGCTATGCATTGCTTCGTAGGTGTGTGAGGAGTTTGAAAAGGGTAAGTTTGGGATTTCAAGTCAGTAGAGGTCTTTGAGGAGCTTGAATATGCATGTGAAGTATGGGATTTTTGCATGTTAGTCTTGCGGCTGCACGCTGTACAACTTGGAGCCTTTTGGTGAGTTGGGCAGTGTTGACAACATAGAGAATGTTCCCGTAGTTCATCCTGCTGGTGAGGATGGCTAACATGATGGATCTGAGGGTGTCCAGAGAGAGCCATCGGAAGATTTTTTTTTAGAAGTTTGAGCACGTGGAAGAAAGTAGTGACCATGTTGATTTGTTTCACCATGGAGCAGAGGTTAATTTGAGTCTGTGGAATCTGGTGCTGGGCACTTCGTTGTCAAAAATGGGATGTTTGTGATGAACGCAACAGTTGTTAAATAATTCTTTTTACATTAAAAATGACTAAAACCTGAAATAAGAATAGCTTGGGTGGAAGGTATAAGTCATATTTTAATATATAAAAAGTCTGAATTGTCAGTGGTAGCTCTAAGAGAGAAAGGCAGTGAGTGGTCCAAGCTGCAGTCGCCTCCTGACAAGGGCCCTGGCCCTTAATTCGCAAAATAAATAAATAAAATGAGTCATGCCCTGGAGACACTGTTGTCGATCACAATGCCGAGCTTCCTGGCCATGTTGGATGAGTGAGGAGTCAGACCGAGCTTGGTGGGCCTCCAACCCAGGGACTAGGGAGATGTGTCTTGGCCGAAGAGAATCACCTCGGTTTTTTCACTGTTAAGCTTGAAGCATTTCTTTTTCATCTAGTCGGCCGCCCAGTACATGCACCTGACGAGGTTGGCTTGGGTGGCAGAGGTGCCTTCTGATACAGAGGACGAGCAGAGTGCTGTCCGTGTAGCAGATGATGCTGAATCCATGGGAGCAGATGACAAAGGTAGTGAGGCTCTGGGAGACATCTGGCGGGGCACTGCAGAGCAGGTTGGAAGCACTAGGGAGCTAGACTGGCCATTTAGGGGCGCCCTGAGAGGAAGGAGCTCATCCATCACAGTGGCAGGCCTCAAATTCTTGTCTCCTGGAGACATTGGATGATGATGTGTAGAGGGCCGATTTCAAACACTGCAGAGAGATCAAGAAGGCAGGGAGCTGCTATGTTTCATTGCTTATGATGAGGTGGATGTCGTTAGTGGTCGCGATGAGGGCTGTATCTCTGGTGCGGTTGGGTACGAATCTGGATTCGGAGTGGACCAGGAGGTGGTTCACATTGAGGGAGTCAGCCAGGTGTTGATTCGTTTCTCCAGGACTTTAGCAGTGTATGGCAGGAGGGATATGGACCTGTAGTCAAGGTCAGGAGATCCGTTGACGGTTTATTTTTTAAGGAGCAGCAGGATAGTGGCATGTTTCCAGTGATCTGCAAAGGTAGCAGTGGAGATGGAAGAGTTGATAGTGGGTGTATGGGCAGAGCAAATGGGGGTCGAGCCCTTTGGCTAAGATGAAGATTCGACATGGATTTGATGGGGCTCCCGAGTAGTTGGTACTTCCGGTGTTGGCACTAGCCGGTCAGAGTGGTTCTGATGTCGGAGTGGAGGACTTCAAGAGTGGAAAGTTCCAATTATGGAGCGAAGATGTCCTAGATGTTGCTAATTTTGTTTGTGAAGTAGTGGGAGAGGTGTATGCAAAGTTCTTCGGATCAGATGTTGAAGTCAACTAGAGTGTTTGATTGTTCACCATCCATTTTGACAACTCTATTAGTTCTGCGTGTAACTAAATACATATTCCATTTAAAAGCAATTGCCTCAACAGAACAATTTTGTTTATTTTATGGGTTCACTGCATTATAGTTCCGAACCTACAACCACATCATGGTATAAACCTTAACCACTTGCCCTCAAAAGACTTACTGAGAGAAAGAGGAAACCCGTGGATGACAATGACAATGCATTTGGCATTACAGTGCACCGTACATGAATTTAAGGTAGAGTAAGAGAAGTTCCAAAAGTCCTCAGCAGACCACATTTTAGAGCTGCAACACAAAGCATAATGGCTAGGAAATGTAGTCTGTGCAGCATAGGGTTCACCGGCCTTTAATAAGACGACAGATCTTGGAACACTATTAGAACCCTATTGAAGACTTTTTATGGAAAGGGTTGATCAAACGTAGTGCCAGTCACAGCAATAGAAGCCATTAGGATCACTCCTTGCAACAAGAAAGGCTTTGAGAGTGGATACATTTATGATGGTTCTTAAAGAACTCTGCATGAGACAGCGAATACTGTGAGGAACGCCAGTTCAAAAAGAGGTCAGAAATGGAACTGTCCTATTGCCTCGATTTGTGCCATATATCTCTGTAAGAGGAGAAGGAAGGAGGCAGGCTGTGTAGAGCATTTTACTGGAAAATGAAGAGATAGACCTCAAAATACGTTTGCTAGATAGTGAAAAAAATGATAAAGTTACCGTCACAGTAACACTGCCACTTTCCGGTCCCAGAGACATCTAAGTTCTCACTGTTTCATTGAGAGCAATGTGCCTGATACAATAGGGACATTTAAAGCTCCTAGACCTCTTTCCTGTAAGGGAGCCTACCCTCAGCAGAGGTGTCAATCTGTATTTTGTCTCCATCTGACGGCTGACAGACAGGCATTAGTTTATACAACATGTGAAAGGGTCTATAGACTAAGAGGAATTAAGTCACCCTAACTCTATCCTTATCCAAATCCCATGTCCTAGCTCTCTCCAAGACACAACCTGAGGTTAGAATAGCGAACAGAGAGTATGCGTCAGCATGTGAGCAGTGAATGCTAAGCAAATGGGTTTGTGGAACCTCTGGGTCAAATTGTGTATTCTATTAAGATTAGGACTCAATAGCCTAATGCTAGCCGAATGTGTGCAGTTTTCCCACAAAAGGTACCCTACATGTTTCTATGACGTGTACATGCATGGAGAATACAACTGGAGATGCCTTAGCTCTGGTGGAGTGTGGCTGTACAAAGCCTGACCTGTTCAGTGTGGAAGTGATCCATTTGGCAATGGTGGCTACATTCGCAGTGGAGCTGGAATCACTGCCTACAAAAGTTACAAGTGTTCAGAATTCTGGTTCTTCTCAAGAATAGCTGTAGTGTGCATCTCACAGAAACATAGCACAGAGTTTATAGAGCTGGGGTGGCTTGAGCGTGCAGAACAAATTTAGGGTAAATATTCTGAGTTAAATGAAACTCAATCAACTCCTTGGGTTTAAACGTTTCACCAGTCCTCCGATTCACTCTGTCCAGGTGGAACTGAGTGTATGGTTTAGAGGCACCTAGGGTTTGAACACCCAGTATACTCCAAACCTTTTCAAGTTCCAAGTTTCCAGAAGAGGAGTTTCAAGTTGCAGAGTTCTTTTTTTTCAAAGAGTAACACAGCAATCAGGCCAGAAGAGCATCAAACTTCCTGGCGACCTCCAGGACATAAAATTGCACGGAAGAGAGGCAGAGATGGGCAAAGGTGATCTCATCAGTTCTCAAGTGTTCATGTTGTGTGACGGTAGGTAAGGGAGAAAGACTCCATCTCTCCTTAGAGATATGTGACCTCTTTAAGAGGGCCCACATAAGCCCTCAGAGTAGGTGCCTTGTCAAAGAAAGGAAAGTATGGGCCGTCTTAAATAGGTGACGGAGGTCCACCAACCCAAAGTGGTAAGGGGAAGCGTGCGCCATCACTCTCGTGTGCCTATTACCAGGTAGCAGAGTTGCAGAGACTCAATGTCCCACTGCGTTTAAATATAGTCAAGTCTACATTTAGTCCCAGTAACCAGCAGAGAATCACATGGAGGGACGAATCTGTCTGTCCTACAAGAGACAGACAGATAAAGAGATCTGCCTGACTAAGCTTCCCTGCTAGGTTCTGGAGTTGTTACCGCGGATTTCCCAATGACAATCCACCCACATCCATGATTTATGTAATTAGTACAGTAGTGGGATGCACAGTAGTGAAGAGAGATAGCCAGGGAAGAGGAAGAACAATTGTTACTTACCTGTAAACAGGTGGCTCTCCAGTATTGGTGTCTTTCATAGATTCACATGCTTGAATATTCCCTGTCGTCGAAGTGGGAGTCCCACAATAAATAAAATAGCAATAATGCTAAATATAATAATTATATATAATAATATATATATATACATATAATACATGAAAAGAATAGAAAACATAATAGGAATCTCAAAAAACATTCTTACATAGGAATGCATGGTAAAGAGAAAAGACCACTGTAACACGTTAGTGTCATTATGTTGGTCCAAATTACAGCCAATCAGGCGTCAGCACCCTCTAGAACCTTCTCCTCAGAAGCTTAATCCCTCAGATTTTCTACCGCACGTCCTGCGAAGGGAGTCTCCCTGAGCTCTGCTCAGTTTTTCAACTCTACTCATCTATTTCCAGTGTTTTTCACAACATGTCAAGTAAGAAGTCTTTATTTAGACCCTGCTCTTCTTGTGGGAAGCTGCGCCTTTTTGGAAAGGACCCCCATCAAAAGTGTATATATTGTTTATACCCTGATCATGAGGCTAGCAGCTGCAAGTTCTGTAGAACTTTTTCTACTAAGACTCTGAAGGACAGGGAAGGCCGCCTTCTCCTTTGGCTTCAACGTCTAAAAGACAAGGATTCAGCCCTGTCAGACGCAGAAAGTTTATCATTCAGGACTTTCTTCAGCAGCATCTAAACGTGGTAGTTTACAGGATGTTCCATCTCCTTTTCTAAAAAAGATGAAGTTAGCCTTGCCTTTAGCTTCTGTGGCGTCCTCAGCCAATCCTACCACTTTTACGCCCACGAGACCTGGCTCTCAGGCGTGTTCCGCTGCCTCTCGAGGTGTTTTCACGCCTCTTAAAGTTTTGCCGTCGACGGGAGCGTCGACGAGCGCTCCGACGACAAGAACAGCATTGGCTACATCCTCGACGACGACGCTGACGACAACATCAGCTTTTTCTTAGTCTCGACGATCTCGCCGACAGCTTCCTCGTCGACGAGGGTTTCCTTGCCTTCCAAGCCAGTTCCGTCGACGATTCCCATTTCCTTGTCGACGAAGAAGAAAGAATCCTCGTCGACGAACGTCTTCAAAAAGTCCTCATTGTCATCGACGACTCCGTCGACTAAGAACTCGTCGACGAAGATACCGTCGACCAAAGACTCGTCGACCAAGACACCGTCGACCAAAGACTCGTCAACGAAGACAACGTCGAATAAAGCCTCATCAACGAAGACTCAGTCTACGGAGGCTACACTGGCGTCGACGACCGTTCCGTCGACGATTGCTTCGTCGACGGCCGCGTCTACAGCTCGACCATCGACAGTGGCCCCGACAACGATTCCGTTGACGGCCGTACCGTCGACGATGATTTCTCCGAAACCATCTTCGTCGACTTAGCAAGCCAGTTTCTTCGGCGTTATCGACGACTGCACCGTCGACGGCGGCACCGACTTCCTTTGCCACGTTACCGTTAGTACCTTTGAAAACTTCAGAATCTTCTCATCGTCGCGACAAGATTCCGTGTCACCAGCTCTCTGATCCTGAGACGCAACCACCTTCTCCAATGTTTGCCACTACATCTGAGCCTGACACTGACTCAGAACAAGAAGGGAATACCTTTGGAGCGGCACAAAGTCTGACTTAATCATTAAGTGTCAAGACTCAGATTCAGATGCAGGTGACGGTCTTCTATCCAGCGAGGATTACATGACCACCATAGACCTTCAGGACGCATACTTTCATCTCCCTATTATCCAACAACATCGCCAGTAGCTGCGGTTCAGTGTGGGACCAATGCACTTTCAGTTCAAAGTACTACCCTTCGGGCTGCGTTCAGCTCCTCGAGTGTTCACGAAGGTACTGGCTCCTGTGGTGGCTCACCTGCGTCTCCAAGGCATGCAAATCTTTCCATATCTGGACGATTGCCTTCTGAAGTCTCAATCCCACCATCAGCTACATCAGGACACTCGCCTTTGCCAGCAGGTGTTTCAGTCCCTGGGGTTGACCATCAACATTGAAAAGTCGCAGTTTACACCTCTGCAGACCAGATCCTTTCTGGGAGCGATCCTAGATACGAAGCTCTCCAAAGCGTTCATCTCCCACGAACAACGTCTCAAAATCCTTCGTTTGGTCACCCTCATTCGAAGAAAACCGTCCATTTCTGTTCGGACGTTAAAGTAATTCTTGGGAATGGCTTCATCGTACATTGCACTGATCCCAAATTGCAGGTTGCAAACCCGTCCCATTCAGGAAGAACTGGACTTATAATGGCGTCAGGTCTCCGGCTCCTTCAACGACCTTGTCACAGTGACACCCCGCAAGCGAAGGAGCTTGCTTTGGTGGGCGCAATTTTCAAATCTGGAAATGGGAACGTCCTTTCTTGTTCACGCACCAGATCTCACGCTCACGACAGATGCCTCCCTGGAGGGGTGGGGCGCTCATCTCCAGGGCCTATCCATCAAGGGCAAGTGGACTCCGCCCCAGCGCAAGTGGCATATCAACAGGCTAGAATTAATGGCAATCTTCCTTGCGCTCAAATCATTGCTCCCAATAGTTCACGGGGAGTCAGTGCTAATCCAAACAGACAATACCACCAGTATGCACTACGTGAACAAACAAGGGGGAACCAAGTCCCCTCATCCGTCTCACTTGGCTCAGTCGATCTGGGATTGGGCTCTCCGCCAACAGATCACCTTGACAGCTGTCCACCTTCCAGGTGTGTCCAACATTTTGGCGGACTCTCTGAGCAGGTCCACCTCCTCAACGCAGGAATGGGAACTACACCAGCCGACTCTGGATCATGTCTTTCTCCAGTGGGGTCACCCAGATCTAGACCTCTTTGCAACACCTGAGAATCGGAAATGCCCGTCTTATGCAAGTTGGCATCCCCACCCCGGAGCGTGCAGGAATGCCCTTTTGATAGACTGGTGCGGTCTATTCGCATACGCTTTTCCGCCGATTCCGCTAATACCGCGGGTGCTGTGGAAAATGGGGAGACAACCTTGCCACATCCTGCTGATCGCACCTCGTTGGCCGAGGCAGGCATGGTTTTCAGAACTGCTTCTGTTGTCCCAATGCGAGCCCATTCTTCTGCGTCCTCGTCCAGACCTACTATCGATGGACAGGGGTCTAGTGTGCCATCCGGATCCCTCCACGCTGCAATTGTGGGCATAGAACCTGAGTACCTTGAATTCGCAGATTTGAACTTATCTCAGGAATGCAGAGACATTCTGGCTCAAGCTAGGGCTCCGTCTACCATCAAGACTTATAAACTCAAGTGGAAGAGATTCTGCCATTGGTGAGTCTCAGCCAATGTCCATCCCATTCATTCCACTCCAGAGCAGCTTCTTCCATTCTTCTTAAGCCTTGGTCAGTCAGGACAAACAATCCTGCGATTCGCAATTACAAAATCGCAAAATGGAATGCATGAAACTGTGTTTAACACTTCTGTGATTCTTGGGGGATCGCAAATGATCTACCTCATGAATATTAATGAGGTAGGTCGCAATTTGTGACCCCCTAGCAAGCGCAAAATCACAGGGATGGTGAACTGCTGGCGACAGCCGACCTCCATGTAAGGGACTGCTTTTAAATAAAGCAATTTTTGTTGTTGTAAAGTAGCCCATTCTCCTTAAAGGAAAACGGGATGCTTTACAACAGAGAAAATTAAAACTTTTCCTTTCATTTTCTCAGAGCAGGTGGACCACTGACTGCTCTTAGAAAATTAATTTACAGACATTCACAAAGGGGATGGGGTCCCTTGGGGACCCATTCTCAACTGCGAATTGGTTACCACCTACTTGAAGTAGGTGGAAAAATGCGAATATATTGCGACCGCAGTTCAGTGGCAAAACATTCATGCATACCGATGCGATTTGGGATTAGGAAGGGCCCCTTCCTAATAGCGAATTGCAAACACATTTTGCGATTCGGTAGAGTTTGCTGCATCGGAAGAGCATTTTTTGCATCTGGCCCAAAATCTTCCTCACCTGTGGAAAAAGTCACACTTTCTCACAAGAGCTACCTCTTTCCCTATAGGAGATACCGTCTCAGAGCAGATTGCGCTGTTTCCAGAGACAAATAATGGGCTGTCTTGGCTGACTAATATTTTTTATCCTGAGGCTTTCAAACACTTCTCTCTGAATGTGGCTTTTTCTCACACCTTCTGAGCCTGCTTGAGGACCGAGGGTCAGTGATGAACAGCAGCTTTGGTGTAACAGCCAAGCCAAACCTGAGCACAGATGCTCTCATTTTCTGGTGCGGAAGTCAGACTTTTCATTGTCAGATATATATCGGAAAAGTAAGTGTATATGGAGGTAAGAACTGTAAATCTATATACAGTGAATCTCTTACTAATATATGCTTATCTTGAGGATATCGTGATAATTGATGTTCTGGAGTCGACAATGCTGCAGGTCAATATTTTGTTCCTCGATATTCAGGCTTGCAACTTCCCAACGCCCATGTTGGGGTCTTCAGACCAGACCTTACAGTCAAGTTAACTTCACTCAGCCTGTTCATTGAGGATTCAAAGGCAAATGCAAACTGAAAGTTGTTCTGCATCCTGAGATCAGAACCCCCAACTCTTTCAACGTAGAAGTCTTTACGCTTAGGGCTACTAGCTTGTGCTAAATGGAGATGTGTTCAATGTAACAGAACGTCATGGTGTTTAAACTTTCAGGAGCTTTGAAGTGGTTATATTTCTATTTGTACTTCTAATCAAAAAAGGGGGGGAGGGGGGATCACTTGTCCTGTATAACCTGGGTACAGTTCTAACTGGAATGACCCTTGGTAAAAGACCCTCATACACGTGTAGCAATGATGGTATGGGCGGTATATGTTGGTTCTCTGCCTTCGTTTACACGTCTGTGCAGAATCATCGGGTCAGTTGGTATGCACCCTCCACCTGGAGGAGAACACCCTAGGTTAAAAACAGTAGTGATTAGTGATAGTGGGTGATGTGTGGGTGAATTTTTTAAAAAGCAATCCAATCATGCCAGGAAAAATACAATGTTATTGTCCGGGATTGAATTGTGGGTTGAGGATATGGCAGAATACGTTTTTAGAAGTAATTAGGATTCATACATATGCCATCCTCTGGTGTTTAAACAATGGTCGACATGTTTCAGCCTTGTGTCGCCTAAAAAGGTCGGTTCGGCTTTCTTCAGGACCAGGTGAGTTCTGTGCAGAGAGTGACGTATGTCTACTCTTTAATGAAGGTCAAAATTGGACCTGTGGGTGAGACAACAAATAGTTTCTAGGGTGCGGGTCAAAGGGATGTGTGCGTTATTCAAACAATATTCATAAAAATGCTTGCTTAATGATAAAGGTTTTAGCTAAATGCACCACAACTTCATAACGATCCCGCTTCCTCTATGCGATCTTACCTTAGTGGAGGATATCTGAAAGCATGTTTTTTGATCCAAGAGAACTCCAAAAAGCGTATGCTAATCATAAAACTCAAGAGTTATTTTGACTTCTTACAACATGTCATAAGAGGTTCTCTATCCCATTCTTTGTTTGTTTGTCAGGATGAGTATGTGGTTGATGACCCCTCTAAGCAGGAAGTCTCACAGCGAAGCCTTACTCATTAACACCTTTTAAAGCATTTTTATGAATATTGTTTGAATAACGCACACATCCCTTTGACCCGCACCCTAGAAACTATTTGTTGTCTCACCCACAGGTCCAATTTTGACCTTCATTAAAGAGTAGACATACGTCACTCTCTGCACAGAACTCACCTGGTCCTGAAGAAAGCCGAACCGACCTTTTTAGGCGACACAAGGCTGAAACATGTCGACCATTGTTTAAACACCAGAGGATGGAATATGTATGAATCCTAATTACTTCTAAAAACGTATTCTGCCATATCCTCAACCCACAATTCAATCCCGGACAATAAAATTGTATTTTTCCTGGCATGATTGGATTGCTTTTTAAAAAATTCACCCACACATCACCCACTATCACTAATCACTACTGTTTTTAACCTAGGGTGTTCTCCTCCAGGTGGAGGGTGCATACCAACTGACCCCATGATTCTGCACAGACGTGTAAACGAAGGCGGAGAACCAACATATACCGCCCATACCATCATTGCTACACGTGTATGAGGGTCTTTTACCAAGGGTCATTCCAGTTAGAACTGTACCCAGGTTATACAGGACAAGTGATCCCCCCTCCCCCCCTTTTTTGATTAGAAGTACTTGAAGCCAAGGAACTTGGTGGGATCACAAGCATTCCTTCTCCCCATCTTTTGATTGCTATATATTTCTATTTGAACATAAGTGTGTTTCATAAGTATGAATTAAAAAAAGAAGAAGCAGAGACTGAAGCTGAATAAGGCTCAAACCCATCAAAGTGGCAGGACTCTGAATGATTGCCTTATCACTTGCTCCTTTGCAATTTTGCTCATAACTAGCTTCCCCTTTCGGGACAATATGTTCTTGTCGACGTTGAACTGAATTCTACTACTCTCACACTCTATACCGTACAATACAGTCTGGAGTATTTATTACTGCATGCCAAAAAGTAAGTACAAACAACAAGTACTCTGAAGTGGTTTTAAGGCGCTGCACACAGAAAATGAAAACCTGAAAAATAAAAAGCTAGCGCTCTAACCATAAGCAAAATACACTGCTGTAATGCCCTTAGTACAGACAAGCTAAAAGCTAAATCAATTCAAATTAGCAAAAAGTGTGCAAAACTTACTCAAGAAATTAGAAACATTTTCCATGCTAAACTGGTGTTCTGTACTCTTCCCTCATTCACAGTGGAACAGAAATGACCAATTAAATTCCCCTGCCTGGTCCACAAAGCATAGGGACTTTGGGCCAGATGTGAAAGCTTTTTCCAGGTCAAAAACGACCCAATTCACAGAATTAGGCTGTTTGCAACCAGAAAAATCAATTTTCTAATGGAAATTATTTGCAGCCCGATTCATCATCGGCATGTTTTGAGAGTCTGTAATAGCGAATAATAAGGAATCGCTATTACAGACTCGCAAAATGGGATTCATGTAGGAATCGCTAAATAAATTGCGATTCCTACACATTCCTTATTTGCGATTAGCTAATTGCTAATCGCAAATAAGGAATAACTCCCCATTCATTCCTATGGGCCTAAAGGCCCATAGGAATGAATGGGGAGTTATTCCTTATTTGCGATTAGCAATTTGCTAATCGCAAATAAGGATGCGATTTCAAGGGTGCCAGGGGTGTCCAAAGGACACCCTGTAGCACCTCTGAAATGTAATGTACATTGGTGTTGCGCACACACATGTCCAAAGGACATGTGTGTGTGTAACATGCAACTTAGAAAAATGCATTTAAATGCATTTTTCTAAGTTTTCGCTATTTACCACGAGGTTTGACCTCGCGGTAAATAGCGGCCAAATATTGCGAATTCGCAAATTAAAAATGGTTGATGAATTGCAGTTAAGGAATCTCAAATAGAGATTCCTTAAATGCAATTCCTCGCAAATATGCGATTTCGCAATTACCAATTTTTGCATTTGGGATGATGAATCCCAAATGCAAAAATTGCGCTCGCAAAGGGCCAGATTCTCAGAATCTGGCACTTTGCGAGCGCAATTTCCTTTCATGAATCTGGCCGTATATTCGGTAACTTGTTACCGAATCGCAATTTGAATTTGCAATTCGGTATTTGTAAGGGGCATGCTTGGGCTTCCTTTCCAAATACCGAATCGGTATGGCATGTATTTACTGTTTTGTGAGCAAATTCCGGTCACAAAACAGTAATACTTTACCACCATTTTAAAAGTGGTGGGAACACATTTACAAATGGGAAGAGGTCCCAACCCAAGTGCAGGCAGTGGTCTCATGGACCACTGCGTACTCGTAAAAAATTTAACTTCAAAGTTTCCCTTATTTCTTTTGAACACATCCAGTTTTCCTTTTAAAAAAATGGGCTGCATAAAAAAAAAGATTTATTAGAAAGCGATTACAGACATGGCGATCTGCTGACTTCAGCAGATCACAATCCCTGTGATGGCTGAGATTCCTAATGGGTCACAAATTGCGACCTACCTCATTAATATTCAACAATTAGGTCAATTTACGACCTACTAGGAATCTCTATTTGGGAATAAAGCATTTCGTACAGTAGGAATACTGATCTCCTAAACACATTTCAAAGTTAATCGCAATTAGGAAATCAGTATTCCTAATGTTAGTATATCTGGTCCCTTTTCCCCACTGACCTATGCAAAGGGTAACCTGTGGTGCCAATCTGAAAACGGAACCCCAGTCTGTAAATACAAACATACAGCCCCTGGCAGCAGGCACCCTCAAGTCAAGATGCAAAGTCCTGGAACACACTATCCCAGACTTAGATCTCAAGTGATCACTAAAAGGGCTAGAAAATTATTTAATCATTCTTATGACGAAATTCCATTTACCTACCTTACTGTATCACTAAGTTCCTTCTAAAATGAATTCATTTATGACTCTGTACACTGGGACTTTGCTAACCAGGCCCCCAATTCATGGGCTCAGTCCTCAAAAACATGTCAAAATACTCTAAATTGGCATATTTAACTTACCTGTCAATTTCTAGTACAGTGCTTCCCAAAAGATTTTACAACCACAGGCCATTTTTTAGCATGACAAACTTTTGCGAGCCACTTAGCTTTGACATGCGGCGGGTGATTTTTTAATGTAACTAAACCATTATGTGGTAGTGCACTGACAATTACAGACAGCACATTTTCCACTGTAAAGGCCACTAAAAATGTGCACAGACATACAATTTTACTGATAAAACTATATCAGATACAAATGGTAATGTGTAGAAATCGGGTTTTAGGGGAATATTTATCATTTGTGCATCACCAAGAAAAAGTGTCTTGATTCGTTTTGATCCTATTAAAATCTTTGTTCTCATCACTTCAGAATTACAAACAAATGTGCTTTATTTTTGCTTTCTGAACTGTCACATGTGTACAGTTCATTTACAGGTATTTACATTTTGGTGAGTGTTACAAAAAATGACATCCTACAGCCTTTTCCATCACACACGCTTGCAAGGTTTTATATAATTCACTTTACTTTTCCTTCTCTCATTGCAAAGTGAGAGATGTTTGTAAATACCAATCCAATCCCCATGTTGAAAAACCTAATCATCAATCAGTCCAAAGACACAGCAAGGCAATTGGCCACTGTCGATTCAAGTCAAGATTCACTTTGTTCAATTTAACTCAGTAAATCATAAAAGCATATACAATAAATCCATAATTTGTTAAAATCTGTGGGACACAAAACACCTAATTCACCGGGAGGAATGAAACACCCCGGCAGAAAACTATGATACATAAAAAAAATGTATTTATCTAAAAGTTGCTGATATAACAAAGCAGGCCTCGCTTGAGTAAAACCCAGTGGCACAAGTAAAAGCCGCATATACTTGTAACGCATAATACATTTTGGACAAATAAAAACAATACGTCAAGTGTCGGGTGCAGTAACTATTTCACATGTGCAAATTGCAGGTTAGAACGTTTGTGCCAATTGACTATCAGCTGGGGGAACACATTTAAAAGGAAATAAGTTAAGTCGCCTATGTAAAACCGGCATATCCACAGTTAAATATAATTCATATTTGCATGATATTTTAGCCATTGGATAATGGATGAATGTGCTTTTCGCTAATGACCAAAAACCTGACATGCCTCTTCGACCCACCAAAAATCAGCTTTAGAAATTTGTTCTGGATGTGTAAACACATTCGGCCTGCCAAGATCCCCCAGAATACCTTTAATATATTGCACCCAAAGAATCTGATGGTACTGTTCCAATCCCAAAAAATCTTTCAAAATCCTTCTGTTAAATTACAAATCATCTTTTAACCATACAGAAAACTACAGCAGTACCTGGCGGATTTGTACGTAATCAGCAATAAACCCTACATCCAACTCTTAATGCACAATCTCTGAAGGTACCTTTAACTGAAGCGCAGCAAACGTGACAGGGTACAGAATGTAAAGTCATCTTTATTTATTGCTTAGACTTTCACGAGCCACCAAAAACAGGCTCACTTACAGTGAGGAAAACATCCTTTTATATAATACAAAGTAACCCAGGGTCTGTAAATTAAACGTCACTAGTGGAATGCAGCACACATTGTGCAACCACTGGAGCGACAGTGCAAAACATGACTGCAGGCCTTCCATCAGTAACCTGGCTGTGCAGGTTTAATCTGTAAATTTGACCTGTCAAATTAACCCCTTTAGACAGGCCTATATCTACCTTGAAAATATTAGTAAGTCACATCTAGGTAGGCCTTGATATCCAGTAAGGCATGTTGCATGGTGTTTCGAAGTAGGACATGTAAAAGCTTTATGTAAAAATGTATTTACACTGATGAGGTCCAAAAGCTATTTTCACTGTTCCATAGGAAAACATTGGATTCCAACTAGGAAACAGCTCAAAAGTAAATTCTTAGACTTTTTAAAGTATTTTTTACACGTCCATATTATTGGTAAAATCGGATTTGTCCTAAGTACTTAAGAAAATATACTATTAAAAAGTCACATTTTGCCTGCCTAAAGCCTCTAGAAGCCTATACCCAGCATGGAACGTAAAACATAAATAATCATGCAACATGGTGTTTTGACATTTGGATGCTCCATTTCCCCTAGAGAAAAGGCAATTGCAGGCCATTTCTCACAAATGTTCTCTTCTTACCATACGCATTGGCACAATCCTGCACCTGCCCACACTGGCTCTAATGCATCATCAGCACGCGCCCAGTCTTGTCTAGTGACACACAGCTGCCAAGTGGGACCACAGAGTCGCTGCACTGGGACTTATTAGAGCCATTAAACCTTGGAACCAAAGACATCTGTGGCTATGCACCCCAGTTCTCATCTGCATCATCCTGCCCATTATCTATCTGTAGTTTTAGTTAAAAATGCAGCAAATGCTGATTTGGAGAAATCCAAATATTTCAATAATTGAACACCAATCCCAATATACAGCATCCCTTGCTGTATAAACATTGAGACCAAAACACAGCTCTGCTGGTGTGTCTGAATCTTTCAAGGTGGCACATTTGGTAGTTCACACTAGAGATCTAAGCACAACTCTGTCAATGGCCCTCACCTCGAACAAAGTACACCAGTTTACTCCATTAACCCCTTGGCCGCGGCGCGAATTTCACCACGGAGCGGGGGTGAGCGCTGCGCTGCCATGCTCATGACGGAACCACGCCGTCATGAGTAACGGGGTGTGTGTGCTCATGACGGCGCGATTAGGTCATGGCCCCGCCCGCTCATTAATTCGCCCGCACAGGTAGGGAATTAATGCCGCGTGGGCGGAGCGGCAGTCACATGACAGCACCACGCAGTCATGAGCACACGCTGCCCGTGGCTCATGACCGCATGGTTCTGTCATAAGCAGGCAAGGGGTTAATGAATCCCAAAATATATATATACATATATACACACTCACCTTCTGGCAGTATCCAGTGTGAAGGTACAGTTAGGACCTAGTTTCCATAGGAAAAGCATTGTTTTGTTTTTCTAATAACTTTGGCGTAGTTGAATCTTCCCGAAATTTTCAAAACTAGTTTGCCACTAATTGCAGTTGCTGTCCAGAGAATTTCTGGGTGATTCATCAAGCAGAGGCCCAGAACTAAAGGGGGGGGGGGCGAATACACGTTTTTTCAATGAAATGTTCCATAGGGATTTTAGACACGACTACAGCCCAAACAACTGAAAGGAATTACACTACATTTCGTAGAAAGCTAGATCTTCATCCAGAAAGAGTGTGTTTTGTAATTTGGTGTAAATCTGTTCACTATTTTGGAGTTATTAAAGAAAAATGATGAATGGATATCTAGAGATGCGGATTCACCGCAGTGGATCAACTGATCCACGTGCCAACAGCAATGCTGTGAATGGCTGGCCACAATCTGAGAGAAAAGTTGTGGCTGCCATTTTGTGAATTTGGGCACAGGTATATAAGGGGTCAGGATATAGGTATCCTGACCCCATGGGACTGAGAGGTCTGTGAGGACCCCTCATGGGCTGGAAACAGTCCAAAAATGTATTTTTGATGCACTTGTGAGGATCCGCTGATCCATCATGGTGCTCAGCACGGTTCCCAGTGTTAATGTTAATGCCATTTATAACACGCCCGAATCCCCCCATGAAGGATCCCGGATCCAGTCTCCTATTTAAAAACACATACACACACTCACAGACTCACTCACACTCTCTCATACCCATATAACCACTCACACACTCATACAGTCACTGATCCATCCTGTGATCCAGAGAATGACTCAGACATCCATAAAGCTGCTCACACACCCACTCAAAGACATAGAAACGACTCACCCCCCATATATATGCACTCATATAGCCACTTGCACACTAACTAACAGTACAGGTAACCTATCATATCCACTCACAGACCCACACAGGCTCTCACACACCCACTCACACACCCATACAGTTCTTGACATACCCATCTAAAGGCCCAGCCATCCACTTGCACACCCACTCACATACCTAGCACATACACACACACACTTACACAACCACTCACACACCCATACAGCCAGTCACACACCCGGTGCTAAACCTAAACTACACAGGCATCCATTTACACACTCATACAGCCACTCATACACCTACCTACAGACCTACAGACCCAGGAATCTACTCCAATACCCACCCACTCACACACCCAGCACATACACCCAGCACATACTCACACACTTACACACTCACACACCCATACAGCCATTCAGAGACCCAGAAAACCACCTGCACACCCCTTAACACACCCAACAGCCAGTCACACACCCACTTACAGACCCAGAGAACCACTCACACATCCACTCACAGACCCACCCACTCACAGAGCCAGGCAATCACACGTCCACTCAAAGACACACACACACACACACATGCATTCATTCACACACACACATACACACTTATACAGCCAGTCGCATACCTACTCACAGACCCACACAGCCATTTACATATCCACTCACACACCCACCACACACACACACACATTCACATACACCCATACAGGCAGGCCCACACCCATTCAGAGACCCAGAAAGCTGTTCGAACACCCATACAGCCACTCATACACCCTGTTACAGACCCAGAGAGCCACTCACACACCCTGTTGCAGACCCAGAGAGCCACTCACACACCCATTCACAAACACACACAAGCACTAACACACCCACTCACACACCTGCTATACTCACACACCGTTACACACCACCCAGTCAAGTCAAGTCAATTTTTATTGTATAAAATTATTAAAAATCATTACAAAATGCATCTAGATCAACTTGGGACATAAAACACATTTTAAAATATTGGCAATTAAAACTATTTGTAAGTGGCAAGTAAGAGTCAGTAATTTCAGCTTGGTGGTATAATTCCAAGGTCAGCTTGCTGTAGGAGAGATTGGGCTTTCATCATATATTTGACCCCTCTGCAGGCCAGCATAGGACATGATCCATCTAGCCATTGGATTACGGCTTGCCTACAAGTCCGAATATTCAATTTGTTAAAAATGTTCTTTAAAAGCCGTCTTCTCAAGTCCTTAAGTGCCGGGCACACACATAGTAAGTGCGGTAATGTTTCATTTCGATATCCGCATAGGCGACAATGGGGGTCGGTGTGGCAGTTTTTCCAGGCCGGTAGCAGGTCCTTTGAGAACTGTAGACCTAATCGATGTTTTATATATCTTTGTTTTAACGAATTGTTAAAGTGACTTTCTAGGTAGGACTGCGGTTTTATCCCGGTATATGAATTTATCACGGTCCACCCATGTCGTCTTTTTGCGGTAATTATCTTGTCTTCCAGATAGGATTCCCATTTAACCGCATTATTTACAATTTTATCAAAAGTGGATCTGTCTGGATTCATGACCCAGGATTCTTCACTTCCTATGCAGGTTAGTGATTGTGACAGGTAGCCTCCCCAACTGTTTGGAACTTGCTGTTTCTGTTGAGTTTCAATTTCTTTCCAGCACAGGTTGTCCAATGTATTGGCTTCCGACGTGCGTATTTTATGGCAAAGTTTCACAAAGGTTCCCATACTGCGAAATTTTTGATTTAGAAGGCCAAATTCCAGGCGAACCTGCGCCGGAGCTGATGATTTTGGAAGGTTTAGTACTGCCTTGTATACTTTTGTTTGTAGGCTGTTTAACAGCCCGGCTTCTTTGCCACACCAGGTGGCCAGTGCGTATGATAAGGATGGCAGGGTTTGAGCTTTGATCACTTTCAGCAGGTGTGAATAATTTGGACAACTCCGTTTTTTTTGTAATTGCCGGTATGCATAGATCAGAGACTGTGTTTTTGCTTTTAGCTCGGTTTTATGTTCTTTGTTCGTCGGCCCTTGCCCCAATTTCAAACCTAAGTATTTGTATGAAGTTTCCTCCTTTATTGGGGTGCTATTTGCATACCATTTGAATATTTGCTTTTTAGGATCCACAATGCGGACAATCTTAGTTTTTTCTTTATTCAGTTCCAAGCATTCGTGCTCCAAGTAGGTTGTCAAATTATTGATCGATCTTTGCAACCCTATTGGGGTTTGGCTCAGAACAACAATATCGTCTGCATACTGCAGGAAGGGAATTGGGATTTTTGACATGTGGGGTGGATGGCATTCCCCAATCTCCATGTGGTTGACAATATCTGCCATGTACAAGTTGAATAAACTTGGGGCCAGTACACAGCCTTGTTTTAGGCCCTGTTGTGTTCTTATTTCGGCCGTTACGCTGCTACCGTCTCCCAGTTTTACTCGAGCCCAGGTGTTGCTGTGCAGTACTATGATTGCCTCCAATAACTTCTTCGGGATACCCCATGATCTTAATTTTTCCCAAAGCCGGGATCTATTCACTTTATCAAAAGCTGCTCGAAGGTCTATAAAGCAAGCATAAAGTCTCGTCCCCCTTTTTGCAGCTTTTTCCTTCAGGAGCGCCAGGGTTGTCAGGTTTGTCAATGTACCTGTCCTTGGCCGGAAACCAGTTTGGAACATTGGTATTATGTTCGTATCTTCCATCCAGTCCTGAAGGAGTGATAATAGGCATGATCCATATAGTTTTGCCTCAACATCCGTTAGCGATATCAGCCTGTAGTTCCCCGGCTCGTTGTGATCACCGTGTTTAAAAATGGGGTGAATTATGCTCCCATTCCAGGATCTTGGTGGCTTGTTCTGGTTATAGATTGCATTGAAGAGTGGAGTTAAATATTCTGCCCAAAATTCAGGCGAATATTTAAAAATAGCATTTGGGAGCCCGTTTGGACCCGCTGCACCATCTTTTTTCAGGCGTTTTATTTTGTCTTTAAGCTGGTCTGTTGTTACTAGGGTGTCGGTCACAGCATTCACTATTTTTTCTGATTTACTAAACTGTGAATTTTTGGGGTTGTTCTCGTTTCCACTACCCAACGATTGCTTCAGCTTGTCTCCTGGAGCATTAACTCCTTTTCCCAGCAAATTTTCTGCATGCTCGCAGTTTCTAGTGCATACTTTGCACTCCGGATTACAGTGCCTTTTTTCACCTCCCGTCCTGTCGCTGAACATGTTTTCAACGTGCTGGGTCCATATACTTTCTCCAATACCTGCCTCCTGTTTTAGAGTATTCCCCCTTGTCAGTTTATTGATAATACCCCAAAATGTGCTGGCATTTTTATGTTTACTTGCTATTAGTAAGTTAGTCCAGATTTCCTCATGGTACAGTGTTTTTGCGCTCCTTAGCATGATCTTATATTTTTTTCGCATAACTTTCAATTCCGATTTATTTGATTTTTTCCCATTTTTTATCAATGATGCCTGCTTGCGGACTTCGCGTGCATTTTTTCTTTTTTCTTCCCTCAGGGTAGTAGTGTACCAAGGCTTTTTGCCAGTGTTGAATCTTATTGGGTTTTGATTTGTACGTGGGGGATTATTTGTTACTGCTTCGCATAGATGTTCCCATGTTTTTACCAGATTTCCTTTTTCTTCCGGTGTTAAGCTAAGCAGTTCGTTTTTGATTTTATCCATTATTGGTTTTATATCCTTTCCTCTCCATTTTAGTTTACGTAGATTACATTTTTCAGTATACTGGATGATGGTATTTTGTTTTTCCGTCTTGGTAACCAACATTATCATTTTGGTAATTAGAGGGAAATGATCACTTTCCACACGTTGCTCCACTGAAAAATCACTCACCGTTGGTAACAAGCTGTTGCTCAATATTGTGAAGTCTATTGTTGACTTTCGGTTACCGCTTAGAAAGGTTATAGGTATACCACTATTCCCACTGACTTCCTTATTTAGAATAAAAAGGCCCAGTTCTTCAAGAGCTTGCATTATCTTGTCATCTTTTGTTAGGTTGCTATTAAAATCACCTGATATAATCATGGAATACGTCTCATGAGTGAGTTGCAAGGCCCTGATCAATGTGAGTAGAGTAATCAGTTTTTCGTTTTTTTCCTTCTTTTCCGGATGAACATAAACGTTGAGCAGTAGTAGATTTCAAGAGCCTGTGCCAGCGACCGATTTCACCGTGAGTTTTATTACTTGTATCCATTTAACCATAGTATCTACTTCTTCAGTATGCCATCTGTGTTGTTGGGCGATATACGTTGATAAGCCTCCTCTAGGATGACCAAAGTTAGAGGGTTTTTCGGCGAGGACGTGAAATTCGATGTATCCCGGGATGGAGATTTGGTGTAGGTTCCAGGTTTCTTGTAGTAGTATTAAGTCGTGTTGATCCAAGAAATTTGCAGTTTCGTGGTCATGGCACAAGCTGCTGAAACCATGTACGTTCCAGGAACAGAGGCTGATCGTGTGCGGATTTGCAGCAATGGATTTCTCTTGATTATCAGCTGTTGACCGTGGGTGTAACATGGTATCTTTTTCTAAATGTCTCGTCTTGTTAGGAGCATTTTTTGCTCAAAGCCGAAGCCACCCAAGTCCAATCTGTTGCCTGTTCACGGGTGCCTCTTTGTGCCGCTGCATTTTCTTGTCTATTTTGTAGTGTATTTTTTTGCGGAGAAACCCCACACGCTCCTTTTAAACATGATTTTTGGATGTTCCCCTCAGCCTTTGTCTTTTTACATAAGGTTAAAGTTTTTAAAAGTGGAAAAGGATATTTTTTCCGATCGTCTCGCCTCAGTGTAATGCCCCAGGCTTCAAATGACGAACTCATTTCAAGTATTCTATCAACTATTTCTTTAGTTGACCAGGTGGTTAAGGACTCTTCTACCTCTGACATATTTTTGGTGCACCTAAATTCTACTGACAAGAGATCTTGAGATTCTATGTCATTCAATTCTGGAATTTCTCTTAATAGCCTCATTATGTTACCTCTATTCAGAAAATCCTGTGGTCCTGATGTCTGGTATTCCGGTATAAATGTCAGTTTATTATTTATTTCTGCTTGTAATTGTGAGCTCGTTTTAGCTTGTGTGTCTTCTTCTGGGTTTGAATTTACTGTTGTTTCCCCTTTTGTAATTATTCTTCTCCCTTGACTTAATGTTTTTATTATTAGATCTTCGAATGGACCGTCTGTTCTTCTCAGATAGGTGGTTGGTTCGTTAGTCCTGTCCGTATTTTTATCAATGATCGGGTTTTGTGGTATATGTATGCACCTTGTTTGTTTGTTTGGTTGGTAAGTACTGCAGATTCGTCCATCTTCGTTTAAATTTATTTTTATTGGTGTTCTTTTGTTTTCCTTTTCATCTGCTCTTTTTATAGGTTGACTTTGCTTGTATTTATCTGTTATGTTTTGTTCGATATCCACGAAGATTGGGCCATTTTGATGCCTTAATTCCTGGTTTGTTGATTTGACCTGGAGTGATTGCGTTTCATCTGTCTGGTGGATCATTACTGTGTGATTTACACTAACTTCATTATTTAAGACCCTTTAATCAGACTCCTCTTTCATCTTATCTTTATCCTGAGTTCTTGGGGAGTTTTCTTTTTTCTTTATTTGACTTTTCGGTTGTGTAATCAATTGTATATGGTTTGGTTTTGAGGAGGTTTGGAGGGGTGAAGATTCTATACTCAGGATGGTCCCATTCACAGCATTTAACTGGTTTGGTTGGACCGGGGGCGTGTTGATGTGTTTTGATGCAATTACTTCAGGTGCTGGTTTCTGTTTCCTATTAGCGGTGTGATGAAAGATTGGATAGCTATTAATATCTATTGATGGTTGGAATTTAAGTTGAACCCTCCCTTTCCTTGCGCGCTTCCTTTGTCTTTTTGTTAGCTTTTCTTTAGACTGGGTCATTACGTGTTGTGCTTCCTCTTTTTGACCTAGATCATTGTCAGGTTTTTCTTTACACTGCTTACTTATTTCTTCTTCTACATAGCTGTTTTGAGTGGAATCTCTTACTATGAGTTGGCTTCCAATTCCCACATCTGATTTTATTGACTCAATGTTACTCAGAGTTTTGGAGTTATGTTTTATGTCCATTGATGACTGGACCGCCCTTAGTATGTCATTTAATATTAATGGTAAATTTGACATATTATCCACTAGTTTACCACAAACACAGCTTGGCTGGATAATCTCTGTGCAAGGTCCCTTATCAGCTCTCCCTTGAAGTAGGGTTGCCATGTGGTCCAGCCTGTTGTTTATACCAGAGATATGGCTCGCTATGAGATTTATTAAATCGATTTGAACGTCCATTTTATCCGACTGGAAGTTCAGAGCTTTGATTGCCTGCTCTAAGGTGTTTAGAAGTGTTTTACTCCATGAGGTCTTGTCTTCTTCTTTGGGCGATGTTTCCTGGACATCTAAATCTTCGTCTGTCCTGCTCATTGAAGATATCGTAATTGGAGATTCCAGGTTTAGAATGTTGTTGCTCCCTCCTATATTTTTATTTCGATCTTTGTCCCATTCATGGGGGTTGACATTTTGGTGTAAAGGTGTAGATTCCAGTCTTCCGTTACACCCTGGTCCGTTTATCACAAGATCTTGAGATCTGAAGATGTCATGTGTACCTTGGCTGGGTTTTAGATGAACTTGTAACTGGGGTTGGTTGATGTTTTCCGTTCCTGATTGTATGTCCAAGCTTATGTCGTCAGGTAGGGAGAAGGAAGTTGGCCATGAGTCTTCCTGTGCGGCAGTTTGACCCGCTACTGATTTATTCCTTGGTATTATTTCTTCGGCTTTGCCCTGGTCCGTGGACTTTATTTCCTTATCACTTTCATGAGATTGTGAAGCGTTCTTACTTATTTGGGCTATTGCCACAATGAGATTGCCGCAGCCAATATTGCATTTTTGTTTGCCTGGAGATTGATAGATTTGTTTCTTGTCAGATGATTTGTTAATAGGACAACTCTCAGTGTGAGTGTCCTGTGAATCCTTGTTCTTCTCCTTTGAGCTAATTGATTGGCATTGTACATCCTCCTTTGCATCTGGTGCCGGTGTGGTCAGGCTTGATTGGAGGGCTTGTTCCTGCGTTTGCCCATGAATTGACGTCATGGGGTCCTTAGGAGAAAAGAATTTTTGAATCCCTATGTTACGTTGTTTTGAGCTCGGGGTTGATAGCTCAGGTGCCGACACTAGTCTCTTTCTTTGTTGTGCCATCCTCTTCCTTTTTTTACTTGGCTTATTTGAGCCCTGGGTCTGGTCTTCTTCGTCTTTTCTTGGTCTTGCACTTGTGTTGAGACGCAGTTTTCCAGATCTCATTCTTTAAATCTATTAGGTAGAAAACCTAGCAGACTGATACCTTGGTGACTTGGTATCCTAGTGTCCGTTGTGCCAGCTCTACCACTGTACCACTGTACCTCCAATCCCACTCCACCTGCACTCCCCCACCTCCCAAGCCTATCTACCCCTCTAATAGGAATAGCTGCCGTCAGGGAGGATAGCGAGGTGCAGTTACGTTTTTGCGGAGACTAGCGAGGTGTATCGTGCAGGTTCTGGTAAGTACTGCTTTAGAAGACACTTTTGAAGGGCAGATTTACCAGATTTACCAGGTATTTGATGTGATCAAGTATTGTCCTGGGTTTGGAGATAGCTTTCTGATGTTGTGTCGGACTCTGTAGTGATACCGGGTTGGTACCGGGTTGGTACCGGATTAGTGCCTGATTTTCACTTTCATTAAAGTAGCCCGCTCCCAGCCATTCACAACCGCTCACAACCCTTTCTCCCCACCTCTCCTTGCTGCTTGCTGCTTGCGGTGAGGAAACGTGATCCTGACGTTCTCCTGCCTAAGTTTAACGCCGCCGTGCAGAGTGACACAACATGTCACAATAAGTCCCCCGGGCTTACCCCCGTTGCTAAAGAAGGTAGCCCAGGCCCTGACTCACCAACTCACCGGGATACCGCAAAGTCCAGCGGTTACGGACAGGCTACTGCAGGCGGGCTTCAATCCACAGCTTCAACAGCTTTCAACAGCTTTCTGCAGGTCAGCTGTAAAACACGGATTGGATCAGGCTCTCTTGCTCCAAAGCTCCTACTTTTGCAGCTCTTGCTCTGAGAAGCCGTAGTGCTCCGACGTGTAGATCAGAGAGGCTCGGCGGCTTTCGGCTTTTGTTTCTACTTTTAACCGCGGTGCTCCGAGACGCTGAGCTCACCGCTGTGCTCACTGCGGCTTGGAGGCGGCTTGAGAGCGCTCGTGAGCAGCTTGCTTCTGCTGCAGCCGCGGTGCTCCGAGATGCTGTATGCACCGCGGCTTGGAGGCTTGGGGCGGCTGTTGGCTTGTTGGTGCTCGTGGGAGCTTGCGCTCAGCTACAACCACGGCTCACGGCTCACGGCTCTCGGTTCACGGTTCCCGCTTTCCCGGTGAAGGCAAAGGCTTGGAAAGGGACGCCGCCGCCTCTCACCTCCGCCGCTCACCGCTCACCGCCTCTCGCCTGCTCCTGCTCCGCTGCGGAAACGCTCTCTCTCTCTCTCTCTCGCGCTGCTCAGTCGCTGGGGGCGATTGCCACAGAGGGGTGAAGGTTGGCCCAATCACTCACACGTCCAAACATCCACTTACAGACCCCCACACCCAGTCACACACCTACTCACAGAGCTACTTAAACACCCACACACCCACTCACACACCTACTTACACTCCCATACAGCCACTTACACACCCACTCACAGATTCAGAAAACAACTCACACACCCACACAGGCACTAGAAAGCTACTCATACACCCATACAGTGACTCTCACACCCAGTTACAAACACACACAGTTCCTTACAGAAATACTCACACCCCCACCCTCAGGCAGTTATTTAGTTCTATAAATTGCAATAAGATATGCTTGTATTAAATGTGCAGGGGAGGGGGTCTGCGAGTTGGCTGTCTTTGGGGCCTAGTCATGAGCAGCATGGAGTCGGCTCCATGCAGGGGGGTTGGCCGCAGGGCCTGGCACGGGCCAACCCTCCGCTGTGCCCAGCGGAAGGCCATGTGCGGTGGTGGTTGCATTAACGCCTGGTAATTAAACATTACTTTATGTTTTTAAAAAATGTTTTTAATTAAAAACCCAAAGGTTACAGAGAAATTATAATTAATAGAACAAAAAAACACTATAGAAATTAATTTAAAAAAAACCAAAGGTTACACGGACATTATAGTTAGTTTTTGATTTACACACATAAAAGCCTAGAAATTCTGAAGTTAGAGTTATGTCAAGAAACCATAACTCAGACCCTCGCCAAGCACTGCGAATTACCCCACTTATTATATCAGTCATGACATCTTCTATGATATCATCGATAACACCACTGCAACACTGTGCATGGGGGGTACCAGTTATAGTTATCTTATGCCACGAGTTTTGCTTATAGATATATAAAAAAAAAGAATCTGAGTGTTCAGAGTTTCGAGTAACTTTCTTATGTCTATTCACATGTTTGACATTTATTTTGAAAGGTGGTGGCTCTCACTCGCCTTGACCAAGGCTCCTTTGAGCCGTTACATGTCAGACTATTGTTGTTAATTAAATTATCACTCCCACTGCACACCGTGGAGTGTCCGTTTCTTTTCTGGACTCAGAATCATAGAACTTTCTATGCCCCGTTTTATTACGGGTCATTAATCTTCTGCCAATCCGCAGTTGTGGGTTGAAGTGTGGGGCCCTGCCAAGAGAGGCTACCAGGACAATTAGCCTGGCTGCCGCCCTTTTGTGACTGTATTGGCTGCTCATGCCGTGTGCACCGTAGCCAATAGTGGTGCCCGGAAACGGTAACATTTCACATCATACAAATCACCTGAAATTGATACATTGATTTTCTTCTCCATTATTTTATTTCTCCCGATTCTTCCAGGAATCCACGTGAAGCAGCACCAAATGCGTAGCAAAAGCCCGCATCTTTTCTGGTGTCTTGATGCAGACTGACGTAAGGGTCTTCTGTCCCTAGTGACCGCTTCCCCCTGGGGTCGGAGGACAAGATTTCCTCCCAGTAGGTGGCAGAAGAGGGAGACAGGCACATGGGTCGGTTTCTTGACAATGTTGCATTGATGATTTCTCATACTCCACAGGGTTTGGTGCAGCAGGAAAGAACTACCCTGGAATTTTCTCCATTAAAGCTTCACAGGATCACCTCTGTAGGTCTTCATGGTATGGAAATGAAACAAGAAGCACAAATGGAGTGTGATGGTATGGCCCTCAAATGAGGTTTTAGTGTTCTTCATCAAACATGGAATATCAATGAATACGTCATGATCCCCATTGGCACTGTGGATTATGAACCATCCACTTTAGGCACTGTTCACTATTGTCCAGTACCTCGATGTGGCCTGATAAGAGTATTTGCAATGTAACCGGGTGCACTGGTACGAATGTTGGGTGTTTATCACATGTGAACATTGTGCTTTTGTGACTGAATCATACACCACTTTCGGGCAACATGATTTTTAAAAAAAAAATATATATATATATATATGACTTTGAATACATTTGTTTCAAGATCTTTCGCAGAAAAATTCAGATGATTTTTGTTACCATTTCAGTTTTAGTAACAAAAAGAGACTAAGGTAAATTATGAAATAAGGTCTCATTACTTGTGTTTCAAGTAATTCAGCAAAGTAATAGACTTGATGTGTGAACAATGACTTGCATCTCAGAAATACGTTTTATTCTACAACAGACCAATAATGACCTATGGCATGCAAGGCGAGGCCCGTTTTTAACAGTAAAACGTATCTAGCATAAAGAGGCACTTATTCTGCCAGTTGAAGATACCCTATCCTCCAAATGGTTTGAACTACATTAATTCTGAAACCGAATGGTAAATCTGTGGATTCCTGTGCCAGCAGCCACACTTGAGCTGGAACCAGGTTTTGAACCAACCGTTACAAATGATCTGTACCATGGCGATCGCAGCCAATCCCTATGTCCCCCCGGTTCGTAGGCAGTCCTGCCAAGTATCACGCATCGGGTGTGACACTCGCTCATTTCAGTGCGGTGTTCCGCATCACCGCACTGAAATGCATTGTCACGCATTTTGCCGACACCCCAGCTCGCGCCACCAGGTGTCTGTCAAATTTTGCGGCTCTGCAGGAAATTACAGTGCCAGTCTGGAGCCAGTATCGAGTATTGTTTAATGTTACATAGTAGCCGCCTAGCGCTGCCCCGCTCTCACTGAGCCCACGAGCTGAGAGCAGCCATTACAACATACATGATTCACTATAATGAACTAGGGCAGCTGCTGGCACTTGCTGCAGCACCTCTCGGACTCGGAGCAGCAGGAGCCGTGCACAGGCGCCACCTGGTGGCGCGAGCTGGGATGTCGGCAAAATGTGTGACAATGCATTTCAGTGCGGTGATGTGGAACACCGCACTGAAATGCGTGAGTGTCACACCTGATTCGTGATACTTGGCAGGACTGGCTCACTCTGCACGGCCTAACACCTTTCTCAGTGCCGCCTAAACACACTAATCTACTAATGCCAATCACTACTTGTACTACCGGCAAGACTGTCTGGTTGTTTCATTGGCCGTGGCACCGCGTAGAGATGTCATGTTCTGCCTCCTAAATAGACAGTGCCTGCGGTGTCCAAGAGTATGAAGGCAGTCAGCCGCAATCATTATGGCGCCCCCGGCTCTTCTCACAGCGGCCTGGGGCTGTCTCGAGCAGTGCTGATTGGCTACTGCTAGCACAGGCCGGGCCGCCTGCCAACAATTCAATATAGCAACTGAGCCCGGTGGGGAGAGTGCAGTGCAGGGTGTTGTTGGAGTCATGACCTGTGACCGACCGCAACACTAAAGTACCGTCCGATTCATTGCAGCGGCTGCCAGGAGAGGACTCAGGGACTCGGGACACGCTGCCTGAACTAACTGAGCACCGGCGGCATTAAACCAGGAGAAGTGTGGCTCAGGGGATAGAGGCGACAGACCCGGAAGCTGAGATCGGCCCTGGACCAGGGTTCAATTCCCCGCCTCGGCGGGTCTTGGGCTAAAAATTCTACGGACTCGATAATTCTCGCTCCGGTGCCTTCTCGACTCACAGGTTCACACTCTGCGACTCTGGGCAATAGCTTGCTTAATCTCCACAACGGCCCCTCGCGGCGGGATGCCTCGCTTTCACCTTGTGGATACCCTGCTGGGGTTATCTCACAGGGGAATACCAGGACGGGTTCCCTAAGCAAGCGCCGGGAAACCCACTGCGGGTAGCTGTGTGCTATATAAGCTCAAATACATTTACATAACCAAGAATGATTGCTGTGGAGTGTGGAGCGTGGTTCAAGGCATCCTAAGCGCAGAGTCAGGCGCAGCCCTGCGGCTGCCTGGCCGAAGATCTGATTACTAAAAATATTTAGAAAGTAAACTAGTTACCACTTGCAACTCCCATCCGAGTAGTGTACCAGGTTAGTGGTGCACTTTCATTTCTAGTGCTGTGCAGTTATTTGAAGATCCTTTTAAAGTTTCCCGTTGTCGAAATTAGTGTATATTCTGATAATTATGTGCTTAATCTCTAATCTTTAATGCTTTATTTTACTTTTGAGAAAGTGTCACTCATAATGGCTCAAATGTCACTCATAATTGCACTAAAATTATGAAAATGTCACACGCACTAATCTGAAACCCTGGCAGCTATGCGTAGGTGGACCACGAACTTTGCGCATGGCCTTTGGTTGTGCGCAGTGGGATTGAGCCACAGCGCCAGGTCTCCAACCAGAATCTGCACACCACTCTCCGCGGGTGGCCGACCCAACTGTGCACAAAGGTTTGGCTGTGCAGTGGGGAGGGGGAAGGGCATGGCCCAGCCTGTCGCTAGGTCCCACAGCCAACCAACTATGAGCAGCCATTTTTTTTTAGTGAAGGTTCTTATTATGGAACCTTGTTTTTAGGAAAACAGTTTAAAAATATTTTTGCATTATTTGGTAAACTTTTTTCAAACTGTTTTCTTAAACTTTTGTTTTTGAATGTTAATTTTTTTAAATTAAAATGTCCTTATAAGGTTTTTCAAGGTGCTGATTTATTACCCTGGAGATTATGATCTTGTTCCATCTCCTCTGAACAAACTAACTTCCTACACTTGCGCAGTAGGTAGAGAAGATCTGCAGGTGGTGATCTTTTTCTTCTACAAGTAGGACGACATATGGGAGGAGTTTTCCTCCTTTACTTCCTCATTCCACTGCCTCTGCATCTCTGCTCTGGAGAACTCACTTGGCTGAATGGCCAGGAGAGGTTTCATCCTGCCGCTTGTTTCAAATGAATACATCCCTGGACGCCCTCTCTGTATGACTTGATCCATAAACTACATGTGACCTTGGAAGCATTTGATTTTTTCTGTCCTGCAGCATGTGTAAAACAAACTGCCACATCAAATGTTCTCTTTCTGTGAGAGGTGCAACAGTAGTCTATGATGGAAAAGACTGCTGATCTGTTTTTACTGGCACTTCCTCAGTTTGCCCCCTCTGCTGGGAAGCCACATTGAAGACAGCTGAATCTTCCTTCTCTCCCTTCAAGGTTTCAAAGGGGAAATGGTGTCCTCCAAAGGTGGGATTCTCGTCTCCAGAGGCCCTAGGATTGTTTTTACTCAGCATCCCATCAGCACAGCATTTTCACTGAAATCACCACAATTATATCTCCTAAAACTTTCATGTGCCAAATCTTTCTTGATGTCCTTTATACAATAGGTAGTTGCACTGTTAATGCACCTGCTGCTGTATTTCTCACTAATACAGTTTAACAATAGCCAACACTATAATATTTCTTATGAAAATGCATCACTTAATTTCCCTTTAATTGCTTTCTTTATTTTATTATTACATTAACTGGTCACTTATGAATCTCAAATCTTCAAAATACACCATGTATGTATCTCGGACAGTAATGTAAAAGAGGAAGTACTTGCATAAACCATAAGCAAAGCTCAAACTACAGACTAACTAGCCTTTTGAAGAAAGTAGTGGAAATATTCCAATGAAAAGCTCGAAAGTACATTTAATCACAGATATTTCCTCATCCAGACTGTGAACTGAACTCAGCTTTATTGTGGAATGCATAATCTTTTTTGAAGTATTTGTTGCAAAGTCATTGACTGAGCATGCCAACACCTTAATATATTTGTTCAATAATAAAATGTCTCTTCACACTGTACACCAGCTTCCAAGGGTTGGAGATAGGGCATGTTTTTTTTATTACAAGTCAGATCAAACGATCAGTCTACAAAGGCTTTTATTTAGACTAACTTTAAAATCATTGCTAGTTATTCTTATGGTCCTATCAGTTTCAGCCAATGATTGCAAGGCTATACTCTGCACTACATGGTATCCACTTGTAATGGTAAACAGGTCAAGCTTTCTTTGTCTAGAAGGGAGAGCTACTATCTATTTGTTACCTCTTATTGTACCTTTATGTGTAACCTAACATTTTATTAAACTTCATGGACAGCAGACAATTGCAATGCAAATATGTGAGAAATTGGGCTATTAGTTGAGCTGGTGGAAGCTCAACTCAAATAGTAAACACAATTCTTCACTGGGTGAACCACAAAAGTCACTAAATTATCCTGTGCTTAACCCTCTGGTAGCTTGGCAAGAAGCGGTCAGGCTTTTTGCCAAGCTATTAAAGGCAATGTGTAATGTACTCATGCATCACACAAACAGTAATAGCGTGAAAACACACCAGAAAAATCCCACACCAATTTAGAAAAATAGAGCACTTTTTAATAAATAAAATTAAACCAGAACAAAAAAAATCAGTTCAGTAGAACAAGAGATATGCAATTTCAAGGTTTTAAATTCATATTTAGCAAAAGCACAAAGCGCCAATTGCGGCCGGGCCATCTGGTCATGGTAGACAGGGCGACAGTCACAAATTCGGGCAAACCGCAATGAAGCGCAAGCTGGATACAGGAACCGAGTAAATCCCACTGAGAAAGTTATAGTCTGAAAGACTGGCACAAACAGTCCAGTTTGCGGTGGAGGAGTCTGCAAGGAGTAGGGAGAGCATCACAGATGGTCAACACAGTTACATGAAGAGCAGGCTTAGAGTCGTGACAGTCATCTCTGTAGTGTGAAGATGGCGGATAGTCGTTGCTGGAGCTTCACGTTGGTGGTTACTGCAGGCTGTTGTTGCTCTAGCATCTGGAGCAGATCTTGCGTTGCCGGTCGTCACTGGCGGCTACTGTAGCAAAGAGTCTGATTCAGCAGAGCTTTGCGTTGGCAGTCGTCGTGGGCGACAGCGTCTCAGCACAAATGGGTCCCTTTTTGTCGCTAAGAGATCAAAATTTGAGGATTTTCCCTTTCTTTAGAGAGGAGTGCACTCTGATGCCAGTCAAGGGTCCAGGACCCTGGGAGTCAACTCTTGGGGAACAGGAGCTAACTCTAGCAGTGACCAGCAGGATCCAGGCATGTCCAGTTGCAGGTCTGGTGAGCTAAGTAGATGCAGGACAGTTCTCAAGAGCTTAAATTGTCTCTGAAGGTCAGATAGGAGGCCAGTCAGATACCATTTGGAGTCATTCTAGTGGTCCTGGGTTCAAAGAGCAGATCCAGGTTTCCTTCTTCAAGCAGCAGAGCAGTTCTTCCAGCAGCAGGGCAGCGGACAGTCCTACTACTGAGTCTTCCACAAGACCAAAAGTGATCTGATGAGTGGATCACGAGGTCCAATATTCATACCTGGTGCCAGCCTTTGAAGTGGGGGCACTCCCTATACTACCCACACATCTAGTTCTGGAAAGTTCTTCCTCTTCATTGCCAAGGCTTCAAGTAGTCTCTGGTTACGAAAGACTGGAGTCAGGTACCTTTGTTTGTGTGCTGAAAGCAGTCCTTTGAAATTTAAGAGGGGCAAGGAACAGCCCTGCCCCAACAATTTTGGCAGGATGACCCATCCTGCCAATACCTAGCCCCCCATTGTCTCACTGTCTACTAGGAATACATAAAGGCCAACTGACAAGCTATTCACAGCCATGTGACCCAGGATAGAGGCAGCAGGTGGCAAATAGCTAGGGAAAGAAAATGCCAACTTGACAAAAAAGGTATTTTCAGAATTGTGATTTCAAATCTGACTTTACCATTGAAGAGGATTTTAAATTACAATTCATGTGAGTGCAAACATACTTATTAAGTGTAATAAGGTAACCAAATATTATCCTATGGGAGGGATAGGCCTTGCAACAGTGAAAAAGAACTTTAGGAGTTCTTCACTACCAGGACATGTACAAATTGAACCTACATGTCCTCATTTTTAAATACAAAGCACCCTGCCCTGTGAGCCTTTAGGGCCTAACCTAGGGAAAGATGTATATATTTAAAAGAAATGTTTAAGCCTGGCAAAAGTGTTATTTTTCCGTGTCAAAATGACAGTTTGAGGCTGCACTGGCAGGCCCAAGGCATGTTATTAAAAGGCTACTTAAATGGGTGGCACAATGAATGCCGCAGGCCCACTAGTAGTTTTTAATTTATAGGCCCTGGGTACATTAAGTTCCATTTACTAGGGACTTACCAGTAATTTAAACAGTTACATATAGGCCAATTTTACCATGTTTGAGGAAGAGAACACAAGCACGTTAGCAGTGCACAGAGCCCTAAAGCCAGCAAAAACGAATTCAGCACAACAGGAGGGGTGAAGACAATAGGTATGGGGGACTACCACCCAAGGATGTCAGGTATAGCAAAGTACCATAAAGCAATCACTTTTTTTTATATTCAAATCACTGCTGCTTGGTGAAGACCTCTCATTCTGCAGCTCATTCTCTGAGACTTAAAAGGCCTCCAGAAGCATGTTTCTTGTCTGGATAATTGGTCATATCTCTATCCACTGGGATCAGAAGTTTGCTACATGTTGCGGCATTGGTAAGGATAAGAGAGTGCCATGTGAACATTAAATGGAATTAAATGGCAATAACTTTTTCCTTTGGTGGAAAGCATTGGGACCTGTGAGCAACTTCATGTAATGATTGTGCATTGTAAAAGTAAGGGTTTAGGCCCAGTTACAGACATTGCTGTATCTTTTTAAACAAAAAATCCTTTGTATTTTTTTATTTTAAAAACCCACTTTATGGAGTACCAAATAAAAGATTGCATGGTGATACATGAAGTACATATGGTATTTTTCATTTTCTTGTCCCACTCATGTACAAATTACTACATTACATCATTTACATAATTTAAGTTTAGATGTCCATGTTATACTTCGGCTTTCCAATCCTGCATCAGTTAATATGTTTATCCAGAATACATGAGAATCATCTGGATTGATTAGATTTAGTGGGTCTTAACATTCCAATAACATATAACATATAACTCCAACCCTCCCCCCACCCTCCTTCCTGGTCTGTCTTGGCTCATGTGGGTTGTTGTCTAGTAAGTCTGCGTAGATGTTAATATTGGCAATTTGCTGCCGGTGTGCTGGGCATTATAGATAGAGCCAGAGGAGGTTTGTGGCCTCGCTCTTAGAATATCTGGCTATGTTATTGAGTGTGGTTGACAGTGATGGGGAAAAGGTCCAGGTTTTTAAACCCCTCCATCATGAGGTCCCATTCCATGGAAATGGGATATTTCCGTAGTCCCCTTGCCTCCTCCCTTCTAAGGCGCTGCACTCTCCGCACCTCCCCATTGTATCACATCGCCTTGCCAAGTAATCAATAGAGGACACCTAGGAGATTTCCATCTCATGGTGATTGTTCGTATCGCTAGTATGAGGGCAAGGTCTAAAAACCGCAACTGGACTCGCTGCGCATGCGCTTGCGGAGGCCCATGAGGCATTCCAGGATGTTGTCCTGGATTGTTAGATGTGTGACCTCTTCTAGGGAACGTCGGATCGCACCCCAGTACTCTTGTAGACATGGACAGGTCCATAAGAAACCTTTGGAAAGTTGATGCATCTCCCCCACCGCACAGCCTTTGGTTGTGCGAGGTGGGGATGGGCCAAAAGGTGTGGCCTCCAGCCATGTCCTAAGATCCATCATCTGCAGGTAGTCAATCCCCACTGCACAGAGTGCAGAAATTGGCTCAGGCCCTAGCATCAAGATAGGCCCTGCAACCCACCCTCCACAGCAGTTCTACTCCCGCTGCACACAGTCTTTGGTCATGTACAATGGTAGTAAGAAAGAGGGCCCTGGCCAGGCTCTGCGACCCACCATCTGCAGACGTTCAGCTTACCCCAGCTGTGCAGTGCACATCCTTCCGCTGTGCACAACGGGGGTGGGCCTTTAGCCAATCCCTTTGCCCGCCCTCCACAGGTGGTCAACCAGCTCCTAACAGATTTCTTCTGTGGTTAGTTTGGTTTGCAGGGCCTAGCCTTTATCCAGACCTTTTGACCCACCCTCTGTGTGTAGCTGACCCTGACAGTGCACAGCCTCCTGCCGTGCCCAGGCGGGTTGGCTGCAGCGCCTGGCTAGATTTGAACATGATGGAGCAGGGGAGAGACAAACATTTTTGTGTACCCCTTATAAAGTCAGTCTCTCATAACAATAACATGCATTAAACGTGTGAAGCATGAGAATTAATCAACCAAGTACACATAGAATAAAATTACACGTGGGAAAAACTAATTTGCAAAAACGAATTTACTAATTAATCAAGTGGTCATACTAATATAGAGCTGTGGTCTTTTAAAATTATTCGGATAAAAGTGTGTATTTGTGCTTATGTTAAAAGTTTGCGTAGCAAAAACAATAAATTTGGTAAGTAAATGACGCATATGTGTATGCTTTTGCTAGGTAACCTATAACAGGGAAATTAGAATTGTGGGAGGGAAACAGAAGGGCTAAAATTCTATATCTAATGTCTGTTATGTTTGTTTTCATTCAAGTTCCTGTTGAGGCCCATGTGGCCTAGTTCGAAAATGGCTGTTCAAGTGAGACTTCGGGAGAGATTGACCCCTACGCATGCGGGAGACATGCTAGTACTGAATGAATGACCTGCGCTCAGAGCAAAAGATGTCAAGGTCAGCCTGACCTAAGAGCAAGACGCGTGCCAAAAGATGCTTGCATTTGGAAGCCTGGGAAATAAGCGTGATGTAGCCTTAGGATGTACAAAATTTACAAGTCAGATTGACATTTGCCAAGTGGACAATTTCTCTATGAGAAAATAATTGAGAAAGACATAGCAAAACTAGAACTGGTTTGAGCAAGGAGGACATGAGGTGACCATCACCATCCCTCTAATGGACCAATGAGAAATGAGTGTGGACCCTAAAAGTTTCAATTTTGAGTTAGATAGTTAGGAAAAAGCGTATAAAAGAGCTTCGGTGAAAGAGGGAAAAAGTTGGTTCCGTGGATTTTATTGTGCACCACGACATGCTGTCGGTTTGAACGATTTTCGGTGCAACAAGACTTGGAATTTTAATTTTTGGACTTTAAATTTTGATGGGACAAAGGGATCGAATGCAGAGTCTTGTTGGGAGGTAGACATCGAGGAGGTTTAGAAAGACAGTCAGCTTGGGAACCTGTTTCGCTGTAGTTCTGTCATCGTCCATGGCAGACAGGTAATATGTTTTCTAAATTTTCAATTTTTTGAATTTATTAATAAATGCTATAATTTGCGTTTGAAATGTTATTTTCTTTTTCTATTTGAATTTAGATAAATAATTCTATAAATTAATATTTGAGTCTGTGTTCATTTAACATCCCTTTTTAACATCTATGTGACCCCCCTTGCCAGACTTATTAGATCTTTTGGGATGGAGGTAGTTTCCTACGCGGACGACACTCAGATCCTCGTGTTTCTCTCCCACTCAATTGAGCTGACCGCCTCCAGATTTAGATCTTGTATGGAGGCTGTCGGCCAGTGGATGATTTACAATTCACTCAAATTGAATGGGGAGAAGACCGAGGTGATGGTGTTCGGCGGAAGGGAAGATATTTGGTCCATGGAGTGGTGGCCTGACTCGCTCGGTCTTTGCCCTAAACCTACTTCTTCGGCTAAAAATCTTGGGGTAATGATTGACCCTACCCTGGACATGCACCAGCAGGTCAATAGGACGGTATTGACCTGTTGGGGCATAATCCATGTTCTTAGGAAAATTAGGAACTACCTTTCCCAGCCGTCAAGAAGGCAACTTGCTGTCGCCCTTTTGGGATCGCGTCTGGACTACTGTAATGCGCTGTATGCTGGACTGAATAAGAGTCAGATGCAGCGCCTGCAGGTAGTCCAGAATGCGGCTGCCAGATTTGTCCTCGATCTTCCCCGTCGCTCTTCGGCCACGCTGGCCAGGAAGCAGCTGCATTGGCTTCCGATAAAGGAGCGGATTGTTTTTAAATCCATGTGTATGGTCTATAAGGCCTTGGCTAAAAGCAGCCCCACAGGGATTAGAGCCATCTTGACCTATTACAACCCTGGCAGGAGCCTCCACTCCTCCAATCATTCTTTCCTCCACATCCCTCGCATTCGGAAAGCCAGATGGGGTGGTAAGGCTTTTTCCCTCTTGGCCCCTAAATGGTGGAACGACCTTCCATTAGAACTTAGGTCCCTCCCTTCTCTTCAAACCTTCAGAGCTGCCCTTAAAACACGCCTCTTTGTTCAAGCGTACATGCCCGCTTTCTGATCTTTTTTGTTAGGCGCCTTGACACCTTCTGGTTTTAGTTTGCGCGCTACAAGATGCAAAATAAATAAAAATAAATAAATTTAGATTAAAAGTCAAGGCAAAGGAAATAATAAAGTAATGGTAATATTGTGATTGAGCTGGTCTTAATCGCTATCAACGGACTTCTACTAGCTGGTCCATCGACCAAATTAGTGGAGTATCTTGATGTTATTTACTTATGTCTGTTGAGGAAAAGTGATATGTACATATATGTATATAATGTAAAGAAATCAGAATCTAGACTAATGAGGTACCCCACTATCCAGCAGCTTGCCTTCTGTTTTCACTGATTCAGGAGCAGTGTGGTGTGTGAATGTGTGACTCGCGGTGCTATGGGCCCCATCGATGAGTAAATAAGTCAGCTCCTGGGTTAAGTGAGATGAGTTGTGAGGGTTGTTTGGGAGTCTCGCTGCATCAAACACTATCCAAATACCAGAGGAAGTATAAGGGATAGTATGACAGAGGTCATGAATTGAAAGCGGTTTATTAGAGTGAGGGCAAGGTGTACGTGAAAACATCCAGGTTGATGAACAAGGGAATCACAAGATATTGGGGCCTTTTAAGATTATTAGGGTCAGAAGGAATATGGTTATTGTGGATGTCAAGGCTTGTGCAGGCTAATGGTAAAGAGAGTCACATAAGAGGGTATGAGTCCACACAAATTAGCCCTTCCTATTCTTTGATGGTAGACGTTCAAGCAATGGCAGAGTCCAAGATAAAACACTCAGAGCTCAAGAACTCCAGGAAATGGGGCGCGGCCAAAAGCCGACGGGAATGGTCACCTGCTAGCGCGGCTCCCGGACCCTCGCCTGTATATCCGGCTAATTGATCCGCATTTGAGCGCAAGACTCCCTGCAGAAGGGGAGTACAAATACTGGCGCCTGGTGAGCGCCCTGACACCTCCCAAAAGTGCTTTTCGTCGAAGCTGTGGCACTTTTGACGGCGGAGGTGTCTCCTCCTCGGATGGCTCCGGCAAAATGGCGGCCTAACAGCACTGCCAGACTTCACCCAGCAGCACTCCGGGAGCCCTCCTTGCTCATCAGGCCTGGAGACTGTTGTCGGGGGGCCACCGGAGGCAGCGGAACGCCCTCCCCGATCGCCGAGACCGACGACACGCTCCAGAAGCCCGCACGGGGCACCAGAAAAGGCATTACGATTGGCCGCCTGTTTCCGGCATTCAATTCACGGCACACCCCGGCTTTGCGGCCTACTCCCAGGCCGCCGGAATTCACCATTCGGAGCTCTGCTCTTTCAACGCGGCACCCGGGCGGCTCCTCCTAGCGGCCCTGGACTCCTGGTCTTGCCTCACGACGGTGCATGGGGCACGGGCGACAGCACACTGGTGGCCGGACTCCCTTGAGCCAGCAGACTCTGCTCTTGGGACCTGTGCTCACGCCACCACAGTACTCCCGGCCCCTGCAACACAGCCGCACCGCTGGCCCCCGTGACCTCCGGCTTGGGGGCCCACTTTTGACACAGCCTATCGCCGCTACACATCCTGTGCCCCCCGTTACAGGTGTGGGGAGAAACGGGCCTCGAGGCGCCCCGGCTTGAAGGTATGTGGGGCAGGTGTGTGGGGGCCCCTGGGAATTCCCGTGCCGGCGCCTCGTGGGGGGCCCTCCCAGGCCTCCATAACTGCTGTGTTTGACCGGCTTGGACCCCAGGGATCGCGCTGGAGTACAGGACTGCTTTGGGGAATACCATACCCTTCCAAGCAGGATGGTAGTGTGGACTGCGGAGGCCGCCCTCGCACTATGCGAGCATTTGCTGCCCCATTGCCTGGAGCCATTCATCCTACGCTGCTACTATAGTGCCACCTGGGGCATTACTGCTGTCTCTTCTAGTATCGCCGCACGTGGGCTCGGTTTTCCCCGTCCCTCCTATAGCTCATTGGCCGCTGGCCCGAGAAGAGGTTCCTTATCTACAGCATCGATGGCTACTGGGAAAGGTAGCAAGAACTCCACGCAGAGACAGATAAATAAACTTTCATGGGGGACTAAGGGAGATGGTAAGACTCCGGCTCCTAGAGCCGCCCCGCAGGCGGTCTCCCCGGCCGCACCAGCGAAGACCCTCACCCTAGAGGATGTTCTGGAGGCAATAGCGGGAGTCCGGTCCTCACTGGAGACTCGCATAGATTCAGTAAATGTAGAAGTGACACTGCTACGAACCGACCTCAGCAAAATGGACTCCAAAGTGCGTGATGTAGAGGTGAAAACCGCGGCGCTTATTGACGATACCTCCACCCTGCAGCAACAAGTGGCGCAACTCCAACAGCAGCAGCGGCAGATGGGGGACCTCCTGGACGAGTATGAAGGAAGGGCGAGACGGAACAACATCCGTATCCTGGGGGTACCCGAGAGGATGGAAGAACCCGCGGCCGACCTCTTTGTTGAAGAGTTGGTTTTGAAGCATCTCCAGCCCAAGAAACTGTCGAACTATTTCTCAAATGAACGGGCCCACAGGGTCCCGGGCGTTGGCCGAGGCCGGGGGCACGGGTCTTTAATTTCAGAGACCGGGACGTCATCCTGCAGACGGCCAGAGCTGGTTCACCGTTACAAATCGACATCGCCCATATCACATTCTTCCCGGACGTCACAGTAAAAGTGCAGGCCAGAAGACACAGTTTCTTGGACGTTAAAAAAGCGCTGCGAGACCAACACGTAAAATACTCCATGCTGTCCCGGCCAAACTGCGGATGGAATCGGAAGGACGGGCCTGGTTCTTTTTCTCTCCAAGTGAGGTGTGGGACTGGGTGGAGGGATGGCGCCGGGTGGGATCGCCCTCAAGTAAACAAGGAGCATCTGGCCCCCACTCGGAGCGAGATACCCAACCGGAGAGCCCTGAACTGTTCACTGAGGTCACCCAGAAGGAATGATGCGAGGTCCGGAACGCTTGCAGGAGGTCTCTTGATGCTTCCTTGCAGATGTCGTGAGGTCCAGTATGTCTGTTTCTTCATTTGAGTGTCGACGGACAGCCTTGGCCATGATCTCGATTCCTGAACCCTGAGGTCTTCCCCCTCTCCCTTCTCCCCCCCCCTTTTTTTTCTTCCCTCCTCTGATGGCCTCTCTTTGTATTAACGCTAGTATGTACCCGATATGGATTTGCCATATCACTGTGGACTGGGAATTTCGCAGTTGACGCCAAGACATTGGGTTGGACTACTGGAACTGTCATGCAGAACATGTCCTCATTTACTAGTGCTTTGTAGACTTTTGACTTGTAAGCCAGGGACTATTTTAGACCTTGAACGTATTTCGCCATTGTGTCCCCCCACCCCTCCTTCCTTTCCTCTTCATTGCATAGACAAAGGCTCTGGCTCGCCATTGGGGCCCCCATGCTCTATACGGTATGCTTTAATTTACACTGGGTTTTACTTGACCCTTGCAGTTCATCGCTCAATTTATTTCCTGCACTCTCAGGCGAGTGGTTTCACAGGCTTACCAGCCTCCCAGTTTATGGTTGGGAGGGCGACAGGCACTCTGCCAAGTTTGGGAGTGGATAGTTTCAGGTCCGCGGGCAGGGACACGGGTGGGGGGAGGGAGACTCCGAGTTTGGGGATGCTTGTTCTTTCTATTTTGGTTTCATGAATCCTATCGCAGGCTCGAATTTCAGGCTCAATGGTTTCTTTTGTTTTCTTTTGTTGTTCATACACTTTGCAGAGTCCTCCTTTCCGATTGGCATGATCGACACCGCCGACCAGCCTCAGTTGCCATTCTGTCCTCTGGGGATATTGTTCCTTGTTCCCGATTTGCTCAGCTTCTTGCTGCTATCCTGCTCCCCCGTCCTTTACTATTCAATCCACCATGACACACTCACATGTTAGGGCACTTACCCTTATGACATGGAATGTCAATGGCCTTGGTAGCACGATCAAGAGAGGAGTGGTGCTGCAATACCTCAAACGCCATGCACCCGATCTGGTGCTCCTCCAGGAGACACACTTACAGGGCAACACCTGTCGGGCACTCCACCGTGGGGGGTACAAGTTATTGGTGCACGCCGGTTTCACATCTGGTTCCCGCGGCACCGGTATCCTGGTTAAGAAGAACCTTCCACTTACCTGCACAAAGACGTGGGCTGACCCCCTTGGCCGCATTGCAGTGGCTAAGGCCACATGGGAAGGGTGGCACCTAAACATAATCTCAGCCTACATCCCGCCAACACAGGGTAAGGACGCCCTGACGACCTTAAAACGACTGTTATTAGACCTCCCACAGGGCACACTAGTTATTGGCGGAGACTTTAATACGACTATGGATGACACTGTTGATAGACACCCCCAACGGGGCTCCCATAAACGGAGTTCGGACCTTAAGGACTTTAGCAAGCAATGGGGTTGGAGGACCTTTGGCGGGCGTCTTACCCTGACACTCCTTATTACACGCATTATTCCAACGGCCATAATAGTATGTCCCGTATAGACTATTTTGCCACACGTCAGATGTGGGCCTCTTTCGCGACCCAAAGGGACTCCCCCGAGGTATCTCAGATCACTCTCCTGTCACGGTTCGACTCACTTATCATCGGCAGGTAACCAGGGGTCCCATAGTTATCAACCCATGGCTCATGAAAATTCCCGACATTAGAGACAGCCTGCTAGAACACACTGAATATTTTTTTGCCGAAAACCTTGGTTCTGTCCAATCAGCCGTTACGATCTGGGAGACATATAAGGCCGTTATCAAAGGGAGAGCGCTAGCTCTCAAATTGAGCTACCAACGCAAGCAGGCCAAACTACTGCTTCAAACTGAATCGGAGTTTCTTACCCTAGAGTCTGACCTTACCACTCCCCCGTCCGAAGAGACGGCCGCTCGTCTTCGTTTTAAGCAGGCAGAGTACAAGGCACTGGCCTTGGAGAAGGCTCAGGCAAAACTGTTGCAAACCCGCCACCGGGTCTATGAGCTGAGAGACAGGGCAGATAAAATGCTCGCCTGGCTGGAGCACCGCGAACACGGCTCTAGATGGGTTCCGTTATTAATGCGCCCCGATGCCTCGCGCATTACTGACCCGCTGGACATCGCTGAGGCGTTCGCTGACCACCTTCAGGAAGTTTACTCCTCCAGAGAGTACTACTCTGCAGACGAATCCCACCTCCTTCAGGAGGAAATGCATTTGCCCATTCTCTCCGGCTTAGATAGGGAAGAATTAGACACTGCTCTTACAACTGAGGAGCTTACGAGCGCCCTCTTTGCTGTTAATTCGGGCAAGGCTATGGGACCTAATAGTGTCCCCATTGAATTTCTCAAGGGGATGGCCCAAGAAGTGATCCCACACCTGAAGGCTATGTTTGAAGAAAGCCTCGGACGGGGCAGTCTACCACTGGACCAGCGCCATTCATAAACCCAACAAGCCAGCCACTGATTGTGGCTCATATAGGCCAATTTCTCTCATTAACGCTGAGGTCAAGATTCTGGCCAAACTCCTGGCGACCAGACTCCTCACGGTCCTCCCCTCCCTAGTGCAAGATGACCAATCTGAATTTCTTCCGGGTCGGAACACGGCTCTGAACCTTCGCAGACTACATAACGTATTGGGCATACAACCCTTCCTAAAGGAGGATGCCGCAATGTTGTCCCTTGATGCCACCCTAGTTTTCGACTCCATAGAATGGACCTACCTCTTCGAGGTCCTGAGGCGGATTGGATTTGGCCCGAATTACATCAAGTGGGTCAGACTGCTCTACACTGACTTGTGGGGCCAGGTACGGGTCAACGCCCATACCTCCAGACAATTTCAGCTTCATAGAGGTACAAGACAGGGATGTCTCCTCTCCCCTCTTTTGTTTGCGCTCACACTGGAACCCCTGGCCCACTGGATCCGTACGGATGCCTCCATTAAAGGTCTAAGATGGAATGACGACACAATTGATAAAAATCTCCCTGTATGCGGATGACATTCTGGTGTATGTTTCCTCCCCTAGATCCTCCATCAATAGCCTGTTCCATGTCATCAGGAACTTTGGGAACTACTCTGGTTTCTCAATCAATTGGTCCAAGTCAGCCCTGTTTTGTCTCCATGGTCCTCCACCTGCTCTCCCGAGAGAATTCACTGTTGCGATAGCCGAGGACGGCTTCAAATATCTGGGTATATTTGCGACTCCAGATCCTAAACTCTTTTACGATCACAACTTACGGGGCCCACTCCAGCGGCTCCACAACAATGTCTCCCACTGGCGTATGCTGCCTCTGTCCCTCCCGGGCAGGGCGGCACTCTTCAAAATGCTGGCACTCCCACGTTTTTTGTATGTCCTTCAAAATTGCCCATTCCCTATTGCTGACTCCTTCTTCCGTACGCTGGAGGGCGATTTGCGACTCCTCCTGTGGGATGGTAAGGCACCTCGAATTGCTCTGTATAAACGAACTCAAGGATGGTACGACGGGGTTATCGCCTTGCCCAACAAGCAACTCTATTATTGGGCCTCCCAACTTGTAGCCACTAACTCCTGGCTCTATGGCTCGCCTACCAACCCGGCCTATCATTTAGAGCTCTACCAGACAGGACGTGAAGGATATCTAGGCGCCCTTTATGGCAAATTTCCCCGAAACCCCTATGTGGAACCCATGACACAAACCATTGCCATCTGGCGCCGGGATACTAAGAGCCTAGGTTGGGCTGACGTGTTCACCCGGGCTACCCCACTCTGGGCCTCCCACAAACTGGGCTCCCTCTGTCGCCTAAAGGGGTTTGACAGATGGGACATGATAGGCATCTCTGCCCCTGGAGACTTGATCCACAAGGGTAAATTGTTGACTTTTCCCAAACTTCAACAGAAATATGATCTGGCTCACTCCGAGGCATTCAGGTACCTCCAAATAACACATGCTATCACTACCTCAGTGCCGGACCTCTCCTCCCTTCCGGAGGCCTCCCCCCTAGAGGATAGGCTACTCTTAGAACCACTCCAGACGAAGGCCATATCCTACACTTATCGCAAACTATGCAATAATCTGCCCAACTCATTCCAGGCCCTACGGGACAAGTGGGAGGAAGACGTGGGTGACATAGACGATGACGACTGGAGGTCAGCGCTGATGTCCCCCAGGGAATCAGCGATAAACCACTGTTTCAGACTGATCCAATTGAAAATCCTACACAGAACTTATATGTCTGCCCCCCTCCTGGCCAAGTTGGGAAGACGCCCAGATGAGATGTGTCTCCGTGGCTGCGGCCTCCCTGGCTCCTTTTACCATGTCCTAGGGGAATGTCCAGTTATCCAGCAGTTTTGGGACAGGGCGGTTCGCAAAATGACAGAGGTGGTGGGAAAGCCCATCCCTCTCTACCCTAGGGAAGGGATTCTTAATGTATGGGGTCCCACAGAGCTTACGGAGGTGGAGCTTCTGTGGGTGGCATTGGGCTTCTTGTTGGTGAAGCGCGCGATAGCAATGCATTGGGGTGCCCCCCAGAGGCCTCTCCTGGTGGGCTGGGTGGCCGAAATGGATCTGTGCATGCTAGCCGAGAAATCTGTATTTAAGGTCAGAGGGTGCCCTAAGAAGTGGGATAAAAAGTGGGGACATTGGAACGTGTTTAGAGGAGAGATCTGTACCTCCCCCTCAGTAGAAATGGGATTAGATAAGGTTGGATCGGGGAGACGGGATGGTCCTTAAGTGATTGTTTCTTATACATGCCTGGTATATTTGATTCTGTTTTGTATTACCTGATCAAATGTATGATGACTCTGCGGATGTTTTTTCTCAATAAAATGTTAAAACAAAAACAACAACAAAAAAAAAGAACTCCAGGAAATGCCCTGTGTGATGGTGTTTCTGTTTTCATTATTCTTGAGTATTGTATTGTCATGCAATGGATCTTTTGAGGTACTGGCTACCAAAGCAGAATGTTGTGATATTATCTAGAATGTAGATTTTGTACGAGGAATGGAGAGTACAGTCAGTTGGAGGTGGCTGTCAAGCTGCCTGGTGTTTTGTGGAACATACAGCTGTACTTCAGTTAACGTCTTGGTTTCGCTTTGGTGTTGATTTCTTTGTTCACCAGAGGATGTAAACACAGCAGTTGTCCGTCTGTTTCTATTTCACCTCTTCCTCTTTACTCAGAGCTCCTGCATCTCACAATTTCCACTCTACCTCCAAGCACACACATAATCTTCTAATTAAGCCTGTTACAGAAGAGTTATCAAAGCAGCTTGTGCTTGTATGCTATAGATGTCGTTTATAAATAATAAGGGAGGCGAAAATGGGTTCTTGATGAAAGCTTGATACATACTGATGCTTTGCATCCATCAGCGCTCCTGCTTAATGTGTGCAAGGGGCATTATTACTTAACTGATACAGATCCTCATTCATGGGTGCTCTTGTTGCTGCTCAGAAGCTTTCAATACCTTGTGAGCACAAGAGTATACAACAGCAACTGTATGAAACTCTCCGAGGAGCGATTTGGATGCTTTAGCGAGCATCCGTGAGGTATGACAGCCACCAGCAAGAGATAAGATGAAATCATGGTGCATAGAAATATTTCCAAATGGCACCAGGCCTTATATAGCCTGCAATATGAAATTAAATCCAATAGGTAATAGAATCCAATTTTCTAAGCACGCCCAAAATGGTTAGCTCAGGCCACATGCTGCCTCGGTCAGCATTTACCTCAACCGACATACTTAAGAGCATACCAGACAAAGCCACAGCCATCTTAGGTCCTTCAACTGATTTGCATTCCTCCCTACATGCATTCAATATGTGCAAGTGATCAGAACGCCGCTAAAATGCTGCATTGCAAAGCTGCAGGACTCTTCTTGGGGTACCCATGGTTGAGGGGCAATAAATATCCTTCCTTTTGGAGTATCTCTCATTCATTCTGGCCTACCTCTTTCCCAATTTGATTCCAAGCTCTCACAACAGTCATTCCTGGGTGCAAACACATTTATGAAGCTGTCTGAGCTGCCCACTGGGTGATCTCATTCGTTTTCTGGCCGTCTTCTCCTCCTCGTAGGTGTGGCAGGAAGGCGGAGGCAATGGAGAGGAAAACCAAATCACTTATCCAGCAGAGAAGACTTCCCCCGGTAGGATTTTGAAGACTGCCGACGGGAGGAATATCGTTGATTACCCTGGTGGTAGGAGCGGTATTGAGTGGATCCACCGCGAAAAGTAGAAGAGGTGCCGCGTCCGCATGCACCACAAAAAGGCTGCTTACGGAACTGTAAAGTTCCTAAAGAACGAGCAGTGTCAGTGTCCTCCTTGATTGTCTGCAGTGCCTCGTTGACATGTGCACCAAAAAGCGGCTCGCCGTCATACGGCATATCCAGGATCTTCGCCTGTACCTCCTGGCGAAAAGAGGTTGAAAGTAACCAACCTTGCCGTCGCAAAACAGCTGCCCCAGCAAGCTGACGGAAGCCAGTACAAGCGATGTCTACAGCGTAGTCTATAATCTCTTCCGACGTTCTCTCTCCTTCTTGAAAAATTTTCAAGGCTTCGGCTTTGGAGGGCTCCGGGATGAGGGCCACGAGGGCAGACGTGTCTGACCACATCTGGCGGTCGTAGCGCCCTAAAATGGCTAAAGTATTCGCCGCTCTTACTGTAGTAGAGGCCATCGTTGAAAATCTGTGCCCAATAGCGTCAAGGCGACGACCTTCCCGATCAGGAGGAGCTGTAATGGGAGAAGTCGGGTTTCTGGAGCGACGCTGCGCAGCCTGGGTGACCACCGAATCTGGCTTTGGCTGCGCAATCAGGCACGCTGGGGAACCAAAGGGCGCTTTATATTTTTTCTCGAGGCGAGGCATTTGCGCCGGTATGGAATTTGGCGTTTGCATCAATTTTACCTTCTCACTCCAGATGAAGTCGATGATGGGGACCTATGGATTTGTTTAAACGGTTGATCATCATCATTGTGAACCTCACCATCCTCACGTTCTGGATGAACATCATCATCATAGGCATACACTGTAGTGTGTATCTAAGCGGACGTCTGAACTTAAAGAGAAGGCGTTGGTGGTTGTGGTAGCGGAGCAACAGCAGGAGTCGCAGCAGACGCAGTTGCTGTAGGCACTGGCGAACCCTGTTGAGATGTCGGGAAATGCCTGTTGTAATCCTCCAACATGTGCTGGAGATTGGAGATGAGCGACAGAGGCAGCGTCGCAGTTGGAACCTGCACGGAACGTTCCCCTTCCTGAAAATAATGTTCCTCATTGTCTTCACCATAGTCCTGGCACTTAATAACCAAATCAGAAGGACTGCGTGCCGCCCTGAAGGAATCATCCACATCATCCTCAGAACCAGAGTCCAGCTCGGAACCGGTGGCAAACAAGGGCGAAGGAGGCTGTGGGTCACTTGAGATGGACAGCTGGTCAACAGGCATCTTGCAACGTTGGTGCAGAGGGTCGCCAGTGGAAGAACCAGACCCGGAGGAAGAAAGAGGCACCATCGGCAATGAAGCATAAGAAGATGCAATTGTCGTTGACGAAGTCGTCATCGGAGCAGACGACGATGATGACATAGGCGCCGACGGAGCCGTAGCTGAAGGATCCGCCATCGACGGGGCCGCCGTCGACGGGGTTCTTGGTCGACGGTGCGCCGTCGACGAAGTTGTCGTCGATGAAGCTGCCGTAGACTGAGCACTCGTCGACGGGGCCGACGATGAAGAAGCTTTCTTAACAACTCTTGTCGATGAAGATTTTGCTGACGACGAGAGAGTTTTCTTCGTCGACGACGAAGCAATAGGTATCGTCGATGAAACAGTCTTAAAACTGAGGGATACCTTCGTCGACATGGATGACGTCGATGTTGCAGTCGTCGATGAGCGGGAAGCAGATGACGTCGTCACAGTCGCCGTAGACGAGCCGGAGACGGCAGATCTCATCGTCTGGACGATCGTCGACGCTCCCGTCGACGATGTGACATGTTTTTTGGCAGAATAATGATGGGAAGAAGCAGTAGACGCCTGAGAGCCAGGTCTCGTGGGCGTGGACGTAGCAGGAGGAGGTGAAGACACCGCAGGAGCCACAGAGAGAGAAAGTTTTTTTTTTTCAAGAATGGAGAAGGCAAATCCTGCACACTGCTACGTTTTGAGGCTGCTTTAGAAGGTCCGCACAACAGGCTTTCTGCATCAGAAAGTGCCGAATCCTTGTCTTTAAGTCTTTGAAGCCACAGGAGGAGACAGCCTTCCCTGTCTTTAAGGGTCTTAGTCGAAAAGGTCCTGCAAATTTTACATTTGCCAACCTCATGGTTAGGATAAAGACAGTAAATACACTTCTTGTGGGGATCTTCAGAGTAAAGCTGTAGCTTCTCACAAGAAGAACAAGGTCTAAATAAAGACTTCTTACTTGAAGACATGCTGGAAATCACAGGAACACCAGAAGAAGTTGAGAAAACTGAGCAGAACTCAGGGAGACTCCCTTCACACGACGTGCAGTAGAAAATCTGAGGGACTGAGCTCTGAGGAGAAGGTTCTGGAGGGGTGCTTGCGCCTGATTGGCTGTAGTTTGGACTAACATAATGACAGGAATAGGTTACACGTGTTTTTTCTCTCTACCATGTATTCCTATGTGGAAATTATGTCTTGGTATTTACTACTTTTTCTAGTGTGTATTATATGTGTTATGTTTTACATACATATGTTATTAGTATTTAATTGCTATTTTATTTACCGAGGGACTCCCACTTCGACGACAGGGAATATTCAAGCATGTGAATCTATGAAAGACACCCTAATACTGGAGAATCTAAGTTCTCTGGCATGGTCAGCCTATCTCGGAAGCTGAAGCGGAGTCCATTTTCTTCCTCCCAGGGTCCCTTAAAATCCATGGTACCTGTTACCCCTAAAGTTTCTTCAAAAACTTAAACATCAACATTTATATCTAAAAGCAAAATATGCTTCCAGAGAGGAAGGGCTCCGTTCTTTAACTTCATGTGCGCCTCCAGCACTGGGTCAACCCCATGACTTTCACAGGACAAACCCCGCCTTTTTAATCAACAAAACCTTAAAACTGATCAAGTAGAGGGGAAAAGGCAGGTTGGACACTACTTTTCCCGTCCTCCAATACCAGCTTTGGAACAGCCTGTCCTTTGAGGAGTAACAGTTTCGACCATCAAGTGACCATTTATTACTACGCAATTCATCCCAGTTCCTCTCTTACAACCTTTGCCAATATTTATCAAAAAAAGTATTTGCTTTCCTTTTAGAGAAGGAAGCCTCTGTTCTTCAGCATGCTACTGATTCTTGGAAGTGATCCCATTCAGAAACTATAGGTTTGAGCTTTCTTGGCTCCTAGTGCAAGGCCCCAAAGCATGAACATGTTGTGTTGCAAAGCTAGTCCACAGTCGTCACTGCTGTGATGGGCCCTGTCCCTCCTGCTGCCTTAGCTCTAGCTAAAGACTTGCTAGTCATTTTGGAATTGGAGGGCAAGGAGGCCCAACCTGAGCTTTTCTTATGTATGAAAAGTTAAGGAGGTGAATATTATCACATTGAGATTCCCTCCTTATAGAAAGCCTGGACTTAGACAAGTTGCTTACCAAGCAAGGAATAAACAAGGGGGAGCAAAGAAAACCCTGTGTGGAGGAACATTTGACTATTAAGGAGAAAGTATTACCATCACCCCAGAGGACATAACATAGTGGGTGATTAAGAAGTATCCATACGGGATAGATTCCAATAACAGGGTAGAGATAGCCAGGGCTGGACTAGGAATGCAAACTGGCCCTGGCAATTGAGTCGGACCGACCATGGTGAGGGGATGTGTGTGTGGGGAGGGGGGGGGAGGGGTGTAGAAAACACTGCAGCTGCTTTTGTTATAGGATGCCGATATTGCAGCTATGCTGCAAAACCGGACCCCGGTAACTAAACCAGACCTTACCCTGGCGACCCACGGGGGAAAAGCCCGGTGCCCACTACAGCCAGTCCAGCTCTGGAGATAGCACTTGAAGTGGGCCTTTTTTCATCAAATGAATACGATTGTCTCTGTATACGATGTGTTAATATACCTAATGGAATATCTAAATAATGTAATGTCCTGAAGAAGTTCGATAGTATAAGATGATGATCAGGAACATGTAGACAATCTAGATTTCACAATTTATCTGCACTGAACAATTTTACATGAAAAAGTGTTCATAATTCTACAGTGATGTATTATGGGAGATGTGAGTGTTTTAACCCCTTGTCCGCAGCCGGAATTGTCCTGTGGTGCGGGAAAATCCCACGTGTCCGCAGATCGGACGGCTCCCGGCCGTCTGACGCAGGCAAGGGGATAAAAGACTGATATATTTGTCTATTTTTTATTCTGTTGTGGTTATGTTTAGCATATGAATGTTTTTATTAATTAATTATTTGGATGAAAAGGAAGAAAAGATTATTGAAATTTAACAAAACTATTTTTTTTAAATATGTGGTATTAATGTTTCTTTTTACCTTGGGCTCAGGTTGATATCTGAAAGAGTTATCGTGGATGGAATTATATTTTGTTATTTCAGCAATACCTAGGGGAGCTTTGTTGACTCTTACTAGGCTCAAGCAATCAAAATGATCTATGAGACCATTGGTATTGTTCTAAGATAATTATACGCCGCTTCATTGATGGTCTGCTACAAAGCTTAATTTGAAATACAATCTTTATTTCTTTTGGAACAAAATGTATAGCTCTGTATCTAGTTGGAATTCCTTCCTCTAGGATTGCAAGAGCGATTTCATTTTATGTTGGCTATAGCCATAGAAGCTGGGGATCTAGAGCTTTTACTGGGAAACACGACAGACTGTGGTCTCCATTATGATCACTTCCAGGTACGGATGGCAGAGGGTTGCTTTACTTTCGAGTTTGTAGTGTCCTGATGGGTTTGGGCAGTGTAGGTCTGGTGGCTGAGCAGAACATTCATGTAAGCATCTTGTGGGATGCCCCCTGCTCAGGGCTGTGCAGGAGCATCATGTATGCCTCTGGTGGAATGCCACCTGCAAAACCTACATCTGTGCTTGCCGCATGAATTCCTATCCTATGATTCTATCTCCTGATATTGGTTACATTGCTATGTGGTTGTTCTTTTGTTGAGGAAGAGGAAAGTGTGTACTCTATGGCCTTAAGTCAGCCAGTACTCCAGGGATCTCGCTCTGTTCGGAAATGATGGTTTCACAGAATGTTGACATCAGCGTGTAAATCTCAATGGTTGGTTTTGATCTGACGGTAGAAGGAAAAGACTTTGCGGAAGAAACGTCAAAGAAGTATCATGCTCATGGAGAGGTTTCTCACTGTTTTAATTGTAGACTTGACTGGACAGTGCAACTCTATACATGACCTGTTGTTGCCAATTCCTTAACCCCTTGCATGCTGCCGCGATTCTGCACCTGTGCGGCACATTCAAATCGCAGTTGCGGTCATGACGGCCGGGAGCCGTCATCAGCACACAAGCACTGTGTGCCATGACGGATCCCGGCCATCATCAGCATGCAAGGGGTTAAAATAGACCTGGAGTACGATTTTGCTGTTTGGTGTATCATTCTTCCTTCCAGGAAGCACCTCTACTGGCATACATGGTGGGATATTTTACATATGAAAAGGACACTCATTAATTACAATGAGTGTCACAGTCACTTCTTTATCTCCTAGAAGTGTTCTACGCAGAAAGTAATCTTTGTTTGCTACCTTTTTAAGCCAGACCTATTGGCTTTATCAATGCTTGTATTATTTACGGTTAAAGTCGGCATGGTGCGACTTTTATGTGTTATCATGAATATTACTGTTATAGATTTTAAATCATATACAATAAACTTTATTGCTACTACTGCTGGCCTTGTTGTAGCAAGCAGCAGCTTTTCTCATTCCTGTTTTCTAGAGGCCTACTTTTATTGTCCATGCTACATAAATATAAAGCACACTCTGAAATAACCCAGCCGTGTGCATACCAAACAAGTATGCAGCATCTAGATCAATGATTCTCAAAGCCCGGCCAGGGAGCCGCTAGCGAGCCTCTTTACCTTTAAATGCGGCCCCCTTGGTGAACAGCTGTTTATTCGCTAGCGCTAATATTCAGAAAAGGTTGTTAAATAAATGGGCAAGCATTTATTAACCTGCAAATAAATGATTGCCCGTTTATTTAACATGTTTTAGAACCTCCTTACAAAATCCATGACCCACCCAGACACTCTCCCACCACCCTGCTGGCATCAGTGCGGACCTCGGGCACACCACAAACCATTCTTTGTGGCCCCTGGGTAAATGTTTGTGAGTACCCATGATCTGGATTCCAGCCTACAGGACGCTGCCTTCACAGATACCAACTCACCAAAACCTTCTATTTTTTTTTTCTCAGAGTTTTATGTAGCGCGAACTAGACCTGCGACATCGGGTATCAGAGCACTTTACATGAGCACCATTTTCGTTACATGAGGACACATTAATTTTTAAGTCTCGCTAGCGAACACAGCGCATGCGCTACTTCACCTTGCGAGTCTCTATCGTTGTTGCTTTCCTTCGCAAAGGGAGACAAACCATGTGCGCGCACAGTCAGTCGATGTGTGCGTACATTGAGTCTCCTCTGAAGGCAGACAGGAGATGTGCACCCCGTACGCGTGCACATCTCCTGTCCCTGCGTGACCACAGCACGTGCATGGCGTGCTATACTTTTCCTAAGGCTGGTTATTTCTACATTTACTCCTCAGCGCCATTGCTGAACCGACAGCACTGAGATGTGTCGGCTTAGCCCACGCTGTCCATATCCCATCACTAATGCGCAATAATCACCTCTGTCAGGTTTAGCTAATCTAAAGTGACCTAACTCCATTCTTCACCTCTGTGGCAAACACCGCCTTCCACGAAAACGCACCGCCGACACGTCACGCCCACTCACGGCTTCAAATGTCTGCCATGTAACCAAGCCGTGAGGTAGCCCATCAGATAAATACTATTCAGATCAACTTAGAGCTCCCCAACGGCAATTGTAACCAAAAAAAGGGCCTCAAAACAACACATAGGTCTAGCATGGTGAAATCAGAGTAGGGAACGCGCACGTCCTCGCTAAATGTCTGGAGGCAAGCCTCCCTAGGTTACAATAAATCTGTCTGCTCCAATAGGTACCCAAACACAGCCACAACGCCCCAAGCAAGGGAGAAACAAACATGGTGTTTAACACAATTGATTTGCGGCCTGAAGCAGGCTGAGATTACAATGCTGTAGAGCAGCGTATTTTTAGCTACAAAAGGCAGCAAATGAGCCAAAAAAAAATCAAGTTTACCTTTTATGAACAGCATTTGTCTGGATGCTATTAACAATGAATGGCTTTCTGTAACCGCACAACTCGATATACACAGATTCATTTAAATACCATACAATATAATGGCTAATCTTTCAGTAACTGCACATGAGAGAAAACATCCTCTCGTTCAATAGAGCACTGCCTTTCTGGTTTCGGTTCCCGATTCTGTATTCAAAAGGTTCTGCTGCTGTGATACTTTCAGGGCACGGTTTGCTTCCTCATGAGAGCGCTCCCTCCAGAATACGATGCTTAACTGTTGTATTAGGTGCTGAGCACCTGCAGTGCTTCAGTTTGGAATAGAACCCTTTTCTGGCCCTCACAGAACCAAGTGCTGGTGTCTAACATTAGGTGTGGGCTGAGATTATTTCTGTGCATCGACATGCGTGCTAGCCGGCCACAGAATAGTGCTACGGAGCCCCGTGCAGGGTATCTGGTGCTATAGAAGCAGAACTGCCCGATACAGTACACAAGAGTGTGTTGTTAATTACTGAAATCACAACACCAGCGCCGTGCGGGCATTGGCGCAGAGAGAAGTACAGGTAAATTATCTCTATGCCTGTAAACTAATGATGGACAAGAAGCATTCACAATGACGACAACATACACATCGCACTTTGGCTTATATCATAGGCAGACACCGCAGACGCTTTTAGGATCTGGGTGTATATGCTGGTTTTTTTATGCAACAGTCTAAAACCCAAGGTTTTACAGTGAGTTTTTAAGCTTCTTTTAATGATAACCTGTGGGTTCAAGGAACACTTTTGCATCTGAGCTTTTACATAGAGGAGCTTTTGGTATGCAGACATTTTACCACTTTATCATGAGAGTAGGTTTGTGGCAGTGGAATAGTGTGAAAAGGGTGTCTAAGCAGACTGGCCTCAGTTGAATTACAGCAACAACAAAACAACAGATCACCACATGTAAATGTAAATGTAAAGGAATTTATATAGCGTAAATCACCGAGCGGTTTCTAAGCGCTTGCTTAGGGAACCCGTCCTGGTATTCCCAAGTGAGATAACCCCGGCAGGGTATCCGCAAGGTGAAAGCCAGGCATCCCACCGTGAGGGGCCTTGTGGAGATTAAGCTAGCTATTGCCCAGAGTCGCAGGGTGTGAACCCGTGAATCGAGTAGGCACCGGAGCGAGAATTGTCGAGTCCACGGACATTTTAGGACTCAAGCCCCCACCGAGCCGGGAATTGAACCCTGGTCCCGGGCTGACCTCTGCTTCCAGGTCTGCCTCCTCTAACCAGTGAGCCACACTTCTCCACATCACACTAACACAACAAAACACTACTATAACAAATTAGCAAAACAACAAAATACATCACAAAAACAAAAATCAGCAGCAGAACACAATAATACACCAGCGCAACACAACAACAAACAGTATTCAGTAGCAGTGTGCTATTAGTTTGTGTTCTTATTTGTTAGACACAACAATGCAAAGCATCAATACAAGTATATGTTGTTATTTTGCTGGCTAGTGTGTTCTTGTATGAGAAATGGGACTGTCAAATTGTCTTACTGAGTCCTGCTATTATCCTGTTATGCAGCTCCCTTTACAAACTTCAGGAAACATACTACATTCTCATCCAAAGTAGCATAGCCCATTATCACACCGCGCAAAACAATTGCCACTGCCACAGATACTTCTCTATCTGTTTATGTAACAAAGAGAACAAGCATTTGCAATATAATAGGTCTTGCATTTGTTACAGTTTAAGTTATTGGCATTGTAAATTACAGTGCCTTTTATTTATCTGTTTTGAAAACCAACACAAATAAAAGGCATTGTCATTTACAATGCCAATAGCTCAAACTCTCGCAAATGCGAGACCTATTGCATTGCAAATGCTTATTTTGTTAGGCATTGGGAGATTAAGTGATTTGCCCAGAATCACAAGATGTTGAGAGTCCTTGCCGAGACTCAAACTAGGTTCCCCAGCTCCGAGGTCGACCGCCCTAGCAGTAAGGCCACATCATGAACCTACTGCAAACGCATCCTTTCCATCTTCACTTATACTACTCTGGCCTTAGGACGTGTCCCGATCTACCACCAACTATCTCCAACTTTTTCCATTTCTGATTAACTGCTAGAACTGTTTCTAGGTTCTTGTAATGCATTCTGATACTGCTTAGTGCAGTGGCGCCATAGAAAGCTGAAATATACATTACATTGGCGATGAAACAAACAAGAGGAAGGAGAACAACATCTTGTATATTTATAACTCTTACCACTAGTATCTGTAGTAGACTTATGTACTTACTACCATTCTTATGTGAATTTAGAGTTTATCTGTTTGTATCTTTTATGCAATTCATGTACTTTGAAGTCCTTATGTAATGTAACTGGTTCTATTGTAAAGCGCTCTGACACCTTCGGGTATAGTTCGCGCTATATAAAAACGCATAAAAGAAAAAAGAAAAAAATCCGTTAAGAAGAGAACATGCCCCACCAGTGCCACCTATACCCATGCAGCCCTACACAAAGGTCACCAATCAGCAAATTGAGATTGCAGACAAGGTGGCAAGTGTGGCGCTCTTTCTAGCCGACTGCCCAGTCTGCAGCAGCCAGCAGCACCCACTCTAGTGTTTGCCGGATCCGTTGTTTAATTCTTACGAAAACAGTTTCCGTGTGGAGAAGACTTCCGGCATATGTCACTAGCGTGGTCTAATTGGTTCCGCATTTGAAGGGCAGTCAGGTGGCGACTCCGATGGCTTTTGCAGACATTACTCCAAGGATGTCTCTTGCAGGTGTAGTGCTTTCTCGATCCAGCAAATGATGGGTAATCTTTTTATCCAGATCCAAATAGTCAACTGTGGCAGCATCCTGAGGTCTAAATGTGGCAATTGTTTCTCAACCAGGGTTGGAAGTAGGACGAGCATGATCAAAAGGAGAGAAAGTAAATCCAAATCGAGAGTTGATAAGCCAGTACTTGTAACCGGTGTATACTGAGCAGGTTTTCCAAGGAATTACTAATACAGAACTGATGCAGTGTGCAAACGTTCTACCAAAACAGAACAAGTGTAGCACAACAGCAGAAGGGCAAGCTACTGTCACACACAAACAGGCAGCTGCACAGGCTATGTACAAATACACGGGGAGATTAAGTGATTTGCCCGGGATCACAGGATGCTGAGCCGACGCCAAGACTCGAACCTGGTTCCCCAGTTCCAAAGTCCTGGCCGTGAGGTCACATCCTCTCCCCATAGTCTTTCCTCACAAATAGAACAGGTACAGTAAGAGCAGGGACAGTGCAAGAGTATTTTACAGAGCACAAATGCAGCCAGAGGAAATGCAAGGTTCCGGGGAGGGGAGGGAGACAGACAGACAGACACAACCTCCCACGGGCAGCTGCAGCAGTGCAAGATTTAATCACACACCGAAGAGATACTCTTGATGAAATGCAGGACAGCTCTCCACTCCAAACATTTCAGCCCTGTTTCAATGTACTACACAAAACTGCACAGCTCACTGTCGCAGAAAACATGCAAACCGCAGATAGCTTTTGAGAGGCAAGCAGCAGGCAGTTGAGAACTGTAAAGCTAAATGCTTAATAGCCAGAATATCTGTAGTGATGGTCTCCTAATGAGCGCTGTCTTATGACAAAATGCACTTAAAAGCTGAGATGAAGTCTTCGCCCTATTAGGCTCCCAATCTAGACATTAAGGTAATCAGTGAACAAGAACAGCAGACTTAATAAATCTTTATCTGTTATGACGCAATTTTGTCTTCATCCACTACCGCAACTTCATGTTTTTGTCTCATAATGACATTATCTCATGAAATGTTTCAGAGTAGTCAGAATGAGCAGAGCTTTCAACTGCAAGGCAATTCAAAAGCGACTGGGGCACCACAAAATTATCTGCACTTTCAGTCTATACTTTTCCTGAAATGTTTTCTATGGTACAAGTACAAGAAATCTTTAGAAAGGCTTTCACTTTTGAGTTGAGCATTAATGTTACTAAACCCGGAGGCGCGAACCATGGTTACACCAGTATCACTGAAGCACGAATCATTGCAGTGGAAGCAGTATTGGAGCTGATGCAAGGTTTGTCAAGTGTAATGCTCAAGACCAACTCTTCCATTATATTACAGCAGTTTCTGTTTATTAGTAGTTAAAGCCCATACCACCAAATGAAGGGCTAGATGTACTAAGCATTTAAACAGTTGCAAACTCTCCAATTTAGTGTTTGCTTCCATTAAAATGCTTTTTCCTATGTCGTAATCCAATTTAAGAGTCAGAAAAGTTTTTACGGCTTCTAAAATGGGATTACGAAAGGAACCGATTCGATTTCTGGAAGGTGCATGTTGTAAGCATCCCTTCTAATACTGAATCAATATCTTATACCTCACTTTTTTTCAATTGAGATCCAGGCGCAAAATGTACAGACACCTCACAGTAGATGGGAATGTATTTGCAAAAGGGCAGGAGTCAATATTCTGCAATCAAAATCAGGGCACAAAATGTACAGACATCTCAAAGTAGGTGATAATGGATTTGCTAAAGGACATGGGTCCCTAGGGGGCCCCTTTGTGATTGTTAAAAATACATTAAGAGTGGCAAGTGGTCCTAATGATCACTGCCAACTCTTAACAAAGTTTCCCAAAACAGATTTCTTTTTTAACACAGCTGTTTCATTTAACTGCGGCGCCAATTCCGTCAATTGGTCAAGGCGCAGAGCAGGCGCTGCTCGTGGGGTAGGTTACTCGGCTTGGACCACGCGCCGCCTGAGGTACCATACCCTTTTGCCGGTCCCACAGGAGCAGCCTGCGGGCAGCCTGCGGGGCACCTTAGGGAACTTCCCAGGGTCTCTTAACTATAGAAGGACCAAATGGCCTGGACATCCACAGACCTATTCAATAAGGTTGTAATTTATTATTCTTTCTCACTGTGTAGTACCAAACACCTAGGTCCTGAAGAATTGCCATGATGGCAAGAAACATGTTGACCTGACCTGAGGGTAGTAGATATCCTGCTCTGGAACTTGTTGGCATATATCTCCCCTCCCACCCCTTTTAACCAAGGGAGTCAACCACACTAATAAAGTACATTGTGGACTGACTCACCTTTTTTAGACACACTTCACTTCACGACTACACTTTCCCTGCCCTCTCACACGCATGCACCATATGGCTGGAACAAAAGATCTCCGATAAAGAGCCCCTGTTTCGGGAGGCCGTCAGACATTGCAGCGCCAGTCTGACGAGGAGCAGAACCCATATGATGAAGCACAACACCTAGTTTACTGGGTGTGTGAGGGTTTTAGTTCCAACAAGGGAATTTCCCCTCCTTTCCTTTTTGCTCTTTACTACACTCACACAGACTTTTCCTTTTTCTTCTACTCCCTGGGGAACTTTGTACTCTCTTTTGTGTTACTAGTTGTTTGGATTTGTACACTGGACCCCATTAAACATAGTCCATCTCGGTTCCTCCCTTTTGTTCAGAAGAATCTGGACCTTCAACCCTGTACAAGTGAAGTGATGGTTGCAGGCAACAGTAACATTTAGGGGCAGAGTCTGGTGTGCAGCAGGTTCCTTGAAGCCACAGCATCTTTTTAGAACAGTTTAGTGACCCACACAGCCAAAACAAGGGTTGTCAATCATGTTGTGAAGAAAGATCAAGGACTTGTAGATCTTAAATCACCTCGTATCAACTCCAGATTGTATTTCCTAACTGGCACTTAGGAAGTTACTCCCGACTCCTAAGCACTTTACCTCAATGACAGCTTCTTGACACTTCAGCCCCTTAACACTCACTGGGCAGAAACAACACTGCTTCCAACAGAGTTGGCACCTCTCGGCCAGCCAGTGACAGAGGATGAAAATTGATTCTAAAACAGTGATACTGAAAGTATGGCCCGAGGGCTGCATGCGGCCCTCCTAACATTTACATGCACCCCCTGGTCAACAGCCGAACTGGGCTGCTGTTTACTAGACTCAGCACTAACTTTAAAAATAAGGTAACTAAACAGTCAAGCATTGATTTAAAGTTTCTTTGAAGTTAAAGAAATAAACTAACTATGGTGTTCTGCACCTCTCAACTTTAGGAACACCTTCATGATTAAGGACAGTTTGCAGCAAAAGTTTAAAAGTGTGATCAAGTCAATTCAAATTCAAAAAGTGTCTTTCATTAACATGCAGAATTGTTTCACAATACTACATCAGATTATAGCAGTGCGTTTTCAAACATGAATTTAGAAAAATTCATTCTTCCACCCACCCTGTCAACAATACCAATGAAGAACTGAGAGGCAAGTCAGTTGTTGTGTGCACTCTTTAGGTAGTTTGGGGGTCCTATTATACTTGAACAACATTATAGTTTATTAAACACAGTGTATTTCGGGGACCTCTTACATGTGATAATGAAGAAAAAGAAGGGAAAGCGAAATAAAACAATTGGCTAGGATCACACATTCTGGTTTAGTGGAGAAGCTGGGGTCAATCCAAGATTTCACATTGTGAAATTCGGCCACTAGATGTATATACTTTGTTTCCTCGACACCCACCCTACCGCCAACACCCTCCACCCCAAACGCCTGACCACCACCCTGCTGGCATCAATGAAGCCCTCTGTAACAACACAGACCAAACTTTTTGGCCCCTGGGAAAAGGTTTGCGAGTACCCATGTTCTAGAACGACTGAGGGCCCTGCATACCGCTGCGGAAGGGGGTTCTCTTGGTCGGTCAGGGTTCATTCTCTGCTGGCCCCGTACCACTTCCAACTGTTACAAAGGAGTCCGGGCTGAAGAGGCGCATACACCCAGAGGTTTTTAGAGAGAGGAAGCTGGAGGGCGGCCAGTGCACCAGAGGCGCCTGGAAGGGGGGCAGGAGGGCGCTGTGTGTGTGTGTGTCTAAGAGGGGCTTGTAGGCAAGCATTACAGGCGGCCCTGGCGGCCGTCCTTCGCCCATTAGTTAATCTACAATCTCTGGCAGCAAAATAGAATCATTACAAAACCGCCTGGAGTGGGAACAACAGGGAGAGGGGGCGAAGGGGAGCGAGAGAGACCGAGCCAGAGAGACCGCTTCAGCACTGGACAGAAGTCCGCTGCGGCCACGGGTCATTCCATAACCCCAGAGGGGGTGCTCTTCTCCTAGCCCAGGCCAGTGAACCCCAGTAAGGGGAGGCTTCCTGTTCAGAGGTGATCTGCTGCCAAGTGGTCCCTCCCTGGAAGGTGGGAATGGAGGCACTACGGGTTTATTTATTTGCCTGGAAAAAACGATTCAGCCTTACTGCAAGGTGACCGTTATATACCCAGGTAATTCTGCCCCAGGAGCAGAGCCACTGGAATTTTGAGATTCTGCGACCAAAGTGTTTTCCACATAATTATATCTTTGCCATATAATCCTTCATTTGCTACATAATCTGAAAATTTTAACAAAAAATGTTTCTATCTAAAATTGATCAAAAGTTACTAAAAACATGGCTACTCTTATTGCCACAAAGAGGGAGACCCTTCACAAATGTTGGCTGGTCTCCTTTCCGTTGTGTATTTTGGTGTTAAATTGGTGCTAATGAGATGAAACCTTTGCCCAGTGTTTGCATGTGTAAAAAATGACAAAAGAACAACTTAATACTATCCCAAATATTGCGAATTGAGCCATATAATTTGGCTTTTCTCGTCACATAATTAAGTCAACCCTACACCACAATTTGGTCCTCTACTGCTGCATAATTCCAGTGGCCCTGCCCAGAAGTTACCGTTACCGGGGCAACGGTAACTCTGGGAGGGCAGGAATGAGAATTATCTGAAACCTACAGACACAAATCGGTTAATTTACTCCAAGCCAGTACCTGCTACATCTGGCCCTACTGCAGAATATGAAAATTATAGAAAAAACTTGGCAATGTATCGGAGTCCTGTAGCCGCTTTACCTGCCACTATTCTAGTATTTGAAAACTGCAAACACAGCCCTGGCAATGCACAACAATCATGAGCAAGGTGCACCCACCACCTTCGGCTCAGGCCTTTAACACTAGGGCGGGCTTTTAATGGGCGGTAGAACCCAGTGCGGCGGGCTCTAGGCTATATTAAAGTGTATCAACACTACAGGGACAGTTCTGGTAATGCACCTCAATCAGAAACCTACCCCAACAGCTACTATTATAGTGCCTCAAAGCCTGATAGAGTGTTCTGGCAATGCATATAAATGCTGCACTTCCTTCACCTGCCAGTATTTGAAATCTACAAACAGCTCTAGCAATGCATCTCAATCCCGTCAGGTTGCAGCCTCTATTATTTCATGCTTTGGGGCCCCATGTACTGCTCTGCCAGCACGCTTGAATCCAACCCTTTAACACACCCTTGCTATTTAATACTTGGAATTACCACAAACATACCTCTTGCAATCCTCGTCAATCGTGCACAACCAAATGTTGTCCCAATATTGCCAATTTAGGCATATGTTTATCTGGCACCGCTCAGGTCGAGTTGCAAACAGTTCAGACAATTTTAACACATGGTAGCATGAAAATGGGAAAAATAGAAACAAGGAAAGAAGCATGGGGGGGTGTAGGTTAATTAAGTATTTGTGTGGCTAACAGCAGTGGGGCTTTCTTTAAGATGTCACGTAAGAGAGTGCAGAGTGGAATAGAAACAGGCTACTGGTTCTTCTGTGCAGTGTCTATGGTTGAGTTCAGTCAAGCTGGCTTTACACTGTCGCCGTCTCGTGCAGTCACAATTCAATCCAAAGTTTCCTTACAAGGTTAGGTTTTTAGCATTTTTCTGTATACACAAAGATCTTCTGCAAGTTTCTTGGCACTCAGGGGCAAACAGAACTCTGCTTCTTCGCTCTCCTATGAGGGGCTTGGACCAATCGAGGGATAATGTTCTGGGGTGTGGAAAAAGGGACAGAGGGCCAGAATTCTTATTTTGCATTTCCTAAATAGCGATTATGTAGGACTCGCTATTTAATAAATGCAAAATGCTATGTACAAAATTTGCAATTTCCTAATAGCGATTCCCACGGAGTAGGAATCATTATTAGATAATCACAAATTGGAAATGTTATTGCATTCCCACTTATGGGCCAGTTAGGAAATGGTTTGGATTACCTAAATTGCGATTTCTTAATAGGAAATTTCAATTTTGTAAATCCAAACCCAAGGGTACCTCTGGCCTTAAGGCCCCACTGGAGGCACCCCTGAAATTTGAAGCACTCATGTAAGTGCATGTATGCCCGAAGGGCATATGTGTGCTTCATATCACATTAAGAATGTTTTTTTGAAAATGTTGCACATGGTTACCATTGATTTGGAGTGGAAGGTAATAAATAGCATTTCCCAAATGCCCAATTTGCATTTAGGAAATGCTTTGTACATTTGTTTTGGGAATCGCAAAGAGGTAATCCCTATTTGCATTTCCTAAATCACAGTTGCAATTTGCTATTTCTATAGGGTAGAAATCGCAGATTGCGACGGGCGAAATCGTGATTCGGCCAATTAAGAAATGCAAAAAGCTTTCATACATCTGGCCCCGAAAGAATAGTGCCCACAGTGATCCCACCCTGTGCTGGATGCAGGGCCGTCGCAAGGATGGACCTGCTGGGGTTGTTTGCTACAGGCCCCTGACCCTTTTTGCAATGCACCTGCTATGCCACTATGACATTTATGTTACAAGAGCTGGCCAACAGAAATAGGCGTACCGAGTGGAGAAAAGAGGATGAACACGCCTGTATAAACATATATGAATGAAGTAACTGGATCTAATGAGGCAGATTCACAGAAGCATTTATGAGTTTGGGAATCAGCAGTACCGGAGAACTCTTATGTACTCTCTTGAATGCTTTTGTGAAATAGGTCTGTAACGTCCAATTCCACATCAGAAAAAGGGCAAAAAGGGCAGTTGTTTCTATAAAGATACAAAATGTATATGAATATTCCCTAAACATTCCCATTTTAATCTCAAGTTAGATGTTCTGTGGCTAATTCACCTTTCAAAGGTATGTAAAAGAGTACTACAGGAGTGCTACTTTCCAAAATGCCCTCGTGACTCGTCCCGTTGTTTCAATTTGTGGGGAGGTAAAGAATGTGTGCAAGAATGCAGCCGCCACAGACCCCAAAGGGTTAGGACCCTTCCCCAGGAGTCCCTTTCCTCCCCAAGGTTTGGGCATGTTCATGAATACAGTTGGACGCCATTATAGAAAGTTTGTGAAAGAGAGTGAGTAAGTCATTGTAGAAAGGTACATTTTGCCTGAGAAATGAGACACCAAAGGTAAGTAAAAAGGTTTGGGGACGCCAGGAGTGAATGAGTGCACAGAAGGCCGCGATGAGAGGTGTCGAGACCAGCAAAGAGGGCACTGGGCGGCGAGCAGGGGCCAGAGAGGCACGCCTCCTGGAGTTAGCCATGGCAGCTGATGAGGGGTCTGGAAAGTGGGAGATGAGGTAGAATCAAAGGGACTGCTCAACAGCCCGGAGACTAAGCAGGAACACAAACTGAGTCTGAGAGCAAAAGGTGTGTTGGAGTTGCGACCCCAACCTAGAAAGGTCATCGTGTCAAGTGGAGTCATAGCCGTAGTGGCTAAGGAACAATATGTACAGTCTCTGAGGTAGAACCTCAACCTTTCTGGATACAGCACACGTGGGTGGCCAGCCCCCCTGTGGTTACAGGATCCCCGTGGGCCCTTCCTAGTAGAACAGTCTTACTTTTGAGATCACAGAAGTGGCCTCTGATGACATGGTGTAATATCATTAAGTGAGAAAGGCAAACCATGTAGTGATGAATCCCTGGTCTCTTGTGTGCCTGGAGTGAGAGTCGGGAGGGCGTGGAAGTGTTTAAAAATGCTCCGAACCAGATGTTTGACCTCTGGGAGCGACCCACCAGGCCATGTAGGCCTTCACACTTATTGGGACCTAGGCAGTCCTTGCAGACAGAGCACCAGTAGCATCTCTCGTCGGGCCTTTGCTTCAGGTGGATTCCACTAAGACTCTGAGCAGCAGACAACAGCTCTAAACTCCTTTCCAGAAGGGTATTGTCAACACAGCAGAAAGCATGTGTCAATGGTATGGTGATACTCATCTTTTCTGGAAGAAGTCTGTGAGGAAATTAGACTTCCTCAGTCCAAGAGTCCAATTCAGAGCAAGTAGCCAGTGCTTTTTCTCTGTCCAATCACAGGACAGAGGGGATGAGCGTTAGAAGTTCTTGCCCAATCCTTAAAGCCAAGGCCTTTCCTAAAATATACACACCCAGTGAGCTCTCCTGCACGAGGGAGCTCTACTGCATGGGTGTACTCTCTTCTCCATGGATTGCAACAGAGCGATTCTGAAGTATTGCTGCACCACTGGTACAGTGGGTAAACTCTTCAGCTCCTCCCGACCTTGCCTCAATTGGATGGTAATGAATAGAGAACCCTTTTTCGCAAAGCATTGAAAACCTGGTTCTTTCTAGAGGCTTACTCGTAGACTTGCACCCGGTGATTTTAGACTGTTTGGAGCCTTGATGCCCTTGGGCTAAGTTGCGCGGTATAAGTCTTTCCTCACTCACTCACCCATGTGGACAGAGACGGCTGGCATTTAAGGAGGGCAGTGGTGCTGGAGGGGAAAAAATAGTTATTAATAAATGTAAAAAAATTACACTTAGCTTCCTTCCTGGCGCAATGTCCTCCTCGCTCAGGTCCAGGCAGGCTCTAACACGGGACCAGGAAACTGCAGTAGCCAATCGTGGTGCTGCTTTCATGCCGCTGGAAAGCAGCGCCAGGATTGGACAGAGCAGTCTCTCTCGCCACTCCTGAGGGCACTACAGCCCTATGCTGTCTCGAAGCCAGGCGTTTTAGACAGCTGGGTTAGAGAGGTTTAAACTGCGCATGTCTGGCTATCACAAGATAGCTGGCCAAGAATACATGAACACTTTATACCCTAAAGTGCCCTCCCTATCACTGCTTTCTGCTCTGCCTGACTGGCAGCATCAGAAAGCCCACCCCCTGCTGTCCTGACGCCCTGCTCGGGTGGGGTTTCGAAAAATAAAATGGTAATAAATGAACTTTATTACCATTTTCATTTCCCATATCTGGGGGCAATTTGGGAAGTGGGGCAATGCTCCTCCGTCTTAACGGAGGAGTCGCCCCAGCATTTTGGGAGTTCCCAGATCCATTAGTCTTTCCAGGCATAAGGGTTATGAAGGCAAGTCTATAGGTAACACAGGTAAGGCAGTCTCCTTATGGGCCCCTAAATTCCCTCATATGGAGCCTTCTTTTCATGATGCTGAGCTAGCTAGTTTGAGAGGGTATTCCATAACCCTGGGCATTGCATGGGTAGTGCCCTGTCACCATGTTTTTGTCACCTGGTGTTTTGTTGGTGGAAAGGTCTGTGACCTGGATGATATGAGCGCCATTAAGGAACACTTGGGAGAGGAGCCAACTTATGCAGGAAGCCCCAGCTTCTCTTTCGAGAAAGCTCTGTGCACTATCCAAGAAATCAATTTTTATTTATTTATTTATTTAGTTAGTTATTTTTAGGTTTTATTTAGCTGGCTAGACCTGGAGTTATCAGAGCGCTTTACATGAGCATCAGATCGTAGTTACAGGTTACAGCATTACAAAGGTTACACAGTTATTAGAGCATGGCAACATAGTTACTTGTAAGGTCAAGATAAACAATAAGCACAAATACGAAAGGGGAAAAGCAAGCAAGGGGAAAGATTCAGGGGAGGGGGGAAGGAGCTGGGGAAGTAGATAGGTAATGAAGGCGGGAAAGAGGAGGGGAGGGTGAAGGACAACGCAAGGAAAGAGGAGGGGAAGGGTGACGTGGACACAAACCGGTAGACGGGTCAAAGCAACGTCCAAAGTCCAGTAAGCTGTGATCCCAGGGGAAGTGGTATCACTTCCCTATCTCTGTTGCGGGAGGCTCCCTTTACGCAGTGGACTCTCTCAGAGGGGTCTCTGAGACTCCAAGGCCTACATACTGGATCCTTCCCCAAAAAGGGGAGAGGGAGTGCTTTGGCAAGGGGTGCCATACCATACCTCAGCTGTGAGTGGCTCCCTTGGTGCAGTGGACTCTCTCGGCGGGCACGCTGAGACTCCAGAGTATAAATATTGGATCTTTCCCAAACAAGGGGAGAAGGAATGCTTAGTCAAAGGGCACAAAGGACATGCGACTAGGTAGACTAGCAGGCAAGGTGAGAGATTCAGGGGAGGGGGGACAGGAGTTATTATATAGCGCTGGCTAGACCCGATGGAATCCGAGCGCTTTACATGAGGGACAATAGTGTTGCAAATTACATCAGTTAAAGTTACATAAGTATCAACAAAAGCATTTAAAGAACATCGGGGACAAGATGAATGGAGCAGGAAGGGTAAGGGGATAGGGTAAAGGGGTAGGAGGAAGACAGGACGTAGAGACGAGGGGAAAATAGTTACAAAAGATACCAGAAAAAACGTTATAGGAGCATAGAAGAAAAGGAAAATGGGGTGAGGAATGGAAAGGGGGTGAGGGCAAAAGGGGTAGTGTATAGATACAGCGGAGACGAAGGGAAGGTTTGTCCAAGGTCCGGCATAACCATTTAAGTCCCAGGGGGCCAGTGCGGTGCTTTCAGTGCAAACGAGGAGTGATTCAATTTTCAATTATTAAAAACTAGTCTGGTTGCTTGCTTCTCCACGCTGTACATCTTGTTGGAACTTTTGAGAGGCCTGCATACCTCAGCTATAACTAGGAACCTGCTCACCTTTACCTGGTAGTTTGTGGAAAACAATTCTCAGGCCAGAATCTAGTCCCTTTGACTTCTGTATAGAGCTGGGGAGGGGGAGTGGCGAATTGAGCACCAAGTTAAATATAATGTCCATGATTTGGACTTTGTGTATTGGAAGTCTGCTGAACCGGAGGCAGTGGGTGGGAAAGGGGCAAAGGGGGTGTTTTTTTAAAGCCCTGCAATACTCTCAGCAATAAAGCCACAGAGGAAGCTCTCTATCGTCCAGTGTTGCACGTGATTTTACCACTTGGTAATTTTTGCCTCGTTTCCCAACATTTTTTACAATTGAACATCGATTTCTGTATTATTTGCACATATCTGGCATTCCAGCTGATAGAGTCAATAACGGTAGCGGCTGCGACCAAACGGGTGTGGGGGCGGGAGAATTAAAAAAAAACACTTACCTGGATACGTCTGTCCAGCCGGCCTCTTCCTCTCCTCCATGCCTTTTTCTTCTCAGCAGGCAGCAGGAACCAGGAACCACACAGCCTCCCAGACTCCCCTGACCAATCACAACGCTGCCTTACAGCAGCGTTGTGATTGGTCTGAGCGTCGTGGTTCGGCGTTAAGACAGGGGTTGGGAGACTGTGCATGTTCTCACCCAAACTGTAATGCAGCCTGGATTGACAACATGCAAAGAGCGCATGACTGTTTGGCCGGACATAATGTCATGCACACTTAGGAAGTGCCTACCATTTCCCCCCCCCCCCCCCCAGCTTTAAATATCCCAGGCCCGTCCCATCCCCTAACCGAGCCAGTACGGTTAAATGAAAGGATAATAACGTTGCATTATTATCATTTTATTTGTCTGTTTTGAATTGCTCAGTGGGGCGACGCTCTTCTGCCTTAGCGGAGGAGCTGCATCTTGTCAATAAGCTGCGTAAGAAGGTACTTGCAGGTATTCCAAAGGAGAAGAGACAGTGATGATTCTGGGAACACCATGTAGGATCCTCTGATGTAGCTCAGGCCTATTATGAGGATCATCTGCTACTTCAATAATGGAATCTCTTCACAGATTTGTTACCTAATTTCACTGTTAGTTGATCTCTGTAATAAAATGTGTCTAACTGGAGGATGGGATCCTAACACTCATGGTTAAAGAAGGTGCAGCCAAAGTTAGAACTTTGTGCCACCTTGGCAGGCATTTTTAGGTCTTGCCTCCTAAACAGCGCAAGCTGTGTGTTTGTGAAAGATCTTTGAACTTACAGTGGGCTTACAGGCTAGAGCCCACCCATTGCTTACCATTGGTTGGCTTTATTTTCGCTCTCATTTGCTTGCTTCTTATTAAAGGGCTTCCTCTTCTTGTGTTTGTCCCTCCTCTGGTGCAAAGCCTATTTGCCAACTTCTTTGATTGGCTGACTTGTTTCCTTTCACTGCTTACATCCAGACAACTATGAACTCTTTTTTATTCAGCACTCTATGAAAGTGCACGTGTTTTCTAGCTCTCTGCCCATCCTGTGCTGCTTCTTACCCTCCAAGACTAGCCCACTAGTCCCGAGTTACTCCCCATTACTCCCAGCTTGTCTGTAAAAGAGGGATATTTACGGCTGCAAATCATACTTTAAGGTCGTTTTTACCTTATCGCTTGCTAAATTTTGCAAACACTTATAGCCAAAAGCACTCGCATCGACACCGTGGGAGCATTTTCGGTGAAAGTGCAATGCCGGGCAGGCCACATACCATGGTGACAAGCTGAGCATTCCAATTGCTTTTTTCAGACACTAACCTCCAAATTTCCCCTTCATGCATGGAGTATTCTCCCTGCGCATGTGAAACATTTGACATTTTTTGCCTGTCCACTGTGGTTTTCACAGCAGTCCCGGGCAACAGAAATCAGCGTTGGAAGACTCACTGTACCAAGGAAAGACCCTCGGATACTGAAATGCTGGTGGCCATGTGATGATGGGCCATCAGCTTGTGGCTTCTGAGTAAGGCTCTGTCACTGGGAACCCAGCGGGTAACCCATCTCTAAATGAGGTGGTCAAATACAAAAGTGACAGATTGGGACATTCACCAGTTTACTGCTAATATCGCCCAACCACCACACTATCAATGGGAGCCGTAGTCATTTAGTGAAGCTCGCTTATCTGCATAGTAATAATGAGCTACAGAAATGTCATTCAGCTATAGCAGAGTTTTGAGCTACACTGGGTGATTTCACACTTTATTGTCTTGCTTTGAACATGTGCAAGAGGCTGGTTTTCCTTCGTGAGTTCCATTCACCATCTGTCGAAAGGCCAGAAAGGATCTATCCTCCAAGGGGAAATGTTGACAAATGAATTAGCGGCACTGCTCATTTCTCTTTTCCAGATTATAAATTGTGGCTGAAGGCGAACAAGTACTGCCCTCTGTTAATGTTTAAACTGCTGTTCAACCTGGAATAAGGACAGATGTCCTGGATCCTGGCACTCGGGCACAAAAAAGCCCCAGAGAGAAAGAAATACTTAAACATTTGAAACTTGCATATGAGAAAGAGTCTAATTGAGAAGATTGTACCCACAAATGAGGATATCCTAGCACTGGAAAGAGGCTGGCTTACAGATGATATGCTACACCATCTATGCACCTGCAGGGCAACAGGTATTTGAGTTTCTGTTGGGCTTCCTGTATATTGGCACCTTGGCCCTTCTGGTGTACCCAATGTTTCTGTGATGTTTCTCCATCATACCCAACTTCAAGGAACCAATCGAGGCAGTGTCACCTCACACCTGCGTGGTGCAGAGCACTCTTTTTACGTCTCTCTTACTGCAGGACCATATTGACCGTAAAGCTGTCGCTCTTCAATGGCTTTTGCTCACAGCCCACATTCTCTTCTGTATTTTATTCAAGGACCTCAGAAGCTGACCTACCTCACTAAGAATCACACCATACTGGGCAGAAGAGAGGACTACTGCTCCACACAAAGACCTGCTCATGACAGCACACACTTCCACCCAGATTGCCAGTGCCCCAGATAGTGGGCCAATAGCTACTGCACCCAGAAAAATTGAATTTCCCAGGGTTTGCGATTTACTTGTTGAGATTAATTGTACCTATTATGAGTTTCACCCTTTAAAATCGGAAGCTACATACAGATTTAGGAGATTTCTGAACAAAATCCGCATGTACTTATTATAGTGCGCACCCAACCACCCCAATACATTTCAGCAGAGTTGACCTGATAATATTTACATGGAGAAAAACGCAGGGATGAGGTAATCACCACAAAACTCGTCATTCCGATTCCTGTGCAAAAGGTGTTTCCTCCAGGATCGAGAAAAATAACAGCCCATTTATAAAGAAGGCCTAGGTGCCATAAAGAGAAGACATACGAGGCATCTAAAACATGCGGCAACGATTTGAGTGGTTGGTTCATTTCTTACAAGGCTTCCTTCCTCCCCACTTCGGAAAATAACTTCAACTACTCCTCTTCAAGTAACACCCGTCGGACCACTCTCAACAAAGGACGAAGGAACCTAAAACTAGCTCCCAGACAGCTTGAGGCAATGTTCTTGCCCAACTCTTTTCGAGCTACCCTTCTCCCCAATCACTTGACTAATGCAGAGTCATATACCAATCCCCATGAAACTCTGCAACTCCTCAACTTTCCATCATTTTTGTTTGCCTACCACCACCCAAGATCAATGCATATTGTTTCATGGTCAAGCCTATGTTTGAGCTTCACAATCGTATAAAAATATAACAAATGTAAAAAATATTTCAATTCCCAATCTGGGATTGCATGACATTACTGTTTTATATGCTAATATATTAGACAGAAGAACTCCCAATCTGGTTATTCTGATCAAAGAGGCTCAGCTTTGGATAGTGTCTTAGGCTGCATACACTTTAAGAGTGTCAAAGCTACCTTTCTGGTTACAAACATAGTACGGGCACAGGCTTATGGCAACAGAAATATTTTACACAGGATACAGAGATCTTACAGGCTCACTCATCTAAAAGCAAAGTTAACCATCCGAGTACACTGATCTTAAAAACTCAGTCTTGTGGCAACACAGCTATTACTTAAGTTACAGATGTCAGAGAGGCTCAGGCAGCTGACAACAACGCCACACCTCATATTATACAGAGCGAATAAGTTCAGTTTTATGGCAGTCGAGTCATCCCTAAGGTACAATACATAGTATATGAAGGCAGGGCTCCCCTCACAATAAAGAGGACTCCCAAGCAAGGAACTCAAACAGGAGAGCTATTCCTCAGCTTAGTGGGATATGCCAGTCTAAGAGCTCAGGCAGAAAGGTTATTTTGCAGGTTTGACAGTTCATACATGCTCAGGCTTTGAAGAGCACACATATTCCTGTGTTTACACATAGTGTACAGAATTAGGCATCAGCTAGTCAAGCTGATAGCCCAGTTGTGCTATTACATAGACCACAGGCAACACAAATTTAAAACAATTACATTTTCAGTGTCTAAAGTTTTCAAGTAGAGTTTTATGAACCATAGGTACATCTGGCAGTGAGAAGTTTAATCATTAGCAAGTTTCAATAGGGCGAAAGTTAAACTACTTTAACAATTAACATTCGCATTTTGTCTTGAGAAATCACACATATCAGTAAGGGCACATTCTGCAGTGCAACCTAACCAGACATATAGAACTAAATGCAGGGAACAGCTCTTCAAGACCTGTTCACACTCGGACCAGAAACAGTATATGTTGTGAAAACATTTGGTCAAGCTAAGAATGCCCCTGAAAGGTTGCAGTCCATTTTCACGAGATATTTACCCATGCCTTAAAATGTCCCTGATAGCAGGTACACTGGAAATTCTCTGACATAACATCACCATCAAAAATATTACTGTACTAAATATCCCCGAAAAATATTGAGGACACAAATATCAACTTGTCATTCTTTCTTTGTAAGTACAACATTTTCGATTACAAAAATGTAGTAGATGAAAATATCATCAGTAAATAGGTTAAGTATATAGAATTTAAAATACTTAACATTACAGTAGCTTTAAATATATGTTAACTTTAAAAAGTATTACATTATAAAATATATACATATAACAGAAAAATGTAAAAATACATTTCATACATTAAATAATTGATTTAAAAGAAATGTAAAAGCATAATAAACATTAGGAAATACATAACATTAAACTTGAAAAATAAAAAATAAACTAATAATTCAGATTAATTTTCAAAAACGATATATAAAAGATATCAAACTTAAAAATATACAATACAGTTATTAACATTAAAAAAATATTTAACAATGTTACTCCAAAAATACAAGAACACAAACAAATGCTAAAAAAATCAAACAAAATTGTTTTAATAAGTAGCGTTTGGAGGAGTCAAATTCACTATAGACTCCAACCTGATCACCAGTAGGGAAAGTGGTGGACATTGGAAGGATCAGAATTACAATTCCTTTGCTAACTTGAGCAACAGTAGTGAAACTGATACTCTGGAGAGGTCAGATGTACTATACCCACTGCAACATAAGCAATAGTAGGGAAAGTGCCAGACTTTGGAAGGATCAGCTTTACTATTTCCAATTCTTCTTGATCAACAGTAGGGAAACAGCTGGACTTTGGAGAGGTCAGTTTTACAATTCCCACTGGAACGCAAGCCACAATAGGGAAAGTGATGGAATTTGCAAGGGTCAAAAAAACAAAATATAGATAAAAAATAAACAGTTCACAATAATTCAAAAATACCATCAAATTACATGTTAATATATTTAATAAATAGAAAAAGTATTTAAAACAAATAATTTACATTGTTAATCTAATTAACCAATAGTTTCAAATAAAATTAAAAATTATAAAATAAATACGTGCAATAACTTACACAAATAATAATCAAACAAATGAAAATGGATAAAATAAACAAACTATTTATAAACAATTATAAAATATACAATAAAAAACGTCCCACGCTATTGCAAATACGAAACCATCAACAATGCTAATAAAAACTAAAATAAAAAATAAACAAAATTCTTTAAATATACGAGCAAAGAAAAAAATTAATTCATTAGACTATAGATAATTACACATAATTAACATTAAAATAACAGCTAACAAAAAGTAATAAAACATAAAATATTTTTTTTAAAACAATTAAAAAAATAATATATGTAACTATTTAAATAAATATATATTTATCACTTAAAAAACAATATTTTTACCACCAATATTTTGTCCCATGATCTGCTTGAGAACACAATATTTTTAATACAATATTTGTGTCCAGCAATATCTTTGCAATGATAAGGTTGTAAATCGCATAAAGTTGCATCTCAGAATATCGATAACAAAAATACTGACAAACATTATGGCCTTAATATAATTTGCAAAAATATTGTTCCATTGGGTGTACATTTTCTGTTAATAACTCCAATTGGGAAATATTTTTGTAAACAATATTTAGGGCACTGTATTTTTGACTGCTGATGCTTAGGCCCCGATATTCTGGTACCATTCCAATTCATTGTTTTGAAAATTCTCATATGGGAGATGACGTTTTACGGCTCAAGACAATTTCTGAACACAACAGTCTGGACCTGCTCCAGACAGGCAATCTATAGTTTGAGAATAGCAAATAGAGTGCATTACCACAGCCTAACCTTCCATTTGGGTGAGTAGCATTGGCTTTGACAAACAGACACTATCTGCTCTTGCTTCCCCCTTGGGTGGCATACCTCTGTGTGTTGGTACGGTGCGAACATGAACAGGAGCAGAGTCATGTCCTGGCTTGATGTGCCTACGTACAACAGCAATATAAAAACCATAAACAAACATTCAACCATTCTAAGGCCCCCATTAGGATGGTGGGCGGACTTTGCCCGCCCGCCATCCCCGTGCAAAACGGGGCCGCCCACCATAGGAGCGGCGGTCCCATCTTGGCAATTAGGATGGGCCCGCCACACTGGCGGGCGCATCCTGTATTTTTACCATTGCGGCGGGCGGTGCTGAAAGCGCCGCCCTCCGCAATGGTAAAAATGCACGTTGTGCATTTCAAAGCACAACATGACAGGCACCACGCGGTGCCTGCCATGTTGCACTTTGAAATGCGGGGGGCCGAGTTGCCGGGTTGAGACGCTGGACAGAGTATCCAGATCTTCTATTTGCGACGAAATCCTTGACTAAAGAAATATCTCCCTCCATGTGACTAATGCACCTGGTTGATAGGACTGTCGTGCTGCGTATATTATTGTCTTGATAAAGACCCGCCGCGACTGAAAAGATTGGCGCTTTAAGGGTCGAAACGTCGACATCTATTCACAGGCCACATAAACTTGGAGCCCTCAACAGACTCAAAAGCAATGATAGGGTTCCGGGATTGTATTAGTTGATGGTCTTATGAAATAAGATTTTGTATATACGTGTATAGTTTTTCTATATGAAATTTAGATATAATTTGTTTATCACAAATTCACTATTCACTAATGTCACTTGTTTTTGCACTGTATTTGATATAATGACAGTTAATGTATATAATGTACAGAATTAACTTTTTTGACTTTGAAAACGATATAAAGATACTATAAAGCAACAGTTAGGTCTTCCTTTTTCATTTATGATAAGGATTTGTTACAGCATTTCAGAGGTGTTCTGTTGGTTCTATTAGCAGTATTGAAAAACTGTTTGGATAAATTATCTGTTGTTCGAACCCGACAGAACCGATTTTTGAGCCAACAGCGCTTTGCATTCTGGGACTCGCAGTTCTGTTTTGGTTTTCATTGGAAACATGAGTTTATAAATCCAGCATGCAAAGTGCTCTTGCTTAAATAAACATCTAATGCTGGTTAAGAGCTCACCCGTATCATGCCGTCACCTCTCTCCTTGACTGGCAATGGCGCTACGGTAGGCGGAAGCAATATGTTTGTCTGATGAGAAACAGGAGAGTGAGGAGGCGGGACCATTGTCAAAAATAGAGTGGAAACCTCCTCTTATCACCCCGCTTCATGAGATTCAGCATTATGCAGTACGTTATAAATTACTGACATTTCTCAATGCGTGTTCTGTATTAAATTGGTAGGCACTTAGACAGGTAAGAACTCGCTTTGCTCAGCTAAGATAGACGTGTAATCACTCTTTAAAGTAAGGGGCAAAGAGCAAATCAGTGTAACTGTTATTAAGCTAGAAAAGCTCTCCATTATTTTGAGCAGTAGTCTAGAGAAATTTGTAAGGACATAGATCACTTCTGATCCTTTCGGGGACTTTTGAGACTATAATGCAGGAGAGCAGATAATGGAGCTGTTTTCTGGAAAAAAATGTTGGTGTCTTTGAAGATGAAACTTTTAGGCTGAATCATTGGATTTTTTTCTCCACAAATTTGGAATTCACTAAAAGGGCAATTTCTGTGTATGGCAATCCAACACGGAGAGAGTTGAACGAGGCACAATGGAGGGGAGCCCACGAGGGAGGGAACAACACTGAGCGAAAGCAACACGGAAAGGAGCCCACGAGGGAGGGAACAACAGGGAGCAGGGTAAACGAGGCAGGCGAGGGAGGCTCACGTGCTCAAGCTGAGAATTAAAGTGCCCGCGACACATGGTTGTAGCAGCCCAGTGCATTATTGGAATTGTAGTCTCCCTGAGCAGCGCAATTGACAGACAGCGCCTACACATAGGGGGAAGGAGGGAACAACACGGAGCGGGGTGAACGAGGCACAGGGAAGGGGAACCCACGAGGGAGGGAACAACACGGGGGAGCCCGCGATGGAGGAAACAACGCGGAGCGGGGTAAACTGGCATGCTAGGGAGAAACTCACGTGCTCAAGCTGTCACCAGTGTGCAGCGGGGAGAAACTCAAGTGCTCAAGCTGCGGCCCGTGCTCACAATGAAAAAGAAAGAGTGCGTCCCAGCTAATGAAGGAGACAGTATCACGCCGCAAGTGAGAGATCCAATACTGCTGGGTGTGGGTAAAAGGAGACAGGGTGGCAACAAGGAGGGATTGACATGCCTTCGGTGCAATCATTGCACTGCCTTGGCATAATTTATGACACCAAACGAGGCGCACAAATGAAAACTGAAGGCGGAGCTGGGACACGGCTTCGGGAATCATATCGATTCCAAGAAGCCCTCGTATGACGAAAGCAGCACATTCTGTCCATCAACTGTTGTTTTTGCATTTGTCACCCCGAGTGGGACGGGTATGCTCAGACGTGAGTCCTGTGCTCTCCATGCCACTGGAATCAAGCTATCCTGGCTGATGAGGGCTAAAAGCCCGAAACCGGTCCTAGGATGCTTGTTTCCCGTCCAGGGAGGACCTGGCTTGGAAGTTCGGGCTGGACTGTTCCCATGGGGCACAGGATCAAGACTGATTTGCATATGGTTGGGTTCAAACTGGAATGGCATGGTGAGCAAAAAACGATGGATTTAGGCCCAGATCTCTGTACTGGGGTGAATGTACATACATATTTATGCAGAACAATGACATGTGCAAACAAACATTTAATTTAAAACAATCTTTGCGTTCATTTTTACTAAAAATAAAGTGTTTGTGCTATAATGTTCAGTCCTCTCCAGTTTACCTTCTTGCACATCTACATCACAACTTTCACACAGATATATCCCTGGAGCACTGTACACTTGCTGCACTAAAATAGATATGCGTGAATGCATGAAGAGCATCAAGTGTTCACAGATGTGGTGATAAGGTTTTTGAAGTCGGCTATTTGTATAGTGCACCAAGCCAACATTTATTTTCTGCACCTACTGCTGCCTTCTTGAGTTCAGCATTACCAAAAGTCAAACCAGGGGAATCAGCTGCATTACCTAATTGGCCTACATGTTCATGCCAAATATATGGCGGCTCATTTACCTTGGATAAGATGGGCAGGATCAGACAGGGCACCAAGGGCAGCTTTGGTAGAAATGTTCATATCAGCCCACAATGCACCAAACAAGCATAGACACTAAACCGGATTGTCACCAGAATGGTATCTGGGTGGGTAAAGAGAGCGTGTCTGATCACATGTGACCCACAGGAAAACAAAAATGGCAAATCCTGTGCCAGTCGAAATCACACAGTTTGAAATACTGTAACAGACAGTCGACTTTCCGGGAACGCCATGGAAGCTTTGGTGGTTGGCGTCTCCTTATCACCATGCATGGATTCTCGTGATTTACTTTTTACTTTTTTTGTGTTCAAGTAGTTTTTATCAATCAGAAATACAAAGAGGCATACATTCAGAAATATATGTGACACAGATAAAATCCATGTAATACGAAATGCACATGAGAATACAGTTGATTACACAGAACAAATTGGTACGGCAGAGTCAAAGAAGTAGAACTGATGAAGAAGGACACTCTGCTGACACGTAAATCACACTGCATGCGTTATGAAGAGTTTCATTGGGCAGAATAGAAGCTGACCCACCACGGACGGGGAAGTGCAGGGATATTGGTAGCAGCGAGACAACATTTGTGCTCTCATGGACCTTAGGAACTGGTTGCCGGGCTACCTATAGCTGTGATCACGTGTTAAAACTGGGACGTGGACGCCTTAGCACAGAGAAATATTGAGCAACAACGAGAAAGTGCACTGTGACTGGTTGTCGTATTATCGATTTTTTTTACTCATACATTTACTAGAAAACAGTTTTAGAACATTCCACATTTAGACACACACTTTGGTGCATGGGTGAGTGAGCATGTGCACAACACCTTGTGAAATAATTGATTTTGATTAATTTTACAGCATGTCCGATATTATTTTTGACATAGTAACATTGGAATCTATCCACCCGAAGAACCCCTTTTTCTATTGCAAATTCGATGCTAGTAAAAACACGATTTTGCACAGAGATCATAATTATGATGTATGACAGTTTGCCTTGACATTTTTCCCCAGGAAAAACCTGTCAAAACAGACGGAAGAAAATGTTGGAAACAGCGAATAAAAAAGTAGATTTTGGTGTGCTAAATAGCGTGTTCAAGCATTCTGCATTATTTCTAGTGCAGAAACTCGTAGTATGAGTTAATTATAGCATACGGTAAATACCTAACCCCGGTGTGCAAATACCACCTGAGTTTCACCCAGTCCATAATTAAGCCTGTACAAAATTTTAATTACACTAAGTAATCAGAGAAAAATCAGTACTTTTGCATTATTCTGTTGACGTGAAATTGCTGAAAATACACGATCACGCCCATTCATATAATTATGAGTAATTTGACGCAAAAATCCTAGGAACAACGAACATAGCGAAAGCAGCTGGTGGCTGCTGCTCTCCATTGTGTGTTGCATTTTAGGGCTATTTTCATAGCGAAAAATGCAACCTCAGTTCCATTTTGAATGCAAGGATACATTTTTCGCTAAGAAATGCCGGGTTACAGTCCTTGCGTAATTCGGCATAATCATGCATGATTTTGCTGTAATTATTCTACCGCAAATTTTGCGTTACGCCCACCCCTACTCATAATCAGGCCCCAAGAAGGTATGGCACATGTGCACAGCTACAACTGCTACACCGACCGAGCCCATATATGGGATAGCCTACAAAATATGCTCAGGGGGCAAGGACCCCCACCGTAAACATTTCCCTCATGCAGAGGCAGTGGGCTGTGCGCTAGCCTCTAATCCTACTGGCAGCAAACACATTCTATTACCCAACCAAGCAAACATGGTCTTAGCTAATATTTTATCTGCCGGCTTGGCTGAACAGAGGGGAAAACTTTTTGTTTTCAACTCAGATTAATTTCTTAAAAACTGCGTTGCCAGTTGACAGCTCACCCACAGGGCTGAAGCACTACTTTATAACTAGGCCTCTCTCCATTTCAAACAACAGCTAAGCCTATAGGTGATAACGAGGCGAAGGGGGGTTTCAAATGGGACAGTTCTATCATCGCTATGCGGCTAATGGCATTTTTGACTTCGGTAGCAGAAACAGGCTTAGTCGTTAGTATTTCTTGAGATAAAATGCTTGGACAGACAGCGTGCTTGCTTATTACGAAATGTCTGCAAGGCGCGCAGCACGGATTTCTCATTTCCCACTTGCTTCATTAAGGTCTCAGCCCATTTTGTCTTACAAATTTGTTCCTAGAGGTACGGCGGTCACAGATAACCAAAAGCTTTCAGCTATCTAATAAAGGGCATTGTCTATATTCTATGGTACACCAAAAACTGAATCATCCCATACTGACACCTTGCTTCTGGCTACATAGAACAGTTATAAAAATTATTTTTAGTTTTAATGGACTTCACCGGGTATAGGATTCTAATTGGTCCACAAAAAAGGTTCTGTTGGTCTGGATATTCTCTAATTCGAAAAGGTAGCTTAAACAAAGGAGGACTGCATTGACACAGGAAAGTATTGACCCACCAATCGAGACACTGAAATGCATTTTTTTTTAGAACCAGCATTATTGAAAGTTGTGCAGCAAACCATGGCATAGCACAGTATGGTGTTTGATTTACATACAGATACGGCACAGTAACCAGCTCCAACACCAAGATTATGTAACAGCACTTCATCATATGGATATGCCATAATAGTCCCACCATTTCCCCCATTTCTGCTCATGCTTCTGCGGGCAACCACGGGCCTCAAGTGCAGTGGGATGTGCAATATTATAGGTATTTTCCCGCCCATACAGGGGTAGAAGGGTACATTGCAGGAGTCTGCATAGAGAGGGGGCAAGACCTATAGAGCATCATGGGTCACAGCTGGTTAGCAGGTATGCAGGTATCTGTGATCGAGCTTTAGTTAAGCAAGCCTGGTAGTTGGTAAGTTGTAACTCCATATGGTGGCTGTGGCTGCAATAGTGTGCGCTATGCGAGCAGTCTTGTTCACCATGGTTTATGAATTGCAAAGTTCTGTGCATGTGTCTGGTCAACCTCAACAATGTAAGTGCACTCTGCTCCCAGGGCAGGATACGGGTTGCTCAGTGATGCATAAAATGCCCTGTCCGCATAGCCAGAGTAGATAGGTTGGTGGTGGAAGCGGTCTTCTTAGCAAGATTGCTGCTGTTCCATAAATTGGAGAAGCAGGCGTTAGTGAGCACAAAATGCTAGAAGGGCTGAAACTACAGGTTGCATGAGGTGAGAGCCACATCTGCTTGCAGGGTAAGATAGCGATGTTTAAAAACCTCCCTCCTGGGAAGCCATAACCTTCTTGCAGGTCAGGTGAAGCACTGGTACATTCCCAGAGAAGGATAACCCGCTCCTTGCGTAAGTTCGCAGAGCAAGGAGCTTTGGCACCTGTAGGCATGGGCTATGCCAGGCAAACACCAAAGGTTAATTTGACAAAGTTGGGGTGCACCTGTCACATGTGGGCTTAAATATGTTCTTACTGGACATGAATGTGGCCCAGGAAATTGCAGGTGCCAAGTGAGAATACAGCTGTGTTGGTGGGGGGGCTCTTTAGGCAACAGGGGCCGCCTCCAGAGCTGTGGCGGAGTTACAGGGCGATCTGGAAGCAGTTTGGGTACAGAAGGATACCTCTGCAAGGGGTTTCCTGGCGCTGTACGCATACCGCTGTGGAACCCTTCCTGGCTTTTCCCTGTGAAATGTCCACTCGTGGGCACCCCCAAGGTGAAGCAGGCATCCCAGCGGTGTTGGGGCCGTTGTGGAGATTAAGCAAGCTATTGCCCAGAGTTGCAGAATGGGACCCATGATTAAATAGGCACCGAGGCGAGAATTATCAGGTCCGAGGAAATTGAGCCCAAGACCCGCTGAGGTAGGAATTGAACCCTGGTCCCGGGTCAGACCTCTGCATCAGGATCTGCCGCTCTAAACATTGAACCAAATTTCTCCACAATAAATGCTGCGCTGAAGTATATGCACCGATTGTACAAAGAGGGGATCCTCAGCCGGTAACTAAATCAGGTCTATACGGGATTCTGTGGCATGCGCAACAGACTGAGGGATGTAAGCTGTCTGGGTAGGATGACAAGAGCGCCAGACATCACAAAGGCCCAGTGAATCAGCCCAGGAGGTCAAGTGAGTCGTGCAGGAGCACCTACTTGGGTACGGGGCAGATAAGGCATCCAGGACCAACTCCGGAAGTGCATTAAAGTTCCCCCGATCACCATAACGCCCTGAGGGAGAGTCAAAATGAAGGTTCTCAGTGACTTCAGAGAAGGCTGAAGTAAAGGTTGAGGTATATAATAGGCGATAAAGCTGTGTTTCAATCCGGCCTTCAATGCTCACATAGCAGCCCTGTGTATCAGTATGGTAAGCCGCAACAGCTAGAGGAAGTGATTTGTGTAGCTATAGGACGACTCCTCTAGAACTACTTGTAAAACCTGAATGATACACCCTGTCATAACTGAACCGGCCTAAGAAGGGGCAGTTCGTCCACAAGAGATGGGTCTCTTGCAGGAGAACAACCACTGGCCTTGGGGCTTAATGTATCTAAGAACCGCAGACTGCTTAATGCGATCAAGGAGGCCGTTCATATTCCAGGAGAGTACTGTTAACGTGGGGATGACAATGATCCAAGCTGAGTAACCAAGCAGGAATGGGCAGGGGGACCATTTGTGCCGTATTGATGTTTACTAGCCATTGTTATAAACCATGTTGCCGCTGTTAACATAGAAAAAAAGAAATACAAAGAAAATAAAACATTCACAAGTGTAAACTAGGTTCAAGAGCCCAAATGAACTGTTCCCCCCCCAGTGGGCCCCTCCCCACACCTCACCTCAGGAAGCATCTGTTGTCCTAATAATCCCCAAACTACTAACTAATGGGGGGGCAGTAACCACTGTAGCCCATTGGTGCCCATAAAGCAGGATCCAATGCCTGCCAGCTCAATATACCACAATGAAAGGAGATTTACCCCCAGCATCTAATGAGATAACGCCCAAAAGAAATGGGGGGCACATACAATCCACACATCACACAGTCCTAACCCACTCCCCCATCAGAAACAGCACTGAAGTCTGAATAGAAGCATTTGGTTCAGGGCGGACCGGAGAACTGAAACGACGAGTCCAGGCCCCCTCCCACCGCAGGGCAGAAGACCAGGGGAGTATCTGAGAGGTTTATTTGAGCAATGTCTATTCAAAACTACAACACCGGCACCTAGATGCACAATAGAGACGGGAGGGCACCCACAATGAATTTAATTTAATTATCGTGACATCAGGATAGATTGTTGTTTATAATACCTCAGTACTGAGTAACGTGACGATATCTCACTTCCTCTATGGAGGATTGTAATTACAGGCAAAATCGCTAGTACGTGCAATAGCGATTTGCTTTATAGGCACAACATGGCAACAGGGGTGTTAACTATGGTTTCCTCCATGACTAGCCAATTTTTGGATGACTTAACCTGATGCTATACCCGCTGGATACTGTTGTTACCTGCACACTATACTGATTAGGTGAGTTAGATACCTCATCACCTACACGATTACTGCTGCATTTGTTGTTGTTTGTGTTTCTATTCCAGAACTGCTTTTACCCATTTGTCCACAGGAGCATGCCCACAATGTGGCTCACTGAGGAGAATGCATGAACACGATTTCATTGTTTTCAGTTACACGCTAGTAGCACACAAACTAGCATGCCACAAGGATTGTACAGAGTCACCCAATGTTATGTTTTCTACCTGTTGTGATTTGCTCCCTTTTTCCCCAACCAGGTAGTTGCAGCTCAACGCAGGTACTACTACAGGAAAAATGTTTCTCTGTCAGCAATTCCACTAGTTTGTACACCTGACAATTTCACTAGTGAGAACACTTTTACGTAGACAGTTAACACTTTAGATATTTCCTTTATAAATTCCTTAGGTCCTGAAGAATCGCTAGTTAATAGACACAAGCGAGAAACATGTCGACCGAGTAAGAGCACTAACTGGAAGGATATTCGCCACTGGAAGCATAACATTCCAGCAAGTACCGTTCAGGCTTATTTTAATTAGAGCAGAGGACCACCAGAATAAATTCTTTCTTGGAACCACTAGCTTTATTTTAAATTCACACATCTACGTCTACGCTTTCCTGGCCCCACACCCGCACTTCATCTAAACGGCAGTTGGATAAAAGATCTCCGCTAAAGAGCCCCTCTTTGAGGTGACGCCCCAACGAGGAGCATGCCCAGAGGACGAAGCATGACACCTGCAAGGGTGTGTGAGGGCATTGCATCCAACAAAATGGATGCCCAATGGTAGGACTCTCTGAGACTTTACTAACATCCCACACATCACGTGACACATACCTTCCTTTAATTTCAGGAACAGCCCAACAACTTTTGTATCCCCTCTTCATCAACCCCACGCTCAATCTGGGGCCACTGAGAGCAGGAGCGCCCACCTCCTATCACCGGCAGGAAAGAGAACCAGTGTGCTCCTTTGTAGGTTCCAGTCGGTGCGCTTATTCTTAGTCTTACAATTCCTAACTAGAACCTCATTTTAATCTTTGATTTTTAAAGTGAATTTCTAGTTTTTTTTTAAAACGTAAAGTAAGATGTCCATCGCTATGCACAGCGGGGGGGTTGGAGAAAGAGCCTGGCCTGCATTGTCTATTGTGCTGCCCCTGGACAAGCTTGCTGCCCCTGCCCCCTTTTCCATTCTACAAGTCCATGCCCCTGACCCTCATTCTAGCCCTGTGTGACCTTTGTTCTGCCAGTGCCCTTCCCGTCTGCCCGGAACGGTTAGCTTGCACCCCCTACCCACCTCCATCCTGCGCTCTTTTGTCCGAGTCTGTACACTTGCCTCCCCCATGCCCTGCATGGTCCGATGAGCTGCCTCTGACTTCCAGTTAGCTTGCTGTCCCTGCCCACTCCTCCTGCTCTCCGGTGCCCGAATGCATGCCCCTGTCACTGCCTACCAGCTTAGCCACCATACTTAGCTTGCTGCCTTCTGTTGTCTGAGTTCCATGCCTTAATTCCCTACATGGTCCATATTGCTGCCACTCCCTTTCTGCACTCCATGCTCTGTGTGTTGCAACTGCTGCTCCTGCCCACCCTGTGATGTCTGCTGTGAAACCCCTGCCCTCTGTTGTGTGTCCAGCTCCTACCCCCTCACTTCTGCCCTCCATGATCCTTTGTGCATGGCCCTGCCCGCTCACTCTTGCCTCCATGATCCTTTGTGCATGGCCCTGCCCGCTCACTCTTGCCTCCCATAGTCCATTGTTCTGCCACTAACCCTCCCACCTATCATTCATCGTCTTTTGTGCTGCCATGCCCCTCCCACCTGCCCGGTGTGGTCAAATTGCTGCCTCTGACCCCCTCCCACCTTCCCTTTGTTGTCCATGTGTATACCCTTATAGTCTCCCTGTTGCCTTACTTGGTGTGTTGTCCTTCCACTGCCCATCCCCCCTGCCCTGCCTGGTCAGCCTGCTGCCCTGCCCTGCCCCCTTGCCCCTACCCCTCCATTCTCCATATGACGGCCCCTCTCCCCTCCTTCCATGGTCTGTTGGCATACCCCAGCCACTCCCTTCTTGGTCCGTTGTGCTGCAACTGCCCCTCCTGTCTGCCCTGTATTGTTAGCATGCTGCCCTTGCATTTCCCCCCACTCTTTGTTGTCTGTGTGCATGGCCCAGTCCCCTCCCTATTCCTTTCCAGGGGCTGTTGTGCTGCAAAGCCTTCCACTTGCCCTGTGTGGTGTGTTGTGCTGTGCTGCTGCAACCCCTGGCAGCTGGCCTGTACGGTCAGTTTGGTGCCCATGCCACCTCCCTCCCGCTCTCTATTGTGTGAGCTCATGTCCTGCCCCATGGTCCATTGTACCACACATGCCAACATTTTGAACTTGGAAAGAGGGAGATTTCTTTTTTAATTAATCCGGGGGATTGATTTTCCCCATTGACTTACATTGAAAAAGAGGTGATTGTAGGCTGGAGACGAACAAATAAATTGCATTCTATACTTACTACAAAAGTGTGGAATGCCTGAAGTCATCCTGATGTAATCAAAACTGTAATACCTCAAGCATTTCCTTTAGAAATTATCCAAAAATAGGGGGGCTTTTTTCCCCATGGAAATTATGATTAGTGCTCTAAAAAACTAAAAGGAGGACACATTTGAGTTCTCTAATAGCATCAAAGCACTTTTAAATTATTTGCCATATTTCTGCTTTTTTTATCCAGTTGATCACTTGATTATTTGTTGCACTTAGAGGAGAGGATGTTGCGTTACGGCCAGAGCTCCCAACTTTGCAACTGGGGAACCACATTTAAGTTTTAGTGTCGGCTCAACATCCTGTGATTCTTGGTAAATCACTTAATCTCCCCATGCCTAAAACAAAAATGAATGTGTCCTTGTGTAATGTAACTCATGCTCATGTAAAGCACTCCAGTACCTTCAGGTCAAATCTGCCCTATATAGACAGCAAAAGAAATAGGCATTTTGCACACTTCTCTCATTGAGCTATACTTGGGCTATACTGGGGTGACATTTGTGCTACATTTGGGCACTTTTGTCTCCGGTGGCCATCTTGGAAACATTTTTGTAAAGAAGGTCCTTAATTTCATAATTTACTACAGTATCATCAGTAGAAAAGGTTTCAGTTTTCCATTCAATTCCATCAAGATGGGATTCATATAAGTCATACTTTTGGGATAAATTCAGACTGTTAGTACTCTAGTTGCTCATTAAAACAATATGGTAAAGCTGCTGATCACCAGGGAGTTAACTTGCAGTCAGCTGCCGGTGTTGAAAGTGCATGTTTCAGTCTGCATGTCAGAATGTTTTAAAGAAATAGGAAGATATTGGAATAACTCATTTAAAATGTGTCCTAACTGCTCTCTACAGCACTAAACGTAATTTTATGATAAAATGAATCTCATTTCCTTCATTTCTAAATTAAAAGTGTTATGTTTTACCAGTTTAATTTAATCAAGATGGCTTCAGGTGTGCCACACGTTTGTCATACATAGGACGGTTAGTGCTCTAGTTGTTCTTTAGAACACTCTGGGAGGCTGCAGTAGAACATAGGGGAATCAACTAGCAGGCTGCTCCTGACGGAAGTACTTGTTTTACTGAGAATGACTTTAAGCTCACATGGCTAAGGAAGCTAGTGTGAATTTACAGAACATATGCTCTCATTTTAGCTGGTGGAGCACCTTCCATAACCTCTATGAGAAAATCATTAGAGAAAATAGCTTCCTCTCAAACATAATTCATGAACACCCAGAAGAGGGTCAGCATTTTTTACAGGGCAAAATCACCTCAGAACACACCACGATTCCTAACATTAGTACGGTACCACCATCAAATGATATAACTAAAATGTGTTATCATCCTTTATACATGCTCCTCTTTCGTGACCCTCACTACGATGCATTTGAATGGGAACCATGACCCAGCGTCCTGTAACGGTTCTCACCACATGCTGTACCCAGCTAATAAAGGGGGCGGGATCCCCCATATGCCCTTTGGGGTCTTGATGTGCTCAACTTGCCCCTTACATGTTTTTTTCTATTTCATTTTTAGGATACATGGACCAGGTCACTGAGTTTTATAATGCCTATCAAAACATATTGTTCAGGTTATCATCAACCAACCAGAACAGACTAGTCTCCTTTACATTGGCCAATCAGAGCATATCTAGACACCAATTGTCCAGATACCTAAAAAGTTTTAACCTTAATTTCTCAAAAACATCTGAATGGATTTATTCCAAATCACGCTTTCTCGACCAAGATGTAGTTTCCTGGCAAATTTGGCGGAATTCCATTTAGGGTTTTTGCAGTAGTGTTTCTTAAAAAAGTCTGTGGAAAATGCATGGTGATTTTGCGTTTTGGGACACCCCCTTTTTCTCAGCCCCTGGTTGGCAGATCATTCCAAAAATGTACATGCACAAACTAGGTAAGAAAGAGCACTTTTTTGGGGAAAGGTTTGTGAAGATTCCTCATACGGCACCAAAGTTATTAGCAAAACAAAAAAGATATTTCCAATGGAAACGCTGACCTAACTATAACTACAAAGTGACGATCGTCACTGTGTAATATGTGTATAGATATATGAGATAAATTACTGCCTGCCACACATTAAAAGGATATTACAAATCACAGAGAAATTCCATAACCATATAGAGGAACAAGGTCGAAGGTAGAGTTCCTTTATAAGGTTATGGAACTCCGTGGTGACTAGAAATAGTCTTATCATGGACAGCGTGAGTTCTTTATACCATAAAATACATGGTCACACCATCACCTTTCCCAAAAAAACACTTAAAACCTTGGTGAGTAGCGCTTTCAGAAAGAGAGAACATGTTTGGAAACATGAAGAATAAAAATAAAACCTATAGTGCAAAATTAAACACACCAATAACCTGTTATTTGTTGCAAAAAGATATTAGAAACAGTTCAATACAAGTCAGTTGTTGTTTTTTAAAAGCTGCAGTAACTCAATGTGTAGAAACATGCAGAAATATTCTAACTTTTCTATAATTATCTATGGAATGCAAAAAATAATAATGTTCGTTCTGCTAGTCACTGCAAGCTAGAAAAATAGAGCAGAAGAAAGAAAAGCAACGTTTCAAATTTGTTGCTTTAAACAGCTGCTCCGTGACCTGACTTGCCTTTCACCTCTGCTGCTGACTGTCAGCAGCTACTGCAATGTCGGAACTCAACTGGAATAACTTATTACAGTCGAGTTCTGACATCTTTTCTTTATAATCGGCAACCAAGCACGTCAATAGGTGCGGATTATAAAGAAGTTAGTGATTTGCATTTATACAGGGATTGCAGAATCCCATTATATATATATATATATATATCTCCATCCACAATGACCGCCTTTCTCCAATGATTCATACGCACTTTCCCCACAAGAGTTGCACAGGAGACAACGGTGAGTCCATTTTCATGATTTATGTTTTTTATTTGTACTTTATCATGCTGCAACAAAGGACGCCTACGCGTTTCAGCTTACGCCTTCAACTGGACGATAGCCAGTAGGTATTTATAGTTAGGACCAACAAACGAAGTGTTTCTTGTTTTGCTAATAGTTTTGGCATGGTTTGACGAATCTTCATTAAGTTTTCACAAAAAGTGTAAAATAACATAGGGGGTTAGGATAGGGGTTTCCTGATCCCATAGCACACATGAGGAATTTCTGAGGGACACCTTGTTGGTAAGCAAAAATCCCAATTTTTTTTTGGGGGGGGGGGGGGGGGGGTCAGAACTATGGCCCCCCAGTGTAAATCTGCGATGGAGCCGCGGAACCGAAACCCAAGGGAAAAAATACACAACTTCACACACCAAACCCCCGCCATGTAGAGCCATGCCATGCATGTCGGTGGTTGCATTAACGTATGCTAATTTTATATTACTTTACGTTTTTTAAAAACATAGAAATTCACTGAAAAAAACCAAAGGTTACAGGAACGTTATAGTTAGGTTGACGTTTTACTTACACTAAACCAAAGAAATTCAGCAGTTATAGTTATACTTAACTGAAGAAACTGTGACTTGTGCCGTTAAGCAACTTTAGGTCAAGAGTTATAGGTATTCAACATAAGTATAACTGCTGAAAATTCTATGGTTTTATGTGGGTAAAACCTGTGTGAGTGTGTCCCATGTGCATTTTTGTAGGCCATTTAGCCAAACAGTACTTAAGTCTTGTCATAGACAAACTTTAGCTGTCGAGAAGACTACATGTTCTCCAATCTTCAAAAATGTACACTAACAAGAAGTACAAAGATAGAAAGTAGGCGTTTACATCAGCCAGCCTCATTGAGCAGTTGGCTTTTAAGTGTTTTTCATGGTTTAACATAGTTTGAATGGGCTGTCAATCAATGCTTTGGCATTTTGCGGATGCTTACATTGTTACTTTTTTTTATTTAACTTGCATTTGTAGAACATCCCCATAACTTATTTTAGCCTGTGGCATTATATTATTCATTATGTATAATCAGGCTTTCCAAGCCCCCCCCTTTTTGAAGGATAAAAAACTATAAAGCAATCAGATCGACAATTCTATTTGAAATTTGTGAAATAATACAAGATGAGACCACGATGTTATCTTAAATATAAATATAACTAATAATTTGCATTTTTGTTGTGAAGACATTGACCATTATGCACCAGCTCAGCCAGCGCCACTGATGTATTCAGTTTGGATGGCCATGTTTTTACCAAAATCAATGTTCTAGGACACCTAGGGTCACAAGCACGAAAAGGATTTTGCAATCGCAATCCACATAATCACTGGGTCTACAAACACAAAATGCCCTTATCTTAAGAGAAAAAAAAATGTTATGAGCCTGAAATGTTTTCAAACTCATTTAATGGGTTTTGCAATCCATAGTTAATTACAATTTGAAAAGGGTGTAAAAGGGCCATTTCTTCAAATTGCCAATTGGTATGCAATGTATGGATGGTCTGCAACTGCAATTCTGGTGGCAAGCAATTAAACAGTTATCTACACCTTAAAAGAAGTGGTAACTGATCTGCAAAAGGGAAGATGTCCCTGTAGGACCTTCCCCTTTGGGGATTGCATTGGCAGCCCTGGGGTAGGGGGAGGGGGGTGTAGGCAGTGGTCCAGGGCACCACTGTGTGCTCCCACTGATATTTTCCTAAATAGAAAACCTTTTTTTAAGCAGCACCAGTCCCTTAAGGAACTGGGTCTGCTTTAATAAAACATTTTGAAAATCCATTTGGGAATGAAAACACATGGTAGTCTGCTGTACCTTGCAGGCCACCATCCCTGTGTTCGTAGTCAATCACATAGGCGCATACATTGCAAATGGTGACTTAGCAGCAACTGTAACTCAAACATCACTTCAAAGATTATTATGGCTGCCTGTGCAGTCAAAATTACTTTTTAGACTCCAACAATTGTCCTAATTAGGAGCCAGATAGCAAATACCTAAAAAATGTATTTAAAATATAGAATCCAGTCAGAAATGTCTGCACTTGTGATAAACACAGTTTTTGTCTTCTTCAAACTACCAGAGCTGGTACCTTAACTTTATGCATGTGTAAAGAAATGCCTCTTTTTACATAATCAACCCCAAAGTTTTAGAATTATGCTGCTGGTTTTTCGACTGCGAGAATGCACTGAGGCCTCCTGACCACACCTCAGTGTCAGTGTTCTAACCCTTTAAAAGCATATATTGAATTGGATACACCCAACTGGCATGAATTAGCTTACTTTTTTAACTTCCTTATAGGTCCCTAGTATCAATGTAAGCATGGCCTGTAAGTTGAAGTGTCCACTCAGGGCTGCAGAAGTGATTGTGCCACCCTAGGTGTGACAAACTACAAAATGGCTCCCAGCCTAGCACTGCAGCATTTAAACCAATGGCAAAGCCCTCACATCTGTTAATATATATAAATCCCCCCCCCAAGGAATGCCCATCGACTCGTCATGGAGAGAGCTGTGTATTTTAAGTGGGACATGTACTTAATATGTCCTAACAGTAAAAAACGTTATAAATAAATAAATAAAACTACCAAATTGTTTTACTGTGCAAAAGCTAGTACCCCCATTGACTAGTAAAGAGTAACAAGCTGACATCTTAGACCTGCTGAATTTTGAAAGAGACTACTAAAATGGGTACTTCAAAGTGGATCACTGACAAAATATCGACATACAAAATATCGACCTACAGGAATATTGATGCAAAAATATCGAAGGCAAGAATATCGACATCCTATCTACAAATGGTAAGTACAAAAATATTGAAAATAAAATATAGATGTAAAAAATATCGATGTTAAAAATATCGTTTTTTTTCTGTAAAAATATAAATGTAAAATAAGGTAAAATAACACTAATAAATAAAATCAACATAGTTAAAAATATCTAATAATGTTTAAAATTAATAAATAATACATATATAATAATAATACATTAACTAAACATATACCGAAAATATAATATATATATACTTAACAATAAGTTGTAATAATTATTTTAATAATTTATAAATTAATAAAAAATATTATAAATTACAAACACATTTACAAACAAAACAAAAACATGAATAAAAAGTAAAGAATTACAAACACATTTACAAACATAAAACAAAAACATGAATAAAAAGTAAAGAATTATGTTTAATAAATTAAAAAAATTAAATATACTTTTAATATTTTTAAAATTAATTATATCAAACGTTAGATAGCGTAGGGGTAAAAATTACTATTCCAACTCCAGAGAGTGCAACAGTAGGGAAAGCGTTGGATAGCGTAGGGGTAAAAATTACTATTCCAACTCCAGAGAGTGCAACAGTAGGAAACGCGTTGGATAGCGTAGGGGTAAAAATTACTATTCCAACTCCAGAGAGTGCAACAGTAGGGAAAATGTTGGATAGCGTGGAGATAAAATTACTATTCCCACTCCAGAGCGTGCAACAGTAGGGAAAGCGTAATGGTAAACATTACTATTCCAACTCCAGAGAGTGCAACAGTAGGGAAAACGTTGGATAGCGTAGGGGTAAAAATTACTATTCCAACTCCAGAGAGTGCAACAGTAGGGAAAGCGTTGGATAGCGTAGGGGTAAAAATTACTATTCTCACTCCAGAGAATGCAACAGTAAGGAAAGCGTTGGATAGCGTAGGGGTAAAAATTACTATTCCCACTCCAGAGATTGCAACAGTAGGGAAAGCATTGGATAGTGTAGAAGTTAAATATAACCTACTTATAAATAATTGTTCAAAAAAAATAACTACATCATTTGCAAATCCCCATTGATAATTACTAAAACAGAATTACAATTAAATAAATAATTAACAATAAATACCAATAAATATTAAATAAATATAAATAACCAAATAATATTGAAGACTAAAATATTTTTCTAAACAAAAAACATTAATAATTAAAAATTGATTGACAATTAAAAATGGTAAACAGTAAATGTATTTTTGAGTAAAAAGGATTTTTTATAAAATAATTTTTACCAATTAATAAAATGAATTTCCAATTATTAAAAATTAATTTATAAAAATTATTATTTACCAATGTCAAACCATTAATTACCAATTAAAAAAATTCATTGCCAATTAAAAATTGTAATTACCAATTACAAACCTTAATTACCAATTAAAAAACGTAATTGTCAAATAAAAAATGTAATTACCAATTACAAACCTTAATTACCAATTAATAAAATTAATTACCAATTAAAATAATTAAATACCAATTAATAATTAATTTGAAATAAAATAATCATCAATACCAATCAAAAATAATTATTGACTTAATTACAATTAAATTACTTCCCACCCAATTCCCCTATAAACCCACAACCCGCTACAGAACTTAAACGCAAACATTAATTCAAATTAATTTACAGTTACTAAAAATGTATAATTAATTTAATATAATTAAATTACTTCCCACCCTATTCCACTATAAACCCACAACCCGCTCCAGTACTAAAACATAAAAATAAATTTAAAATAACATTATTAATATATAATAAATAGTACACATATAAATTAAAACAAATAAAATACTTAACAAAAACATAACATACATATAAAATACATAGTAAAATACATAGCAAACAAATATCGATATTAGTAACGTCAAAATTAGGGACATCGATATAATTGATATCGATATTACTAACTTCGATATTACTTACATCGATATAAAAAAAAATCAATATTACTTACCTTAGGGTCGATATTTTGTCCAACGATATTCTTGACCTCGATATTCTTCACCTTCGATATTACTGTAGGTCGATATTAGGGAATCGATATTTTGACTGTGCACCCTTCAAAGTATTAAATTCATTGTGGCATTAAACTAGACTAGATGCCTAAGGTAAATTTAATGTCATATTTAAGAAAAATACACTATTTGAAAGTTGTCACTCCATTGTCCAGTTTATCACAGTTGTCGGCCACCAGATTGCCTTCAGCTCTCCTGGAGAGAAGTGTGAACACCGCCCAGTCTCAGGAACTATAGAGGCCTGCCACAGAGGGAAGTGTCACCTCCTCCTTGCAGGAAGTCATACAGGGTGTTGGCCCAAAAGGCGAGCTTCTAAGGATAAGCCACCTTTCGTGGGCAAAAGGTGATCACACTCGAGGAGAGCTGCCCCTTTGTTCAGATATACTGGCTGGTGGTGGGAACAGAGAGGGGAAACCAGTAGCCAAACTGTTTGATTTTTTAATGGGCATGGAGCACACAGGTAGCCACCCTTCTAAGGTCGCCTACGAAGTTCCTAAAAGCAAAGTGATGGGTTCAGGCACCTTGAGAGTGGGCAGTGGGCAGAAAAGTGCACTCTGGGATTGCTATATGGCATACATAGCCAGATGTTATCATATGGCAGGAGAGATTCTGGTAACCCACTGGCTAGTGATCACCCTCCCACAGGCACTTTCTGTGCTTAAATATGGCACCCTGAACCTCCAGTCACATCTGGACTGTAGAAAGGACTGAAGGACTGCCCTGCAGACACCTGGACCTGGCAAGGGAGGCTGCACCAACAGCTGGACTGCACCAGCTTCTCCTTGGGCCATTGAAGAGAGGACTGTGCTTGTGGTGCCTGGCTCTTGAAAAAGTCACTCCAGAGCCCCAGGTCAAAAAAGTGAGTTCCAAGTGTCCGTAGGCTGACCCCCTGTTCTAGCAACAGGAAAATAAAAGCTGAAGTAGCTAGACCTGGCTAGTCAATAGTCACCCGCAAGGAATCACAGCAGACAGCTGATGTTCTGCCAAGAAGACCTCCGCTTGACATACAAAAGTTGCACCTGTGTCTGCCGGACCAAGAGAGTAATCTGAGTGCAGACTGGTCACCAAAGACGGACACTAACCATCACAAAAGGAAACCACTGGACCTGCTGGGACTGCAGATTGGAAGCCCAGTCGATCCTTAGCAGTTCGGGTTTCACGGAACTTTGCATCGGTGACGTCGGAGATAGGATCTCACTTTTGCCGCTTGGCCACATCATACCATCCAGCAGGACTTCTCCGCATCTTGTTTTATACAGAGCAGCGCACATATCATCCACCCGACTATCAGCAGCCTTTTACGTCTGCGCCCATCCCGGACAACAAACAACCCTATCGTGAAATCCAGCACGATCTCTCCGCGGTCCTATTCTACAGGTGCACACTATCCCCCGCCGTTTTTCAGCAGTACCAAACCGACATAGCAGAATACAAAACTCCTGATGAAGGCCAGCCGCCGAAACGCGTTGGATCTAGTTTTGTAAAGGGCAAAAATATGCTATTGTTGTTTTGAATTGTATAATAAGTATATCAATTGTTATGTAGATATATGTAAAATAATGATTTATTGTAAATAAGTGTCACAAAAAGTGTGGAAAAAGCTAAAAAATAATAATCAATAAATAAATGTTTTTCAGAAACACATATTACGGCACTTCAATCTATTCCTTTTTGTAATATGTGACAGAGTATAAGAAACATACACATAACCCGGTGTACAGGTTGACCTTTTTTTTCTAAAAAACTGCAGATTGGAAGCCCAGTCGATGCTGGATTTTTACTGCCTCAAAGAGGACTTTAAGGGACCCTGACTCCTGTGGCTAAAGTTGGCCCACCCGGCCCGTGGACCACAAAATAACCCCAGGAAGAGCAGTGTTGACTGCACATCAAACATAATCTTTCAACACCCTGTACCCTCAGCATCAGGACCATTCCATTGAAGTCTGTGGCGGTTTTAATGTACAATGTGGAACTGGACTTGAGACTGCTTTGGTGACCAGGTAACAGACCAAATATTCCTTATTGGCATCCCTGACCTTTTCGCTGTCAGAATTGGTTGCCTAGTCCAGGCCACAGTAGCTAAAGATAACCCTTCCAAACTTTTACAGTTACCAACGCTTGTTTGTGTTTTGGACAAAAACGCTGAGATTTACGTTTTGCATTAAAATCTGTATCGCAGTAACTCACCATCAATTTTTCTCATCTTGGTATCTAAAAATTAATTAAAATATGCTCTATTTTTAAAAATTGGTATCAGATTTGTTTTGTGTTGTGTGACTTTTTTATTCTGTTGTTTGTTGGTTCTAAGTTATTTACACTATTTCCTTTGTTTAAGTCTTCCTTCTCAAAGCCCAGCTGCTCAGAGTTGAGAACGACATTTTACAAATGAGCCTGACTGGACCCAAGACAGTTTAGTGAGTGTATTAACCGATGAAGTCTCACAACCACACCATATAATACACCACAATCCTCAGAACATGCAAGTTGTGGAATGCACTGTTCCTTTTTATTCAGATAAGCAACAACCTTAAGAAATTCAGGAAGTTAGGCAAACATTCATGTTCTGGTTTGTCTATCTGCTAATCAGCTTAGGGCCATCAATACGATGACTTTGTTTAGCACAGTGTGGCTAATGATCATGATCAAGCTCCTCAAAGTATTCACTCAGTACCACAATTTGTTTTTTAAAAGGGCTAATGTTTCTGAAATGTAATCTCCAGGAGACACTAAGGTCCCCTGGGAAAAAGTATAAATTATGCATGCTCATCAGAGCTGCCAAGAGGGCCTCATTCAAAGACCGCCTAGATAACAACGCACAACAGCAAAGAGCTCTTCAACATTGTGAAGGAACTCTCCAACCCCAGCTCTAACACCAACGAGATCCCACCCTCGCAAGATCTGTGCGACTCGCTGGCCACCTTCTTCCACCACAAGATCACCACATCCACAACAGCTTCAATGCTACGACCACCGCAACAACCACCGCCCCCACGTCCACCACCTGCACCAGCTGCCTGCTCTCCTGGACCAGCATCAACGACGAGGACACCAGTGAGATCATGAACACCATCCACTCCGGATCTCCGTTAGACCCATGCCCTCACCACATCTTCAACAAAGCCTGCACAGCCTTCACACCCCATCTCCAGAAGGTAATCAACATCTCCTTCAAAACAGCAACCTTCCCAGAAAGCTGGAAGCACGCCGATATCAACGCCTTACTCAAGAAACCCAAGGCGGACCCCAAGGACCTCAAAAACTTCTGACCCATCTCCCTGGTCACGTTCCCGGTGAAGGTCACCGAGAAAATCGTCAACAAACAACTGACCCGCTACCTCGAGGAAAACAGCATCCTGGACCCATCCCAGTCCAGGTTCCGCAGCAACCACAGCACAAAACTCCCTTTTTGCCACCACTGATGACATCAGAGCCCTGCGTGACAATGGAGAAACAGCAGCCCTCATCCTCCTGGACCTGTCAGCCGCGTTCAACGAGGTCTGCCACCGCACACTACAAACACGCCTACACGACGCCGGGATCCAAGAGAAGCCCTGGACTGGACCACATCCTTCCTCTGCGGGAGAACTCAGAGCGTCCGCCTCCCCCCCCTTCTGCTTCGAAGCCACCGAGATCATCTGCGGCGTACCCCAGGGCTCTTCTCTCAGCCCGACGCTGTTCAACATCTACATGGCACCCCTCGCCCGCGTCGCCCGACAGCACGACCTCAACATCATCTCCTACGCCGACAACACCCAGCTGATCCTCTTCCTCACCAAAGACCCTCACACCGCCAAAACCAACCTCCACAAAGGAATGAAGGCTGTCGCCGAATGGATGAGGAACAACCGACTGAAGCTGAACTCTGACAAGACAGAGGTCCTTATCCTCGGCTCCACCCCTTCAGCCTGGGACGACTCCTGGTGGCAGACAACACTAGGAACAGCCCAGACACCCACCGACCACGCACACAACCTGGGGGTCATCCTTGACTCCACCCTCTACATGACTAAACAGGTCAACGCTGCCTCCTCGTCCTGTTTCAACACCCTCCGGATGCTCCGCAGGATCTTCAAGGGGATCCCCACCGAAACAAGAAAAACAGTCACCCAGGCCCTCGTCACCAGCAGGCTGGACTATGGAAATGCCCTCTACGCAGGAACTTCGGCTAACCTCCTGAGATGACTGCAATGCATCCAGAACGCCTCGGCATGACTGATCCTCTACATCCCCCGCCGCAGCCACATCTCACCCCACCTGAGAGACCTGCACTGGCTCCTCATAAACAAGAGGATAACCTTCAAGCTCTTCAACCACGAACACAAAGCTCTCCACAACACTGGCCCAGCATACCTCAACAGACGACTCACCTTCTACACCCCCACCTGCCAGCTCCGCTCCACCGGTCTTGCCCTCGCCACAGTACCCCGCATCCGAAGAATGACCGCCTACGGCAGATCTTTCTCCCACCTCACCGCCAAGTCCTGGCACACCCTCCTCACCAACCTACAGCAGACCCAAGACCTACTGGCCTTCAGAAGATTCCTCAAGACCTGGCTCTTCGATCAGAAGCAACGCTCCCCCTCCCCCAGAACCTTGAGACCCTCACGAGTATGTAGCACGCTTTACAAATGTATTGATTGATTGATTGATGCTGGTGGGCTAGACCTTGAATGGTGTGGAAAGGTCCTTGCCCGGGCCCTCAGTCGCCACGTTCAGCGTAGGTAGGCCACTGGCAATTCGCTGGTGGGAAGGGTTTTAAGACCTTCAACTAGCATGTTCAGCATAGGCCCCAGGAGACTCTTCTGTGTAAAATTTTAATCCTTTAATACCTTGTGGTGTTTACAGGATTTACTAAATTGCTGCATGTCACAGATGCCAAGAGCTTTTCAGGCTTTTCTTCTCTTGGGCTCCTTCTCTACAGTGTTATATTTGTAAAGAAAAGTCCAGCGCTTTTTAATGTTGAGACTGCTGAATACCAAGGAGCCTAGATTTGATTCCCCCTCGTGCCATATTTCTTCCACTACCCTAACTAAACAATGTTCCTCTCACTCGCACTGACCCTTCTTCATTCCTGCACTTTCCTTTTGTCATGATTTTAATTGTACTATCTTTCTCTTCCTCTGTACCTTTTTCTCTCTCTAGACTCGGGGTCAAAATCTGATGACTAAAAGTAAGTTCTGGTCCCCCCAAAAATGCTAGTGACCGCCAACTGCAAAAATTAAGTACCGTCTTTTTGCCTCTCTGTCTCGGTATTCCTCCCTCACTCGCTCTCACCAGGGCCAGCTCACTGTTTAGGCAGTCAAAGGCATAGCCTTAGGAGGTCACTAGAAAGTGGCACCCAATTGCAATAAATTTGCCTACAAATTGCCTTTTTAGGTCTTTTAGTAGTAGTAGATCTTTATTCAGCTTTATATGAAACCATAATAGAGCAAAGCACACAAATTCCATCAATGTGTAATAAATATAGCACAGCAAGTAAAACCATAAAAGGATATAATACAAAGCTAAAAATATTAAAAGATACCAATAAAAATGTATGACAAAATAGCACCTAGATAAAAGTATAATTTCCCCACCATGTTCCTTAGTCTGATAGCTGCCAGTAAAAATGTATGTACCATCATACAAATATGTTCAGATTGTAGTATTTGAATGTATTAGAACACTGGTCTGCACTTCCTGATATTTAAGGACCTAAGCAATAGTAAGAGAAATTGCTCCCTGGGTAGATCTACAGTAGACAGAAAAACAAGAAATGTAACATAGATTTATTCGATTTCGAGTCACAGGAGCATAATAGGTCCAAGCCTGAGTCACTATATATGTGACTAGGGTAAGAAACTGAAAAATGTTCTATGCCAAACCTAAATCTGACCAAATAAAAATGCTGTTGATGTTACAGTAGAGAATACAAAGAGGGCTCCATATGTTTAGTGGTTACTAAATAGTGATGGACTGCCACACACTTTTTGCTGAGCTTTTAGGTGTCCCTTCTCCGAGCCATTATAGAGAGGAACTCAGTTTTAAAACGTTTCTTAGTAAGGCAGTGATGTCCTGTGGATTGTAAAAACAGTCCTGCCTCCAAAGTAGGGAAAGTTGTTGTAATGATGATAAGTCCACAAGTGATCATATGATTATATGATAGTTTATTCTAAGTAACATAGAGAGACCCCACCAGGAGCATCCAGCATGGTGCTCAGCCCAGCCAACTGTGAACTTAAGGCAGAACACCAACATTCTGATAGAAACATCACATGAACATTCCATTGGTGGTAGAGAAGGATTGCATTGAGAATACCAAAATACCACATATCCTCTTTTCTCAAACAGAAAACAAAAAGCTAAAAACAGCCACAGAGAACAGGAGGAAATGAAAGCAAGTAAATTGAGCAAAAGCGGAAAAAGGAACAGCAAAGAGAAAACACTCATAAAAAAGAACAAAGAAAGAAGAATGGAAAAACATGTAAACCATCCTCCCTTCTTACACCATATAAACCATCCTCCATTCTTACAGAACTTTAAAAAGGAAGAAAACAATGGAAAGCAATAAGAAAAGAGAAAGAATAAAAGACACCTTCATTTCAAGAACAAGGAAGATGAGGAACAGTAGAGGTGAAACCTCATCTAAACACGATTATCTCTAAGCAGAATACAATTACGTAATGCAAAAGATTATAGTGCAAAAGTAGCAATAAAAGTACACCAAAACGGAACATATTCAGCAAAGAAAGCATAAAAGTACTTAAATATTGGAAAAAAACATAAGCTAAATATGAGAATGTAAAACCTAGTCCCTAAAAACAAAACCTGTTCAAAACACTAGACAAGTAAGGAACATATGTTTATGATAATGCTAAAGGACTGCAACCCTAGCATAACTCCTCTGAAGGAGACAAAACACGCACACCCTAAAGGGCACAAAACAAAAATTGAAGAGATCCGTGTGGACAACTGACGTGGTGCGAGGTGGGACTGAAACCCACTACAGGAAAATGGGACTTGAGACCCATAGCCAAACAATGAAATAGAGCAGATAGGACTAAACCCCACTACAACAAATGGGACTGTGACCCATCGCAAAAAACAGTGAAAATGAGCAAGTAGGACTAAAACCCACTGCAAGCAAATGGGACTTGAACTCATCGCAAAAACATTGCAAAATAAACAAGTGGGACTAAAACCCACTGCAAACAAATGGGAACGGGACCCATTGCAAATTAAACAGGTGGGAGAGAAACCCACTGAAAACAAATGGGACTGGAACCCATTGCAAATTAAGCAGGTGGGACTACAACCCACTGTAAACGACTGGGACCCGTTGCGAATTAAACAGGAGGGACTAAAACCCACTGTAAACAAATGGGACTGGGACCCATTGCAAAATAAACAGGTGGGACTAAGACCCACTGTAAACAAATGGGACTGGAACCCATAGCAAAAGCATTGAAAAATAAACAGATGGGACTAAAACCCACTGTAAGCAAATGGGACTGGGGCCCGTTGCAGAACATTAAAACTGAACAGCTGGGACTAAAACCCACTGCAAATGAATGAAACAAGACTTTATAGTACACAGCAGAGTACACATAAATTATAAAAACGAAGCACACATCCTGCCGCCCTGAGCCTACAAAGTGCTATTCTTAGACATGTAAACACTGCATTATCAGATATGTACGCGCTGCACTGCCCCTTAATGTAAAAGCAAATAAATATGTGAAGTAGTGCAGCACAGGAGTGCAATCAATAATGTTTTTAAACGCCGGAGCTCGATCCAGGCCCCCCGAGAAGAATATCTTCATTACAGTGAAGAATGCGCTGAGACGAAAAGAAATTAAAATCCTTCGACTTCCTATTTCCGGTATTTTCATGAAGGAAGTGCACAGTACCTTGGATTTATCACAGCGTTCAATAGAGAATAAGGTAAATGTCACCTGTCTCACTGTCCGCTGCATCTCACTGACTAAACAACAAGGAAACAGCTGAGAACGAATTAAAAATATTCCAAATGACGTTAAGGCAGATCACGTAAACATCGCTGGGAACAACAGAAGAAACGTAAAGACTCCCAAAGCAAACATGGCGTCACGCACAGTGACGCAAAGCAGGGTGGCTCACGGCGCTTCCCCACACCAAATGACATCGGAGGATCCGGCAGAGAAGACGGCACGTCACGGGAGCTCCGTTGAAGGCAGCAGGTGAGAGCGTGCACAGTGAAAGACACGCGCTGGATTTTAAATGAGGAAAAAGGCAGTTGAACTGACGAAGGCTTCAGTGGCTCGATTTTCACACAAAAAAAAGTAAAAATAATGTACTTGAAAGAGAAACTTCATAAAAATAATTGAGTTCTGGCATACCATGGTGGTAAACGGGTGAAACAGGGAGAACATCACCAAACCTCGTAGTTTATTCACTTGCACCAAAAGTCTCCTCAGGGCAAAAACTTTAAATAACTTAACTTACAATAGAGATAAGTCATTGCTGCATAATGAATCCATACTTAAACACGTGCACAGATCTTCTCTTGAAAAATTTATGCTTAATCTCACGTGAAGGCACTACACAGGATGAGCCAGGAACTGTAAAGATTTGGGTTTACTCTTGAGGGCACAGTTCCAACACAGCATATAGTAGACTCTCCTTGTAAATAGGACAACTGGCAGAGTTGGCAAATAAAATGCTTACCCTCATGTGAGGATACAGCGTGAGTCCCAATGTGAAGAAAAACAGGCTTACCCAGTGTGAGGGCACAGCTCCAACTTAAGATTTGTAGACTCACTGGTACACAGGACAACTGCCAGACTGCTGTGGGCGACCGATTGTAGGTCACTGGTGGGGTCATGCTGGCAGTTGGAGTAACTTTTCTTGTTGCAGGAGGTCCTTTCTTAATTTGTAGTTTTCTTTCTTAATTTGAAGTTGCTTGAAGTACTTCCAGACTTGACAGATGTAGGTTCTTTCTAAAGATTGTCGCCAATATGTAATGATGAGAAGTCCACAAGTGATCATATGATTATATGATAGTTTATTCCAAGTAACATAGAGAGTCCCCACCAGGAGCATCCAGCATGGTGCTCAGCCCAGCCAACTGTGAACTCAAGGCAGAACACCAACATTCTGATAGAAACATCACATGAACATTCCATTGGTGGTAGAGAGGGATTGCATTGAGAATATTGCATTGAGAATACCAAAATACCTTGATGTACCTAAACCATGGGACACCATGAGCACGATGAGGATGATCAGCATGATCCAAACAGTAGAATGAGTGATTATGTCCCGATTCAACTGAGTTTCCTGCTCGGCCCTCACAGAGTGCCACAACAACAATGGAGCAAGCTTAATGTTATCCGCTAAGTATGGGAGACCGAGGTTGGCAAAGCAGTCATAAGTAGAAAAACAGGTAGGGACAGAAAATAATCTCCTCAGGAGCATGGTGTCACTGGACTGTATATACAAGGTGTTTGCATACCCCCACAAGTCTGCTCCACAAGTACAAACGGAGCAACATTGGGCCTTATAAATGTTGATCAAGACATCCAGGGACTTGACAAACAGTCCGAGCCACGAGCGGATTTCCTGCTGCTGAATAAGAGCCATAACTAGGTGAAGACTTATCACATCTCTTGAATAAGAGTGATCTGATTTGACAATATAAGATTCAGAAACAGGCTCAATTTCCTGGAGACAGATAGACAGATAGATAGATATAATATATATATATACTCCAGGCACTGAAGAACGCGATACAGACGCCGAAATGCATTTGCCATTTGGAGTGTGTTACTGCTGAATAAAGGTGCCTCTGATGATTCCCCTGTTGTGGCCTCTCTTCTTCTTTTGGAGGAGCTCTTTGGCATATTTACAGCGCGAGAACCAGAGTCGCGCTTGGGAGGCCCCCGCAGCTTCAAGTTGGCTTCGAAAACGCTGGTCTCCACTCCGGTGGAATTCTTGTTGCATCCATTTGTTGGATTTATCGAAGCCCACCTCCACGCCTGGGGAGAGAAGGGGCGGTGTCGCAATCAGTGATTGCGCGTTGGGCGAGGTGGATTTCCATCCTTGCTCACGCTGCAGATTAACCCGTGGCAAGGGGGTTGTTGCGGTTGGGGAGCTGAGGAGGCGGCTGAATTTGGCGGACTCACTCAAATTGGGGGTTTCTAACCATCAAGGCGCCACATCCACTCCTGCAACACTGGCTCTTAATGAACAGTGCATTCGGGGACTTGTAGGAACCGGACAAGTGGTGGCCTGCAGGAAGTGTATGTTCAGACTACTTACCTTGGGGGCAGAGTGTTGTCTCATGCAACGGGATGGGGCAGGGCATTTAAACCCAGATTGGTGCTCGCATACTGAATGTACTCCCGGCACTGAAGAAGGCGATACAGACGCCGAAATGCATTCGCCATTTGGAGTGTGTTACTGCTGAATAAAGTTGCCTCCAATGATTCCCTTGTTGTGGCCTCTCTTCTTCTTTTGGAATATATATATATATATATATATATATATATATATATATATATATATATATATATATATATATATATATATATATATATATATATATATATATATATATATATATATATATATATATATATATATATATATATATATATATATATATATATATATTCAGGTCTCTGCTTGAATCGGTTCTGACCACAGGAATCACGGACCACTACGCAGCATTACGAGTGTCACAGGTCACAGGTAAGTGTATTATCCTTTTTACAGGTTTTCTTTGGCACAATGCGTTTCGGGGAGGAACTGCCCTTGATCACATAGCGGACATGCAGTAATGGTCACCTTTAAATAACAAAACACTCTTTTCTCATTCGTGGAATCACCACGTGACCCAATCATGAATAGTGAAGAAATACTATGGAAAAATGTGCTCTATGTCGACTGGGTTAAAGCACTATTTATCTGCGACTGAAACGCAAATTAAGGCACATCAAAGCATACCAATAATCATATCTGCCAGTAACTATTTACATTATCTCCGCATGAATGCGTGGAATTGTGCAAATAAGCAAGCAGCAATGAATTACATCATAATAAAGCACATTCTGCACACATTATTTGACATAAATAACATATTAACTTGCATAAATATGTTAAAATCACTGTAATAAAACCCAGTATAAAAATCTCCATATACAAAAAATTATCTATATGATAATAAATAAACATTTCTATGTTACATGTGCAAAAATATACGCGGGTTTGTGTGCAAATATTGCTGTTTAATTGTGCAAAGTGGTTTCCCTGCAAGAATGCAGAACCAATAGTGCAAATGATGCTGCCTCCCTGAGGTCTATTCTAGATGTTACTGTGGTATTGTATGTGCAACTGCTGTCATCTCGAAGTAAAGTGCTAGTGCTAGGATAATTTGTGGATTTCAGATCAGCCCCGCTCCCGGGATTTACCAACTTCTCTTCAATTATCTATATATCTCAACAACCCTAGTCTGAAAAGTGCTGAGTGTTAATGGTGAAAAAAATAGTGCTGGACAGGTGATGTTAAAAACATGTGAGTGAATGTAGTAAAATAGCAGCTAATATTATAAACCTTCATTTTAAACTTGTTTATAATTTATAGGTTCAACACTGTGATTTACTGTAATACCCATGCACAGATAGAGTTGCGTAGTTATGTATCAAATGGAATATACTACAGAAAGGTGTGTATATCCTCTCTGTCGTTAAGGCCATTCGGAGACTTGCTGTTCAGAGTTAGAATGTATCTTGTTTCTAATTGTCTCAATGCTTTATCTCTATCCCCGCCTCTTTTCTGTGCCGGAGCCATGTCAATAACAAAGTAGGATAAACAGTTGACATCTCTGTTATGACTGGTCTTAAAGTGTCTGGCTACCGGGTAGGCGGGGTCGCAGTTGATGATGGCACGGATGTGTTGTAGTATTCGCATGTATACTGGGTTCTTGGTGCTACCTACGTATCTGAGCCCGCAGGTACAGGTAAGAACGTAAACGGCATATTCTGTGCGACAGTCAAATTTACCCCTGATTATTTGATCCTGAGCTTTAAAAGGGGTTCTGTACTTGGTGGTATTAGCACCAAAGTTACATGCGCGACATGTCGCACATTTAAGGAAACCATTTTTAACTGGTAGCCACGTTTGAATGCTTGGAACCTCCGTGATAGTGTTCTGAGACAACAGTGTGGCCATATTTTTAGCCCTTCTGAATGTCACACTGAGCTTCTCAGGTAGATTAGGTTTTAAAATGGGGTCCGTTAATACTATGGGCTATATATTATATATATACACACACACACACACACACACACCTGTGAAATCTTTCATTGAATTCATGGTGCAACATATCGTCCTGAAGATGGTCTCGTGGACCTTGGTGGCCATTTAGAGACCAAAATGTTGACGCAATAACACCCTTTTTTGTTGTAAATTGTGATTGTTAGTGAACAATGACATCAATGCAAACGATTAATTGATCACAATGTATGGTTTATTCAAGGTACTATCCATACCGAGGTTTTAACAAAAGGATATCTTAACCCTACTGTTAGCTTTACAACTGAGGTAGTAGTGCAACTGTTGCTGTACATGAAAAAATTAATGTATTTATATCTTTTTCATGGTTTTAAGATTTTGTACTGACATTTTGATTAAATTCAAACCATAAAATATTTAAAATGATAACATTTGTTTTGGAAATTTCCCTGATTTATTAATAATTTGTTCACATGTGTAATGATATAAATATTGAATTGTTTATGTGAATGACTCCTCAGGGAACATTTTGTAATTGTTACTGATGATACCCAGTCCCTTGGGAAAAATTGGGTTGCCCTGTTCCAGATTTAAATGTAAAATTATGCACTGCTCATTTGTCCCATGGCCTTTTCTAAAGCTGAACTGGACAGCAGAGAAGATACCATTTTCAGCGACTCATGTCTCCAGACGGTGCAGGAGGACCATGCCCAATATGTTGGCTGTGGAGTCAATTAAAGAAATGAGGTGGTAGCACTGAGGGTCAGCTCTATCGCTATTCTTAAAAACTGGTATTATGACTGAGTTTGACCAGGTCTTTTTGACGGCCCACAGAAAGCCACATTATCTTTAAAAAGATCAAATAGGACCCCATCAGGCCCTAGGGATTAATTGCTGATACTTCGTTTTATTGCCAATTCAACTTCCACTGGCGTGATTGGAGCCAGCTGTTGCGTGTCTTGGTGTGAGATAGCCACCACAGGATCAGTGCAATTATCTAAATCAGAGCTACCATCATAAACTCTAGAATAGTGCTCCACCCACTTATGTTGTGGTATGTTGGCATCCTATATCTGTTACAGGTCTCTCAGAAAAACAGGTAATTAATTACGTTCCAGAAAAGGCGGGAATCTCTGCTACTGCTGGCTTAATGGAACTGCTCCTCTGCTTCCTGCCTTATGGCCAACTTTCTATGGCCTGTTTATAAAGCCATCTACATTGCTTTACTTCCCCCACTACCCTTGGAGTTTGCTTAAGAGACAAAATAAAATATTTTATGTGCTGCTAAACCGGGCATCAAGCCACTTCTTAGGGGGAGGGTCTCTGAAAGAATTCTCAAAAGTTAGCATTTCATTTATGGAACTACAAATCTCATTATATGCATTCAGAAGGCAAACAAGATCTTTATCATCAGTCAGGCATGCTCACAGCTGATTTCTATTTCTAAAAGCCAAGTCAGCTAGAAAGGCTTTTGGGTCCACCAAGGACCATTTGCGACATATTGTGGATGGTCACTATGGGTAATATGGAGATGGCAGGGAGATGTTGGACCAGACCCACAGATAAAGAGAGGATCAGGGGTTTGTGGTCACTCACACAGCTGTCTATGATCAAACAGTCCGCAACCTTGTGTCTGAATTTCTCTGAGAAAATAATGAAATCAATTGAACTCCCAGAGCCCTTCCCAGTAAAGGTAATCTGTTTTCTTACTATAGAGGGAGTGAAGTCTATTGCGAATAAGAGCGAATTCCGACCGATCAATGCATTAGAGGCATCGCCACAGGTGGTATGGATGAAATTAGAATAATCCTCCTTATCACATCCAACATCACCATAAACAGAAGATCTAGGGCCAGATGTAGGTAATCCAAATTTACCGATTCTAAAATACCAAATTTTACCGATTCGGTATTTTAGAATTGGTAAATGCTATGTAGGAAAAAATTCGGTAAGTATTACCGAATCCGTACGATTCGGTATTTACCGAAACAGTATTTACCGATTCGGAGGGTGGCAAGGTGTCCCTTTGACACCCTGTTGCACCCCTGAATAGTGCATGGGTGCACATGTGGCACACATACATGCCCTAAGGGCATGTATGTCTGCCACATGGCACTGTTTTTTAGTGTTTTCGATATTTACCACCAACTTGTAGTTGGTGGTAAATAACGAATCCTGAAATGGGAAAAGCACTAATTTGAGTGCTCCCTACATTAAGTATTCGGTAATTTACCGAATCTGTATTTTAAGAATTCAGTAATTTACAGATTCCATAAATTACCGATTCGGCAAATTACCGAATCCTTAAATTAGGACCCTACATCTCAGATGCCTAATACCGGTCGGTAACAGCTGAAATTCGGTAATTTCTGCCGTTACCTACCGGTATTGGGCTACCTACATCTGGCCCCTAGAAACGGGGCAGGGCCTGCAGCTAAAGTCTCCTCTCCAAATAATTGTAGGGTCGCTTTTAGAGTATTGAGAAGCTTAGTAACAGCTTGATCCAATGAATGTATTATTTCTATATTAGATGGGAGGAAATTATTGTGGTACAATTTAATGATAGTAAACCTCCCCATATACTCTGATGACAAGCAGATAAGCTAGAAGTGTGGTGAGTCAAGTTACGTTTTAAGAATCCGGACATCTAATACAGTGGAAATGAGAGTTAATGAACCACCCTTGTGGTGGCCAATTCTAGAGTTGATAGCCGGGGTAAAAACAGATATGAACCTATCAACAAAAGATGAATTGCATTGTCAGGTCTCTTGCAGGCAGATGCTATGACGGTTTCTAATAAGAGCGGACCAAGTTACTGTGTTCAATTTATTAGTTAGTCCTGCTACGTTCCAAAATAAGCAGTCCAAGGTAGACATATCTGCATTTACCAAATGGTCGGTAGGAACATTAGGGCTATGTGGAGAAGATGAGTCAAAAGACAGACCAGCTACACAGTGACTCTTTTCCAATCCCTTGTTAAAAGCTGAAGAGCCCTCAGGAGAGACTATTATAAAGGACGGCCCTGCCAACGGTCTAACAGAACCAGAGGTAGAGGAGACTGAGATAGGCCTACCTTGGCTCAGATAACTCACTACATACCACTTGAGCTCTGATTCAGAATCTTGGTAGATTTTAGGTTTGAGACCCCTTAGAGGAGAAGTATTATTGAGTTTGTCTACCTGTTCAAGCTGGGAGAAACGGTTCTGGGTCGGCATTTCCCAAATAGTTATTAGATGTCTGTTTGTGAAAGACCACTTGTGGACAATACCAAAAATGTACACTTCGATGTGAGCCCGCCAACTACTTCCATTTGTTGGTTTTATTGCAACACTTGTTTGCTAACTTCTTACTCAACGGCTTGCTTTCCTCATCTTTTGTTTGTCCCTCTCGCAGAGCATAGCATCTTTATGATCTTTTTGGTTGTATGATTTGCATGCTTCTGCTGCTTACATTCACAGAACTACCTTTTTTCTTTTTGTTTTAGCACTCTGTGAGAGTGTGTTTTCTACCTCAAGTGTTGCTTCCCCCAAACAAACTCTCTGACCTGTGTGCTCATTGTTATTTCATCATTCCTCCCGCTAGCCCATTCATTGCTTTTCCCACCATCCTTGGATATTCTTTTTTGTTATTATTTTTTGGCCTTCCTTGGGCTCAGCCTCAACTGCCTCTGTTGCTTCCAAGACCCCCACCACCTCCCTCCATCGCTCCCTGAATGCTTCACAGTCCTTCGCAAATATTTTTGGGTCGAATCTGGGCAGCGCATGCGCTGCTCTGTGAGGCATGCTGTATTCAGCTAGGGAATTTAAACTCTGCCCACTCTCCGTCCATATTTTTCATTGGCTTGTGTCATTGTCCACTGTGACTGTTAATTGGTCAATAGGCTTAGTAATTCCTCCTTAGTACTGCCTTGTCTCATTTTGTAGCTTCCCATGGCGACACCCCCTGTTATGTGTGTTGTTACTCAGTAGGCTTTAATTACAGCCTACCAGCACTATTTTCTCAAATAGCTTTGTCCATGTTCTGTCATAACGCTTTTTTAAAATGTATAGCATGGGCGCCGAACGTATTTGCAATGCAATATGTCTCGCATTTGCAGAGGGTTTAGGCTATTGGCATTGTAAATGACAATGCCTTATAATTTTCTGTTTTAAGAAACAACACATAAATAAAAGACATTGTCCTTTACAATGCCAAAAGCTCAAACTCTCGTAAATGTGAGACCTGTTGCATTGCAAATACTTGTTTAAATTATATTTTTATGGGCGTCCTGGTAGCTGTCATTTGCTGCTGGTCTGCTCCGTAGTGCAAAAAGTGCATTGGTGCTTCTAAATAAAAAGTGTTTTTATTTACCGATCCAAATGGCTTCTACCACCTTAGATCAACCAGTAAACAAAAAAAAAGTAACCTGCTCTCTAGTGATGTATGCCACTGCCAGAGTCATCATGCATGCTCCTGCTTAAAGCATGATGTGGCTGCCAGAAAGAAGAGAAGGGTGAAACCCGGAGAGAGTTGCAAGGAGGCTGGTGAAAGTAGAAGGGGTAAAGAAGGTTAAAATAAGAGGGGGAAATTATGGGTGGGTGTGGAAGGTTAGAATTAAAATTTTCCAAGACTACAGCTCTCAGAATACTCGGATATGTTAAATCAAAACGAAGAACTGGAAAACATGTGTAACAGTAATCTGATCACACTTTGGATGAGGTATCTGTGTATTTAGTTATTTACCACTCTTGGCTGTCGCACTCTGAGGCGTATGTATCCTTGTTCAATAGGGGCCCACCAGGTTTTGTGATTTACATGAATCAAAAGGAGGAGGCCTGCAAGAGTGACTCCCTTAGGGCCCTCCCACCTGCCAGAATCCCAGGCCCTCGCATAGACCTGACTTTTCTACAGTGCAGAGAATCCCCACAGACTATGAAGGCACAAGCAAGGTGCGGGCTGAGCACCAGTGGATGACAGGAACTGTGAAGGGTCCAAATGTCCGGGATAAGAAAGAGTCACACAGGGGTCCGCTGGGGAGGCCTGCCTTGGAGGGACCTGAACCCGTTCCTGCCCCCGGGAAGCAGCATCCTGCTCGGACAACAAGCCGGGTCCCATATCTCGCTCCCTGGCGGCAGCACCGTGCGAGAGGGCACGTGCGCCCACGGACGCGCCATGTGACCGACCGCCTTCCCGGAGCTGCTCGTGTTAGGTAATCCCTTTCCAGGAAGAGCAGGAATCGATGCTGCTCCCTCCACCGGTACCCCTCTCCCCCCACGATATCACCGCGACTCCCAGGCACGACCCTGCAGTGAGTTACAAGAGAGGAGACCCGCTCTGCCGTCTCCTGAAGGAACCGAAGCGCAATGGGCATTGAGAAAAAAAGACGCCGTGTAACGGGCTGAAGCACCCGCCGGGGCACGGAGAGGCCTGGAAAGAGCAGACCACGGGCTCCAGCTCGGCCCTGCGAGACATCAAGCCTGTAACATATCACGTGCCTCTGACAGCTTTAATATAGGCTAACAGAAACACGGGCACGCGATGGTATGACATTAGTGGCCTAGTTAAGATTTAAATACATGATCTTATGATCTGTGGCATATTCAGCTGAGCGATGGCTGCCATTTCAAACATTAAAACATTACCAGGTCGACCACCAAAAAGGGATGACGTTACCATTTGGCTGGTGCCATCATTCGTGTATGAAGACATGCCATGTCATGTTGTTAATGTGTGAAAGCATGATATATGAGACATCCTTACATTTCGTGTCGTTTTTCCAATAGATATTAGAGTATTGAATTACAAATTTAAGTGCACCTAAAAACTGTCTGTCACTTGCAATCAGTTGACTGTGGTTTTCCTCTGTTGCTCGCAGGCAGTCTATTTTAACTTTCACTGTGCCCGATTGTTTCCCAGATTATTATTCTGCGTTGCTCAATGATGATCCCTTCGGATTGTGTACATCTGCTGCCTGTATTGAGTCAATACCCGTGGGCCACTCTACACCCACCCCAGGATGGACACTATAGAACATTCAGTCCTTATGCATCGCTCACCTGTCCCTCCTATAGAGCATTCTACCCTGGAGGTCTGTATCCACTGCATACCTGTGGGTCGCACACCAGTCCCAAATGGATGGACCCTATCTTGACTGCCTGTATCCACTTGATGTCTGTGATCCGCTCACCTGTCACTCCTGGACGGAACCTATAGAGCATTCTACCCTGGTAGCCTGTCTCGGATGCATGCCTGTGAATCGCTTACCTGTCCCTCCTGGTTGGACCCTATGTTGCTGACCGTGACCTACAACTCACGCTCTTCAAAATATCACACATTCCACACCCTTAACATTCCATGTAACCCTCACAATAATGCACATTCACTCAACACATACTCTTGCAGACACAGCCAACAGCTCACACCTCTGCCCTTTAACAAAAGGAAGAGTCTACTAACCAATGGCATAAGAAAATGTAACTGCAAATGGCTCAAATCCTGACAGAGAAATTAGCTTGAAGCCTTAGAAAACCAGACATGTTCAACTGTCCTGAAAACTCTAGCTCCAAGTAGATTTCAATTCTACTGAAGTCAGGGCTTTTCTGAAGGTCATATCATTCCCACCACTTTCAGGACAAGTACAAGAAAATAGAGCTAAACCCCAGGTTATGAGTGAGAATATAAATAGATAAAGGTAACTCCACCCACCCATCCTGGGAGGCTGGTCTTGCCAAACAAAAGGTTTGAAGCTTTGCATCTATCTAATCACAATTTTAAATTCCAAAGCAATCACACAGAAGTTTAAGAAAGTATTGAAAGCAATCAACAAGGCATTATCTTTTCCCCATGCCATTATTCAAATCGATTATAAGCTTTATCTGGTTTCAAATTGCAAATCATAAAAGCATACAGAGAATACAGAGAATAAAATACATTATTCAAGTTAAAAAATATATACTGTATAAAAAGTGTGCTAAAGCATAGATAAAACTAGAAATTGACTATAACAGCTTTCTACGGGTGATAACAGCCCATAAATAACGTGACAAATACACAGATAAACTATACATGAAAGGGATTGTTCAAAAAGAAATCTGTTCGACACAGCACAACGTTTAAAGATCTTAACAGTGGCTTGAATAAACATTTTCTCTGATCGGAGTAGTTTTTCCCAAAAAAAACACAATGAGCATAATGCTCTGGGTGGAAACATTGTCACAAGGGCATTTCTCCAAGTCTTGCGTCCAATTGTTTATATTAGGAAAGCTAGATAGATGATGAAAAATGTCCATCCTAAATTGTGTCAATACAAATCTATGGCGAATATTGTGTACATTTATTAGATAAGGTTGCATATCATATGTAGTCAAGACCAATTGGTTCTTGAGTACAGAGGATTTCAATAGTTCTGTAGATAACCTTAAAACCTGAAGCAATGATAGATATTCAGATTTTAGCTGTTTACCCCGAGATGCTAGTCAAAGACTGAAGTTAATCAAAGTACTCAGAATGACCCATATCTGTAGAAACATGACATCAACCTTGAGGTTTAGGTCACTGGAATCCCTCATATGTTATGTGTTTTTTGTTATGAGGTAGGTAGTTTGAAAAAACTGTTTTCTTCAAAGTGCAACTTATAATGGGCAATAAATGGTGTTAAACATTTAGTTTTTTTTTTATCTTGAATAAATTATTGCAAAAACAATGGGCACTGGTGAAGTGGTTTTAAGTGATTCTGTGGCAGCAGCATTTACAACATAATTAGGATTTACCTTTTTGCCACACAATTTGCAGGTCACCAAAATGCTGTTTGTAACTCAAATCAATGAAAACAATACTGCCAGAGAATGTACCACATCATTTGCATTTATGTCTCATAATTTAGGTGTGATATATATATATATATACACACACACACTTGTGTATATACAGGCTCTTTGTTCATGCATAACTGATCAAAACCTCAGAGAGCTAAAGTATCAGTAGGAAGGTGATGTATATCCAAAATTTATCAAAGCCTCTGGGAGATTAAGTAATATATGTTTCTGGAAGTAAGCAGTGTACAGCCAACATTTATCAAAACCATTTGGTGGCTGACACAGATACGGGGTGAGAGGGTGGAGGGCGAGTGGGGACCAGGAGAGGGGTAAAGGAAAAAAAGCACCTTCTCACCGCATCTCAATGCGTCTCCTTCTCTCTCCACCGGTGTCTCCGGAACAGGAGTAGAACACACAGGATGCACCCAGGCTCCCCATGCAGTGTTGTGATTGGTCTGAGTGCAGTTGTTCAGCATTGATGGGGACTGGCTGCCTGGACATGTTCACCATCCAGGCTGTAATGCAGCCTGGGTAAAGATCACAGCCAAACATTCATGCGCACTTAGGGAGTGCAAACAACTCCTCCCTCCCTCTGTTCTGTCAGCATAGCAGCCCCGCCCGCCCGCAAAGCTGCAGCAACAAGTAAAAAATAAAATGATGATAACAGAGTTATCATTTTATTTTTCTTTATTTATATTGCTTAAAAGCAGTCGGTCGGTGCTCCTCGGCCTTATCGGAGGAGCCATCACTGATCAATATCGCCCCCCCCCCCCCCCCCGATTGTAAAATAGTGTTGTTTATCTGTTGGGGAGTTGTGTCTAGTTGAAATGTATCAAAGCCTCTGTGAGGTAAAGTAATATATGTATCTGAAGCTAAGCTGTGTACAACCAACACTTATAAAAATTTCCAAAGTAAATGAATGTGTGTATATCTGTAGTTGTATTTGCACAATATGTAAAAAAACCTCTGTGTGGTAAAGTAATACATGTATTTGTAGGTAGTCTATGTATAGCAAATATCTATCAAAACTAACCCCCGGTAAAGTTCTATGTGTATCGGTACGTACGCTGTATATGTCCAAAATGTATCAACGCCTCTGAAAGGTAATTGTAACTATTTATATAGCTCTTACTACCCCTGACGAGGCGTCAAAGCGCTTTTTGGCCAGTAGCACATGCTATATGTATTTAAAGGGAAGCTGTGGATAGCCAACATTTACCCAAACTAACCCTCGGTACAGTAGTGTTGTTCATCTGTGGGTACACTGCACATTTCTAACACTTACCAAAACCTCTAGGTTAAGTAATATGTGAACATTTATGTACACTGTAGATACAAAAAAAATTACCAAAACTTTCCCTAAGTTAAGCAATGCGAGTATTAGTGTGTGGTCTGTGTATTTAGAAGAATTACCAAAACTTCTTCAGTATTGAGTGTATCTGACTATCTGTGAATAGCGAGTACAGCTCCAGACCGTGTAAAATCCTGGACACGCAGTAATAATGCCATGAGGTAAAATAATTTAGTTATTTAAGATTTTTAAACGGTGTGCTTGCACCCTGAGGTATTTAGGCACCTTACATTGAACTCTTACACAGTATAAAAGAGGAGAAATGGAGGAAAAGCAGAAGGAAGCTCGAACGAATTCCCAACAGTGGATATGTAGCAATTCACGCAAAAGTATGTAAATGTACAACACTTATCAAAACTTCGTCTTGTTAATGTGTGTATCTGTAGGTAGAAAGGGCCCCATGGCAAAGATCGACGAATGAGAAGGTCTGACTTACTCGTGTAGTACTCCTGGCTAACTCATGGCTTACTCCAAGAATTAAGGAGCACTTCTACAGTCTGTTACAGAAATATCTTTGTGAATCAGGTCCACTGTTTGCAGCCAACAGTTATCACAATTTCCTCAGAGTAAAGCAACATTCATCACAGCTCTCCCTAGTTGAAGTAGTGTTTATATGGCAGCGTTGTTTATAGAAAACAACGATCAAACCGCTCCTTAGGTAAAATAATGTTGAAATCTGCAGGAAGAGTATGTATTGACAAAACTTGTCACAACTTGAGCGAGAGGAGTTATACGTCAGTGTGAATCTCCAAAACCTGCCACAACTGCTCCGAAAGCTGTATGTGCATCATTGTTGTGGCCAAAATGCTGAAACTTGTCAAAGCGACTGCGAGGAAAAGCACTTTCCTGACTAATAATTAGTCAAGCGTTACATGTTTTGGCTTCTCTCCATAGGGTCCTCTTCCTAGTGGATCCACCCCAAGAGACAAGTGGACTCCTCCCACTTACAAACAAACTAGAAGAAGGGTCTGTGTGTCAGGCAGGCAGGGGAGTTTAAAGTTTTGTTTATGTAAGCAGGTGTGCCCATGACTTAGCTCTGCCCAAAACGGAGTTATTATTCAACCACGTCATATATCTATGCTTTTCACACATGCCATCGTCATAATTCCTACTGGAGTGCATCGTTTTGGATTTCAAAATGAAATCTTTTAATTCTAGCAATCCATGCCCCACCTTTAAACATCGGCTTCTGGTGACAGCGTTTCAGGCATATTTTTTTGTCCTTTTGCTGCAGACATATTGCGCTGGTAATAGCACATAAGTACACAGTGTTGTATTCCGCATGTTTATCTTCGTAAACATAAAATCAGAATGTTAGAATTCAAAAGTTCCGCTCCTGGGCAGTTTATGTAGGCAAATTGACCAGGCTGATCATGCGCTTTATACTGAATAACTACATTATTCAACATCGTTGGAGTGATGTAAACTACGACTTTTCAGTGGTGACGAGGATGGCTAATTACCCAGGGTGACAGACCAGCCCAGTCTGCTTTTAATAATAGGGCAAATGCAAAAAGAACAATTGATGGACGGAATGCTGAACAATGTCAAAAAATTCACCCCAGTACAGAGATCTGGGCCTAAAGCCATCTTTTTTTTGCCCACCATACAATTTCAGTTCAAACCCAGCCATATACAAATCAGTCCTGACCCTGCTCCCCATGGAAACAGTCCAGCCCGAACTGCCAGGCCAGGTGCTCCCTGGACCTGGAACAAGCATCTTGGGACTGGTTTCGGGGTATCACCCCTCATCAGCCAGGCTAGCTTGAATCCAGTAGCATGGCGAGCACTGAACTCACATCTGGGCATACCCGTTCCACTAGGGGTGACAAATGCAAAACAAACAATTGATGGACAGAATGCTGAACAATGTCAAACACTCACCCCCCAGCACATTTATACTGGTATTTAGGAGGCAAGCCGTGAGTTGGATATATATTCATCAGCAACATTTTGAATTTACTTAGGAATAACTGTATCAGTGACTATGAACTATCTTGGGGTGATCAAGCTATATGCAATTTACCATTTGTAGTCTCCAGGAAGCTCAACTTTAAAAACAGATGAAACGGTGCTCGAGCACCACCTACACGACAAGAAAAGCGTGTTAACCGCGTGTGCCTCCTACTTTTCTGTTTGCGGCTGCAACAATTAGAACAGTGAGCCTGTGTATGCTGCCGAGTCTCATGCTGTCTTGTCGATGCTGCGATACGTGGCAGTAATTACATTCTTAAAGAAAAATGTAAGCATAATTTAATCAGCGCGAGATACGTGCACGAGTTTCAGTACTTACCTGGTTTTGAATGTCTACTTGAGGCTGTGGTTTCCTCGAGCATGAAATGAGCTACAAGTGGGAAACTGTGTAAACTCTGCTGTGTTGGCAAGTAGAAAAAATAACACTTTTGCAAGAAGGAATGCTATTAGATATCAAGCTTGGCTGTGATTGGTGGAACGGAAACTTGTTCCTATGAGCTGATATTTGAAGAGTTCAGAAGCAATTGAATCTGGTATCCAAGACATTGGTGGAGAACTTTTGTTATGTTAGTTTACTGTTTTATCCATCCAGACAATGGTGGTTACTTTTGTTATGCAAGTTTGTTATGTTGGGAAAACTAACAACTGAAGAAGAACCCTGGAGAAAAAATTGTTTAGAAAATAGAAATTAACAGTATATATATTTGCTTATAATTTTGTTGTGGCCAAAATGCAATCAATAAGAACAAGGGTACTCCGTATTTTGTTTGCGGTCAGGAGGTGGGAGTAGCAAGTAGCACACGAACACAGGGAAAAACCTCTTTTTGTGACCTAAATATATTCAACAATTTTGGCAGTTAAGTCAGTTATTTATACATAGGGTGCATCTCATGACACATTAAACTTCTCACATATTTATTGTTTTTTTCATTTATTCTTCATTATACAAAAATATATACTTTTTTGAGTTTTCTGCAGTTTTCTTTCACATGACAGACATAATAAATACAATTAAATAACAATTGACAAGCGTTTGTTGAGGTACATCATATTTGCTAAAGTTGATGTTCTAAATAGAACCCCTTGTTTTTCTTTTATGTACAGGTATAAACATTCATCCCAGCATACGCCTCACTAAAGCCACAGCAGATCCATTTTTACTCTACGACCTTATATACTAAGATTAACAGAACCCCATGGTTTATGACTATTTGCATACATTTGTTTAGTCCAAGTTGGCCCTGAAGAAGGTGAATCCAAATTAAATATCACCGAAACGTACGTAGGCTGTACGTATACAAAGACCCTCGAATATGATAAATTGAAAGACCACAAAAACTAAACTGGAAAAGAAATCCTGTCAGGACTGGACGTGAACAACGTTTCTAACCAAGTTGCGGTACATGTTTCTTTCTGTGGTACTGCAAACACTAAAAAAGAACATAGAAAACGATATAAAGAATACTGCCTCCTCTTATACATGAGCCTTATATGTAATCAACCGCCAAAACTAAGCGCCTCACTAAAGCCACAGCAGATCCATTTTTACTCTACGACCTTTTATACTAAGATTAACAGAACCCCATGGTTTATGACTATTTGCATACATTTGTTTAGTCCAAGTTGGCCCTGAAGAAGGTGAATCCAAATTAAATATCACCGAAACGTACGTAGGCTGTACGTATACAAAGACCCTCGAATATGATAAATTGAAAGACCACAAAAACTAAACTGGAAAAGAAATCCAAACAGAGATTACAACGATTATATATGTACTGTTTCATGATTTAAGACAGATTGAAACCACATTACGAGGAGTCTTGTATTGGACATTGATAATATATCACCACAAAGTCTGCAATTTTTTATGTATTTTGTCACTGTTGTCTGCATGTGAGAAAGTGTGAGTATGTATGCTGGGATGAATGTTTATACCTGTACATAAAAGAAAAACAAGGGGTTCTATTTAGAACATCAACTTTAGCAAATATGATGTACCTCAACAAACGCTTGTCAATTGTTATTTAATTGTATTTATTATGTCTGTCATGTGAAAGAAAACTGCAGAAAACTCAAAAAAGTATATATTTTTGTATAATGAAGAATAAATGAAAAAAACAATAAATATGTGAGAAGTTTAATGTGTCATGAGATGCACCCTATGTATAAATAACTGACTTATCTGCCAAAATTGTTGAATATATATAGGTCACAAAAAGAGGTTTTTCCCTGTGTTCATGTGCAAAATGCAATCAATCACACCTCCACCTACCTTTTTATTAGCTACTTCTGGTGAACCCATCATGCCATGGGAGGACTGGTGTGAAGCCTGTGAAAAGTATTTGAAGGCTATGGGTGGCGAAATGTTTGTTGAAAAGAGAAAGTTTGCGTTGTTGAAAGGAAGGTACTAAAAACATTGCCAGTAACTGTGAGGTCGACGAGTTTGTGTCTGCTATGAAAGCTCCAGAAGAAAACTATGGAAGGAAAATTAGTGCTGTTGTAGAAAGACACAATGTGTTTTCTAGAGCGCAGTTGCACAGTGAATCTATTGATCAGAATGTGGTGATTTTGAGAACTTTAGTTGCAACCTGCAAATTCAAGGAATTGCATTAGGAGATAATTCATGCTCAATGAATCAACCGTACTTCAAATATGAAAACACAGGAGTGTATTGTTGGATTTAACGGAACCGCCATTAGAAAAATCTATAATGGTTGCCAATCGTATTGAAAATATATCCCGCTGTGTTGAGGAGTTGAAAGGACAAATCTAAACTTGCACTTATGGAATGTATGTTACAGGTAGCAGAAAAGGCCAAGGGGAAAAATTAGGTCATATTATTAAATGGGTCAGGCAATGATAAAAAGTCATGTTATACATGTCGAAGTGTAAAACATAGTGTAACTTTCGGAAATTATCCAGCAGAAAAAGGCTAAATGTTTCAAGTGCCAAAGAATAGGTAATTTCTCGAGGGTATGTAAGCAAGGGGGCACTGCAGCTAAAAGCAATATAAACATGGTAAAATAATGTAGGATAAACCCCAAGGACATTTGAGAGGAACTGGATTTAGAGGATGAAGTGGTGGTATTAGTAGTGTCTGATGTAGCCAAGAAATTGGACTGTAAAATAGATGCTAACATTGAGCACTATCATCCATTAAAATGTATGGTGAAGAAAGGCAGAACGAAAGTTGCTATGTGGGCAGATTCTTACCCTCCGCACAGCACGAGCAACGAAGGAGTGAAGGATCTCATGAAAGCTGATGTTAAGCCAGAAAGCTACTGTGGTGTGAAATTGCCTGTTATAGGATATTTTGAGACAGATTTCGAATTCAAGGAAAGATCTGCATCGGGCTGAGTGTATGCAGTTAAAATAGGGACATCTCTTTTAGGGTGGCATGAACATAGGGCATAGAGATTAGTTGTGAATCCTAATGTGGAAGAGCAAGTATTAGTTTTGGACCAGTATGAAGTCCAAGGATGGGTACGTCAACTTCCTAAGCAGTATGGAAGTGACTTGGGATGCCTGAAAAAATTAATGTACATAATTGTCCTTGAAAGTGATGCTGTTAGCACTGTGCACAAAGTGCGTGGTGTACCATTATCCTTAACAGATCCCTTGAGAGAAGAAGTAAATAGGTTAAGGAAAAGTAATATCATTGAACTGATAGAAGCCTCTGAGTGGTTAAGTCCTGTTGCGATTGCACACAAGCTCAATGGTAAGATTCAAATTTGCGTGGATCTCGGAGACCTTAACAAAAACATATGGGTGGATTGTTATCAGCTGCCGAATAGCAATGAAATGCTGGCCAGTATGACAGGAGGACGGTATTATTCTACGTAAGATTTATCTAGTGCACACCATCAAATACGGTTGCATCCAGACTCTAAACACCTGACATTGTCTAATACACCAGAAGGTGCATTTCCCTTTTGGCGTGTGCCTTTTGGAATAGCGTCTGTATCTGCAGTATTTCAAAGTGTCATGCAGCAATTGTTAGGTGATCTTGAATATGTGATTTTCTTCCATGATGATGTGCTGGTCTGGGCAGAAAGCAAAATAAGTCATGATACAGTGTTGAAGTATGTACTTAGAAGTAGGACTGACTGCGAAGTTTGGAAAATGTACATTTGCATTTGAAGAAGTGGAGTATTTAGGACATAACATTTCCAGATCTGGCATAAGACCAAAAATGTAACTTGTGGAGGCTATTGAAAAAGCACTGTGTCTCCAAGACAAAGATCAGTTGAGCTCTTTTTTGGGCCTTGCAGAGTACTAAGCCAAATCTGTTGACCCTTTTTCTGACAAACAAGGATCAGTTGAGCTCCTTTTTGGGTCTTGCAGAGTACTATGCCAAATCTGTTGACACTTTTTCTGACAAGGTCCAACCAATGAGAGTGTTAATGAAAATAAATCTGAAATTTGAGTGGACGCAAGATTGTCAAAAAGCGTTTGATACGGTCAAGGAAGGTAAAGTGAATGCTGTGGAACTCGAGCTGTTAGATGCACATCAGCATACCATTGTGGCTACGGATGCCAGCATGCATGGTTTGGGTGCAGTATTAAAGCAATCAAACAAACAGCATGAAAGAGTAGCAGCTTTGGCTTCTAGAATTTTAAGGGATGCGGAAATAAGTTATTCCACCATAGAGAAAGAGGCATTGGCATGTAGGTAGGGTGTGCAACATTTTAGGAACTATGTATGGAGTATTGATTTTGAGTTGAGGACGGATCATAAACCCAGTAGATTTATTTACAACTAAGAAGGCTAGTAAGGCAACTCCATGGATTGCAAAATGGTTGTGCTGTCTTCCAAGAATTTTCTTTTGTCCCTAAATATGTTCCTTGAATTAGTAATGCTAATGTTGGCTGTCTTTATTGATTGCCGATGCAAGCCAGGAATGATGAGCAAGAAGAGGACTGGAAGGTGGTTGTTGTGGAGAGAATCAGAGGAAGAATGGAAAATTACTTTTTCTAGGGATACTATAATGCAAAAAAGCATAGTGTTTTTGTCATAAAGTTGGTCATCATCTTGTGGAAAAAAATGTTGGAAGTGGTTACTTATAAATCTAAATGGCACGAGTTATCTTTTCATGGAGGTATTTTGAGAAGAGGCAATAGATTGCTGGTGCCATTGGAGTTGCGTACTAGGATATTGAAAATATTGCATGAATGGCATGGTGGTATTTCAAGAGATATTTGTAATGAAGTGGCCTGAAACATTAGACAACGGCCATTGGATAGATGCGCGAAAATGGTTTGGTAGAAAGGTTTAGTACGGTATTAGCAGAAAATGTACATGTGTCCTTGCAGAATGGGTTAGATTGGATAAAAGAAATCAGAAAAATTGTATAGAAATTATAGAACAAATCCACATTCAACCACTGGTTTATTGTAATTTCGGCTGTTAAAAGGACGTAACCCATGTACAAGGGGTGTTCCTGGGTTGATGCCCTGGTGAGGAATGTCTGGTCAGTACAGGTGAGTATAGAAGGAAAGTGCAGGAAAAACAAAGGAAGTACACCACACGAGAATCTAAAGAGTTAGACAAAGGAAGTACACCACACGAGAATCTAAAGAGTTAGAAGAGGTGAGTGGTGCATTTAAGAGGGGACTATGTAAAGTGTAGATTGATCGATGGAGTAAGGCGGGCGTGTAGAACGGGGAGATTTACAGTCTTGTTGGAAGATGTGAAGTGATGGAATATGAGAGATGTGGTGAAGTGTGGTGAAGTTGAGATAAAGAAATGGAGAGTGGATATGGGCTTGAGTTTAGTACAGCAAGAACGATCTTCTGGTGATGCATTAACCGCAAATTCAGAACAGCAAACATCTTTGCCTAATAAGTTTTTCCGTAAAACATCCAATAAAACATAATATTAGACAGAACACCCTAAACACATCCAATACAGCCCAAATGTGTACAATTTTGAATAACACGTACCTCACAAATGCACATTTCAACATCTGACACACATTATCACCACTAAAGCACGTACTCCTATTATACAACCAGCACATCTTTAATTGCCCGCATTGTTGGACATCTATGTACACAACAGCACTTGCCGCCATGAAAATGCCACATACATCTTATGCCTGACAATAGGCATGCCTATCAACCTAGAAGATGCATATGCATATACAAGCCGTAACGCAAATCAGCCTTATGTCGTACACACCACTGCCATTACCTATAGTACAATAAATAACATTGTAATTGGATAAGACGACCAGCCCACTATGACTACAGATTGCATGCTATACCAAGCTCTGATGTGTGAAGAAAACAGTAGAACCATACTGAGAAGTCACAAGGCAACTGTAAGAACTACGTGGAAATAGTAATGGCAGAATGTGTAGCATACACATTGGAATAACGTAGCAACATAAGGTACCCAAGATCTTATTTTCTAAAGTTTAACCCTGAAGCTCCTAACGCAGCGACATTCACTTAATGTCCTGCTTATCATCCTAAACTGGGTCATTGGATTCCATAGCACAAGAACGTGCAAAAGCGCAAAGCTTCCGAGAGCCCCAAATGTTTTGAAAAATGCTTTTAGGAACGCAGAGGGTGAATATGCTTACAGTGCTTCTTTGGATTGTGACTAGCTACAATGGAAGGTCTGGAATATAAGGTCAGCAAAATCTTGCAATACCATCTAGGGTAGTGTCCACAATTGTGACACAGACAACCGTTGAGAACACAATATTGTTACACAGACTACTGTATGTATAAAAACCCTCTGTCAAGTACATTGGTATGATAAATCAATATTGTTACAGATATGCTATGTATGACAAATATTGTTACACGGACTGTGTATGACAATTGAAGATTGCTTCTCAACAAAGTTATGTCAGCTGTGTATAACATCTCAATATTGTTATTTAGAAAGTAGGAAAAGCAAATACGGTTACGAAAGATGAGGTATGGCAATTCAATATTGTTACACATACTATGTATGGCAGTTCGACATTACTTTGCAGGCTTAATGTGACAAATAAATATTGCTAATGCAGACTGTCAGAAAACTCAATTTTGTTAGCCAATGTATGACAGCTCGATATTGTTACATATACTATGTGTAACTGTTCAATATTACTACGAAGACTACATATTACGTAAGACAGCTAAATATTATTTAGAAAACTCAATATTGTTACAGCCCATGTATGACAGTTCGATATTGCTCCATATACTATGTATAATAGCTCAATATCACTGTGCTGACTGAATATTACGACCCAATATTGTTATGTAGACTATGTAGGTAAACGCAGTGTTATGTAGATGATGTATGCAAATTCAATATTGTTATATACACTACTGTTATGCAGCGTCAATATGGAAACCCAATATTGTTTTATTTCAATATATTTTTTATTGGCATTTTAACCCCTCCCCTGCGAGGTGTTTTTTTCTGCTGTGCGGGGGGAGGGGGGCCGCGCGCAGCGCCGCCGTGCTCATGACGAGATGAGGCGCAGTGGAGCTGCACTCATGACGAGCTGAGCTCGTCACGGCCACACCCGTTTTGGAACGTTCAGCACAGTATTGCCATATTCTGTTCAGCCTGGATAACAAAAGAACACAGTAAACAATAAAGGCAACCCAATATTGTTATGTAGACTATGAGGGAAAAATCAATGTTGTTACCTAGCTTAAGTAGGACAACTAAATATTGTTAAATGTACAATTTATACCAACTCTATGTAACTACACACAATCGATACGGCAACTCAATATTGTTATGTACAGTATCTGTGACAACTCAATATTGTCATGTATACTATGTATAAGTAACAGCTCAATATTACTATGCAGACTGAATAGGGCAACTCAATATTGATAAGCAAACAATCTGTGACTGTTATGTCTAATATGGCACTCATAATGAGTGGCCTGTTAATCAGTTGTGCCAGTCATATAGCTACAGTATGCTTCAGGATTACAAGTCTCAGGAGAACACTGCAGTTTCGGAGTATTTCACCTATACACTTCGCCTATTAAAAGCAGGCGAAATCTCGGCATGAAATTGCAGTCGAAAATGGAGAATCACACATTGGAATCAATACTGAAACCTCATGCAGGAATTTGCATGGAACCCTTGAATCCCTCGATACTCTCCACTGCAGATGTTAATCTCTTAATAGCCTGGTACATCGGCAGCAATTCTGTAAAGGTATCAGTAATACTGTAGCAGATATTACTGTGCCTTCTCTCCAGACCAGTTTAGTGAGGGCCAAAAAAGGATAACTCAGCATAGTTACTTGCAATATGCATGACAACTCAATACTGTTACAAAGACACTGTAAAGTTCTTACAAAGACTTAGTATGACAACTCAGTATCGTTATGCTGTGTCACTACTGAATACGGTAATGTATGCTATGTGATAACTCGATATTGTTATGCACAAAAATGTAGTATTGTTATGTCGACTATGTATGACAACACAATACGGTTACATAGATAGAACTACACATTTCTATGTGCAGTCTGTCTTTTGGGAGATTGCATATAACAACTTTGTATTGATCTGCAGACTATTTAAAACAGTACTGTTACACAGACTATGTATGACAACACAAATGGTACCCTATATATTGGAAATCCTTTGAAATAAACGGTATCTGTTTTTTTCTGCTCCTTGTCATACCTAACTTTGCCCTGTTTTATGACTCTGCACAGTAGTTGTTTATTCTTGAACTATGCCTACCATGAATTGATCAGCATAGTATCAATATTCTTGATGCTTACGTTGATTTATCTTATGAAGAGACTGTCGGAGGTGGTCAACAGCATTTGCTTATACAGAACACCAGGTTTTATGGTGGGTCTGCAAGCTAAAGGCCCTCTAAGGTGGCGACTACCATCTAATTTGCACTGCTATATCCTTGGTTATCTAGAACTGGAATTTATCTCTAGGGCATGTAGTTAATGCATCAAAATAACTTTCATTGGTCCAAAAATCAAACGTACCTTCGAACGATATAAGCCTCACACAAATGTAGCCATTGAAAGGGATTCATGCATTCAACAATTCTCCATGTGTTTGTTTCAGTGATACAAAGAATGGCTGCACTGGTTTTTAGGTAGAGCCTGGGCAGCGCATGTGCTGCTCTGTGAGGCATGCTGTATTAGAGTATGGACTTGGAGCCACGCACAGTCTCCCCCCATATTTTTCATTAGCTTGTGTCATTGTCCTTCCTAAACGTTGGCTTCTGATTAGTTAATAGGCTTATTAGTCCCTCCTTAGTACTGCCTTGTTGTCATTTGTAACCTCCCATGAGGACACCCCCTTTTACATGTGTTGTTGCTCAGTAGGCTTTAATTACAGCCTCTGAGCACTATTTTGTTTAATGGTTTTCTCCTGCCTGCTGTTGCAGGCAGGACACGCTCTCTCGTAACGCTTTATTATTATTTTTATATAGCACGGCATACCACACTGATAGTGGCGGCTGTGCCTTTGCTTTACTTGCTGCTCCAAATGCGGGCGCATGTTTCCTTTTATTATTATGTATTTAATTATTTTTTACTCAATTGCCCCACTTACACTTTAATGTCGGCCGCGCCCCTTTCATTAGATGAGCCATGTCGAAAGAAAGGGGCGTGACCGCCAGTAAAGTGAAAGTGGGGTATGGTGAGCTTTTACAAAAAAACGCGTTTGTTTGTCAACTCGAAGTTAAAGTGCTGCATGGGCGTTTATACAAACTAGCATTTGTAATGCAATAGGTGTCGCATTTACGAAACTCTCATAAATGTGAGACCAATTGCATTGCAAATGCTTGTTCCTGTATTTCAAGGATGGTAGAGATCCTTTTGCAGTACAGAATCCAACACGATATGCTAAATGAATAGCATGTAATTATCTGCCTACACCCAGGTATCCAACATACAAGGAGCTACAAGGGTTGCTCACCTTAGACAATGCACACGTTGGGGTACAGTGGCTCAGCAGATATCTTGAAAGCAGTGGTTAATTTGTGAAAAAATAAGTGCTGGGCTTTTGCCAACAAGCAGCTTGCACCAGCTCATTGCTCCTATTAGCGCTGTCTATAACAGAACCCACTATTAACTATGAAACCATACAAGCGGTGAGAGGATATTGCACAATGACCAGAGCTGCCAACTGTGGAGTTGGGGAACTAGGTTTGAGTCTCACCGTAGGCTCAACATCCTGTGATTCTGGGCAAATCACTTTTTCTCCCTGTGCCTACCAAAAATGAATGTGTCCTTAACTGGTGCTCATGAAAAAGCACTCCCATACCTTTGTTTCGAGTGCGTGCTATACGCACCAGTGTTGATGATTAAGTGCCAGTGCTGAGAACCAGAAACCACCAGCTCAAACTAGCACTGCTTGGGATTTGCCAACACTGTTATCCTGTCCATTCTCAGGATTCTCCTTGTATGTGCGATTTAGACCTCTGTTTTGATTTACTTCTCTGATTTTTAACACACCAATCATAGTCTTTCAGTTTTGCCTCATTTGATTTGATTGTTTATCACTCCGTTCCATCATGGAACCCTTGGCACTGCAGGCACACAGAGTTGACAGAGACAACATTGTTTAACGGCCCTTCATAAAATCTTTCTTTGTTTAGTTTACTTTTTTCTCTTAAGGATTTTTTGACAGATTATTTTTTTGCTCCACTTTTCATAAATGTTAAGGATTATCCATTCCACTGGTAATCTCTCCATTCCATTGTGGTGCCCTTGGCACTACCGACAAACACAGCTGACACAGAAACGACAAATGGTCTGGCACAGTTCTGCATTCATACATAATACAAGATTTATATGGCAATTAACCTTTTCGCCAATAAAACGCTCACCTACGGGCTCCCACATCTAGGTCATCTTGAGCTGGAACAAAACTATTGCTTGTTTATACATATGGCACCACACCACTTTCTTTATGGTTAATGCTAATGTTTTCTTTCATATGGATTACAGATGAAAACCTCAACAATTTATGAGTAGTGCTCTTGAAAGTCTAATCAGACAGAAATGCATTGGCCGCGGACAAAGATTTCATTGAAATGATTATATTGAGTGGGTTCTATGTCAAAATGACACTTTAGTGGAGTTTAGCATATAATCAGATTGCTCATGAGAGAAAGGAATATAAGACATAATGACTGAAAATTAAGTTTGGACTTACACCCTGAGTATTAAACGCAAAACAAAATTCAATAGGTGTTAAATCCAGCAGACACTGTTGTGCACTGGGACACAATTAGCAGGAGTAGTTTAGCGCGTGTGTCTTTTAAAATTGTTCTGGACTAGTGAACTCCACCTAGGAGGCACACTAAGCATTCAGAACATTGATCATGAAGCAATTTTGGAGATTAAAATAGGTGTGCCAGTGACAGGATCTTACCCATAGATTCAGTCTCTGGGGATCACACGCAACATGATTAAAGGGAAATTGTCTTTAAATTGTGCTGGGAAGAAAAACAAATGAGTAAAGCACTAAGAGCATTCCGCAATTTAGGACTTTGTCTCTTGGTATTAAACCATTGATGTGAAAGTTTAATTATAAAGTCTCTAATGGTGTTGATAGCATGGACAGTCAATAACAAAATACATGATTGTGCTTGTTACCATCAGAGAGACTCAATAATAAGTAATGTGGTGAGAAAGGCTGCCCAAAGATGAAGATATTGGATGATTATGTCATCAGTGGACAGATCCAAGGCCATTATGGAGTATTTGGCAGATAATGTCATCAACCAGGAAACTCAACAACAAAGTCATTAACTGATCAGGGAGATCCATTAAACTACATCCTGTCGAACAAGGTCTTCAGCAAGAAACATTAGTGACAAAGGATCAGGCTAATGTCATCAAAGATGAGTTTCAATGTCCATTTCCCTTTCTGGTGAGCAAGTCTCCATTTGATGATCTAATCAACAGGGAGATACAGTGATAAAGACCCCGAATGATGATGACGTCACCTGAAGACTCATTGATGAAGTCTGCCAGATGGTATTATGAACAACGAGAGTCAATCATGAAGTCCCTGGTGGATAAAGTCATCAGAAGAAAGACCTAATTATGATGTTTTTGTCTGATGGTATAGTCATTCGGAGATAAGTCAAGGTGCGCTTCCTGGCTGATGATGTTCTCACTAAACCTGGGCAAAATTACGTCATATTTTTTCCTAGGGAAATTTCATGAAATTCCATAAATATGTGACTTTCGATATCTTGCAAAACTTGTTTTTTTAACTGAGTGCACACCTCACATAAAAAGGTCTCTCGAAATGACATTTTCTGTGCAAACCACTCGTGTCTTGTAAGATTTTGTTATCATGAGATGCGCGCTCGGGTAAAAAAATTACACTAAATTGTGAACTGCATAAGAAATATCAGGAATGTCGCAAAATTCACCAGCATAATTAAAAAGTAGTCCAAACAGTTAGTAATACAGTCCTTAATATTAGCAGCAGGAGACCTAAGGTTAATGCTCCCAACTCACTACGTCTTCAAACAGTAGAGAAAGTCCATTCATGATAATGTCATCACCTGTAGTGGACAACTGAACACACCACTGGCTGATTATGTAATCAGCAGGAAGACACATGGATAAAAATCCGCCGCTGATTATGTCTTCACCAAGACACCTGGTACATGATAAGATCCTTGGCAGGTGATTAAACTGCGGTGAGACTTGTGACAAAGTTCCTGCCTGATATGTCATCATCAGGGAACCTATGAGTTACACTGCCAACTGTCACTGCTTACAGATAGCAGAAGAGTGCTATATAAATGCTGACACCACAACACACTCAGCAGGAAAGATTCAGAGATACAGCACCATTTTGATCATGTTATAGGGCTTTAGTTACAATGATTAAATTCCTGTCCAAATGACGTCATGAGGTGAGAGACTTGATTTAAAAAAAAAATCCAAACGGTGCCGGGTCATGCTGGTTGGTTGTATGGCATTTATGCTGTCTTGTAGAATGTAACAATATTGAGCTGAAAAAAATTGACCTGCAACATTAGCGACTACACAATATTGATTACCACTATATCATCATGGTATGTCTACGACCATTTCTAAATATATAGACATATGAATATGTATATATATTGGAAAGTATTGATTTACACGTCTTAACTCCACGTCTACCTATCCTGACGATATTGTTGCGATTGATATTGCAGAGTCAATATCGTTGCAGGTCTATATTTCAGCCACAATAATGGGACTTCCCATCGTGCTGTCTAATAGCCACTTAAAAGCACTGTTAGGGAACAGAGAAGGGAGAAGCAGCAATAAGTGAGAAGCAATACGTAGACAAAGACAGGCAGCATATCCTACCCTTTACATATTTTTGACTTGACTTTTAAAATACTTTATTTAGACCATCAAGTCCATTAAAGTACCAAGTGCAAGAAAAAAAGAATTGTACAAGCATAAATAGGTGAAAATTAAATGGGTGCAAATAAGCAGAATCTCGCTGTACAATACAGTCAATTCATATAGAGCATAAAATAAATGAACTCATAACATATTGGGGCCGATTCCGATTCCAGTCGGAAGGGCTCCGAACCATGTTCGGAGTCCTTCCGACCGAATCGGAACGTGTCGGCCGGATTCCTTTCTGACCGAGCCATTGCGATGGGCTCGGTCGGAATGGAATCCAACTTGGATTTCCGGATTGCTTACGACGGGCTCGGAGAGCCCGTCTGCCATCCGGAAATCCTTCAGTACTCCCTTGGTCGCCTCTTTACGACCGAGGGAATACGATGGCAGTTTTCCACTGCCTTTTCGTGCCAATGTGTCCGGCACGAAAAGGCAGTCGGAAACGGTCTCTGGGGCCCCCAGCAGGGCTCCCATGGGGTCGGCGGCCTGGGGGCACCTATGGTGCCGCTCCGTTGATCCCTACACCCGGTGGCAGGCACCTTGGGGTGTTGGCCACAGGGTGCAGGGGTGAACTGCACCCCTGCATTTTACAATGGAGGCATGCATTCCGCTCGGAATGCATGCTCCCATTGTGTAGTATACAAGAGCGACCGAACAGGGTTCGGTCGCATCATACTTGCAGGGCCGTAACCGACCACAGCAGGTCGGTCGGTTATGGCTCCTGACCGATGTCAAACAGACTCAGGTCCGTCCAACATCGGAATAGGCCACATTATGTTTAAAATGCAATGAGTTAGTGCCGTAGTCTTAACAAAGAGATTACGGCACATGCTGAGAACAAGCTTTGGTCTTTACAACATACATAGTATATGTACTATATGTCAACAACAAGATAATGTAGTCTCCGGAGATATCTGGCTAATATTCTTGTCACCAGGGAAATTCAATGATAAAGTGCATGACTTTAAGACGGTACCAGCAGAAAAACCGAAAGATCAAGTTGTAAGCTGAAAATGTCACCAGCAGGTACACCCAGTGGTCAAGTCTGTGACTGAAAATGCCCCCAGCAGGGAGACACAGTAATCAATTACCTAGATCCATGACTAATGAACCCATCAGCGGGGAGATCTCATGATGCAGACAATGCCACCAATAAGGAGAGCCAATGATAGAGGCATTTTGTGGCAAAGCCTTTACAATGTGTGTCAAAGTCTTCACTAGATAAAGTGGATTTTATCTGTAAAGGGGTCGAAAATCTTGAACAAAATTGTAAAACCCGGGCAGCCCAACTTAGGTCCAGGATGGCCTGATCCATACCACATTTTCAGGAAATCCTGATTAGATAAAAAAGATACAGACAGTGAATCCCAGTTGAAATAATGCACATATTCAGTAGTTATCTTGGAATTCTGACACGCATCCAGCCCTCCTGGTCCTACTGTGGACAGCTCTGGTGTAAATTATACCACTAGGATAAGAATGCCAGGATTATAACTAGTGAACTTTTGCTCTTATGAATGACTACAGGTTATTGACTACAGATTGCCTGTGTGCACATATTTACGTCGCTTTGCATCATGTGAACACCCATGCAAATCCTTAGCAAATAGCCACCCTATTGGTTTTAGTAAGATAGTCACATTTCCATTGCCCCTCCCACCCGAAAAATAGTTCACAGTCCCTGCCTGCCCCATAATTTCAAAAGCAAATAAGGGATAAATTGGACTTTTATGATAAAGAATTATCAGCTAACTAATATGACATTATCAAGATTGTGTTATGTTGTGTACACCAAAAAACATGTCTCATCTTTAGAACCTTGAAAGACTCAGTTTGGGTGAAAGTGTTCGGCCAATTTTTGCCTCATTCCTCTAAATTTGACCCAGGTATTATTCCACTGCATCGGTTTTTAGCTGTTTTTGATCCTACTGACAGTTGCAAACCATATGCAAAATAGAAATGCTAGGCCCGAGGTTTAGAGTAAGATACAGCATGGGGCCCAATACTGGGCTGATCCCTTCTACACAGGAAGATTACCCGATGCAACAAAGTAGGTGATGGATGGGCTTACCCAACTCACTTATGGAAAGCTCACTCTCAGAACGAAAAGGGAAAGGTGGCAGTGCTGGACCCATCTTCTTATACACTATGAATCCCTCTGTGTAGCATTCATTCAGTTGGGTTTTAGCTCATCTTTTCCACTCCAAAAGGAAAACATCCAACATGCAAATCTGCCTTACACAAAAAGCAGAAATGTCTCATACGCTTATTCAAGCAGATTCATAATTCATATTGCCTTATGTTATGCACCAGGCACCTGATTCAGACATGGTAGTTGAACATTTATTCCTATATATTTCTGCCTAAATTTGGAGTAAATTTCAGATTACTACAGCAATTACAATGGATTCGAGACTCCGCTCTGGAGTCTGATGGGAAGCCTCTCAGGAATATGGCAGTCGCTGTTTCCTAGTAATATCTATGGAATATTTGTGGATTCCATGTTTCTTCTATAATGTACACAAGTATTCATGTGAGAATATTTAGTAAATGCATATTTACCCGTGTAAATCATGAGTGCATCTGCAATTTAGAACCTGGTGTGTCTCCTCGCTGAAAATATGTTAGTGTTTGTGTGTGTGTGTGTAGATCACGCTTCTCCGGCAACTGAGTTTGGGGGCATTCCATCCCAATTCCCATTTTAGAAAAGTACTTTACTCCTGCTCTTGACAACAGTATATCACTCATAATATGCAAAGAGGTCATGTGCCCCTTAAAGTTTGTGAAAACCCCAAAATTCTCAAGTATGTGAGTATTTGTCCGCTCAGGCAGGTTTCCACGCTCTGTAACTCCCACTGCTCGTGCTCGTCACCATAATGCACAAAACGTAAGTATGAAGAACACATTTAGGAGAGCATATTCACGTTTTTAATATCATAAGCAGATATTCACGAATTAAGGCATTGGCGCACCAAAGTTCAAACTAGGAACACAAGAACGTTTCGGGCCCTGGGGTGTTACCAACCACATATCCAGGAAATAGAACAAGAATCCGGTCTGCAATAAAAACATATGGAAAACCATACCCTTGACTGCTGAATGGCGCTGCAATGCCCTGCTAATCACAAAGTGCACGCTATACAAGTACTAATTAAAAACAGCGTATCATTTTGAGACCAGGGTTATTGACAGTAGCATCACACACACCAGACCCTGTCTGGGAAGGACAACGACCCCCGGTACCTGTCCTATCATAGAGGCACCCCTAGTCAAGGTGAAGTCGTTGGGCCCCAGAAGTGACCTGCGTCACCCAGGGGCTGGGGAGCCCGTTGCCACCCAACCGGGCGCCCTTGCTTCCTCCCTCACAGCTGTGAGCGCGCGCCTGTCAGGTGAAGTTTACTCACCGGTTATCGCAGGCTCAAATGACAAGTGGCAATTTAGCCGGGCTCGCGCGAGTGCACAAACAGACAGACGTGCTCTGCTACACGGGCAGCCACCGGCGCGCGGGGATGGCATGCCCGCCCCTGCCAACTCGCGCCCCGTGCGCCAGCTGTTCGCCAGGGCTCACTTCCAGGCATCCTCTGAAACTCCGCGTGGGAGGGCGGGGCCTCTGAACCTCAAAGACCTGTGGTCACCCCAAATTCCCCTTTGCCAAAGATCACTGGCTCCTAGAGGCAAGCGAGCCAACAAATTAACAGGGCGAGGCAAAGCCGCCAGTGGGGTTGGCTTGGCTCTTAAGAGCCCGTGCAGGAGCCCTGAAAAAGCTTGCCATGAAAATCGTACAACAAACCACATGAAATATAAAGAATATTCAGAATTCAAAAAAAGTGCCTTTCTTTAACATGTGGAAGCGTAGACACTAACACGTCGTATTATAGAACTGAACTGAGAAAAACTTACTTAAAATGCTACTTTTTAAACCATTCTTGCCCCCACCTCCACCCTGGCCATTAGCATACTAAGAGTTTGCCATTTGAATCCTGTATGTGGCCCAGACTCTAATATAGAGAGCAGCATTATAATCTATTACATCATACACAATGGGTTTTTGAACAGCTTGAATTCGGAACTCAGGTATGAACGTGCCTAAAATAACACAGGTTAGTCGAACTACGATTACACCAAGTTATTGGGTTTCACTTTGCACAAATCGGCCACTAAATATGTATCTGTCTCTCCTTTACACCTCAAATGTTAATGTTTTGTTTTTACCCCTTTGTACCGAGGGAGGCAGGCAGAAGACACGTGAAAGCTCAGCTCGTTATGAGCTCGAGCTTCCAAAGGGGCCTGCTGAGCCAGAGCCAGTATTCAGGCTCGAGCCTGGCTCGAGCCTTCAGCAGCTCGCCCAGCTCTACAGGTTCCTCAGCCACGGTCTCTCGGTTCCCTGGCTAGCTCTTCAAGTCACCATCCCTCAATTCTGTGACCCTAAATTTGCTATTCCCAACAAATGTATCAACATTCTGAGCATGTTCTCTTGAGCCCTAGGTCCCTCAGTTCTGGGTCCCTCTGTTCCTAAGAAATCTCTGATTCTCAGGAGTATGGGAGGGAGGGGGCATAACTAGTAGTAGTCTCAATGATAGAATGGGGTGGGGCGCCCAAATGGCCAAGGCCAACCTAAAATTAATCCAGACCACAGGGGAATCCTAAAAGTCCCAAAAAATTGTGCTTACAAAACAGTTAGTGCCCCTCTTGAAATCTTTAAAGTTCAAGCAAGGTCATCTTCCCTCTATGGGGCGGAACTTTGGGGGCACGTCCCCTCACTCGAATTAACCAAAACAGAAAACAATTTTATCAGTCAAATTCTAAGTCTACCCAGGAACACCTCACTTGTCCCAATTAGGATGGATCTGAATATTACCCCTGTCGCCGATGCCATCGCCTCTCGCCCTCTCCTTTATTGGAGGAGGTTGTGGAGCATTCCCGAGCTGGAATGCTACAAGGAGGAATTAAAGGTGATGCTGGCTTCCCTAGGAGCTGGCAGGATTCCATGGCTGTGTTTTGTAAGGCAGTCCTTTGCTCAGATTGGACTTGAAAATCTATGGTCAAACCCTGAGGCATCCTGCCCAGCCATTTCTAAAAAATCCCTGTCAAACATCATAAAGGACTTTAATCTCAGGAGGACATTCTGTTCAGCTGTATCAACGAGCTTGAACGGTGCGTTCCTGAATCATAAGTCATTTTACAGCTTCGAACATGTAATCAATGATATTCAACGCACCCTAACGAAGAAGCTGTATCTACAGTTCAGATACGGAACATTGCCCCTCTATTCTATGACCAATAGGTGGTCGGACGGTCCGGCACACCCTTGCCCAGGTTGCAGTACAGAAGTTGAAACGACTCTTCATGCCGTTCTCTTCTGTACGGCCTATTCCCCCATACGGAAAAAGTGGATAATACAGCTATGTAATAACCTGGGCATTAGGAACTATCTAGCTTTCTTCAGGATTTTGAAGTCTGATACAAACCCACTGATAGTTTCCGCTGTAACTAAGTTTTTGTTTTTTATGTGGATTATCCGAAGGAAATTGCTTAATTGAGGTTGGCATATATGTAACATCTGCAGAGACCAGGGAATTAAATGGATCAACCAATGTTATTCTTAAATCTTTGTTTTTAAATATCTGGAAATAATTTAAAGTTTTATAGTTTTTACATATCGTCTTTCTCCTCTGATCTTTTAGATGACGCATTTCTGAATATTTAAATACCAATGAACTGTTCAAAAACTGTACATGTATTTCTTGTGCTTTTATGGTTAAAACCAACCGAAATAAAGTTTTTTGAATGAATGAACTAGTAGTAGTAGAGCAGATGCAGTAGCCCAGGTGGTCTGAAGGGTCAACTACATCCTGCATTATGGCCCACAGTGCTCTTGCTACAGCAGTGATGGTGGTGGGAAGGCACCAAGCCCACCCATGGTCAGATAGCGCCATGGGCGAAAATACTTTTGCCTTTTTTTATGCTGGTGAATACAACGAGGATACCGGTAGCCCCTTTTATAATCAGAGTTAGTCACTGGGTGAGCAGTGACCGGCCTCTGAAAACTAAGCATCTCCCCTCCTGGCCAACTCACTAGATTCACCCGCAGCTAAACTGTTGCACTGGTGCCAACTTGCTTTTAGGAGGAGGGAGACGCTGGTGTGTGGAGGAAAAGAGTGCGAAGGAGACTGGACGATAGAGAAGGGGTTTTATGTGGTGTTAAAAAGAGAGCTGCGGCATGTAAAACATATTAAAAGCAGTATAAACCGAATCATTGGAGCCACGCCAGGTGTCCATGCTGCTGTTTGCATGACCTTAAGGCACACAGCTCTGAGCGCCACTCTGACGATAGGTGCCACGGGCATGGGTCCAGCTGGTTCAAACCAAAGGCCAGCCCTGGGAGGGATGTCGGGGTCTAATTCATTCCCTTTCATGCTCTTTTCTCTCAGGTCCCGTTCTCTCACATTTTGCTGATCTTCAGAGCCCGTTCATCTCTCTCTTGTCCCTCATTGCTCTGATTCACTGAGTTTCTCTGTTCTGTAAACCTCAATGTGCTTAATTTGTGCGGGTGCTTGCAAGTCTGGGCACCAGGACCCATTTTTGTGGGCCAAAATGTATTCTTCAGAGAGACACACACAAGAGAGAGAGAGAGAGAGAAAGAAAGAACCAAATAGGAAACAAAGAAGAAGGCAGGAATGGAAAAGAACCTGCAAGGGTGGTAGAAAAAAAAAAGAAGGGAGGTGGAATCAGATTGGTCTGCCTTGATGTTCGGTAACTGATTCCTGTGAAAAACTCTGACCCCCTGAACTTTTTTATTTCTGCAAATTAACACTAGTTTCCCAGCCCTTGCTGCTAACATTTCCAATGCTTAATTTTGCTTTCTACGCGCGTTCCTTTTCCAGGGGGATGCCCGCTGTTACCAGTGGATCATGGGTAGGCACACTGTATTCATTGATTTCGACATTTTTTTTTACCTGGTTCGCCAAAACCCTCGACCGGCTTGCGAGAGCCCGATTCCCAATTCTGAAATGCCCACACAGATGGACAGGGGACAGATTGCACCTGTGACGTACGTGCAGGGGGCGCAGGTCGTACGTGCAGGGGGCGCAGGTGCTACAGAGGCAGGCGCGCGGGAAGGCAGACGCAGGCGGCGCTCACCTTGGACTGCGAGAGGTGGGCGACGCTGGCCAGGAGCAGGCTGCACACCGCTATCCAGGGTCCCATGGCGGCTCCGCTGGGGACCGGCGCCGGGTCCACAGCCCTGCCGGCGGGGTCTACGGCCAGGGGGCCTGGAGGCGCCCGGAGTCCACCGGGGCCAGACTCGGCAGGGTCGGCGGTGCCCGCCAGGGCTTCATGACAGCCGCGAAACCGCGGGCACTGGCAGAAAGCAAGCCGAACAAATCCACCCAAAAAGAACGGACTCCAAGGGGCAACCTCCTCAAAATGAACCAAGCCCCTCTCAAAAAAGTTAATAAGAATCGCTCAATAAAACATTTGAAAAAACGTCACGTAGGCTGTGTCAGATTTGCTCGCGAACGTTTGTAGTTTCGCTCTCTGGACTCCGATATGAAAATGTCTGAAAATCTTCCCAGGCAAGAGAACCGCATCCACAAGGTGCCCCGGCGGCGGGCGGCGCTCCCGTGACCTCCTAGCGCACCGCTCCAGACGGGGAGTCAGGGGTCATTTCCCAGGGCTTCCCTTCCTGCTCCCAGAGCCGGCCCCTGGGCATTGCTCGCCGCTGGTCGAGGGGGCGGCTGCAGGTGCACAGCCCGGGTGGGTGGGGGTGGGGGCTCTGGGACACCGCTCCTGCCGCGCCGGCCTCCACGGGGAACGACAGGTCCTGCTCCTGCCACAGCCGGCCTTTCTGTGAGCCCGGGACGAGGTCCTGCTGCCTGGGAGAGAGGGGAGCGCCGCCCATGTGACCCGCAGGCGGCTCCTGAAGGGGAGGAGGGGGTTTGGGTGCTTCAGGCCTGGCACAGGCCCCTGCTTAGGCCACGGGGAAAGTGCTCTATTCTTTGACACTCCACAGAACAACGAAAAAGAGGAAAGGAAACGTTCCCAGAAGGGTAGAGGTTACCGGCGTTTATAAGGAGAGTCCCACAGTTCGGGTTAAAGTCTACAGAGAGGTTTAATGTGACCTCCAGTCACTCCATCCCCACTGCTTCTCACCTCTTTATCATTCTTTCCTATTATATTCATTCACTGTCCCCTCCCTTGCAGACCTTTTAATCGCTTGCTTTAGTTTCCGTATTCTTTTATTATAGTCTCCTCTTTCATTCTCTATTTTTTCTGTTTTGTCTTCAGTTCTAGACGTTTTTTTCTTTTTTGAATACTTAACATTTTATCAGCGAGCTTTCTACTTTGCCATTTATTTTTTCATATGCTCTTTGTTCATTTAATTCCTTACTAGGTTCTCACTGTAATGCTTCCTTTATTAGTGTACCACTCCCTTATCAACGTATTCTCTTTTTTGGAATCCCATATGTTTCCCATCTTTTGACTTGCCCAACACCTTTACACTGTCAGATTTAGAGCTGGATGGTGGGGAGGGCTTCACACACTGGGGGCTTACCTGCGTACCTCCACATTGTCCAGACAACTAAGCACTGAACGGGAAAGGGCTAAGCCCCTTTTGAACATTCATCCATTCAGCCGCAGCTTGGTGCCTACACTGACTCTTCCCAAAAGTCAGGGTAGACAAGTTCCCCTCAATAATAGCAGTCTTAAAGAGCAACTAATACTCACTGGGGACTTAACAACTGATCAGTACACGTTTTCCCATAAATACGCCTTTTTAAATCACCCAAGGATTCCAGGGTGGTCAACTTTCCACTACCACTCTGCAATCCATGTATGAGATACTGTGCACGCAGAGACGCCAGAATACATTGGTTGTGAATTGGAGGGCTAGGAGAAGCAGAGCATATTTTGGGATTTTATCCCATAACCTCCTCTTCTAGATCAGACCATCCTAGGGGACATAGCTTGACCGGATATTGAGCTTATCGAATGTGATTACAAGGCAATACTGCATTTGAGTTATAATCCCTTCACCTCTTCGTGGAGTAAGTAGCCCAGATTGCTCAGCATTGTCATTTATAAGACACAGGTTTATAAAATTAAAACATCTTTCTCAAATGGGGTGAAATGGACTTAAGACTTTGTTGACGTTTTAATTACAAAATTAAAGGAAATTACACAGGTACAGGACTGAGTTCTCTCATATACCTAGTCAAAGGCTATTAATAAAACCAGCACATGACAGCATTCTCAAGTTTATAACCTCATTCTTTTTCTTTCAAAAATAGTAGTACATAAAACAAAAATATTAATTGGTAAATCAAAAGATTTAGCATGAAGACTGGCATAAGGTCTGTCTCAAAAGAAAGCCCAACGATCACTGATCTAGCTAAAGGTAACATGAACAAAAAGTTGTCAGCTTCCCCAAAAGCACATCTTGTATTATGTTTCAGGATCAGAAGGCACACACTTTCAAAGCAATAGATTACACAGAAGGGTTGGACTATAAAAGTGTCATTCGCAACAACCAAAAAAGCTATTAGTTGGTAGAACTCCACTAGAAACTTCTACTTCCTAAAACATCTGATTTGTTAAAGCACACATTTAATTAAGATGAAATCTCACTTTAGGAAACACAGAAATACAATAGCTTGTTAAAATTCCAGCAGAGCTGACCAAGCGACCTTATACTTGTAACAGAAACACATCCTTCCAGCCAGAACAAATTATTATACATTTGTTTAACACACAGACCATGCTGAAGCTGATTGATTTTCTGAGGGAGAGAAAGACACATTCACACGGAAGGCTTGTACACCTAAGGCTGCATTGTTTTTACATAAAATATTTTTTTTTTAAATAGAGGGGGATGTGCATGTGCCTCCCTCCCGAGGCCCTGTTATTGCTCTGGGGACCTCAACTCCCTGGGCCTGAAATTTACTTTATTTATTTGGAAAGACAGCGTTGTTCCCACCCTCCCTAGTCACCTAATAGCTCTAGTTACTACAAGCCCCATGGGCTGGCCTTTATTTATTTTGGGAGTGGGTGCCAGGACCCCCCTTCCTGATCCATGTAATTGAATATGTACACATTTGCAAAGTGATATATAACCCCTCTCAATAGTGCCTAACAAGAATCATTATAATCAATGTCTTCTAGCCCCAGAGTTTGGAGGGTTGGAAATGCATACTGAAACCCTTGTCTACAACAGTAATCTGTGAAATTACATGTAACAAAATACATGTATACATAACATGTTGTGATAATTCACTGCTAAAGGCCTACTGGCTTTAACAAATGCTTTTCATGAAAAATCGTGTATATATAGGTTTACCCAAACATAGTCACTGGGACCTGGGTTCTATAAGTACTGAGAGGGAGGGGTCCCAGCGTGAGTGTAACAATGAACATACAATTTGTAAAAGAATTTAGAGAAACAATGAATGAATCCGCATTGTTTTTATTCACAATGGGGATCGGTATATTCAATATAATGTCAAATGAGTACAGATTATAAACGGTTGCACAGTGCCCCAAGGGGAGGAGGAGGTGATTAGGTGAGGATAGTGCGGTAAGGGGAATTGTGACAGTAAAATCAACCAAATATCAAAGGTGCATTTGTATATGAGTTTCAATATACAAAACAAAAGACTATCGGTTCAAAGCATCAGTCAACATGTATCATGCTTTACAAATTACATTAAATGTCAAAATATTGGCGTGAAGCTGACAAACAAGGAGCTATTGTCGACGTTTCGACCCTCAGTAGTTCGCAGGTATTAGTGGTACCCTTGCTGTGGGGTCTTCATCAGGACAGGTGCGGGGCAGGCAACCTAATCAATATATATTAAAGAGAATTGTTTTAATGGTTGCTCAACTAGTTGTGAGACACAACATGGATTAATTAAAGATAATAAGCACACCAAAGAGCATACCATTCTAGTTAATGCTCATCTTGAGAATAACGGACAGGACTTGCGTCTCCGTAGAATTGTTCAATTCTTGAGACTAAAGAAAGAAAAATAAAGGAATTCACTTAGTATACAGAGACCATTTGGTCTGAGAGTGGAGGAATAAACATATTGTTATTCCATAGAGGGGCGTAGCAGTGTTTCACATAGCCCGTAATTAAATAAAATTGACTTACAATGAGGACGTTTATTGAGCGGTGGAGACAGAATCTGGCCCAGGGATGGTGAATATGGCAGTATCTGGAACAAGATATTTATATTAGAATTCAGGGCCAAGCGGGACTGTTATAGTGCGCATCGCTGGTGGGATGACGAGGCTTACCCGAATTCTAAGTTGCGTTGGCACTTGGTCCGAGGGTATTTTAGTTGCACAAGGGATCGCTCCGTGGCATCTGTGGAGGAACACGGAAAGCGTGTCACGGATTTAGATACAGAAATGAATTACAGTTTTGCGCTGTCTAAGGCCGGGTTAGCACAAAAGAGTGACTCACCGTGCGCCGAATAGATCTGGCATGTAGTGCCGCTCGTGTCTGCAATGGCGAACAGAGCTTCCTGGTTTGACCTTAACTATGAGGACGGCATCACGTGACTCTGAGCTGGAGTATAGACATAGAGGAAAGACCGGGGCATATGGTACGAATACCACTGGATTAAACCTGATAAAATTAGTTAATGCATGCCTGACATTGTAAATGGAGTTGTATTGTTATCCTGGTTAGCCAAATAATTGTCATAAGAAACACACAGTTGCGTGTTAGCTATACTGAATATTACCATGTACACAAAGTGCGTATGAGCGCACATTAAACCATGAAAGCAGACATCTATATTGCTATATTGGCTATAAAATGGTAAAAATCCCGCAAGGAATTAAATTAGTACAGTGCAAAGTGTATACATTTAAAATCACAAGTAGGATCAAGGGAACCAATTATATTCCCAATTGGCAACCCTGCCCTGAGTCCCTTGTAATCTAAACATCTAATAGCAATCTGCAAGACCTAATGTCGCTGACCAGAACTGGCCTATACCCTCCTGTGAGAGGTACGCCATTGCAGTAATGAAGTGTATGTGTATACCTCCAGAAAAGTAATTATGTGTTATCATGTTTTCTACTGTGGCAACAAATGGCTTTACTATCTTACGACAGGTACGCCATACGAATATAATTGGTTCCCTTGATCCTACTTGTGATTTTAAATGTATACACTTTGCACTGTACTAATTTAATTCCTTGCGGGATTTTTACCATTTTATAGCCAATATAGCAATATAGATGTCTGCTTTCATGGTTTAATGTGCGCTCATCCGCACTTTGTATACATGGTAATATTCAGTATAGCTAACACGCAGCTGTGTGTTTCTTATGACAATTATTTGGCTAACCAGGATAACAATACAACTCCATTTACAATGTCAGGCATGCATTAACTAATTTTATCAGGTTTAATCCCGTGGTATTCGTACCATATGCCCCGGTCTTTCCTCTATACTCCAGCTCAGAGTCACGTGATGCCGTCCCCATAGTTACGGTCAAACCAGGAAGCTCTGTTCGCCATTGCAGACACGAGCGGCACTACATGCCAGATCTATTCGGCGCACGGTGAGTCACTCTTTTGTGCTAGCCCGGCCTTAGACAGCGCGAAACTGTAATTCATTTCTGTATCTAAATCCTTGACATGCTCTCCGTGTTCCTTCACAGATGCCACGGAGCGATCCCTTGTGCAACTAAAATACCCTCGGACCAAGTGCCAACGCAACTTAGAATTAGGGTAAGCCTCGTCATCCCACCAGCGATGCGCACTATAACAGTCCCGCTTGGCCCTGAATTCTAATATAAATATCTTGTCCCAGATACTGCCATATTCACCGCCCCTGGGCCAGATTCCGTCTCCACCGCTCAATAAACGTCCTCATTGTAAGTCAATTTTATTTAATTACGGGCTATGTGAAACACTGCTACGCCCCTCTATGGAATAACAATATGTTTATTCCTCCACTCTCAGACTTAATGGTCTCTGTCTACTAAGTGAATTCCTTTATTTTTCCTTATTTTTCTTTCTTTAGTCTCAAGAATTGAACAATTCTACGGAGACGCTAGTCCTGTCCGTTATTCACAAGATGAGCATTTACTAGAATGGTATGCTCTTTGGTGTGCTTATTATCTTTAATTAATCCATGTTGTGTCTCACGACTAGTTGAGCAACCATTAAAACAATTCTCTTTAATATATATTGATTAGGTTGCCTGCCCCGCACCCTGTCCTGATGAAGACCCCACAGCAAGGTTACCACTAATACCTGCAAACTACTGAGGGTCGAAACGTCGACAATAGCTCCTTGTTTGTCAGCTTCACGCCAATATTTTGACATTTAATGTAATTTGTGAAGCATGATACATGTTGACTGATGCTTTGAACCGATGGTCTTTTGTTTTGTATATTGAAACTCATATACAAATGCACCTTTGATATTTGGTTAATTTTACTGTCACAATTCCCCTTACCGCACTATCCTCACCTAATCACCTCCTCCTCCCCTTGGGGCACTGTACAACCGTTTATAATCTGTAATCATTTGACATTATATTGAATATACCGATCCCCATTGTGAATAAAAACAATGCAGATTCATTCATTGTTTCTCAAAATTCTTTTACAAATTGTATGTTCATTGTTACACTCACGCTGGGACCCCTCCCTCTCATACTTTCATGAAAAATCAGCCTACTGCCTTTGTCATAACGTTTGCCTGGACACCAACCAGGCTATAGTGTGTCATTATAACCACAGAGGCCTACTGTTGGTATGTGGGAATCTAGGACCCTAGTGTAACTTTTCCAGATTCATGCCCATATATAGGTATAAACCATCCAGTCCTTATTTAGGCATAAAGAATCATTGCCTTATTTAGTTATAGCCGGCGCAGCCTTAATACGCCATGGCTACTTCCACTAAACTTCGAGAATCCACATTGATTTCGTGGTAAAACCAGCCCTCAGCAGTCAGGAACCTCCCCCCTGCTTGAATACTGATTTATCCAAGAAATCTAGGAGTTTTCAAGGAACTAAGGCACTAGTGACGATATTATGTCCAATCTTACGTCAGACTCGGCACCTTCAGGGGTATAAATATGCCTACATTTGCCCAGTCAAACACACAGTGGTTCCGGAGCAGATCGACTAACTACTTGCCCGACGCCCTGCTGATGCAAGTGCTGAAGGAAGCCGACCCTCCAACTGACGCACTGAAAAGACGCTGTCTTTCTCCTGCCAAGAAATCCAGCTCCAGTGTTTCCAGGCTACCCTTGCGGGTTGCTGGGAGATCGAGTCCCGAGAGAGAGATACAAGACCACTAACATTCTAAAACCAAGGTACAGAGCTGATAATATCCCTAGAGAATTCTTGAACATATTCTTGGCAGAGAAATACCAAAACTTAAACTACTCACTTACTCCTCCCTCGTACTAGGCTTAGGTTTGGTACACTGTGGTAGGCGTACGTTAGAAGCACCAGTTGAGTACTTTTAGCCATCATTTTATCACTGTATGTATTTTATGCATTTTATGTATTCTTTGTTTATGGCTTAGAAACCATATCATGCTTTTACAGTACTATTTTATAATACTATTCGTATTATATGCCTCGTACTTCTTAACTAGCATTTAAATTGTAGAAGTACATTTCCTATGCTTAAGAAATAAGACTGTTCAATAAATACTTTTATTGAAAACGCCTCTCTCTATTTCTAAAGCAACTCTGGTGAAACTAAGCATGCACGATTGATTGAGTGAAATAGCCATCTATTGTTTCCGCGGCTCTAGAAATACGTTTCATTCTGGGGAAACAAAGTTGCCATGTTATATGGTTGTCAGAGACTAATCCCTTCTTGTTTATTCGAGAAAGTTTCTAGTGACCTCTGAGCTAGCTGGCACTCACAATTAAGTCTAATATATTCGGCAGAGACCTAGTCGACTTCAGTCCTACGTCTAAACTGCAGGGTATATTATTCCAATGCGCAGAGCCTATTGGGAAAATAGGAACTACAGTACACTGTTCTCAGTGTTAGATTTCCCCCAAGGCAACCATCAGGTATCAGGAATGAAGTCATAAAATTACAAATCTATTCTAAATGACACTGACAAAGCAAGCTACTATCTTTCAGAAGAGAGCCTAATAAGAATTATAGTGCATATCTCTTTCAGGGGCGTAACTAGAGCTAAATCTCGTGGGTGGAGGCTAATACTTTCAGCACTGTAGAGCCAAATTTCCGTGGGGGGGGAGGGGGGGGGCAGGGGCTGCTAATATTTCCAGCAATGTGTCCTTGTATAATGTAACTTGTGCTCATGCAAAAGTGCCTCAATACATTCGAGAGGAGTTCAAGCTATATAATACTGCAAAAAAACAAAGACTAAGGTTACTTTTCAGGAAATGCATCCTCACACTGTGGCAGCAAAAGTAATTTGCAACTTTAAGGAATAGGCAGAGTGGCTATGCAGGGGCTCTAGGGACGGGTGAAAAAACAACAAAGGCTCCTTATCAAGTAAATGGTCTTTTAAAGACCTGTGAAATACTCGCGGGCGGCTGCAATAAGATGCCAGACCAGCCAGCCAGCCAGCCCACAGCAGCTCAAGAACTGTCTGTGTCTGTGTGGGGAAGCTACCTCAGCCCGGGCTCACACACACAACAGAGGGTGGCGGGGGGGGGGCTGAAGCCCTTTGAGCCCTATTGGCGTTGGGCGCCTGATCTCTTTGTTCCAACTCAGGCCTACTATTTTGAGTGTAAATCATTCCCTCTGTCAACCATCAGGCAAATAGTCATAAAATGACAAAGGTGTATAAAATTATAATTGGCTAAGCACTCATCCTAGGAACGCCAATACTGAATTACAAAAATGTATTTCAATAATTCTCTCTTAAAGGGAACACATGACTAATTGTGATGGATTTGTTTCAACCATTTTTTTGGCACCAAGTAGGTTGAAAGCGTATGGTGTTAAATTGAATGAATGTGTTTTGACAAGAGTGAATGTGTTTTGCTAGTATGTGAATTGATGTATTATTAGTTTTTATGTTGTAATGTATCCACAATTCGCTTGTGTCCATCACAATTAGTCATGTGTTCCCTTTAAGAGAGAATTATTGAAATACATTTTTGTAATTGAAATAAAAGCTATTAAGGAGCTTTCAGGGATATTGTTTTGTGGTTCATGCACCTATGGTTGAAATAATCGAAATAACAGATCAGTATTGGCGTTTTCCTTGTTATTTGCTGTTAAGTGCTCAGCCTTACTGACCGTGAGCCATACCCTTTATTGTTAAACACTCATCCTAAGAAGGCATAACAAGGATTCTCTCAGAGCAAATATTCTGTATCGACGGTTTGTCAGAGGGGATAACCAACACCGTAACCCTTGCATACTACAGTGATCTGTGAGATTCCATGCAACAAAATACTTACCTACAGGCTTTAATATAGATTAACAACAATCTACCCATAAATATCCATTGACTTTAAAAGAAGCTTTTTCACAATAAATATGTCAGGCCTTCTGCCTTCATCATAACATTTCATAATAAACATATCAAGCCTATTGCCATGATCATTGGCTTCTCACCATAACCAACTAAGTCCTGCCGTATTGAGTAAAGCTTTGCCACAAGCCAAAACATACAACAAAGGCACTCTTTTTAGTGGACACACACAATGTCGGCTCGATCAAATCCTCAGGAAAACCAACATGTGGGTGAAGCATATGCACATCTCTCAGTAGTACAATGAAAGCTCTTATTTGCTGAGCGGCACTTTCATGCCAGAACTATAAAGAAATACATCTTTAATAACAATAATTCAGGTAAGAAAAGTCCTGCCATCCATGGTATTAAATGTGCATGGAGCAATAGGCAACCCTAAATGTGACATACATATTTTAGTGATAGAGAAATAGAGTACTAAATTGAATCTATGCATATTTACGATAATATAAAAACACTTAGGTTTAGGAAAGCATGAAGATTGTTACCCAAATCTGCTAATTGAAAAAATGGCAAATATTGCTTGGGCATGGACAAGTAAGTCTTCCATCAACTAGTAGAACTTATTTCTCCATAGAGAGGCCAAAAACTGCTTCGCTGTTGACACTCCATTACTTTTTTCATCTCTAGTGTGATTTCCTCCCCCCATATAAGTACCCATGCATCTATATGTTCAAAACCTGTATGTTTATGTGTGCTTGGTGGTGTGCTATTTGTAGGTATGTTTTGCGGAAATATATGTGGGCCTGCATGTGTGCTGTGTATGTGCGTTTGTGTGCATGGTTATCTGTCCACCTATTCAATCAATCAATCAATCACGCCACTTGTATAGCGCGCTACTCACCCGGAAGGGTCTCAAGGCGCTTGGGGGAGGGGGGTCGCTACTGCTCGAACAGCCAGGTCTTGAGTTGTCTCCTGAAGGCGAGGAGGTCCTGGGTCAGCCGAAGGTGGATGAGGAGGGAGTTCCATGTCTTGGCTGCCAGGTAGGAGAAGGATCTGCCTCCGGCGGTGGCTCTTCGGATGCGTGGTACGGCGGCGAGGGCGAGGCTAGCGGATCGTAGCTGGTGGGTGGGCGTGTGGAAGGTCATGCGGTCGTTGAGGTACTTGGGGCTCAGGTTGTGGAGAGACTTGTGTGCGTGGGTGAGGAGTCTGAATGTGATCCTCTTGTGGACGTGGAGCCAGTGCAGGTTCCTCAGGTGGCTGGAGATGTGGCTGCGTCGAGGGATGTCCAGGATGAGTCGGGCGGAGGTGTTCTGGATTCGTTGTAGTCTTTTCTGTAGCTTAGCTGTGGTTCCGGCGTAGAGGGTGTTTCCGTAGTCCAGCCGGCTGGTGACGAGGGCCTGGGTGACCGTCTTCCTGGTTTCGATCGGGATCCATCGGAAGATCTTGCGGAGCATGCGGAGGGTGAGAAAGCATGAAGAGGAGACGGCGTTGACTTGTCTGGTCATCGAGAGGGAGGAGTCCAGGATGAAGCCCAGGTTGCGTGCGTGGTCTGTCGGCTTGGGGGCGGTGCCCAGGGCTGGGGGCCACCAGGAGTCGTCCCAGGCGGAGGGTGATGGTCCAAGGATGAGGACTTCCGTCTTGTCTGAATTCAGTTTCAGGCCGGCTGTTCTTCATCCAATCGGCGACGTCTTTCATCCCTTCGTGGAGGCTGGTTCTGGCGGTGTCGGGGTCTCTGGTGAGGGAGAGGATCAGCTGGGTGTCGTTGGCGTAGGAGATGATGTTGAGGTTGTGTTGGCGTGCGATGGCTGCGAGAGGTCTCATGTAGACGTTGAAGAGGGTGGGGCTGAGTGATGATCCTTGCGGGATGCCGCAGATAACTTCGGTGGCTTCGTAACGAAATGGGGGGAGGCGGACACTCTGTGTTCTTCCAGCGAGGAACGAGATGATCCACTTCAATGCCTTCTCTTGGATGCCGGTGTTGCTGAGGCGTTGGACTAGGGTGCGGTGGCAGACAGTGTCGAACGCGGCTGAGAGGTCCAGGAGGATGAGTGCCGCTGTTTCCCCGTTGTCGAGAAGGGCTCGGATGTCGTCGGTGGCTGCGATGAGGGCGGTCTCGGTGCTGTGGTTGGCTCTGAAACCGGACTGCGATTCGTCTCGAGGAAGGCGGCAAGCTGTCTGTTGGCGATCTTCTCGATGACTTTGGCAGGAAAAGGGAGGAGCGAGATGGGGCGGAAGTTTTTGAGGTCGGTGGGGTCCGCTGTTGGTTTCTTCACCAGGGCGCTGAGCTCGGCATGCTTCCAGCTCTCCGGGAAGGTGGCGGTGTCGAAGGAGGTGTTGATGACGTCTCGGAGTTGGGGTGCGATGGTGGAGTCGGGCTTGTTGGAAACGTGGTGGGGGCAGGGGTCAGTCGGAGAACCGGAGTGGATGGTGTTCATCCTGCGGGCTGTGTCTTCGGTGGTCACTGCGGTCCAGGTGCGGAGGGTCGTGGTGGGGTGCGTTGGTTCGACGGTTGGGTGCGAGGATGGTGTGCCGAAGCTGTTGTGGATATCGGCAATCTTGCGGTGGAAAAACGAGGCGAGGGAGTCGCAGAGGTCTTGTGAGGGGGTGATGTCGTTGTTGCCGGTGCTGGGGTTGGAGAACTCCTTGACGATGCTGAAGAGTTCCTTGCTGTTGTGGGCGTTGTTGTCCAGTCGCTCCTTCAGAGATTTCTTCTTGGTGGTGCGGATGAGCTGGTGGTGCTTGCGGGTCGCGTGTTTGAGGGCGGTCATGTTGTCAGTGGTCCGGTCGAGTAGCCAGGCTTTCTCGAGGGTGCGGCAGGTCTTTTTGGAGTCCTTGAGTTCGTCGGTGAACCAGGGGGCCTTCTTGCTTCTGGGTTTGCTGGGAGGGTTCTTCAGTGGTGCGAGGTCGTCAGCGCAGGCGGTCAGCCATTGCGTGAAGTTGCGGGCAGCTTCGTTGGGGTCCGGTGTGCTGGCAGGTGGGTTCTGGCTGAGGGAGGTGGTGATCTGGTCGGCGGTGATCTTGCTCCAGCTTCTGTGGGGAACCTGTTGCGGGTGGTGGTGGGTAGTGGTTTTCCTGAAGCTGAAGTGGATGCAGCTGTGGTCGGTCCAGGGAAGTCCGGTGGAGTGGTTGAAGGCGATGTGCTGGCTGGATGAGAAGACGGGGTCAAGCGTGTGGCCGGCGTAGTGGGTGGGGGTGTTGACCAGTTGCTTGAGTCCGAGGTTGGCGAGGTTGTCCAGCAGGGTGACGGTGTTGCGGTCCTTGTTGTTCTCCAGGTGGAAGTTGAGGTCCCCTAGGAGGATGTAATCGGCGGAGGGGAGGGCGTGTGGGCTGATGAAGTCTGTGATGTCTTCGCTGAATTGTGTGCGTGGTCCCCGGGGGTCTGTAGATGAGGGTGCCTCTGAGGGTCGTCTTTGGGTCGGTGTGGATCTGGAAGTGGAGGTGTTCGGCGGCGGTGAAGGTGTCGTCGGTGTCGGTCGTGATGCGGATGGTGTTCTTGTGGACGATGACGATGCCTCCTCCGGTCTGGTTGCCGCGGTCCCTCCTGATGATCTTGTATCCATCCGGGATGGCGATGGCGATGTCGGGGGCTGAGGAGGCGTTCATCCAAGTTTCAGTGAGGAACGACGTCTGGTGATGTTGTGTCGAGCAGGTTCCAGAGTTCGACGGCGTGTCTGTGGACGGAGCGGGTGTTATGCAGGATGCACTTGAGGTGATTGTTGCTGGTGCTTGGCTTGGCGGGTGCGGTGCAGGTTCGAAGGCAGGTGAACTTGCAGGTAGTGCAGGTGAAGGGTCCGTGGAAGCGTTTTGGGGCAGCTCGGCAGCAGGCGGGGTTCCGGCCGGCATTGAGTGCGTTGAGGGCGGCAGCGTCGTAGGTCTGTCGGGTCGTCTTGCATCGTCGGTGGGGGCCAGGGGTCCTGGCGCTGGGCGCGGTCCAGGCGGGACGGGCGCAGACGGGCTTACCTTTGGCACGCCTTCGGCGCACAATCGGCGCGCCCGCTGCGCGTGGCCGCTGCGCGTACGCGCGGTCGCCATTTATGGCGAAGTGGGAGGGAGGGAGGATCAGCTGGGAGGCGGGAGCGGGGAGGGCACAGAACAGAAAGGGGGCGTGGCCGTTGGACGGCGGCGGGAAGCGGGGAGCGGGGCGAGCACAGGGGGCTGAGCAACAATAAGGCAAAACACACGCACGAGGATGAAACAGTAAAACTAATCTAGGAAAATAAACAGAGGCAGTGAAACACGCACGAGGGAGGGAGGAAACAGTTACAAAGGCAAAAACCAGGTGAAATACCGAAGGCAGAAACACACGCTCGCAAAATGCGGCGTGGGGGCGGGGAGCACGGAGCCAGACACAGCGAGGCTACGGGCAGCAGTGAGGCAGGGTCACACACTCAGCTGGTGGCCGTGCGGCGGCGGGGGTGTCCTGTGGACAGGTCACACTCACCTGCGCCGCGCGGCCGGTTTGTGTGCATGTGTGACTGTATACTGGTTTGCATGCTTGCTTAACTAAATGTCTGGTGCTCTGTGTGCATATAGGTCTGGTGGCCTGGGCATCTCCGAGCGTGCGTGTGCGGAAGACTGCAGAAGTGTTGTCTTGACTGCATACATTCGTTTTCAATGTCAAAGTGCCCATGGAGTTTGTATGTCTCTGTGTGTATGACGGATGAATTAATAAATTAATTTATTGGATGATTACCTAAAATCATTATTATTTTGCGAAAATCAGGATAAAGACATATAGTAAAGTGTAAGCAAATATTAAAATCAATGAATACATGATGGCAATAAGAAACAATAACGTTTTCAGTTCGAGAAATGGGGTAGTTCATATGTGTGGATGAAGTCTGCAAATGTCAAACAATTTTTTTTTGCCAATACTTATTTATATTTGTTAGGAAGGACTTGATCCAGAAAATTCATCATAGATATTGGTTTCACAAGTCAAAAGCCAAAGAGTTTCAATAGTTGTTCAAAAGTTGTAATATCTTGAGAACAAAAGAGTGACCAAAGCACTGATGTTCACCAACACAGGCCTGGAATAGAATGTCTTGCATTCTAATCTACATCTGCCAAAGTTGAGACCTCCGAGATAACAGAGGTAATATATTTGAACAGATGTGCTCCTTAAAATTATATTACATTTAAGAAGGGCAGTGCTTGATTTCTAAAAGAAAAAGTGCAGGGGCCCAGAGTTTTGCTCAGAAGCCTGATGCCAGCACTATCAATGATCAGGGGGCCGAATAACTAGGCTCCCAAATCTAATCCACCACTAGACATTCTCATCCTCTTTATCTCACTCTTTGTGGTTCATTTTCATCACTGCTTTCACTCCTTCTCACTGTTGTTCCATCTTTCTCTTACTCCTTGTTTCCCCCTTTATGGTTTTCTCTCTGTTGTTCTGGATCAGTCTTTTGAGGAAAAATAATTGCCGGTGGGCCCCACCTGCAACCAACAGCTCAAATTAAGCTCTTTAAAAGGGTGTGCTATTTCAGGTAATTTTTTCTATTGATGCAGTGTTATTTTGCAGCTGCAGTAATCATTCTTTACATTTTGTCTACATAGACAAAACACAAAAGCTGACACTAAAAGAAATGGGGGTGTAAGATGTCAGCGACAAGGGGGGAAAGTTGGGAATGCTTGTAATGTTGAAAGAAGCGGGGAACAGTACAAAAGATAACAATGAATTAGAAGTTTGCATTGAATGTACCATGGCGATGTACAGAGACGGCTTGCAGCGATCGGGGGTGGGAGGGCGGAGGCTGGGGGTGGGGAGATGGGGTAAAGAAGAAAAAAACTTACCTTATCGCCGCGTCTTGCTGCTCTATCCACCATCGTCTCCATAATAGGAAGACAGAGCAGCACCCAGGCTCCCCTGAGCCAATCACAACACTGCAATGCAGTGTTGTTTTGGCTCCCCTAAGCCAATCACAAAGTTCAGAAGGGGGCTGGGCATGTTTTCCATGCAGGCTGTAATGCAGACTGCGTGGAGAACATGCAAAGTGCGCATGGCTGTTTGGCTGGCCCTAGACGGCTGGCCAAACATTCATCGGCACTATGGGTGGGTAAACCATTCCACCCCTCCCCTGCTCTGTCAGCAGAGAAGCTCCGCCCGCCCGCAAAGCTGCAGCAACAAGGACAAAATAAAATGATAATAACTCAGTTATTATCATTTTATTTTTCCTTTATCCCGTAGTGCCTTTATCTATGATGCTTTAATAGCAGTGGGGAGACGCTACAACGCCTTAGCGGAGAAGCTGCCACTGGCAATGCATCACATGTGCAAAACACCCCAATAAAATCTTTTTTAAAAAAATAATCTGTCGGCTGCCACTGATATTTTAATTTGTCAGCTGTAAATTGCTCCCCCTGTGCTCTTCACACCTTACTACGTTTCATAGTAGTTTGCCATTGCTGAAAGTGATATTTCAAAGATAGCATGAACATATATGTTTGTCAAGACTGTATGGACAGAACAAACCTATACAATGTTCATTAAATAGAAAGCCCAAGTATTTGGGATATCCACTCTGCATGCAAACTAGTGTTTTGAAGATAATGCCTAAGTGCTTGCACTCACAAACATGTGCCATGGATTTAGAGCACACTATAACTATTATTTCACATCTGATAGTTGTAAGTGATAGTACTCACCCCTCTTTCAGCCACTCACTGTAGTTTTTATTGCCCATGTTAATATGTCCTTTCCTTCTAAGTAAATAACAGCTGTTGTTATTACCCAAATGAGTTTACACAATTTGCCAAATCACAAAAAGTTACTGGCGATAAGATTCAAACTCATTGCAGCAGTAAGATATTAGATAGCTGAGCCATCTTATCATGCTGTGGTTAGTTTTTTTATTTCGCACACAGACAGCTTTAATTCTCTATTGTCGAAAGACCGATTGAGTATTACACCAATACTTAGAGTGATCTTTGGGTCAGCGCTTTACTTATGATTGGTTGGTTTTCTTGTCGACCCTATTTTCTTAGTTTTAATTCAATGGCTCTCCTTCCTCCTCCTGTGTTTGTCTCTCCCTTGGAGCATAGTTTATCACAGTTTTTCTGACTGGATAATTTGTATGCTTCAATCAACTCCATCCAGGAAACTAATTTTTTCTTTTCACTTAAGCACCCCACGGGAATGAATGTGTTTTCTAGCCCTCTTTCCTGTATGTTGCTTGCTCGCCCGAAAATCCCTGCCTCCCCACACTTTCCATGTTGCCTCGCCAAACTTAGACCTCGATTATGATGGCGGACGGACGCAGGTGGAGGGACCGTCCGCAGGGGCAGCGACGTTCCCTCCATACCAATTAGGATGTGACCACCACCCTGGCGGTCAGATCCCGTATCTTTAACATTGCGGAGGGTGCTGCTTGAAGCAGCACCCGCCACAAGGTTAAAAATGCATGCTTTGCATTTGCATGCAAAAAGCGGCAGGGACTTCGCGGTGCCCGCCGCTTTGTGCATGCAAATGCAGGGGGGTACCATAGGTACCCCCCATGTACACCCCCACCCCCCTTCACCATGGGGGCCCGCAAGTGGGCCCCCAGAAGCAAATGTCCACATGCTTTTCCACGGCAGAAAAGCCGCCGCGGAAAAGCATGTTTACACACACATCCTAATTTGGCTGACGGTGTCTTGCAGACACCACCACCAAATTGCGGTCAACACCCCGTGGATCAGCGGCGGACGGACCTGCCGTCCACCGCTGTTCCCACCGCCATCATAATCTGGCGTTGGGTGTTTTCTCTGACCGCGGCGGTGAATCCGCATCCTCCGGGCCGGTGGTGGCTTCCACCGGCCCGGAGGATGCGGATTTACCGCAATCATAATCGACCCCTAAGTCACACATTTGCAGAGAGACCAACAAACCTATATATACACTGTGGAACTATAAATGTTAAAATATTCTTTCTGTTTTTCGTCCAAACATTTGAGCTTCTTTGATTATGGACATTTTTCTGTTCGGGTGTATGAAATCAACTTTAATAAAAAAACTTATTTTAAACAAAGTAATCCAGGCTGAAGTAAGCATGAAGCGATTACTTAAAGATTTAGGTTTCTTTGAGCTCAGCTGCCAGCAGCTATAAATAACTAAGTAGCAAGGGTAAGACAAATTATGATGAAAATAAATACATTTTTGTGAAAGTCAAGGCAAAAGAAACTAGCAAAAAGTTTTCTGAAACATTTATCATAAAATAACCGTAGAAATTCAGAATGAAGTTTCAACGAAGAACCAAAAACATTCACAACTTTCACATTTATTTAAACAAGTAATTCACGATGGAATGTGGTCAATCTCAGATGGCATTGGTTGCCCGCAACCTGGTAGCTGATGGTTCTGTCTGTGTCCTACAGATCTAGCACAATAACAATCCATTTGCCAGTTTTGGGAAGAAACATAATTTAAAGATTACAGCCGATGTTTGCCCAGCAGTATGCAAACCAGGCCAAAGGAACTAAGGTTTTGAGCACCACTGAAGGAAATCAAAGAGCAATAGACTATGGAACACATTTTAAGGGAATGTTGGGTGAGCTGCTGATACTAGCTGGATACCTGGATCATCCGTGGTGAGAGGAGGCTGTACAACCTGCACCATTCTATAATATAAGAAATAACCTATTTTACTAATGAGGTCCTAAATGCATGTTTGTCAAGATGACTTACCCTGTGAGTAATATACATCCTGTTGGTGGTGTTCATACCCCTTCTGGGTTCCACATTGGACCCAAAAGTCATATTTAAATCAGGGAAGGTCCTCTCTTTCTTTGATGAAGGATATGAAAAATATGTTAAGTGAAAAATTCCTTAGGGAAATCAGGTAAGACGTTGGATATAAGAACAACAGGTCTGTCTCACTCTGTCAAACCAAGCAGAATGGCGTTATTTACTTGCCATACACTGCACTTTATGTGTTATATAATAATAAAAAGGAATCCATAATTGCACTCCTTTTTTTTACAAATGTTTTCATTGGCATCGTCCCTCTCCCATGGAAGCGAGCCATGGTCAAAGCCCATTTAAAAAAAACAAATTTGGATCAAAATAACCCGGCCAATTACCGACCAATCTCCCTGCTGCCTTGGCTTAGCAAAATCCTCGAAAAACACGCGAACACAGTGTTAACAGACTATCTAGAGTCTAATAACATCTTAGACCCCACCCAGACCTGCTTCCGCCCCCTTCACGGGACCGAGACCGCTCTGGCTGCCGTGACGGAGGAGGCCAGGAGGATCCTGGACAATGGAGGTTCCGCTGCCATCATCCTCCTTGACCTAAGTGCCGCCTTCGACACAGTGAACCATAACATCCTACTGCACAGACCCAGCAGTAAGGGAATCTCGGGCTTGGCAATCACCTGGCTTAAATCCTTCCTATCCAATCGCTCTTTCCAGGTCTTTGAGGGTAACAACACATCTCCCAGCAGCTCCTTGGCTGCGGCGTACCGCAGGGCTCTTCCCTGAGCCCTACATTATTTAATATATACACGAGCCCCCTAGCTGAGATCGTCCGCCCTTTCGGCATAAAAATCATCACCTATGCGGACAACACTCAGCTAGTGGTGGCTCTTAACCCCTCACAAAACGCGCCCATTGACCTTAAGAACTGCCTGGAAGCAGTCCACATGTGGATGACATCCTCCTGCCTCAAGCTGAACGGGGACAAAACAGAGCTCATGCTCCTGGGCAGTCCCATGAATAATACCATCGATTCACTCTGGCCCCTATGCCTAGGAGCTGCCCCCGCACCTAAGGATACAATCAAAAGCCTAGGAATCTGGCTTGACAAGTCCCTCAACTTCAACTGTCAGGCGGCCAAGCTCTCGGCTACCTGTTTTGGCTTGTTAAGGCTCTTGCGCAAAATCCTCCCCCTTCTACTCTTCCACGCGAGACAGACTATGGTTCAGGGTCTAATCCTGTCCTGTCTGGATTTTGGAAACACCCTGTATCTAGGAGCACCCCAGACCACTCTAAATAAACTGCAATCATCCAAAACTGTGCAGTCAGAACCCTCCTTCAAATCTCCCGTCGTCTCCCTGTCAAAACCAGACTCAAGGATCTTCACTGGCTCCCAATCAGGGAAAGGAATCAGTTCAAAGCAATGTGCATTGCGCACCGATCCTTCTGGGGCACAGGTGCCATCATCAACCAACCTCTGATGACTGCCTACCACCCAAACAGACAGCTCAGATCGGGTTCTTCCTTCCTGGCCGTAATACCTAGGGTAAAGAGAGCCAGGTGTGGAGACCGCTCCTTCTCCCACAACGCGGCCAGGCTTTGGAACTCTCTCCCCCTCCAACTCAGATCAGAACCCAAATTGCTTGCTTTCCACAAACTTTTAAAAACTTATCTTTTTAACAAACCCGATTAGCTCATGACTGCCGTGGATCAAGCGTGATGTCTGCAGCGCTAGGACTCCTGAGGGTAGCTATCGCGCTATAAAAATGGTCTTTTCATTTAATTTAATTTCATTTCATTTATTGTTTGCAACATAAACATACAATCAGAAAAAATCATGAATACATGATACGAATGGAGTGATGAGCAATAACATTCAATACAAACTAAAAATCTAGCAAAATTCCCTTCAAGTGAGAGCAAGAGGTTAGACTCTAGATTTAGAGACGTACATGTGTTTAGGGTCGCATCAATCTTATCTACAGGTATCGACAATGGGTCAGGCTTCACAACTTTCAAGGCTCTATCCCCGATCCCCCGGTAATGAGTCCACTCCCTCCTCCTCCCCCAGTTCCAGACCATAATATTTTATCCATGGAGCCCATATTTTTGGAAATTTTCGGGGGCAGCCCCTTGCTTTGCACGTCGCTCGTTCCGCAACCATATTGAGATCCAAACATGTCCTACATTCCTTAAGTGTGGGGAGTTGGTGGCCCCCCAAAAACGAGCTATGTCCCTTTTGGCTACCACCAGCCCTAAGTTAGCTAATATAAGTTTGTGAGGGGCAGATCCACATCTGTGAGGATTCGCAGTATAAGAAATCGAGCTTCCAGCCCAAGTTGTGCTCCCAGAATGTTGTTCAGTTCCTTCACTACCTAACTCCAGTATGCTTGTATCCTTTTGCACTCCCATATGGTGTGTATGAATGTATTGCATTCAGTGTGGCATCTAAGATAGTCCAGGATGTTAGCCCTCCCCAGAGGATGGAGCCTCGCCCTATCAAAACAAGTCCTGTGGAGGATTTTGCATGGAATAAGACGCAATCTTAATTTAATCGCCACTTCACGCTGATGCATAAGGGCTGCCTCCCAATCTATGTCTTCCATTGGGCCAGTGGTGAATTCCCATTTAGCCCTAAGCGGGCCCAACTTATCAGGCATGTTGTTAATTAGTGTTTTATAGGTTACCGAGGTGGCTAGAGCAGGAATATCTTCATGTAGAAGCCCGCCTTCCAATGGGGCATATTCAGGCAATGTCACAATGTCTAGTCCCTCAGCCTGCCAGGCATGTTTCAGTCTGAGATAGGCATAGGGCTGAGTGGCATGGATCGTAGCGAATGGAGCCAGTGTGCCTTTTCCTAAGACATCCCCTATTTTAGAGATCCCAATTAAATCCCACTGTTTAAAGCCTCTCAGCTTTCCAAGGTCAACTAGTCTTGCTCCTTCCCATAAAGTGGTATCCCTCGTAGGTCGCATGATCCCTCCCATTTGCTTCTCACCACCTTTCCACGCCTCTAGCACTCTTTGGGGAGCTGATAGGAGCCGGCTACTACCTTTACCTCCATATATATAGTGAAATTGCGTACGTTTCCGGATTTGCAGTCTTTCCAGCATATAGGTAGGGTGGTCCCAAGTAGCCTGGTTCCATTCATTGATTGCAACAAGATGGGCCACCCTGTAGTACGCTCTGATGTCTGGTAAGGCCAAACTCCCATTGTACAGGTTTCGCTGCAATGTTTGCAGTGCTATTCATGGATGAGCCCCATCCCAGAGAAGCAAGCGTAGTTCGCTGTTGAGAGTTATAAACACAGCCTCCGGTATTTTACAGTAAGTATTTTCCAAAACATAGAGCAACTGGGGAAGTGTGATCATCTTATACATAGTAGCCCTCCCCAGGATTGTCAGAGGGAGCTTCCTCCACCTCTTAACATCCTCTTGAAAACTAAAAAGGACTCGCCTAATATTTCGGTCTAGGCTGGTTGCTACCTCAGTGGGGATATAGAGCCCATGGTAGGTGAATCCCTCTGTGGACTATCGCAGGCAGCTCGGGTAGGACTGGGGTTCCACCACCCCTCCCACTGGGTACAGGGTGGATTTACTCCAATTAATCCTGTATCCCCGGTGGCGGGTATATTCCTAAAAAATGTGCAACATTTTAGGGAGTGTCTCGGTTGGGTCCATGACATATAACAAAATATCATCCACATATAGAGATATGTGTTCTCCCTTTAAGTATCGGGACTCGTCTATGAAGCTACCCAACCCTTGGCAGACTCTAACAACACAAGCCAAGGGCTCCAGTATAAGGGCAAACAAGAGAGGAGACAGGGGACAGCCTTGTCTAGTGCCTCTTTGAATCAGCCAGCTCGATGAGATAACTCCATTTACCCGGACAGTAGCCTCTGGAGCGTTATATAGAAGTGCTAGCCAGTCCCGAAATACTGGACCCAATCCAAACGTTTCCAAGGTACATCTCATAAAGTGGCAATGTATGGTGTTGAGCGCCTTCTCGGCGTCTAATGAAAGGAGCAGATGAGGGCTATCTCGACTCTGAACTGTATCCATCCAATTAGCCAGTCGCATCAAGTTAAAGTGTGTGGCTCGCTTTATCAGGGGGGCAAGAACCGTCAAGAGGTGCTGTGCAAGAATTGTGGCTTAAATTTTTGTTTCAATATTGAGCAGCGATATGGGTCGATAGGACCCACAATCTTCCAGAGGTTTTCCTACCTTATGAATGACTACTACAGTAGCCAGTCGGAGATCTTTTGGGAGGACCCCCTGCTCTTTTGACTCCTTGAACATGTTTAATAAATGTGGGGCCAGCAAACTACTATTTAATTAAAAGAATTCTCCTGGGAATCCATTCGGGCCCGGGAATTTCCTAGACTTTTGGCAGCCAATTGCCTCTGCCACCTCATCAAGAGTTAGGTCTTCCTCTAACCTGTCCTTTTCCTCTTGGGAAAGTGCGGGAAGCTCCGTTGTTTCTAAGTGATAGAGCACTTGTGCCTCACTTGTTTGTGGTCTAGCTGCATATAGCTTCGGGCAGTATCGGGCAAAGGCCCGCTATATCCCAATTCCTTCTTGCCCAGCCATGCAATTAGTTATCTCCCGTCTCATACAGCCGGTGTTGGACTGCCAATTGCTGGGCCTGTACTTCATGAGTGACTAGTGCTTGGTAATCCCTCTTGGTTAGTTCAATTTGGCGAAGGGTGTGACTATTCAATGCAGAGGTTCCACCTCCTTCAAGACTTAACAACTTACATTCTAGGGCCTCTATCTCCTGGATTCCTCGTCTCTTTTTATGTGCAATTATATTTTGTGCCCTATCTCTGAGCACCGTTTTAAATGCTTCCCATAAAGTAACTGCCGACTGCACTGATCCGACATTTTCCTTAAAATAGAGCTCCAAATCCACCCTGAGCTCCTTAGCAACTCTTTTATCTTTCAGGGCCCATGAACTCAATCTCCAGGATGCCGTCTGAGTGCAACCCCTCCCCCCACCGTTAATAGGAACAGTGAATGGTCTGAGATAACCCTAGCTAAGTATTCCACCCTGTCACAAGTCCCATCTCCCCTGCTGGAGCAAAGAGGTAGTGAAGCCTCGAAAACACCCTGTGAACCCCCGAGAAATAGGAATAGGCACGTGTGGTTGGGTGATATCAGCTCCATATGTCAGTCAACCCAAGGACAACCCGGAATTTTGCCAATGGTGTGTGTCCATGCAGTCGAGGCCACAATTGAGTGCAATCTAAGGAGGGGTCAATCACATCATTAAAGTCCCCACCTATAATTTGTGTGGTGGGTCCAGAATGCAGTAGGAGTCAGTTTATCGAGCGTACGTTGTTGTATTCGTGGGGGAGCATAAGCACTAACAAGGAGGAACGTCTTACGATTCCAAATACCCCGGACGGCAACGTATGTTCCATCCTGATCCACCCATTGTTGCGTAACGCGAAATGGGGGTGATTTTTTAATGACGATTGCCACTCCCCTCGAACCCTTTGTAAAACACGCAAGTGCCAGGGTAATATAATGCCCTCTTCCCCGGAAGGAACAGTGCGAGCCCTTCAGATGTGTCTACTGCAAAATTATTATATTGGGTTTAAATCTTTTAAGATAATTGGATAGTAAACCTCGTTTAATTTTATTCCCTAACCCATTAACATTCTTTGTCATTACTGTATACCTACCCTCAGCGATTGCCATACCAATAGTAAGTCCTCACAAGTCTTGCCCTTCCTCGGAGCAGTGCCCACATCTCTTGTTCCCATCTCAATTTCGGCATTCACATGGTCAAACTGAAATAAACAGTCCCATTCCCCTGGAAATAAACATAACTCACACCACTTGACAGTGCCCAACAAACACCCCACCATACGCTCTTCAGGTACCCACACCGCCCCCCTACTTGTCAACATGGCAACTCTGGCACAGGTAATCCACCAAGAGGTCTGTAACCCTCCCTCCCCAGTTCAATTAACTACACAATGATATGATAATAACGCAAAGTGTACTTTCCCTGTAGCAGGCCAAAGTTCTACAATGTCTGCCAAGCAACGGGAATATCTTACTGTCTTGAGGCGGCCATCCGACCCCTGTCTCTCATTCCTCTTTGCCATTGCTGGGCGGCTGCAGTTGTTGCATACTTGTCTCCTTTCCGGTGAAGAATTGGCTTGGTAGTTTGGTCTGCCCTGTTCCCATGATGCACTGGGCCAGGGACAGACTAATTTGCATATAGCCAGATTCTGAGCTGGGATGGTGCAGTGAGCTAAATAACGGTGATGGATCAAGCCCTGATCTTTGGACTGGGTAAGAGTGGTCTGCTTAATTCAGACACTCTGTTCATCACCACCCCCTTTTCTGAATCGCATACTTGTATCAGGCAAGATCGGGTCTGGCTTTTCCAGCCGTTGTATGCTCTCGAGCAGTGGATGTTCATTATCCGCATCCGCCGAGTCTACCCTCTCGGATAGTTCCATGTTGACATTCTGACTCGACCTCCGAAGGGCCATGTGATCCTGGATGATATCATCCTCCAAGTCCGACATTTGTGACTTGCTTTCTCTGGGCCTCAAAGACATCCTCGGTGTGCCCCCCGCAGTACTCCGGACCCTCAACACTTGTCTCCGATGCTTGTCTTTGGGTCTTTCTCAGCTGGAACCCATCCTCTTTTCTGTATACAGCCCGGGAGTTTGGTGCAATCTGCGTCCATACAAGGGCTGCTTCTCGACCCATGACCAAGCCTCGTCCTGGGTCTGGAAAAACAGCGTGAAGCCTAGAAAAATGACTTTAAGCTTAGCTGGGAACAATAATATGTATTTAATCTCAAGTACTCGAAGTTTCGCTTTGACAGGGTCGAAAGTTTGTCGCTGCTTTTATACATAATAATAATAATAATAATAAAAACATTTATTAAGCGCCTGAATACACTCAAACAGTGCGCCTCCGCGCTAGGATGCATTCCCACTAAAAATAAAACAGAGATCACCATCTACTCAGGGTAAAGAGACAGGGGGGGAAGCGCTAGGAAGATACTAAGCTGCCGGCAAAAAAATAGGTCTTGAGTTTTTGTCGGAATCTCGTTTCCGACGGTTCCATACGGAGATCAACAGGAAGATCATTCCACTGCTTACTTGCCAGAAATCTGAAAAAGCGCCCACCCATCCGTGATTTGTGGATGTGGGGGACCGAGAACTGCATACTGCCCATGGATCTCAAAAGGCGTTTCGGGCGGTATATGGTAAGTAACCTATGAAGATGAATCGGGCCCTTGCCATGTGCAATCCGATGGCTTATGCACATGGTCTTAAACCGAATGCGTTCTCTCATGGGGAGCCAGTGCAAGGTCTGTAACGCACATTTCCCCGAGGACTTCCTAGGCAACTTTAAAACCAGCCTAGTCGCCGCGTTTTGCACATATTGCTGGTTCAGGCCCTTATTGCTAAGGCCACACAGCAGGGAATTCCCGTAGTCAAGATGGGACGTGACCAAGGCATGTACTAATGTTTTCCTAGCTGTCATATGTAAGAGATCCAAGATTTTATGCAGGACCTTCAGTATGCCATAACATTTCCCTGCTATCTTGCCAATATGTTGGGAGTAAGAGAGATTGGTGTCCAGCAGAACACCCAAGTTCTTCACTGTGTTAAAAGGGACAGGTGTCGGACCCAATTCCATGGGCCACCATGCGGATGTCCAGATGGATGGAGAAGAGCCAATCACCAAGAGTTCAGACTTATTGCCATTAAGACGAAGGCAATTGCTCTTCATCCATGCTGAAAGTGATACCAGACAGGCGGAGAAATTGTCAGCCGTCTCAACTGGGTTATGATAGAGTAACCACGAGTTGCGTATCATCTGCATAAGATACAATGTCCACCCCGTAGGAGTCCACCATCCTAGCCAGGGGTTCCATATAGAGATTAAACAACGTAGGGCTTAAAATAGAGCCCTGCGGGACCCCTTGTTTTAGGGTTCTAGGCGTGGACCTAAAGGGGGGACAGTGTATTTGGAATTTTCTGTCCGCCAAAAAGGAGACCATCAATTCATAGGCTGACCCCTCAATCCCCAAGTGACCCATCAAGTGAGTAGTCCGGGAATACCATTACTCTTGTATTTTCCTACTTAATCTCCCCTTTCTTCCTCAAATCCTGAAGTATTAGATCCCTATCTTGACAGTTCAAGAAACGAGCTATCAAGGGCCGAGGGGGAGCCCCCAGCTTGGGGGGAAAACGTTAGGCATCCGATGTGCCTGCTCTATGACAAAACAGGTCAAGAACATCTTCCGGGCCGTTCTGCCTCGGACAGGCTGATTCGCACTGTCTCCACCACTCACAATTTCACTCTTAATTTAGAAAATGTGTTTCTGGGTGTCATAGGGTGGCACATGTGAGTGACTGCTGTGTTTTGCACTGTGATAGCAGAAGGGAATTCTAGAGCATGGAAGTTGTCTGCCAGTACCTTGTGCCCTGGGGCCAGGGGATGGTTCCCCGGGGCCAAATGGCCTCCCCCCAAGCACTTTACAAAGAAAATCCGCAATATTGAGAAAAGAAACTGACAATATTAATTAATTATAATTTGGTGAGCGAAGAAATTCCAGATAAATGGAGGGACTCAATTCTGGCCCAATCTATAAAGCTGGACAAGCCACGGACCCCGCCAATAAAGGCTAATAGCCTTAATGGACTGTGAGGCAAAGTTTTTCGCTAAATGCCTGCTGGCAGACCTAACGTTTTGGCTGGCTTCCAAAAATCTGCTGCCAAGAAATCAGACTGGGTTTATTAAAAGCATGGGTACCACTATTAATATTCAAATGCTAGCACTCTCAATTGAATTGGCAAGGCGTCGCTCATTGAATCTTCATTTGTGTTTTATTGATTTTCGCTCTGCCTTTGACACAGTGCAAAGGAATTTTCTTTGGGATAAGTTATCAAAATTGGGAATTTCACCTAAACTTCTGAGAGCGATTCAACTGCTGTATATGAATACCTGGACGAGAGTAAGGTTGGGCCAGGGCACAACCATTTAAAAAAAATATTAACAACGAACAACGCTGGCTTCAAGGTCTCCCATTTATTGTACGCCGATGATATTGTGCTGCTAAGCTGTACAAAGGTGGGGGCTGCAGCGGTTAATTAGTGAAACTGCTCTTTATGCCTCGTCCCGTGGGTTAAAGGTCAACTTAAAGAAGACAAAAACCATGTTGGTTTCAAGGGGTATAGCAGCTTGCCCAACACTGAGCATAGAAGGGACCGTGTAGGAATCGGTTTTAGAGTACAAATACTTGGGTGTCATATTAGACGGAAGGGGCTCATTAACACCTTTCATGCTCATGACGAGCTCAGCTCGTCATGACCATTAGAACACTTGCATGCTGGGCAAATTCCCCTGCTGTGCGAGCAATCTAAAGAAACGAGTGTGAGCACACGACCACCGTGGCTCATGACGAGCTGAGCTCGTCATGAGCACCGGGGCGCTGCGAGCGCCCCCCTCCCCTCAGCACAGCGGGGGAATATGACCCGCAGGGAAGGGGTTAAAGAACCAGTGTGCTGCACTACAGAGAAAGAATAATTTGTTAACTGCAGCATTTGCTACCCTCCGGAACTGCTTAAAAGGGCTTTCCCTCAAGCCACTATTACAAGTTATGTCAGTTAAACATGTTCCATCTCTGACATACGGTGTGGAGATCTTAAGAGGGAAGGCTGATAACATCATAGATAAGCTTGTGACAGGAACCTACTGTTGCCTGTTCAACCTCCCACAGCAGGCATCATCACAAATTCGAATACAGTATGCGCTTAAAAGAGAGAATTTAACTAGCACCGGGGTATAATTGAAATTCTGCCACAAACTTAGAAGGGATAATAATTCTACACTTATGACAGTGGTCTGGGAGGCTCTAAGGGACTGTCAACACACGCAGGCCCATAAATACTTTAAATTGGCTTTATCTACATTTAAGGCAGAACGATTTATGGGCCTTACCCCTCTCTCAGGCGGCATTTAATAAAGACATCAACGGGTGCAGTAAAAAAAAAATCTTCATTAATGGACAGAGAGGCGTTGGTGAAGAGATCCCATGCTTGGATAGTAATTGTATCATAAGGCAAGCGAAACTCTCAGAATTATCATGGGGACCTGAATGGTCAAAGTGCTAAACTGAAGTTCTTGAGACGCCGTCTTGGCAGTTTCCAATTTCATGGTGACGCACCAGCTTGGAAAAAGCTGAGTAGTGAAAGGACATGCAGCCTTTGCAATTATAAGAGAGGACATTTACCATATAGTTTGTTGTTGCCCAGCTTTAACAGCTGAACGCAGAAGTCTGTTGAGGCAAGATTTTAATAGTCAAACTATACGAACATGTCGACAAGCAGTTATAGCCTGCTTGCAGGGAGAATTTTTACAATTTATTGGCAGATTCTTGAAGTTCATAGATATAGCAGAGAGGAAATTGGCTAATAGTGCCGAGTAAAGAGATCTTATCGTTTTTATTCTGATGAATCCTATTTTAGTCATGTTCGCTTTTAAAAAATGGTTCAATATTGGATATGTATGAAATGTATGACATTTGTAGAAAGGTGTTTTATGGTTAGTTTTTATTAACTGAACAAGATTTTTTTTTTTCATTTTCATGTGTGTGCTTTTTCTGTGTTTACTTTTGGATCATATAGGAGGAGGGGTGGTAAATTCAGTGTACAAAATGACAACCTAGTTATTTTGACTTGGTACTTATAGTTAGCTAAACTTAAATATTAGCAAGCATTGGCAATGCCTTGAGGTTCGGTGTTGGCAGTCGATTTTGTTAACGATTGTTTAGTTTTGGCATGACTTTCGTAAAACTTCATTGTTTAAGGAGTTTTTAGGCCTTCTCCAATGTAAAAAGACATTGATTAAAAGCAAAAATATTTTTAATGTGAAGAAGCACATAATGCATAAGTAATCCCTAGAATTGAGAAGAACTGCTTTCTGTGCAAGTATGCTCCATGTTAAAAAACGCAGAATTCGGCTACTCACACTGAAGCAAGTCAATAGCTAAAATGGGTTGACCCACTCTTCCATGCTGTCTGCTTAAGTAGGGCATGGAACAATGTGAATGACACAAAAACAAATCAATGGATGAAAAGGGCTGACTTTAGTATAATGAAAGGCTACTGGCTAGTGCCAGACTTAAATATCATGTATCAACATATATCAATATAATTTTTGAACTTTTAAGTACATATTTTAACTGTGATACCGACCTGGGGCTTGGATAACATTTTAAAATCGTAACACGGTGCGGCTTACCTATAAACTGTAGGATTTTAACATGGAAATATGTTCTGCCTCGCATGACCATGGCATGAGGCAGGCCCTCGTCACCATAATTTCAAGTTTCATGGTACAATTCAGTATATGGCCCATGAAAGCAAAAGTGAAAGGAAAATACTACATTTTTACTCTCAGGGAAAGTACAACCCCGTGCCTAAAGCATTCATGATTGGAACTCATTGGGGTAATAACCAAAGGTCAGCTAATAATTGATCTAGTTTATGCCCTGCGTAGTACAAATTAACTGATGTTAAATATTTTATTTCTACTGTAGTTGGAGTTACTCAATTTGATGATATACATAACACGGCTCCACAGAATCACAAAAAATGAGCATCAACATATACTGCATAAAGCAAACAGGGATAATATTATTCAGATTTCAATACATAATAATTGTCTTTATGTACAAACATCTTAGGGCCAGATGAAGGAGCCCAAATACCGGTCGGTAACGGCCGATTTCGGCCGTTACCGACCGGTATTTAGGATTTGGCATGTAGGGGCCATAATTTTACAGAATCGGTAAATTTACCGATTCAGTAAATTTACTGATTCTGTAAAATACCGAATCGGTAAAATTCGGTATTTATGAATCAGTAAAATAGAATTACCTACATCTGGCCCCCAGTGTTCTAACATGCACAGTTCTCAATTTATGACTAATACAGATTCTACAGAAGTACAAGTACAAAAGTAATGCTGAAAGGTATAGTTTAGGGAGGAAGGAATTTCCTACATTAAATTTGAGATATTATTTATTTAAAAATAGTTTGAGTACCTGATAAGAAATCACAACCTCTTACTGTGGTGAAGTGATGTTTGCCATGCTACAGTCAATACTAAGAGCAGATATCCATAGAAATGTAAGTGACATCTACTACATAAATTGGTACCCCAGGTAGAGATGGTATTCAAATTCTCTAATCAGAACATCAACACAAAATGAAAACAGAAAACTTCAATATAAAACTAGAATTCGAATTTTTATTCCTAAAACTTTGCTTTCATTTTTTTGTTTTGTTTTATATAGCGCAAACTCGACCCGAAGGTATCAAAGCGCTTTACATGAGCACCGGTTGCGTTAGAGACGGACACATTCATTTTGTTAGGCACGCTGGACCACATTTGACCATGACAAATTCAAATTTGCATGACCATTGTAACAATCATGTATAGAACAAATTGCATGTTAGACTACCACAAATGGTATAATAACTGCATGAAAATCAACATGATAAATTGTAACTCCTAGTGCATGACAAAGTCACTAATGTTGTCACGCGGAGCAGCTTGCTACCCATCAGCACAGAGCTTCAGCTCAGCAGGGATAATAAGCGCTATATAAAAACTCTTACAATACCATCAGTAGCAAATACATCGCTTGAGCATCATCTCCTAGATGGCCAGGCTTGCTATTTATAAGGGGGCAGAACTGAATCAAAGGGGAGAAAGACTTGTATGGGTCCTGGTTGGATTTTCCTTTACATTTTAGGTATTACCTAAGTTAAATTCATTTTATTTGTACTGAATTGTCTGTACGTTGTTTGTTTATTTTTATGGCATAGTTGTGTTTGCCCTTAATTTTCAGAGAGTAGCCTCGCTCTCAGCTTGCCGCCAGACAGCAAATACCTTCTTCTGGAGCTTGTTACCTCTGTGTGCCAGGTAGGTAAGTAGGAAGGAAGGAAGACATGGAGGAAGTAGAAGGGATGGAAGGAAAGAAGGGAAGGAAGGAAATACAGACAGAAGGAAGTAAAGAAGAAAGATATTAGAGAAAGAAGAAGTGAAGAAAGAAATATATGGATGGGGAGACAGGAAGGAAGGTCAGGATAAGGGATAGGAGGGAAGAATGAACATTAGAAGGTCTGTTTCACGTTCATTTGGATTGACGTGCAGCCTTTATAGCCTTTCTCCTGAAAAACAAAATTGAGGCACTCAGGAAAGTCTCAGCCGCAGGTGAATTGCCGGATACAAATGTAAATGTACAGGAATTTATATAGCGCAAATCACCGAGCGGTTTCTAAGCGCTTGCTTAGGGAACCCGTCCTGGTATTCCCCTGTGAGATAACCCCGGCAGGGTATCCGCAAGGTGAAAGCCAGGCATCCCGCCGCGAGGGGCCGTTGTTCAGATTAAGCAAGCTATTGCCCAGAGTCGCAGAGTGTGAACCCGTGAATCGAGTAGGCACCGGAGCGAGAATTGTCGAGTCCATGGACATTTTAGGACTCAAGACCCCGCCGAGCCGGGAATTGAACCCTGGTCCCGGGCTGACCTCTGCTTCCAGGTCTGCCTCCTCTAACCAGTGAGCTACACTTCTCCAGGTCTACATGTACAAGGAGCCAGGATAGGGAAATTAATCGCTGTAGTTTGATCTTTTCTCATAATGAGGATAGATTTGAGTGGGAAACGCAGTGCCCCCGGAAAAGGAGGATAGCTTGATCTCGCTAAATGACGTGAGGGGGTCATGCTTCTTAAAATTAAGCATTATTTCCCGGATTACCATTCTTAAACCATTGGGGAGGAGACTGTTCTGTCACCATGATGGAGTTGAAATTAACAAGGCATAGTACCCTGATTTAGTAAAGCTGGGCTCTTCACATGCGAATCTTGTAGAAGCAGAACTTGAGAAAGATATTTTTGGATGGACACTTGGCTTAAGTGATGGTTCAGACATTGCCCTGGAAGAAAAAGGCAGAAGCTGAACCGCATGGAGGTCTTTCGTCTTGGTATTGCACAAAGCAGGCTTAAGTCACATGACCACCCTGCAATTTCAAGCTCAGATTGAAGCTACAAACTCAGAATGAAAACAGAGGGAGGAAATTTGGGGATTGGCTATAGTCACTTTTTTGAGGTTTTAGGTTCATCTGCAGTGGACTTTACATTTGTCAAACGGTTATCACAGATACGGGTGAGGTGTCTTGAATTGATGCCCTCACATAAAACCAACCATCGTGTGCTGCTACTAAGTCTGAGTTGGTTTGCAGATGTGAAGCACGGATCAAACCACAAACAGTACAGAATAACTAGACTAGGTATGCCTTGGGAGACATTCATGAGAAGGTGAACAAGTATGTTGAATAAAATTATATCTGTAGCTCACATCCGGATAACTGACATAATTTGTGATACTGAAGGCATTTTTGTTAGCAACAAGCAGTTGATACCTGTGGAATAAAACCCAGTGGGGAATGCTCCTAAGTAGGGGAGGGGATAGGGGAGGAGAGGGAAGGGGGAACAGGGAAAGGGGAAGGGAGGAAAGGAAAGGGGGAATTCCATAGCCCTGATCAGGCACCTCAGGGAGGAAGCTAGCTCACACTGCTTGTTCTGCAGGCTGCAGTGTGCTGAGGCCATATACACAGCATCGGATTGGTAACGTGGGCCCTCAGGCAATGCCTGAGGGGCAGGTGTCGAGTTCCAACTGTGGGCCGCTTTTTGGAGCAGTCTGTGTGGCAGTTTTTGGTGGTGTCGCTGTTGTTCAGATACAACCAGCGGCCCAGTGGGTGTCTGAGTGGCCTTTCTGGAGGCAGAATGGCGCTCATCACCTCACGTTTAGCAACAGGCAGAGGTGTCACTTTCTTTCTCTCGCAGGGCTGGCCCATTAATGTATGTATACCTAGCGAGGCAGGGAGCCTGAGCAGAAGTGGCCTCACTTGTTGTCAGTCACCAATGTAAACGAATCCATGCATTTTTTTTCATCTCCCCCCCCCCCCCTTTTAGGTCTCACGTGTAGCGTTGCAGCGCAACTCGCTGTCCGCACTGCGAGAACTCTTGTGATGAAGGAGATTTCAGAAGGGGGCTTTAAGCCCCGCCCATCATTTCCATTGGCTGGCGTCACCGTTTATGCTAAACGGTGGCCTGCCATTGGAAATTAGGGTTTTTGGTTCACGCCTTTTAGCATCCAATCCGGACTCGGTGACCTGCTTTGCTGCTGTCGCAAAGCACTTTCTTATCTTTATGGGGCCATATGTTAAACACACAGCCCCATAAAGACAAGGGATGGATGCTTGTTGGGACTGGCAGCGGCAGGTCGGAAAATGAGCTGCAGGGTTCTTCTGTAAGCATAGCTTTGTTCCGTGAGCGTGTGCTGCCGCTCCGATTCGAAGTAAGAGCCAGCATTTTTTTGTGGGAAAACATGAGGCTGGATCGCAGCACATCTTGGAGCCAGATGCGAATGCCTGAAGGATTCGGTAAAACATAGAAGAAAGACCGATATAGGGACATGGGCGCGGGCTATTCCCGGACGGAATCCTGGAGCTGATGCAATTAGTTTTAATGTTCTTGTTTGTGTCGGTGAGGGTCGTGCGCGAGCGAAGAGCAGAGGGTATTTTGGGCTTGGAGTTTTGCTTGGAAAGTGGGCGCTACTATTTCTGTTGTCTCGTAGAGGAGCCGAAAAGAGAGTCCCGCACAATCTCCTACTTCACCTGGCCCGTTCACGGGGGCGGCAGGGAGAACCCTCCAGGCCTTCCCTGCTGATATCCGTCAGGGGTGACCGTGTAGTCCTTCCCGTGGTGTATTAGGCCTCACTATGAAATGCCTTTGTGACGAGTCAGATTTTCAGAGAGCGAAACAGTTATCCATCTATTGGGTGAACGTAAAACCAGAAAACTGGATTTATTCCTGTTATCCCGCTTGGCTGAATTGTGTGGTCCTTGGGAAACAATTTTGCACCAAGCTTCCCTTTCTTTTTTCTTTTCTTTTACCATATTTGAAAGTGCCTTCAAATACATAGGAGCAAGAACTACAATGGGTATGGCTCTAATCAGTAAGGCTGAGCCCATAAATGACAAAAACAACCAGAGATGCCAATACTGATCACTATTCAAATGACTTTACCGGGCACAAAAGCTCCTAGTCAGTCTGAATCCAGATTATTCAATAATCTTTATTTGTTTGAAAAGCACAATCAATCTTTTTATCTTTTTTATCTTTTTTTCAAGGAAAAACAACGCCAGTTTTAACATAAAATGTTACAGAGAAATTAGAAAAATGCAGACAGCACAACTAATGTTTGAAAAAAATTGATCTATGTAGAAAAAGAAAATCCAGAAAATTAAACTCCAACTGAATCATTCATAGCTTTCATCATTCATACCACATTCCGTCAATCATGCTAGTCAACATTCAAACACATACCATACAAGGATTGGGGGGGGTCAAAATCCAGTTTATGCAGTACGCTGACGACTTGGTACTCCTGGATCACACTAAAATAGGACTACAAAAGATGCTAACAGCCCTGGCAACATATAATAACGAAAACAGGCTGGTGGCAAATCCTTCTAAATCAAAAATAGTCATTTTTGGGCAATACCCACATAAAAAACGAGTAAAATGGAATCTCGGTCACCTCTCCTTGGAAAGCACACAACGATATACCTACCTGGGAGTCTGCTACCATGAGTCAGGTCTCTCCGGCGCCCAGTTAAAGAAAATCCAAGGCAAAGGGAAAACCATCACTTATGCACTCTGTAAATTACAAGCTTCCTTACATAGCCCAACTACAACGGCCATTCGAAGAGTATTAAAGGCTAAACTAATGCCGGCCCTCAACTACGCTCAGCAAGCGTACCCAAGCGTACCCTGGCAAACTAAACAAGGAACTTGAAAAAATTCATTGCAGAGCATACAAGAGAATATTTCACTTACCGAAGAGCACTAGAAACACCCTTATCCGCTTAGAATTCTCGCTCAACCAACAAATCTTGGAAGAGATGGCGGCCTTAAGTAAATACTACTACCTTACTTCAACCGCAAAAGATAAGACACTTAAGGCAGTTTTGAAATATATCTTTATGGAACCTGGGAATCCTTGGTCAGCTACCCTTACAGCGGCAAAAGTACGCCTCAATCTGGCCACTGAACATTGGGACCCTGAACTAGTCAACTACATGGCAATCAAAAATGCAATCAAGAAACAAGTTCAGGTTCGCTCCCGCGAATTGGACTTGGAGTCACTAGCGATAAGAGACTTACACGAGACCCTATGCCTGCCGCATATTGTGTACAATCCAAAACACCATCTCACGCAGGCTGTGGGCCGCACAGCTCTCCATAAGATTCTAGCCTATAGACTACACCCTCTGCCCCTCAAAGAACTATATGGTGTTGAGCGGGCAGAGCTGGGTGCATTGGAATGCAGGCTCTGCAACTACAAACGTGAGTCCCACGCTCATCTGTTATTTTGCTGCCCGGCCCTGCGTGCAGCACGCAGTCTCTACCTCAGGCCTATTCTAAGACATGCGGGGACCCGAACTGTAAAGGAGGCGGTCCATCAATTATATACACTGTCTACAGTAAAAGACATGGCCTCATTTGGGAAGTTCATCCAAGAGACACGGTCTAAGATGATGGCCACTCAGGGCTTAAATGAATAGAGACTTCGTAAATGCATAGACTTTTTCGCTAACCCATTCCCTGTTTTAACTTTTTGTAACTCCTTTTTATACGTTTGTTTTAATGTAATGGTTTCGAGTAACCAAACAATAAAAAGTTATTCATTCATTCATTCATTCATTCATTCATTCATTCATTCAAACACATACTCATGGCCCCATAGAGCCTAGAATGAAATTTTTTAAATTTAAACGGACTAGGGGGCCTAATACCAAACAATGCAGAAATTCAGTGTAAAGACTTGGCTGTGCAACAAATTATTGGTAACAGTAATACATTCAAAAAGCAACTTAAACGACGCACAGCTAGATAATGCATTTGTTTGATATTCAACATAAAACCAAAGGGTCTACACGTTTCGAACACCCTCACTCTTGGGGTGCTCCTCAGGACCACAGAAAACTGAAAAGGAAGAAAAAACAAACTTGTGTTTAAGGATTCTGACTTTCAATCTCAAACGTTTGCCACCTAGGAGCAACATGCCACAGTGCATCTTACCTATTTCGTAGATCCACTAGTGATCAATAAAGATGTTGTTCAAACAGGAAAGCATAGCGAATTCTAAAGACATAAAAACACATAGACACATGGTGGCATGAAATAAAATAAAATAAAAACCGCTGTCAAAGAAAGTTATTAAATTTTTATCTTGATTTTGCAGGCAGTAGTGGGCTTTTACCGATTTTTGGAAAAAGGGAGATGGCATCATAGGAGAGTGGGATTGTCTGACTTATCAGTTGGTTGCACTTTTTGCAAAAAGAACATTTTAAGGATACATGTTGAAACTGATCGTCTTGTCCAAGCCAACGTTTTGGTGTTATCACAGAGTTTTTTGACCATGAACATACCTGATGTCCCCGGTTGTATCTGATTCCAATGCGGCCGGACATCAGGTGGGGGGAGCCATATGATGTGACGTAATTGATTCTGAAATAGACAGGAGTGTATCAACGAGCCGTTCGTGCCGATTATGTTCTTTGAGCATGGACGAACTTAGGAGCTTGTCTCATAGGGGGCAGCGTTCTACTCTTGATTTTATAATGTGACCCGCTCAAAAGAGTACATATAAAACTTGATATCACAGCATGGTGCCTGTAGCGCGATCATAAGGACGCTAACTAGTCCACAAGCGGTCAAGTCGACGTACCTTGTTGATTAAAATCACAATGTTAGAATTTCCGGCACGTCAAAACGGGTGCGCGGCTGACGTAATCTTGATCGTAGCCGTGCGCCTTTATGCGTTTAAAACTGCAACGGAGAAACGGTGCAGTTAAGCCCAGAGCTTGAGCGCGCTTGCATCTGCACAGATTTTTCTAAATCGCAGCAGCATACCTTCATTTTGCTTGGAAAAGTGGCTCTTCGGGTAGCAGCGCAGTCTGCTCCAAGTGCCTCCGGGAGTGGCTTGCCTCTCGACACAATCCAAGTAGGACTAATATACGTCACGGTCGGTTCCAAGGATTGTGGGAACGAGCACCGTTGAGGATTCTGGTATCTTTAGTGTGGTGATCTCTGTGTATGTATCCAAATAATTCATGAAAAAATATATTGCAGCAATATGGGATCCTTTGCAGTCCTTATAGATTGAAAATCTCTGATAGTTCATTCAAGCCTGAACACGCTGTATTAAACTTAACGATTAGCATAGCCTCATGTTGAGATAATCTTAGCTCAGGATTACCGCCTCTTTGATCCCTTTCAACTTTGGAAATCACTGTCCAACGAAGGTCTTGTTTTTTAATCCAGTGGTTGACTAGTGGAGCCGTAGCCACTTGTTTTCTGATGCGTGACTTGTGTTGGGTGATGCGTTGTCGCACCTCCTGGTTTGTTTTTCTTATATACAGCATAGAACAGGGGCATAGGACACCATACACCACGTTTTACAGTTTGTAAAACTGTTGTGTTTCCAGTGGATTCCGTTGTGACTAAACAATGCACCTTCCACTGTCTGTTCACAGCAGGTACATGTCCCACATTTGTGGTGGCCTGTAACTGGGGGTAAGCCAATCATTTGTCTCAGTGAGGGTTTTTTCGCAGTTTTAAGAGCTGCTCTCACAATGTGATTAGATAGACTCTTTTCTTTTTAAATGCAAAAAGTGAAACATTGGAAAATGCCGGGTCGAGATTTTGGATCAGATGCCAATTTGGGGTGATAATTTTCTTGAGCAAGTTCGAATTAGGACAAAAGGTTGTTACGAAAACTTGACAGTCTGTTGACTTTTTTTCATTTCTTTGTAACAAGGTTTCCCTCGGGGTCCATCGGGCTCTCTTCATTGTGGATTTTAACAGTTTTTTCGGATAGCTTCGCTCTGACAATTTCTCACTCAAATTTTTGGCATGAACACTGTATTCATCCTGAAATGTACAATTGTGGTGAATCCTCAAGAATTGACCATATGGTAAATTCTCTTTAATACTTCTTGGAGGATTGCTCGAGAAAAGAAGGGCCTTGATCCTGTCTGCTGGTTTTTTGTACAATGTTGTCGCAAGTCCTCCCTCAGATGGATATACTTCAACATCCAAAAAGGGCATCCTCTGTGTTGACTTATTCATACAAAATTTTATATCTGGCGATCTTTGGTTGAGCCACTCCTAAAATTGTTGAAGTTCGTCGGTGTTGCCTGACCAAACCAGGAAGATATCGTCCTTGTAACGCATCCATGATTTGATGGATTGTCTGCACGGATTATTCATGTAAACACATTTTTCTTCATACAATGACATATATATGGTATGGCCAGCTCTGGGGCAAATGGACACCCTATCGCCACTCCTTTTGTCTGATAAAAGAACTCAAATACATAGGTTCAGGACGAGCACTGTACAAATCCTCTTTTGTTGATTTAATAGCCAATGTTGCTCCATCTATTACTGATGGTTTAAGAGTTTTCCCCGGATAAAAACTGACTGTGTGGTAAAAACAAAATGTGCAAGGTCTTGTGCTTCCTCCAGCATACAATTGCATTTGTTGATTAATAAAAATAATCTTTAATTTCTTTATCAAAGTCCCATTTCCGAACGGCAGTCCTTTCCGTCTCTGTTTCCGCATTGTTATTGCCCCACTGCTGACACACAGCTACTAACACATTGCTGCTGACACGCCCCTGCTGACACACCACTGCTAACACCCCGCTGCTGACACACCACTGTTGACACACCGCGGCAGACACGCCGCTGCTGACAAGCCGCTGCTGACACATCGCTGCTGACACCACTGCTAACACACCGCTGCTGACACACTGTTGCCGACACACCGTTGCTGACACCCCACTGCTGACACGCCACTGCTATTCAGAAAAGGGGGTGGTGATGGACAGAGTATCTGAATTAAACAGAACACTCATACCCAGTCAACAGATCAGGGATTGATCCATCACCATTTTTTAGCTCACTGCACCATCCCAGCTCAGAACCTGGCTACATGCAAATTAGTCTGTCCCTGGCCCAGTGCATCTTGGGAACAGGGCAGACCAAACTACCAAGCCAATTCTTATACTGGGAAGGAAACAAGCTTCCGGGGACCGGTTTCTGGCATTATAGCCGTCTTCGGCCCGGCTTGCTTGAATCCTGATGGTGCAATGAGCAAGGGACTCACATCTGAGTATACCCTTCCAAGCTTATGGTGGACAAAATGATTCAGAAAAGGGGGTGGTGATGGACAGAGTATCTGAATTAAACAGAACACTCATACCCAGTCAACAGATCAGGGCTTGATCCATCACCATTTTTTAGCTCACTGCACCATCCCAGCTCAGAACCTGGCTACATGCAAATTAGTCTGTCCCTGGCCCAGTGCATCATGGGAACAGGGCAGACCAAACTACCAAGCCAATTCTTATACTGGGAAGGAAACAAGCTTCCGGGGACCGGGTTTCTGGCATTACAGCCGTCTTCGGCCCGGCTTGCTTGAATCCTGATGGTGCAATGAGCAAGGGACTCACATCTGAGTATACCCTTCAACGCTTATGGTGGACAAAACGATTCAGAAAAGGGGGTGGTGATGGACAGAGTATCTGAATTAAACAGAACACTCATACCCAGTCAACAGATCAGGGCTTGATCCATCACCATTTTTTAGCTCACTGCACCATCCAAGCTCAGAACCTGGCTACATGCAAATTAGTCTGTCCCTGGCCCAGTGCATCATGGGAACAGGGCAGACTAAACTACCAAGCCAATTCTTATACTGGGAAGGAAACAAGCTTCCGGGGACCGGTTTCTGGCATTACAGCCGTCTTCGGCCCGGCTTGCTTGAATCCTGATGGTGCAATGAGCAAGGGACTCACATCTGAGTATACCCTTCCACGCTTATGGTGGACAAAACGATTCAGAAAAGGAGGTGGTGATGGACAGAGTATCTGAATTAAACAGAACACTCATACCCAGTCAACAGATCGGGGCTTGATCCATCACCATTTTTTAGCTCACTGCACCATCCCAGCTCAGAACCTGGCTACATGCAAATTAGTCTGTCCCTGGCCTAGTGCATCATGGGAACAGGGCAGACCAAACTACCAAGCCAATTCTTATACTGGGAAGGAAACAAGCTTCCGGGGACCGGTTTCTGGCATTACAGCCGTCTTCGGCCCGGCTTACTTGAATCCTGATGGTGCAATGAGCAAGGGACTCACATCTGAGTATACCCTTCCTCGCTTATGGTGGACAACACGATTCAGAAAAGGGGGTGGTGATGGACAGAGTATCTGAATTAAACAGAACACTCATAACCAGTCAACAGATCAGGGCTTGATCCATCACCATTTTTTAGCTCACTGCACCATCCCAGCTCAGAACCTGGCTACATGCAAATTAGTCTGTCCCTGGCCCAGTGCATCATGGGAACAGGGCAGACCAAACTACCAAGCCAATTCTTATATTGGGAAGGAAACAAGCTTCCGGGGACCGGTTTCTGGCATTACAGCCGTCTTCGGCCCGGCTTGCTTGAATCCTGATGTGCAATGAGCAAGTGACTCACATCTGAGTATACCCTTCCACGCTTATGGTGGACAAAACGATTCAGAAAAGGGGGTGGTGATGGACAGAGTATCTGAATTAAACAGAACACTCATACCCAGTCAACAGATCAGGGCTTGATCCATCACCATTTTTTAGCTCACTGCACCATCCCAGCTCAGAACCTGGCTACATGCAAATTAGTCTGTCCCTGGCCCAGTGCATCATGGGAACAGGGCAGACCAAACTACCAAGCCAATTCTTATACTGGGAAGGAAACAAGTTTCCGGGGACCGGTTTCTGGCATTACAGCCGTCTTCGGCCCGGCTTGCTTGAATCCTGATGGTGCAATGAGCAAGGGACTCACATCTGAGTATACCCTTCCACGCTTATGGTGGACAAAACGATTCAGAAAAGGGGGTGGTGATGGACAGAGTATCTGAATTAAACAGAACACTCATACCCAGTCAACAGATCAGGGCTTGATCCATCACCATTTTTTAGCTCACTGCACCATCCCAGCTCAGAACCTGGCTACATGCAAATTAGTCTGTCCCTGGCCCAGTGCATCATGGGAACAGGGCAGACAAAACTACCAAGCCAATTCTTATACTGGGAAGGAAACAAGTTTCTGGAGACCGGTTTCTGGCATTACAGCCGTCTTCGGCCCGGCTTGCTTGAATCCTGATGGTGCAATGAGCAAGGGACTCACATCTGAGTATACCCTTCCACGCTTATGGTGGACAAAACGATTCAGAAAAGGGGGTGGTGATGGACAGAGTATCTGGATTAAACAGAACACTCATACCCAGTCAACAGATCAGGGCTTGATCCATCACCATTTTTTAGCTCACTGCACCATCCCAGCTCAGAACCTGGCTACATGCAAATTAGTCTGTCCCTGGCCCAGTGCATCATGGGAACAGGGCAGACCAAACTACCAAGCCAATCCTTATACTGGGAAGGAAACAAGCTTCCAGGGACCGGTTTCTGGCATTACAGCCGTCTTCGGCCCGGCTTGCTTGAATCCTGATGGTGCAATGAGCAAGGGACTCACATCTGAGTATACCCTTCCACGCTTTTGGTGGACAAAACGATTCAGAAAAGGGGGTGGTGATGGACAGAGTATCTGAATTAAACAGAACACTCATACCCAGTCAACAGATCAGGGCTTGACCCATCACCATTTTTTAGCTCACTGCACCATCCCAGCTCAGAACCTGGCTACATGCAAATTAGTCTGTCCCTGGCCCAGTGCATCATGGGAACAGGGCAGACCAAACTACCAAGCCAATTCTTAAACTGGGAAGGAAACAAGCTTCCGGGGACCGGTTTCTGGCATTACAGCCGTCTTCGGCCCGGCTAGCTTGAATCCTGATGGTGCAATGAGCAAGGGACTCACATCTGAGTATACCCTTCCACGCCACTGCTGACATGCCACTGTTGACACGCTGCTGCTGACACATAGCTGCTGACAGACTGCTGCTGACACATCGCTGCTGCTCACACGCCCCTGCTGACCCGCTGCTGCTGCTGACACACAGCTGCTGACACGCCGCTGCTGACACACCGCTACTGACACCGCTGCTGACACACCGCTGCTGACACGCTGCTGCTGACACATCGCTGCTGACATACCCCTGCTGACATACCACTGCTGACACACGCCGCTGACACACCGCCACTGACATAGCACTGCTGACACCATGCTGCTGACACGCCACTGCTGACACACCACTGCAGACATGCCAATGCTGACATGCCGCTGCTGACATGCAGCTGACAAACCACTGCTGACAGGCAGCTGCAGACACCACTGCTAACACACCACTGCTAACACGCTGCTGCTGACACCGCTGACACGGAGCTGCAGACAACACTGCTGACACACCACTGACACACCGCTGCTGACACATCGCTGCTGACACCCCGCTGCTGACACACCACTGCTGACATGCCGCTGCTGACACAGCACTGCTGACACTCCGCTGCTGACACACCTCTGCAGACACCACTGCTAAAACACCACTGCTAACACGCCGCTGCTGACATCGCTGACACGCAGCTGCAGACAACACTGCTGACACACCACTGACACACCGCTGCCGACACCCCGCTGTTGACACACCACTGCTGACATGCCGTTGCTGACACAGCACTGCTGACACGTCGCTGCTGACACTCCGCTGCTGACACACCGCTGCTAACACATCACTGGTGACACGCTGCTGCTGACACGCCGCTGCTGAGACACCACTGCAGACACCACTGCTGACACACCGCTGCTGACACACCGCTGCTAATACATCACTGCTGACACGCCGCTACTGACACCACTGCTGACACACCACTTCTGACATGCCGCTGCTGACACACTACTGCTGACACGCTGCTGCTGTCGAGGCACTACTGACACTCCGCTGCTGAAACACCACTGCTGACACACCACTGACACGCCGCTGCTGACACACTACTGCTGACACCCCGCTGCTGACACACCACTGCTGACACGCCGCTGTCACAGCACTGCTGACACACCACTGCTGACACGCCGCTGCTGACACGCCGCTGCTGACACGCCGCTGCTGACACACCGCTGCAGACACCACTGCTGACACGCCGCTGCTAATACGCCACTGCTGACACGCCGCTGCTGACACCACTGCTGACACCACTGCTGACACGCAGTTGCAGACACCGCTGCTGACACACCACTGTTGACACGCCGCTGCTGACACGCCGCTGTTGATACGTGTACTTCACTGCTGATATACCACTGCTGACACACCACAGCTTGATGAAGGCAAAATTCAATGCAGCCAAATTTGGAAGAGGTGGGCATGCACAGCACAGACCCACGTCATCTGAAGGAGTCAGGGCAAGAAGGAGGGTGCAAAAAGCTGCCAGCACAGCTATGATAGTGCTAGAGCGCGCAGTTTTCCCCAGGTCACCCGGGATACCAATTCTCTAACACGCCCTGGGCCCTTGGCGTGAAGAACTCATTAATTTCGTTTGGGTGAAACTGGGTGAGGATTTCTCCTCCTGCACGCTGCTAGGAGTAATCAGGTTTGGATTTACCTCTGCTTACCATGCACCCGACTTACCACAGGCGCAATTCTTTGACGGACCTGGAGCTGTTAAGGAAAAGTAGACAGGCCTAACATCCAATACACCTTAAAATCCACAATATACTTTCCACAGTTTTTGTAAAATGACCACAGACACCTGATTAAGTTCTAGTTTTTATATAAGAATTCAAAGTGAAGAAGCCAGAATAATAAGCGATACACAGAGCAATATATCAAACATCAAAATCAATACCAAAAGGTAACTTTGCACAAACAATATAACCATTTAGAATATATGGGAAACTACAGGGAGAAGTTTAGCACATACTATTCACTGCAACTTTATACTAGAACATAGGAATGGGATGGGACCTAGAACATGTACTTAACCTAAGTAGTTGAACTATTCTTGCTACTTTCACTGCAATCCACTAAAGGAAAGGGAAAAACGGGAACATGCTATGGTTTTATAACATCGATGAATTTCTAAAGGAGAGGGGGAGAGAAGGAACCAACTAAAATTCAGGCACATATAAGTTCAATGGCAATACGGCAATAACACAGGTAAGAGTGCTTTAACAGATCAGAGAGAGAGAGAGAGAGAGAGAGAGAGAGAGATACGCAAACCCACAATCTATATTTACCTAATTCAGATTGAAGACCGACCCTGGCCACGGGTCAGTGGGGAAGACGGGGACAGGGACCCTCAGAAAAGGAGTGCCAGACTGTGAGCCGGTACAGCTCACGGAGAGTAAGGACAGGATACCCCTCAGGTTCGGATCAAGGACTGGGCCTCCCAGGGTACGACCAACACCCACAGCTTCGGACAGCAACGCCTGCGTTACCCCCTCCTGCAAGTAATCCGCCAGAAACCCCGATTGGATTTTCGAATTCCCCAGCAAAGTGCTTCGCCAGCACTTAGGATTTTCCACCCCTTGGGAGTTTGTGGAAAGTATGGACAAAGTGCTCCGCAGCACTTTCAGAATGAGCACCTATTGAGATCGTAGGGTCAGTGACAGGTCTGCTACTCGGACAAGTCGGACAATTTTCCTAAGCTAAACTAGGGAAATTATACAGTTTTGGGGACCCTCAGACCACCCCCTAATGTTGCAAGTGACAGTTTCCCATATTGTGATTGGTCAGGAGAGGTGGTGTGTTCTTTACCACCTCCTAGAATTCAGTTTCACATGATTAATATGCAATTTTGAATACCCGCCCCTCAGGTTCACGTTCCCATGCATAGAATACAGCAGTACAGGACAGTTTTCAATAGGTAGCAACAGTATTGCGATTTCCAAGGTGAGGCGCCGTATTCCCAGCGTCGTTCCCAAGCGCATTGTGCTTCAGGTGCCAGCTGGCTAGGCTTAGCTTCTGCGCAGATGGAACTTTCTCCGGTCACGTGACAGTGCCCAGCAGAGCTTCAAGCATGGCTCCGCTCATGATTACCCAGCCCACAAAGACGCGGTACATGAAAAGTAAGCGAAAACAAATTAGAATCATACATAAAAATGATCGCACTGTATACCACGATAAGAGATAACCAACCCTTACTTTTATAATAACTATAGCATTAGGGATTAATGCGAAAGAATAGATAGGCTAAAAGCTGCTGCATTAAGCAGAGAGCGTGGGGAGAGACAAGCGGCCATATTCAGCAACAATGCGCATGAGCACAGAATCCCTCCAGAATGCGAGTGCGTCACATCACATGGGTATGACCGACGCATGCGCAGACTGAATTGCGGCAAAGCAGCCATTTTCAGTGCAAGCTTCGTTAGTACGTGAAAAGACAAACAAGCAAGCATCCTAGGGACACCCGCGTATAGGGAAAAACACTTTACAAATGACGAACAATGGTGTTAATATTATTATGCCATTTAGACAAGGGTTTTGCATACGGGCAAGGCGCTATACGTGCGAATCCTTGCTCCATCAATCCCCTCTTTGATGATATTTACTATCATCACTACATGAAGGAAACAGATGCCAACTTTTCTCATTCATTCATATCGTCCATTTCGATTTCAATAAACTTATTGTTTAGTTTTCTTTCAGCTTCCCTATGAGAGTGGTGATTTTTCGCCTTTTTATAAATTGCACTTTTCAGCTCTTCTAATTCTAATTCATCAATGTTTCTTTTCACCCCCCTCGGATTGACTGTATATTTCTTCTTACATTTCTGACATTTGCAGCAGATAAAAATGATCAATACAATCACACCTATTATGACTATTGGCATCAGTATTTTCCACAAAATATTTCTACCTAGATTAGTAAACCAACTACCTATTGAGGAGAGACCTCCAGTCAGTCTCGTCCAGGCACTGTCAACCTCCAATGGTTTGAGTTCCTTTTCCAAATTAGTTATGTTCCTCACATATTGTTTTAATTCGATACTCTTGTCAGGAATGTAGGTGCAACAATGTTGCGCTTTCAGCATTCTACAGACTCCGCCCTCTTTTGCTAATAGGGTGTCAAGGGCAAGACGGTTTTGTAAAACCATTGATCTGATCGCAACCATTTCAGTATTGACCAGCAGGAAACCAGCAGCAGTGTCCGTTGATAACCGGTCCACTACTGTAGACAATTTGCAGATTCTATGGGTGTTCAGAACTACCCCCATTCCAGGTATCAGTGCACTAAAAATATCACCTACAATTTCGCCTACACTTTCGCGTCTACTACGCACTAAGCCATTAGTTTCATCATCGCTTCCAGCTGCATTGTTCACATGGTATATTTTCGGGAAAACAATGCCAAAGTAGCAGCTCCCATACCAGTGATCCGGCAATTTGAAATAAGCCTTGTTCCCACATATATAATATATTCCGGGAAACACAGGTTCTGACCCATTTTTGAAACCCCAACCTCCAATTACCTTATAATTATGTTCACACTCGCTGGAACCGATGAATACATTGTTATAGTACTCTGTCTTTTCCCTATGGATACAAAGTTTCCCCTTTCTTTCAAAATCCAGCAACAAGGCAGGACTGGCTTCGCCTTCTGAGGTGTTATTCATGTGCTCAGCCCACTTAGGGATTCTATCCTTCTCGTCATTTGCCTTCTTCTGAAACTTTTCTCTCCTTCTGTCTGCCATCTTTATAAACATCTTTTCCTGCTCTTGCAGTGAACAGGTCAGATTGTCTTCCCTTGCTTGATCTAAGTCTATGTTACCTATAGTCAGGAAATATTCTCCCATATAGCGGGTCACGTCACTTGTAGTATGTACACGGTTCAAATGTCCTCTAACAGGAAGTTCAGAAAATACTACGTCATCATTTGAATAATAGTACTGCAAGGTGCTTCTATAGAACAAGCTGGCCAGTATACTACAGGATATTCCATAGGTCAAAGGTAGGTGGTGGTATGTCACGCCTTCAGCCACTGAAGTCGGCAGCTTCATGCAGACATAACAGTCCTCTATTTCCATAGCTTCTACATAATGCACTAACAAGTTAGCAAAAACATTTAAGTGCGTCCTGTTCTTCATTTTGTGAAAATGTAGTCCATCCTCATCTGGTGCTTCTAAATCAGGTCGTGTGTGTGTCAGTCCTACTCTTTTGTCGCGTCTCTCTAGTCTTCGTGGTGTTTCTGCAGTCGGTACAACCCCTACATCTACTGCTTCGGGTTCAGTAGGGGACAAGTTAGGATTCTTACTTATCATAAAAGGTAGAAAAACTGTTAGTCCTATCCACATTACTATTAGCATAGCTACACTACACAAGCATATCTTACAACAGGTTTTGAGACACCCACAGCGGGATCTCCCAGAGACACTCGGATCAGACATATTTAGCTTACAGGTGGCTTTTGCTACCCCTCTTCGTTTCTCTGCACCAAAGGCTCACTTCGGGGCTCTCTTAAGGAGGGTCTTCGTCCGAACTCCGATCAGCAATGGACTCGTGGTCACTGTTGCCACTGTGGTGAGGCTCGTCAATCTCTTCCAACACAAAGTACGTCCACTCAGGGCTCCGATACAGTCGGTTCTGTTTCTTTATTCTGTCGCTCTTTCTCAGCGATTTGCCTTGGGCTGCACTCCTCTCACTTAAAGCCCTTTTTCGGTCTTTATCGTTTTCTTCGACTGTCTTTAGTCTGAGCCTTAGTCTCTTGACGTATCGAGGTGTATTTCTTCCTCCGTGCCTCCCAGTGGTTGGGGAGACTTCTCCTTCTCCGTGCACTCTTTTCACTTTTTGTTGTGGCACTTCTGTTGTCCTGCCTGTCTGACTAGTTCCAGGTCTTTCGTCTATTTCTTCTGCCTGGTCGCTAATCTGTTCCTGCTCAGATTCAAATCGCACTTTCTTCTTACTTTTTTTTACTGTTGTTTCCGTTGTCTGAGCACTTTGATCTAGTTCTATCTGTTCCTGTTCATGCTCTTCGACCTCTTCGCTTTCTTCTGCATGAACGTCAGCCCTAATTTCTAACTGTCCCTCTCCCTTCTCGGGAGTTTCAGGAGGAGTGTCGATGTCCTGATCTGACCCTACTTGGCCTACTTCCTGATCAGGTGGGTTATGGCTTTCGTTGACCTGACCTGCTTCTTCTATTTCTGACTCACCTGGACTATCCCACTCACTGTCTAAGTAAGAATATTTCCGGGTTCGTATTGGATCATGAACCGGTTCGTCGGCGGGATACCATTCAACGTCTTGACTTGTGCTCGGCAGTTCGATGTCAGCTAGCTCCGGACTCTCTTCCTCGGAGGTCTCTTCAGCTGTGCTGCCTTCAGCTCCAGTCGCGTTTTCTCCAGATACCCGCTTTGTGTGGCTGGCGTGGATCCACTTCGGTACACCAGCGCACTTCACAGCAGTGGTGGTGACGAGGATCACTTGTCGTCGCTTTCCCCACCTTGGCTTCAAGCAGCTGCTCCGGGTGTGTTTCTTTAACACCACCCAGTCTCCTGGCTGCAGGTTGTGTGCTGGAGTCTTTGGCCACTCGTCTTCAGTCTCTCCAATCTGCTGAGAGAGAGAACGCACTTGGTCACCCAACTGCTTGCAGTATTCTAGCACCATATCATCAGAAATGCTTAGCAGTTTGTTTCCGGGTACCCATGCCTGGCGCATCACTCTTCCCATCAACACTTCATGGGGACTCAGACCAGTCTTTCGATTTGGGATACTTCTCAAACTCATCAGTACCAGGGGTAAAGCTTCTATCCAGTTCATTTTTGTGGAATCACACATTTTTCCCAGTCTGGACTTCAGAGTGCCATTTATTTGTTCCACTACCCCAGAAGCCTCTGGGTGGTAGGCGCAGTGCAATCTTTGCTTCATTTTGAATGCTCTACAGAGTTCCAATAGGACATCGTTGGCAAAATGCCCACCTTGGTCCGTTTCGATTGTCTCTGGGATCCCATACCTAGGTATCAACTCCCTGAGCAATAGCTTGGCTGTGGTGATAGCGTCATTTTTCTTAGCTGGATATGCTTCCACCCACCTAGAGAATAGACAAACTATGACTAAAACATATCTGTATCCGTTGCATCTGGGCATGGTTATGAAGTCTGCCTGTATCCTTACGAAGGGACCTACTGCCTTTCCAATAGTACTCTGTTTCACTACAGTCTTCTTTCCTGCATTGAATTGCTGACACACTAGGCACCTCTGGCAAAACCTGTCCGCCTGGTCCCTGAACCCTGAATTGCAGAACACTTGTTCAAACACCCGACACATCGCATCTCTTCCCATATGTGTTGGCTCATGTATCATTCTGACCATGGGGTCGATCAAGCTATCAGGCAGTACAGGCACCCCATCCGGATTTACCACCACACCATCTTCTCGCAACTCGCATTCCTTTGCGGCCCACCTGCCTTTTTCTTGCCTGTCTGTGGCTTGTTGTATCTCTCTTAATTCTTCCCACGTTGACACATTATCAAACAACATAAGTTGGCAGCTGGTTCCATCCCACCGGGCAATTTGTAGGGACATCTGGTGTCGGGCACAAAACTGTGCAATTTTGTCAGCGTACCTATTACCGGCAGTCACGTCGTCATTTCCAGACCTGTGAGCCGCACACTTGACCACAGCCAATTCTTTGGGCAATTGGATAGCTTACAGTAAGTTATGCACTACTTTCCCATTTCGGATAGGTGTGCCAGAGGAAGTCATGAATTCTCTTTGCAACCACAATTGGCCGAAGTCATGAACAACCCCGAAACAGTACTGACTGTCGGTGTAAACAGTAATTCTTTTGTTTTTTCCCCTCTTGCATGCTCGAGTTAACGCTATAAGCTCCGCCACCTGTGCAGATTTCACCTCGCGCATGTAAGATGCCTCGATGACTCCTGTCAGAGTAACCACAGCATAGGCAGCACTCAGACTCCCACTCTCATGTCTCAAACACGAGCCATCCACAAACATTGTTTTATCCCCGTCCCGTAGTGCTATTTCACGAATGTCAGGACGGGGCTTGGTGCTATATTCAGTCAGATCAATGCAATTATGTTCCCCACCCTCATCCGATTCTGCATCCAGAGGGACAGGTAACAGTGTCGCAGGATTTAGGACATTGCACCGGGAGATAGTTATATTTTCAGCACCAATCAAAATTCTCTCATACTTAGTCAGCCGACTAGGTGTGAGGTACTGGGTCCTAGTTCTAGTCAGTAGGATGACAACAGAGTGAGGAACATAGACAGTGACGGGATGTCCCATGACAATGCTCTCGCTCTGTTCCAGACTGACGCAAGTAGCAGCAACGGCTTTTAAGCAGCCAGGCAGTCCAGCCGCCACTGGATCTAGGGTGGCCGAAAAGTAGGCGACCGGCCTTCTGACTGATCCGTGCTCCTGGGTTAGGACTGAAAGAGCACAATTTTCTCTAGTGTCACAGAACAGTTCAAAGGGTCTATTGTACTCAGGCATACCCAATGCAGGTGCGGTACACAGACAGTTTCTCAGAGTTACCCAAGCATTCATACTTTCACTGTCCCAATGGACGGGGTCCTCCACTCCTTTCTTTGTCATATTTATCAGGGGTCGGGCTAGAGCCGCAAATCCTGCAATCCATTGCCTGCAGTAACCCACAACTCCCAAGAACATTCTCACCTCTTTCTGAGTTTTGGGCAGTTCCATTGCTCTAATTATTTTGATTCTTTCGGTAGTTACTTTCCTGATTCCTTTTTCTATCTGGTGCCCCAGATACTTCACTGAGTTTTTACAAAACTGCAATTTGTCAGGCGACACTTTATGTCCTCCCTTTCCTAGGTGATTCAGCAAGGCAATTGTGTCAGTGACACAGTCAGACTGGGTTTTAGATGCCACTAACAGGTCATCTATGTACTGCACCAAAACAGACTCTCTTGGCAGCACTAGGGATTCAAGGCACTTTTTCAGTATCTGGTTGAAAATCGATGGACTTTCAGTGTACCCCTGGGGGACACGATTCCAGACATAGATATGGCTGTCGAATTCAAAACTGAAAAGGAATTTGCTTTCAGGGTGCAATGGGATGGAAAAGAACGCGTGGCACAGATCAATGACAGTGAACCATTCTGCATTCCAGGGAATCTGGTAGAGAATGACTGCAGGGTTGGGTACAATAGGACAGCAAGGTACGACAATTTGGTTTACCTTGCGCAGATCTTGCACTACCCTGTACTTCCCACTAGGCTTTTTGATCCCAATGATAGGCGAATTACAGGGGCTGCTCAACACTTCTTCAATTATTTCTGCTTCTAGCAGTCTCGTTATTTCAGTCGCTACTCCTGCCTTCACTTCTGCACTCATTTTGTACTGTCTTGTTTTGGGGTATACAGCATTTGTTTTGATTGTTATTTTAACCGGGTCCACATTTGCCATCAGGCCTACATCTTTTCCCGTGAAATCCCACACTTCGGGTACTACTCTTAGCTGGAGTTCCTCAGGTAAATCCTCAATTGTCAAAGGCTTGATATCAGCATCTTGTCTGACTAACATTAGTTTGTACAGGCCATCTTCATCGGGGGTCTGAATTTCAACGCCATTTGGTGTGCAGTAGATGGTACAACGCATCTTGCACAACAAATCACGTCCCAGTAGGTTTACAGGACTGGAATCACAGACCACAAATCTGTGCATTTCCTTGAAATTCCCTATAGAAATTTCCATTGGTTCAGTTACAGGGGTACTTATTATCTGATTTGATACGCCCACTACTTGGATCGCTTCTCCCGAGAGGGGTAGGTTAGGAACATCCACTGTTCTTACAGTAGATCTGGTAGCACCAGTGTCCAACAGAAAGGTGACGTCTCTTCCTTCAACCTTTCCTTCAATGTATGGTCCAGTCTGGTCTACCGGTAAGGAGGCGCCAAGTACGCACTCCTCATCCTCCCCTCTCAGGCCCCGTCAATCTTGATCTTCACAAAGGAAGGTATCACTTAGCAGGTACTGTGGAATGACCGCATTTCTTTCACTCTCAACCTCCCATACTTCCGCCCTCTCATTCTGCTGACCCTGACTCTTAAAATTCTGTCTAGGAGCGCGAGGTACTGGAGGTAATTTTACCTGTTGCTGGGTTTTCCTTGTCCCCTCTTTCGGCACCTGTGGATTTAAACCATTTACAGGGGCATTACCAGCCTGTAGGTGTGGACACTCGTCTCTCCAATGCCCCATCTGGCCGCACCCATGGCACGGAAACTTTTTCATGGCCTCCTCACGACTCATTTTAGGTCTGGGCTTTCCTCCCCCCCCAGAATTGGTATTCTGAACATTATTATCAGAAGTCATTTTACTTAACTGTTTCTCTTGCTGTTCAGCTAATTTCACCTGTGCCCACATCACTTTCTCCTTGAGGGCTTTCTTTTTATTTTCGATTTCATCTTCGCAGTATTTTGCATATTTCAGGACATCATCTATGGGCTTTCCCTGCCAACTGATTTTGTTATCTCGAATCCACTGTGATATTTCAGGCCTTAATCCTAGCACAAATCTGTAACTGAAATGGGTCATGTCTTTCATGTCCACATTATCAATACCACTGTAAGTTTTGAATACCTGTAGTAACCTTTCGTAAAATGAATGCACTGTCTCATCACGTTCTTGGGTTGTTCTATCTATTCGGGTCCAATCTGTCTCTTTGGCTGGCACCTTTTTCTTAAGATACTGTATGACCTGGTCATATTTCCTCATCACATCCGGTGAAGGGGCTCCCGTTCTCTCATCTCTGGGATATTCATCATTAGGCCAATCAATTTCTATCTTACACTCCGTCCACAGATCCACAGGGACCACAATATCGAAAAACCCATCCAGGTCTTTCAACAGGCATTTCTGAACCTTTATGAACCGCTCTACCTGTCGGTACCAGTCAACTGGTTTCTCACGTAATTTCGGGAAGTCATTCGTAAATGACACAATGTCTTGTCTGGACCAAGGGACATGGACATACTTTCCTCCCGGGACCTCCCTCATGGGACACAACTTTTCTGTTGGGGTTACTTCCTTTAATACAAATTCTGAGGTTACTGACCCAGCCCTGCTGCCTTCCTTTTTCCTTGCCCACCTTGTTCTCCACTTCCCCACTTCGCCCCATTTCTGCAGGAGTTTTAATAATTCCTTTACTTGGATCTGTTTCCCCATCACATTCAGGCTTTCTAAGTCTTTGTCTGAGAAGTCTACTCTGTAAGGTTTCTGAAGAACTTTGGAGCGACTAACATCAACTCCCATTTCTGTAGCGGCATCCATTATCCTTTCGTGGAGCACCCTAGCACTCCGGGTAAGATTTTTACTGATGAATAGTAACTCTTCTTCATTATACGAGCTCAGGCGCTCAACTCCCACGTTCCCAGCCATCATTTCTTCTATTTCTATTCTTAATTTGTATATTTCCAATGTTTTAGGTTGAGAAGTGGTCTCTTTCTCTATCTCCTTTGTCCACCGGTCTAATTCTTCAGGGGAAACTAAAGAGGCGTTCCTAATTCCAGATGCACTTTCGATCACCACTTCCTTTTGTCTAGGCTGACTTCTTGTCCCTACTACACTGGCCCTCGGCTCCCTTATGGGCAAATCCATTAGACTTCCAGATTCACACTCACTTTCCTGATCCTCATCTATGAATACTTCTTTCCTCGGGGTCTGGCAACTAGGAGTGGGCAGTATTGGGGTGATGACAGGAGGAAGGGGACTAATCAAGTCATTTTTATACATTGGGATAGCAGGACCAATAGTTACCGGAATGGTCAAGGCCTCAGGATGGGGATGCATCTGTGCAATGGTTCTGGCTAAATCCTCTCGTTGTTTACAGAGGACTTCTCTTTCTTTTTCCTGCAACCCCCTTTCAGCAGTATTGCCATGCAATACCTGGGGTACTAAGGATGGATAAATACTCGGGGCAGTCGGGGTAACCAATCGAGGGGGACTTTCCCCGAATGGCTGATAATTCGGGACTGTGGACTTAGGTCTGCAAAACTCATCCCTTCCACTAGGTTTACTGCTTGTAGCTATCCTGTCTGTATCACTTTCCCTCCTACTCCGGGGGTAATTGGTAACAGAGCTTTGAGAATGCATCGAATCTGATTCTGCTACATAGGGAGGTGGATCCTTCATTAACAAGTCTTCCAGGTGTTCATCTTCTACATCCCCCATAGGTGCTAGGTGATGGGTTTTTGCTTTACATTTTCCTTTTTTCTCCTCTAATACTCCCATCATGGGAAACAGTCCTTCAGTTAACATAGACTGCCTCCACTGTTTCATTTTCTGCTCTTTGGTCGGCGTGGGAAGTCTGGGATACCACTTACTCACTCCTTTATCCATTCGGGGTTTATCTCGCTCTGCAGCCTCAATCTCCCATTCCTCCAAAGCTTCGTACTGGGTCAACCTAGGTCTAGGGTGTAATTCATTCATGCGGGTCCTTAAGTTAAACAGGATCCGACCATTAAATGTACCTTCAACAGGGAATGCCAGGACTCCGTCATCTATAGTATACTTTGCCCAATTTTCTAGCCAGACACAAGTGTGATACCCTTTATCAAACAACATAAAAGAGGCAGGGGTATTTGGCGGGGGAATGAGTACACCTTCTCTCGTTCTAATGGGCTTGTCAGTTTTGAAAAAATTCTTTACTTTATCCGAAAATGACAATTTTCTCTTTATTCCATACATCATGTGCGGTCTACCTCGTATAAGCTGATCCTTATGAAATCCTAGGTACTTTGGATTCGGTATGAAGTCTGGATACCACATACAACTCTCCAGACTCGCTTCTAACTCAGCTTGGTTAATTTTGTTTACTTTCGTGCTTCCAATGCTAGCGCGACTTTTATTTTGCGCCACCCAATCAGGTCAGAGAATACAACTACGGTCAACCAATGGGTGCGCGGCCTTTTCGCAGGACAGAGTCTCCCGCTTCGGCACTCACCCCTCCTTCACAAGTTCAGCTCCGCTACACGCCCGCTGTCCTGACCAATACCAGCGCGGCACGGAGTGACGTCAGAGCAGCTCTCCGACTGACTCCCGCCTTCACAAGGTAACGGAAACTTTTTACTCTCTCTAAAGTGCGAGTGCAAGTTTTAGTTAATAACACGCAACGTCTGCCACTATGTCTGAGTGTTCTAAAAAGAGAAAAGACTTTTCTTTCGCTACTAGTAAACCACTTCTGTCTACTTTTCATTCACTCTGGATAGACTTCTTTGCCTGTCCCTTCACACTAGTAACATAGAACCCGTTATTCTTCTGGCTCATCCACCTTAGTCGGGGATATGTACTGAGCCAGGATTTCACCAGCGAACTATTTTACTTACCAGACAAGCCTCGGAGACCCTACTACTCCTTCCGTATGCGACCCTTACTAGGTGATATCGCAATGAAAGTTTTATAATGGACTCGTAGCTATCATTCACTCCAGAAACAAAAGGTTCCTAATTAGTGCTTCCAGTTATTCTTTTAACCCTGCACTAATGATTCAAATTTAGTGACTTCAACAGCTAACCGGATTCTACTCACCGTTAGCTAAAATACTTCCCCGGGGATTCAGACTACACTGAACATTTACAAACAATTCTGGGTTAATTCAACATGCAGTATTTATAACAGCAATGCAAATTCATGAACATTTACATATAAAAACACATTTCAAAATTATTGTAAAAATACAGTAACAATCAACAGCACGTTTTTGTATTCACTGTTTGTTTATGACTATCCTGTCTACCTAATCCAACTAGTCCAAACCATCCTCTGCTAGCCAGAATTACTGCTAGAGCGCGCAGTTTTCCCCAGGTCACCCGGGATACCAATTCTCTAACACGCCCTGGGCCCTTGGCGTGAAGAACTCATTAATTTCGTTTGGGTGAAACTGGGTGAGGATTTCTCCTCCTGCACGCTGCTAGGAGTAATCAGGTTTGGATTTACCTCTGCTTACCATGCACCCGACTTACCACAGGCGCAATTCTTTGACGGACCTGGAGCTGTTAAGGAAAAGTAGACAGGCCTAACATCCAATACACCTTAAAATCCACAATATACTTTCCACAGTTTTTGTAAAATGACCACAGACACCTGATTAAGTTCTAGTTTTTATATAAGAATTCAAAGTGAAGAAGCCAGAATAATAAGCGATACACAGAGCAATATATCAAACATCAAAATCAATACCAAAAGGTAACTTTGCACAAACAATATAACCATTTAGAATATATGGGAAACTACAGGGAGAAGTTTAGCACATACTATTCACTGCAACTTTATACTAGAACATAGGAATGGGATGGGACCTAGAACATGTACTTAACCTAAGTAGTTGAACTATTCTTGCTACTTTCACTGCAATCCACTAAAGGAAAGGGAAAAACGGGAACATGCTATGGTTTTATAACATCGATGAATTTCTAAAGGAGAGGGGGAGAGAAGGAACCAACTAAAATTCAGGCACATATAAGTTCAATGGCAATACGGCAATAACACAGGTAAGAGTGCTTTAACAGATCAGAGAGAGAGAGAGAGAGAGAGAGAGAGAGAGATACGCAAACCCACAATCTATATTTACCTAATTCAGATTGAAGACCGACCCTGGCCACGGGTCAGTGGGGAAGACGGGGACAGGGACCCTAAGAAAAGGAGTGCCAGACTGTGAGCCGGTACAGCTCACGGAGAGTAAGGACAGGATACCCCTCAGGTTCGGATCAAGGACTGGGCCTCCCAGGGTACGACCAACACCCACAGCTTCGGACAGCAACGCCTGCGTTACCCCCTCCTGCAAGTAATCCGCCAGAAACCCCGATTGGATTTTCGAATTCCCCAGCAAAGTGCTTCGCCAGCACTTAGGATTTTCCACCCCTTGGGAGTTTGTGGAAAGTATGGACAAAGTGCTCCGCAGCACTTTCAGAATGAGCACCTATTGAGATCGTAGGGTCAGTGACAGGTCTGCTACTCGGACAAGTCGGACAATTTTCCTAAGCTAAACTAGGGAAATTATACAGTTTTGGGGACCCTCAGACCACCCCCTAATGTTGCAAGTGACAGTTTCCCATATTGTGATTGGTCAAGAGAGGTGGTGTGTTCTTTACCACCTCCTAGAATTCAGTTTCACATGATTAATATGCAATTTTGAATACCCGCCCCTCAGGTTCACGTTCCCATGCATAGAATACAGCAGTACAGGACAGTTTTCAATAGGTAGCAACAGTATTGCGATTTCCAAGGTGAGGCGCCGTATTCCCAGCGTCGTTCCCAAGCGCATTGTGCTTCAGGTGCCAGCTGGCTAGGCTTAGCTTCTGCGCAGATGGAACTTTCTCCGGTCACGTGACAGTGCCCAGCAGAGCTTCAAGCATGGCTCCGCTCATGATTACCCAGCCCACAAAGACGCGGTACATGAAAAGTAAGCGAAAACAAATTAGAATCATACATAAAAATGATCGCACTGTATACCACGATAAGAGATAACCAACCCTTACTTTTATAATAACTATAGCATTAGGGATTAATGCAAAAGAATAGATAGGCTAAAAGCTGCTGCATTAAGCAGAGAGCGTGGGGAGAGACAAGCGGCCATATTCAGCAACAATGCGCATGAGCACAGAATCCCTCCAGAATGCGAGTGCGTCACATCACATGGGTATGACCGACGCATGCGCAGACTGAATTGCGGCAAAGCAGCCATTTTCAGTGCAAGCTTCGTTAGTACGTGAAAAGACAAACAAGCAAGCATCCTAGGGACACCCGCGTATAGGGAAAAACACTTTACAAATGACGAACAATGGTGTTAATATTATTATGCCATTTAGACAAGGGTTTTGCATACGGGCAAGGCGCTATACGTGCGAATCCTTGCTCCATCAATAGGAGGAACATAGACAGGTGCATGAAAGACAAGGACAAAATCCATTTGACCCCAAAGCGGAGTCCCACAGGCGTGAGATAAGAAGGTGGGTGCAACTAAAAGAAGTGGAGTAGGAGGAGGCAAGAGCTCTGATGTAAAGAAACAACTAACTCTGTAGAACAGATGGACGGCAAAGGGTGCTACCGGGTGGAGGAGGCTTTACAGAGCAGATTAAGGCTGCTCGGCCCTCACTAAGGATAGTCGCAGGTGCAGGTAGAAGGGATGTTTGGCAAGGATTCTAGGAGGAAAGGACATGGGAGAGTTATACGTATAGAACAAGCATTGAAAATGCAATAGGTCTCGCCTTTCATTAAGTTAAAGTCATTTGCTCTGCTATACAATACCATTAGCAAAGCAAATGGCTTTAACTTAATCAAAGGCGAGACCTAGTGCATTTTCAATGTTTGTTTTAATAACATTTTCCAGAAGCAGTGTTTTGAGTTCAGGCAATATACAAATGTGGACCATTTTTTTTTAGGGTGCCCGGGCCGATTTTGAATCCCAATCCAACCCTGCTATACATAATGAGAAAGGTCTCTCACTCACGGTGCTCTTCCAGACGCGGCTGGCAGTGTGAAGCTCACATATCACTGATGGGGAACTTCAGGGAGGAGGCTCGTTCTGCTGAGGCCTAAATCTAAGCGCTATGGTGACTCACTAATGGGCCGTACAGCTCTGAAGGGGCACGTTAGCAAGGTGCCCCCATGGCTGGTGTTCTGCAGCACAGACAGGGCACTGCCGGGGGTAACAGAGAGACCACATTGTTTTAGAGAACAACGCACGCAGCTCGTGAGGCGGGGGAAAGAGGATTAACCGAGAAGAAATGAGAAATATGTGCCATAATCTGTCTAATCCTGTAATGAGGGCGGGGGATTTCACCTTTCCCTGCTTGCAGCTCTCTCTGAGAATCAGACGCGCAGATCACTGCGAGTTCCTGGAGCCCCCCTCCCCGCACATACACACTCAATGTCTTGATCACATGAAATACCCCTAGAATTAGCTGTCGTGCTCATTAAATCATCGACTGGGCGGGCGAGGCCTTAAGCCTTTCTCCTTCTGACGCCGAGGCGGTAATCGTCCCCCATGTCTACGTACAACGAGCGTGATGCTCGCGCACAGAGTTCTGGGGCGGGGGTGGAGTGTTGCAGGCAGTTTCTTCCCCCAGCCGGAGCCCCCTGAGGGTTTGATATCTCTTTCCAGTGTGGAGAACTCTTGAGGGGGTGTCAGTTACCACTACCCAGCAGGCCATTAATAGCTGTGCCCAGAGTGTCTGGCAGCCCTGTGTCTCCAGTGGCCGAAGGGCATTAATAACATCAGGGGGCCTGTGATGATGCGCGCAAAGGGGGCAGGATGAGTGAGATTGGGGCTGGGGCGAGGTCAAAGTGGTGGCTAACAAAAACACACTATTCTGTAACGTTTTTCTGTCTTTCACCTTCAGGTAACTATATATGAAATAAGGCACAGCTTAAATGAAAATTAAATGCAAGGCAATCAGTGAAATCAGACATTATGACATTAAGACATCTGTATTAGTTTATGCAATACAGAGGTCAGTGTCTCTCACCAGAGAGCCACAGAACTGAATCCTGGTTGGTGCAGTGTAGAATAGTGGATTGTATTTTTGGTGCTACGAGGTCCAAGCCTGTGGCAGAAAGCACTGTGAATATGTAAATTATGTTAAACTTGCACTACACACACTAAAAGGTAAACTGATACAAAATGGGTAAAAAGGTTTAAGTGCTTCAGAAATACAAATTTGAGTATTACAGAGACAGTAGATAGAGCAATTATTTGATAACTCAATTAAAGGCACACATATCACAGCTCAGCTGGTAACTACCTTGCATTACCACTAAAAAAGAATACATTTGTGTCGTCAAGGAGCTTCATGTAATTCCATCAATTAAAGCCAATAGCAGCTTCCAAGCTTTCAAAGTAAGAAAACCTATAACCAAGCCTTCTCCGGTTTTGCCACGAGACTCTGGAACGCCCTGCCTCCGGAAATCAGACTGAATCCCTCAACGTCCTCTTTTAAAAAAAGAAGTCAAAGCACCTCTTATGCATACGTTCTGAACCTGTATTGTTAATACTCCCCCCGGAAACAATGCGCTGAGCCCCCCTCCTCACACGTCTGCTAATTTACTGTATTTACGTGTTGTTCTGTTACCGCTGTGCTCTTGTTTACCCGTTTATCCTGCTCTGTCAGATTGTTTAGCCACCTGTCTCCCTCTCTGTTATTCTTTTCATTATGTGAAGCGCTCCGATACCCGCTTGGGTCATGTTCGCACTATATAACACTTTATAAATAAATCAATAAAATACTGCAACTGCGCTCCGATTCCATGAGGATGTGCTGTCTCTACCTGGTTTCAGATATCTCAGGTCTTGAGGATGCGTTAGATTTGCCTTTGACCCTGGTGCTCGCACACCATTGCTACAAGGTGCTCAAGGTGCTTGCCTTTCCCTTAAGCTGATCAATCAATCAATCGATTTGTAGAACACTTTTTGTCACCCATGAGGGTATCCAGGAGCTGGCAGGGTCCAGCTGATTAGCCGAAAATGTCCAAACCTCGGCCCAGGGCACCGAAGAGGTTAACAGCTGTGCACAGAGGGCCTAAGGGTGCGAAAACTCTGAATGGTACGTTGCTGCCGCTAAAATCCACTGGCATAAAAATCTCATGATTTTTGTAGCCTGTTCATTGGAGGATGGGTCTGTGAAGTACGCCTGTTGGAATCAGAGGTGGGCGAGCCAACAAATTAACAGAGAGAGCAGAGGTAAGCCAAGGGTCTAGCCTAGCTTTAAGAGCCTGTGCACAAGCCGAGGTTTGAAAATAGGTGGCAACGAAATCAAGCAGCAAACATTAAGTGAAAATATGATAGTCTGTTTAAAACTAAAAAAGGTATTTCTTAAACAGACAGAAGTGTTTTACCTCAATAAAGCAGATTATTTTTGTACAGCACACACCCTGAACTCGCATATTGGAAGTGGCTCTCATATATGATATTAAAGAAAAAGAAGGCTTTGTAAAATACAATTTTTGCCTAGGACCATACAATTTGGTCAAGCAGGGGAGCTAGGACTGTAGCTCCCCTGAATTAAACAGAACACTCATACCCAGTCAACAGATCAGGGCTTGATCCATCACCATTTTTTAGCTCACTGCACCATCCCAGCTCAGAACCTGGCTACATGCAAATTAGTCTGTCCCTGGCCCAGTTCTCTGAGAATCAGACGCGCAGATCACTGCGAGTTCCTGGAGCCCCCCTCCCCGCACATACACACTCAATGTCTTGATCACATGAAATACCCCTAGAATTAGCTGTCGTGCTCATTAAATCATCGACTGGGCGGGCGAGGCCTTAAGCCTTTCTCCTTCTGACGCCGAGGCGGTAATCGTCCCCCATGTCTACGTACAACGAGCGTGATGCTCGCGCACAGAGTTCTGGGGCGGGGGTGGAGTGTTGCAGGCAGTTTCTTCCCCCAGCCGGAGCCCCCTGAGGGTTTGATATCTCTTTCCAGTGTGGAGAACTCTTGAGGGGGTGTCAGTTACCACTACCCAGCAGGCCATTAATAGCTGTGCCCAGAGTGTCTGGCAGCCCTGTGTCTCCAGTGGCCGAAGGGCATTAATAACATCAGGGGGCCTGTGATGATGCGCGCAAAGGGGGCAGGATGAGTGAGATTGGGGCTGGGGCGAGGTCAAAGTGGTGGCTAACAAAAACACACTATTCTGTAACGTTTTTCTGTCTTTCACCTTCAGGTAACTATATATGAAATAAGGCACAGCTTAAATGAAAATTAAATGCAAGGCAATCAGTGAAATCAGACATTATGACATTAAGACATCTGTATTAGTTTATGCAATACAGAGGTCAGTGTCTCTCACCAGAGAGCCACAGAACTGAATCCTGGTTGGTGCAGTGTAGAATAGTGGATTGTATTTTTGGTGCTACGAGGTCCAAGCCTGTGGCAGAAAGCACTGTGAATATGTAAATTATGTTAAACTTGCACCACACACACTAAAAGGTAAACTGATACAAAATGGGTAAAAAGGTTTAAGTGCTTCAGAAATACAAATTTGAGTACTACAGAGACAGTAGATAGAGCAATTATTTGATAACTCAATTAAAGGCACACATATCACAGCTCAGCTGGTAACTACCTTGCATTACCACTAAAAAAGAATACATTTGTGTCGTCAAGGAGCTTCATGTAATTCCATCAATTAAAGCCAATAGCAGCTTCCAAGCACCCTTTTCATTTGCAGATTAACTAGTTGTGCACATTTACCTTTCTTTCAGGCAAGCAGGCGCCCTCGCATTAAGGCTTGTCTAGCTGTCTGCCCCTCCCTCTGTTTCACAGCACAGGAGACTCCCTGCTTTTGCATTTCAGCTGAAGCATTTCAACTCTCGGAATTAACCGCCCTGGGACGGTTCTCTTTTCACAAAAAGTAGGGGAAATGTTTTTCTTAAATTAGAAAAGTATGGGCACGTCATGCCCCTCAGATCCCATCCACTTGGTATACTGGGTGTCCCTGTCCAGACAATGGCGCTTTAAGCATGGGTAAGGTGAGCAATTGTCCTAGGCCCACACCTTCCAAGAAGACCCATTGGGAGACGATCATTCTCTTGATTCCAGCTCTGTCTATTTCTCTGTCTCAACCTCTTCCTGCCTTCCTCCACTCCCTACCTCTTTCTTTTTCTACCAAGCATCATCCTAAGGATTGTGCGACTCTCTGCAAAACATATTTTAGCTGTTTTTGACAACCCTATTTTTAAAGGCTTAAGTATAACTCAATATTATTTGGTATCAGGCAGGCTTGAATTTGCAGAAAATGTGTAATAAAGTTCTTGCCCAGGGCCCCAAAATGTTTTCAGATGACTACTGATATTGAAAGCTTTTGATACGGTAAAACATGACAACCTCCTGGATATACTGGAAGACAGGATCAGTTCTGAACTGGTTTGCCTCATTTCTTCATAAAGAATTGAAGTCAATCACTCCCTCTCCAACTCTTCTACGATCACTCTGGGGGTCCCTCAAGGGTCCTCGCTCTCACCCACACCCTTCAACTTGTTCATAGAGCCCTTAACGCAAATGCTCATATCATCCAATATACTGTATCACATGTACGGGGACAATACCCAATTGTACTTGAAAATCTCCCCCGAAGACATCAATTCACTCAATTCGACCCTACTCAAAACCCAACACTGGTTGACTTCCAATCATCTCAAAGTAAACTCCATCAAAACGTAATTCCTCCTTATTTCTCCTTCCAAACAGACCTCTACTATCACTGAATACATGAAGAGGCTTACAGCTCTCAACTGTGTTCCACACATCATTGACTCTACCAAATCTCTCGGAATAATACTTGATAAGGCCCTGAGCATGTAGGAACACATCAGCGCTGCCACTAAAGGAGCGAACCTCCAAATGAGCATAATAAGAAAGTTAAAACCCTTCCTTCCTCCGGAAGATTTGAAGTCTGCTGTTCAAGCACTAGTCATCTCCAAATTGGAGTATAGGGAGCTCAACTCTCTGTGGGCTTCCAAGCTACAAGTTGGCTCCGCTGAGGGCCTCTCTGAACTCAGCGGCTAGGCTCATCACAGGATCCAAAAGAAACAAGCACTGGCGTTGCCAATAGGTCTCGCAGTAGGAAAGTTGGAGCTATTACAATTGCAAATAACAATGCCTTTTATTTTTGTTTTCATTTTAAAAACATAAAGGGCTTTGTCATTTACAAAACCAATAGCTCCAACTTTCCTACTGCGAGACCTATTGTGCACTGCACAGTGAGGGTGAAAGTGGCACTGCGTGTGTGTGAGTGGCTTTGAGTGAGTTGCGTTGCGTGGGTGAGTGGCGTTGCATGTGTGAGTGTTGTTGCGTGGGTGAGTGGCGTTGCGTGGGTGAGTGGCGTTGCGTGTGTTAGTTGCGTTGTGTGGGTGAGTGGCATTGCATGGGTGAGAGTGGCGTTGCGTGTGTGAGAGTGGGCTTGCGTGGGTGTGAGTGGCGTTGTGTGTCTGAGAGTGGTGCTGTGTGGGTAAAAGTGGCACTGCGTGGGTGTGAGTGGATTTGCGTGTGTGAGTGGCGTTGCATGTGTGAGTGGCGTTGCGTGTGTGAGTGGCGTTGCGTGTGTGAGTGGCGTTGCATGTGTGAGTGGCGTTGCGTGTGTGAGTGGCGTTGTGTGTGTGAGTGGCGTCGCGTGTGTGAGTGGCGTTGCGTGTGTGAGTGGCGTTGCATGTGTGAGTGGCGTTGCATGTGTGAGTGGCGTTGCATGTGTGAGTGGCGTTGCATGGGTGAGAGTGGCGTTGCGTGTGTGAGAGTGGGCTTGCGTGGGTGTGAGTGGCGTTGTGTCTGAAAGTGGTGCTGTGTGGGTAAAAGTGGCACTGCGTGAGTGTGAGTGGATTTGCGAGTGTGAGTGGATTTGCGTGCGTGAGTGGCGTTGCGTGTGTGAATGGCGTTGCGTGTGTGAGTGGCGTTGCGTGTGTGAGTGGCGTTGCATGTGTGAGTGGCGTTGCGTGTGTGAGTGGCGTTGCGTGTGTGAGTGGCGTTGCGTGTGTGAGTGGTGTTGCGTGTGTGAGTGGCGTTGCGTGTGTGAGTGGTGTTGCGTGTGTGAGTGGCGTTGTGTGTGAGTGGCGTTGCGTGTGTGAGTGGCGTTGCGTGGGTGAGTGGCGTTGCTTGGGTAAGTGGCGTTGCGTGGGTGAGTGGCGTTGCGTGGGTGAGTGGCGCTGCGTGGGTGAGTGGTGTTGCGTGGGTGAGTGGCGTTGCGTGGGTGAGTGGCGTTGCGTGTGTGAGTGGCGTTGCGTGGGTGAGTGGCGTTGCGTGTGTGAGTGGCGTTGCGTGTGTGAGTGGCGTTGCATGTGTGAGTGGCGTTGCATGTGTGAGTGGCGTTGCGTGTGTGAGTGGCGTTGCGTGTGTGAGTGGCGTTGCGTGGATGAGTGGCGTTGCGTGGATGAGTGGCGTTGCGTGGATGAGTGGCGTTGCGTGGATGAGTGGCGTTGCGTGGATGAGTGGCGTTGCGTGGATGAGTGGGGTTGCGTGGGTGAGTTGTGTTGCGTGTGTGAGTGGCGTTGCTTGGGTGAGTGTGGCATTGCGTGGGTGATAGTGGGCTTGCGTGGGTGTGAGTGGCGTTGCGTGTCTGAAAGTGGTGCTGTGTGGGTGAAAGTGGCACTGCGTGGGTGTGAGTGGCTTTGCGTGAGTGAGTGAGTGAGTGGCGTTGCTTGGGTGAGTGTGGTGTTGCGTGGATGATAGTGGGCTTGCCTGGGTGTGAGTGGCGTTGCGTGTCTGTAAGTGTTGCTGTGTGGGTGAAAGTGGCACAGAGCCTTTGATGTGCCCTGGCGCAGGAGAAATGCTGCTGCTGCTAATTAAATATAAAAAGTGTTTAGGGACTCACGGCTGCCGAGAGTAACAAGGCAGTGCTGGGAGGGGGGCTGTGCACCAACTGAAGTGCTCTGGTTGCACGGACTGCGGCCGGCCGTGTAAAGTGATAAGCCTTTGAAGTACACAGGCATGCTGTGACGGAGGTGTGAGAGGTCTGGCAGGGAACAGATGGCCTGGCTGTGAAGCAGGGGGCGGGGCTGCGCTGGGGAAGCCTGTGGGAGGGTGATTGATGACTTTGATGTGGGGAGGGAGGAGAGCCTTTTGCGAGCCTGCAGGAGAAATGCTGCCTATGCGCGTGCATGTTTAATCACATGATTCACGTGAACTTCATGAAAACCGCGGCTGAAAGCCCGTGGTTTGAAGAGGATTTTGCCGACTTGAATTCTCCCCATTTCCCATTCCTGCGGAATGGTAAAGGCGAGACCTAAAAACAACTTTGCGCCGGATTTGAAATCTCTAAACTGGCTTCCTCTTGAGGCTAGGATTCATCTTAAAATTCCTTGCATATCTCACAAAGCCCTTCACCTTAACACTCCTCTGTACCTCGCCCGGAAACTGGAACTCTCGGTGGTTGCAGATCTTTGAGGAGCTCTAGCACTTTACCGCTGAAACCACAAAAATTTCAAAGTAAGAAAACCTATAACCAAGCCTTCTCCGGTTTTGCCACGAGAATCTGGAACGCCCTGCCTCCGGAAATCAGACTGAATCCCTCAACGTCCTCTTTTAAAAGCACTTCTTATGCATACGTTCTGAACCTGTATCGTTAATACTCCCCCCGGAAACAATGCGCTGAGCCCCCCTCCTCACACGTCTGCTAATTTACTGTATTTACGTGTTGTTCTGTTACCGCTGTGCTCTTGTTTACCCGTTTATCCTGCTCTGTCAGACTGTTTAGCCACCTGTCCCCCTCTCTGTTATTCTTTTCATTATAAATGTAAATGTACATGTATTTATATAGCGCAAATCGCCCACATCGCAGGCATCTATGCGCTTGCTTAGGGAACCCGTCCTGGTATTCCCCTGTGAGATACCCCGGCAATGTATCCACAAGGTGAAAGCCAGGCATCCCGCCGCGAGGGGCCGTTGTGGAGATTAAGCAAGCTTTTGCCCAGAGTCGCAGAGTGTGAACCCGTGAGTCGGATAGGCACCGGAGTGAGAATTATCGAGTCCGTGGAATTATTGAGCCCAACCCCCGTCGGGGCGGGAAATTGAACCCTGGTCCAGGGCCGATCTCAGCTTCCGGGTCTGCCGCCTCTAACCCCTGAGCCACACTTCATTTTCATTATGTGAAGCGCTCCGATACCCGCTTGGGTCATGTTCGCACTATATAACACTTTATAAATAAATAAATAAAATACTGCAACTGCGCTCCGATTCCATGAGGATGTGCTGTCTCTACCTATGTTTTCAGATATCTCAGGTCTTGAGGATGCGTTACATTTGCCTTGTGACCCTGGTGCTCGCACACCATTGCCACAAGGTGCTTGCCTTTCCCTTAAGCTGATCAAAATATCAATTGATTTGTAGAATGCTTTTTGTCACCCATGAGGGTATCCAGGAGCTGGCAGGGTCCAGCTGATTAGCCGAAAATTTTCAAACCTCGGCCCAGGGCACCGAAGAGGTTAACAGCTGTGCACAGAGGGCCTAAGGGTGCGAAAACTCTGAATATTACGTTGCTGCCGCTAGAATCCACTGGCATAAAAATCTCATGATTTTCGTAGCCTGTTAATTGGAGGATGGGTCTGTGAAGTACGCCTGTTGGAATCAGAGGTGGGCGAGCCAACAAATTAACAGAGAGAGCAGAGGTAAGCCAAGGGTCTAGCCTAGCTTTAAGAGCCTGTGCACAAGCCGAGGTTTGAAAATAGGTGTGTAACGAGGTGACCGGGACTGTACCTAACACTGAGGGCGGAGAAGTGGCATGGTGGCAAGTAAATGATGAGGATGTCGTTAACCCTTCTTCACAGGACGATTCCTTTTCCTGGCACAGCCCGTCTCAAGAAATACAACGCGGCCCCTTTAACTGGACCACGGATCAGGAAGCCGGAACTGCCCATCGTGACGTGGCCTTCGCGGCATTGGTTAAAGCCCCGGAACCCTGGAGATCGGCGTGTGACGTCACCGACTGGGAAGTAGGAGCCGGAGAAGACGAGGTACACGCCACGCCAGGACGAGAAGCAGACGAGGTACACGCCACGCCAGGACGAGAAGCAGACGAGGTCCACGCCACGCCAGGACGAGAAGCAGACGAGGTACACGCCACGCCAGGACGAGAAGCAGACGAGGTCCACGCCACGCCAGGACGAGAAGCCGACAAGGACGGGAGCGAGGCCCCGACTGAAGCAGACGTGCCAGGAGGCCAACGAGACCACGCAGCGCCGTGCCACACGCCCACGGGAGGTGTGTGGCTACAACAGGTACGGGAGAGAGTCTCGAACTGGGTGGGAAGGCGGGGACCGGTGCCTGCGTTAAAGAACCGTACGAAACCCTAGACCACAGCACTGCCCTTTTCCCTGTTAATACCCTCCCTCACTGATTACTCACGTAAACGCAAATTTACTTAAAAGCACTTGAAGGTGTCCCTCACTCCCTTGGTACCCTTGGCAGTATTGTAGAAGACGTGACAGTAAAATTGGTCCTTTTCTCTCTTTATTTCCGGGAACAACTACTGAGAGAGGTCACTCGGAAGGGAGCCCTAACCTGACACCAGCAGTAGGAGAGGAAAGGAATATCCCTCGACAGTCAGCACCACGGATCCTGCCGAATTTGCAAGAGAGAGACTAACCTTACGTAAAAAGAAACTGTATGTTAAAATAAAACCCTCCTTGCCAAGACATAGTGTTCAGACCATTCCTGACCCGCCGTTACAAGTGGTGTCAGAAGTGGGATCGCCTGACCCCCACCAGCAGACCCTGATGGATCAAGTCATTAAACATTTAATTGAAGGTCAGGACAAACTGGAATGGGCCATAAAAAATCAGATAACTGTAGCCGACGCAGACAGAGAACTATTCAAGACCGCTCTTACCGCCCAGATAGAAGGTTTACAGAAGGTAGCCCAGACACCCATTGTGGAAGGCGAGCGTAGGGCTGGAAGTCCCCATCCTTCAGGAGTATCGCTACAAAAATATGTTCCTGGGGAGGACCCTGATGCCTTCCTCTCAAACTTTGAGAGAGCTGCTCAAGCGTGTGGATGGCCCCCAGAGAAATGGCCATTTTTTTTAGCTCCTTTGTTGACTGGGGAAGCTCAGGCCGCCTACCAGGTGGCAAATCATGCTGGGAATACACCTTATGTAACAATTAAGGGAGTTATATTGGATCACCTGGGATTAGATCCCGAGGCCTATCGGGTCCGCTTTAGAAAGGAAAGAGGAGTGGCTGGGGAAAATCCCAAAACCTTGTATCTGAGACTAAAGATGGCGGCCGAGAAATGGTTAAGGCCCGGCCAAAGAAGCAAAGAAGACGTTATGGACAGCATAGTCTTAGAACAATTCATGGAGGCGTTGCCTTACGGAACGCAAAGGTGGCTGCGCCAACACTCTGGGTTAACGGTGGCCCAAGCGATTGAAATGGCTACCAATTATGCCAGAGCTCAACCTAGAACTTTTGCTTGGGACTCTGAGAAGAACAGTAAACTGGCGGTAAACCTAAGAAGTGACAAAAAGAAACAGGATATACCCCCTCCTGCCAGACCAAAACCATTGAGGCTGGATAACGTCCCATTTAAAGGACCCCAGTGTTTTGACTGTGGGGATTGGGGACACATCGCTCGGATGTGTCCAAAGAAAAAACCGACAGAGGAGCCCATGGAGGTCGGCTACATTCCCCGAGCTGTCATGTACTCAGCAGAAATGGGTCCCTCCTTCTATGTACGTATCAAGATCAACAACAACATGATAAGGGGGTTGTTAGACTCAGGGTGCCGGCAATCAGTAATACAAGAAAAATTGGTTCAGCCTACCCAGATTATACCTAATGAGAAGGTGCACATAAGATGCGTGCACGGTGATGTACGTCCTTATCCTGTAGCGCGGTTGGTAATAGAACCCCAGAATAGACCCCCTGTGAAAGTCAAAGTAGGGGTCATTTCCACCCTGCCTGAAGATATCATCCTAGGCGTTGATAACCCAGACTTTATGACTCTCTTCCAAGATAAATTGTCTGCCCAGCGCCAAACCGCTACCGCGTACCTGGTAAAGGAACCATGGGTAATGGACAGAAATTTCCGTTTTGCCCAGGCCAATGACTCCACCCTACTGAACGCATGGGAAGCAGCACACGCTGCTCCTACTCTCCCTTCCCCAACGTATCCCAGATTCCTAATCCAAAATGATTTATTGTACAGAGAAGGGAAGGCTGGGGATGACCTCCAGTTAGTAGTGCCATCTGCCTTTCGGGAACAAATACTTTACTATGCTCACTCGCATCTTACAGGAGGGCATTCTGGGGCAGAGAAAACCACCCAGAACATAGTACGACATTTTTTTTGGCCAGGACTTTACAAGGAGGCGGAACTGTTTTGCAAGAAATGTGCAATCTGCCAAAAAAAGAACTTGACACGGCCTCAAGCTGTCCCATTGCAACCTATGCCCCTCATGGGAAAACCGTTTGAAAGAGTGGGGATGGACCTTATCGGTCCCTTACCCCGCACTACCAGCGGGCATACATATGCTCTGGTCATAGTTGATTATCATACTAGGTTTCCTGAAGCGTTTGCGCTAAAAGCTCCTACTACCAAGAATATAGCGGACAAAATGATTGAGTTGTTCGCGAGAGTAGGATTCCCTAAAGAAATCCTTACAGATCAAGGAACCCCATTTGTTTCAAAACTAATGAGGGAAGTGTGTAAACTGTTGGATGTCCACCAAATAAAAACCTCAGCTTATCATCCTCAGACGGATGGCCTCGTGGAGAGGTATAACCGTTCCTTGAAAAACACTTTGAAGAAAATGCTTTCCGTAGAAAACAAGGATTGGGACAAACTTCTACCACTAGCCCTGTATGTGTTAAGGGCACAAGTGCAGAGTAGTTTAGGATGTTCATCCCTTGAGTTGTTATACGGAAGGCAACCCAGGTCTCTGTTAGAGATAACCAAAGAGGCTTGGGAACAGGAAGGCCTGGAGGAACAAAGATCTCTCCTAGAATATACGCAGCAACTGCAGTCTAAACTGGGGAAACTCAGGGATTTAGCCTATTCCCATGCAGAACAGAAACAACAAAAACAAAAATTCTACTACGACAAGGGGAAAAAGTGGCGCACGCTTGACAAGGGAGATTGGGTGTTGGTGTTGCTACCCTCTTCCACTCAGAAGTTTAAAAGCGAGTGGTTAGGACCCTACCCCGTAATTGAGACGATAGGTCGAACCACCTACAGGGTCCGACTGTCTCCCTCTAGATCCCAAACCTTTCACATAAACCTGCTGAAAAAATGGATCGGTCCTCCTCCTAAAGCAGCCCATTTTGGTCTACCAGTTTGCGAGTCCCCAAGTACTTTAGACCAGTTGCCCATCAATCCAGAGCTAACGAAACTAGAGACGGAGGGGTTGTTACAGACTCTCAGACCCTTTTCCTCCATATTTTCGGACACCCCTGGCCTAACTCACCTGACAGAACATCATATTCAGACAGCGGAGGGAAAGGTAGTCAAGCAGCGACCTTATAGAATTCCGGCCGCTAGGAGAGAGGATGTACGAAAAGAAGTCAAAGAAATGCTTAAGTTGGGAGTCATCAGGCCCTCTCATAGCGATTGGTCATCTCCCATAGTTATGATACCAAAACCTGATGGGTCCACTCGTTTTTGTATGGATTTCAGGGCTTTGAATGCCATATCGGCCTTTGATGCATATCCTATACCACGAGTGGACGAGCTAGTTGAAAGGATTGGAGAAGCAAAATTTATAACCACACTGGACCTTACGAAAGGTTATTGGCAGGTGCCACTGAGAGAGGAAGACAGGAAAAAAACAGCCTTCTCTACTGCGGAAGGACTCTACGAATTCAATGTACTACCCTTTGGATTGCACGGTGCACCTGCCACCTTTCAAAGGCTAATGAATCGAGTCCTTTCTGATCTGAACCAGTATTGTTCTGTCTATCTAGACGACATTGTAATATTCAGTAAGACCTGGGAGGAACATTTGGGACATGTTCATAACGTCCTACAAGCCCTTGATAAGGCAGGGTTGCATGTTAACGCAAAAAAATCACGAGCAGCCTTCCCCAAAGTGAGGTACCTAGGATTTCTACTCGGTGAGGGTGTTATAGCTCCCCAAGAAGAGAAAATCAAGGCGATCAGGCAGACCCCCTTTCCGTCCTCCAAAAGGGATTTGAGAGGATTTCTGGGCCTTATAGGCTACTACAGACGCTTCATTGAGAACTTTGCTGCTAAAGCCAGTCCCTTGACAGACCTCCTTAGTAAAGCGTCCAAGCCTTCACAGTTGTTGCGACCATCAGAGGAGGCTAGGGAGGCGTTTGAGATCCTCAAAGAGGCGATCACTTCAAATCCCGTGTTGGTACCACCTGACTTCACCAAAGAGTTCTCACTTGCTACTGATGCCTCTGAGGTGGGGATTGGTGCTGTTCTGTCCCAAGAAGGGGAAGACGGTATGGAACACCCGGTGTTATTCCTAAGTCGCAAGCTGCACCCCAGGGAGCGGAAATACCCTACCATTGAACGAGAATGTTTGGCTATTAGGTGGGCCGTAGATAAATTAAGGTATTATCTGGAAGGTCGTCCCTTTGTGCTCTATACAGACCATGCGCCTTTACAATGGATGCAGCGGAATATGTCCCTCAATCCTAGGGTTCTCAGGTGGTCCTTGTTTTTGCAGCCCTTCTCTTTTGTAATCAAACATCGCAAGGGGAGGGACAATGCTAACGCTGACTTTTTGTCTCGATCGCCCCTTCTCCCCGATCGGGAGAATCCAGGGGGGGAGGTGTGTAACGAGGTGACCGGGACTGTACCTAACACTGAGGGCGGAGAAGTGGCATGGTGGCAAGTAAATGATGAGGATGTCGTTAACCCTTCTTCACAGGACGATTCCTTTTCCTGGCACAGCCCGTCGCAAGAAATACAACGCGGCCCCTTTAACTGGACCACGGATCAGGAAGCCGGAACTGCCCATCGTGACGTGGCCTTCGCGGCATTGGTTAAAGCCCCGGAACCCTGGAGATCGGCGTGTGACGTCACCGACTGGGAAGTAGGAGCCGGAGAAGACGAGGTACACGCCACGCCAGGACGAGAAGCAGACGAGGTACACGCCACGCCAGGACGAGAAGCAGACGAGGTCCACGCCACGCCAGGACGAGAAGCAGACGAGGTACACGCCACGCCAGGACGAGAAGCAGACGAGGTCCACGCCACGCCAGGACGAGAAGCCGACAAGGACGGGAGCGAGGCCCCGACTGAAGCAGACGTGCCAGGAGGCCAACGAGACCACGCAGCGCCGTGCCACACGCCCACGGGAGGTGTGTGGCTACAACAGGTACGGGAGAGAGTCTCGAACTGGGTGGGAAGGCGGGGACCGGTGCCTGCGTTAAAGAACCGTACGAAACCCTAGACCACAGCACTGCCCTTTTCCCTGTTAATACCCTCCCTCACTGATTACTCACGTAAACGCAAATTTACTTAAAAGCACTTGAAGGTGTCCCTCACTCCCTTGGTACCCTTGGCAGTATTGTAGAAGACGTGACAGTAAAATTGGTCCTTTTCTCTCTTTATTTCCGGGAACAACTACTGAGAGAGGTCACTCGGAAGGGAGCCCTAACCTGACACCAGCAGTAGGAGAGGAAAGGAATATCCCTCGACAGTCAGCACCACGGATCCTGCCGAATTTGCAAGAGAGAGACTAACCTTACGTAAAAAGAAACTGTATGTTAAAATAAAACCCTCCTTGCCAAGACATAGTGTTCAGACCATTCCTGACCCGCCGTTACAAGGTGGCAACGAAATCAAGCAGGAAACATTAAGTGAAAATATGATAGTCTGTTTAAAATTAAAAAAGGTATTTCTTCAACACACAGAAGTGTTTTACCTCAATAAAGCAGATTATTTTTGTCCGGCACACACCCTGAACTCGCATATTGGAAGTGGCTCTCATATATGATAATAAAGAAAAAGAAGGCTTTGTAAAATAACATTTTTGCCTAGGACCATACAATTTGGTCAAGCAGGGGAGCTGGGACTGTTACCAAATTCTCTGGTTTCACATTATGCAATTCACCCACTATATGGATACCTCTTTCTCTCCTTTTTAACACCTAAGGTTTATGCTTTGATTTGACTTCTAGGCGCATAATGGTAGAGCAAGGGTGGCAGGCAGAAGCCACACTAACCCTCGGCTAGTTTTGGGCTCGAGGTTCCAAGAGCCCTTCAGCGGAGCTGTGGCCGGGTCTCTGGCTCAAACATTAAGTGGCTCACCTATCTCAACTTGAAATGGAGAACTTTTTACGTGAATTTCACAAGCCTGGAGCTCATAGGCGCGCTGCTCTGGGTGAGGGCATACCTGCATGTGACACGACAGCTCTGATCCATGGACACCTGCACTGGCATCAAAGCTATAGGATTCCTAGGCCCTGACCACGTCATATGTTCAGCTGGAGATGTTAACAAACTTCCAAGCTTGAAAGGCAGGAGGAAGCTGTCGACAGAGATGGCAGGCAGATAGGGCTTCAGCTGGCTCCAGGGTTCTCTACATCACGTGGAGATCTGACTAAACAAAGCATAACATAAATAACTTTCTCTCAGAGCACGAAGGGAAACAGAGAAGATAGATCATGCAAGACTGGAGAGTGATGATAGGCGATGGACAAGATGAGGGAGATGGAGAAAGTAGATTTCCATGGAAGCTTGTATGCCAATTTCCAATAGTACAGCAGTTTCACAGTAGAGACAAGTGCATTTCTAGGCCTTAAAGATATTTGTGATGCCCTAAAGTGTTTCTTAGATGCCCACTGCAGAATGCCAAGGCTTCTCAGTCTTCTTGATTCCTCGTCATGCCCTTTCTCCAGCCACCCCACATTTCCTATCCCTTTATTTCAGTCTTACAAGTTATTTTCCTCCTAACTTTCCCAATGTGTAATTGCTTTTCTTTCTTTCTCTTCCTTCTTTGACCATTTTCTGCCTTTCTATCTCGGACTGAGGGTCAGAGTCTGAGGATGAAACACAAGTGAGAGGCAGCCTGTGCTTAAGTTGAGCAGGTGTTTGCCAGTGCTCAGAACCAGCACTTGGTTATCAACACCTGCACTTATGACAGTCCACCAGATGGTGTTGCTGTTTATTGATTTTTGAGGTGAGGCCTTCAACTTAATGTTTAACAATTCAATATACAATAACAATGAATAATACAAGCCTTCCAGGCCATTCTTATATCTTTGGGTGGCCTATAATAGTCGAAACTGTCACACGTGTAAGTGTGTTATTGTGTTGGTATTAGCATTGGCAGCACTGGCAGGGGAAATGAGTGGCACAAGCTGTAGGGGCCTCCTGAGAAGGGCCCTGGCACCTTTTCACAAATTAAGTAGTAGAGGCAGGCCCTTCGTTTCCTGGCAAATCATGTCCTTCATTTTAAGGGTGCAGACCCAAGCAATTTTTGCATACCCTAAACAGGAGGAATCCATTTTGGAAGCAAGCTCTGTCCCTCCACTGACGCCCTGCTCCTAAATAAGCTCCCCCCTTCACGATATCAGCTCGCTTCCCCAATTTTGTTTCCTTTACTTTCTACACAAATGCAAATACAAAGTGCAAATGGCGGGTGCACAACTCACTATGATGAGTAATCTGTACTTACTTCTCCATCCCATCCTCCTTCCTTCAGAGTACAGGAAAAATATTCAAGCTTTCTTAAAACCAAACAGAGGGAAGGAATCCATCAACGAAGGAGCATGGAGGTCTAGCCAAAGATGATTCAGAGTTCACCCTGAGCAAACTGTGCACTGGCTTACAATGTCTAATGGATAGTTCTTGCAACAAGCATTGGAAATGCAATAGGTCTCGCATTAGGAAAGTTTGAGCGATTGTTATTGTAAATGACACTTTTTTATTTATGTGTTGGTTTTGAAAATAGCAAAATTAATAGCTTTGTCAGTTACAATGTCAATAGTTTTAACTTTCGCAAATGTGACACCTATAGCATTTGTAATGCAATGTGTGTTGTATTTACGTGACTTAGATGTATTGATATTACAAATAACAATGGCTTTTATTATTGTAAATAATTAATACTTAAATAAAAGTTATTGTAATTTATAATGGCAATACCTTAAACGTTTGTAAATAACTTTTGTAAAGATTATGTTCAGTGTATTTTATTGTGACGAAAATCCAAGAACATTGCATTTGCACCTACACACACACAGAGACACACACACACACACACACACGCATACACGTGTTACCATCCTTGTGGGGACTATGTGTTTTCACCAGCCTTGTGGGGACTAACCCTTCCCAATGTTTTAAAAATATACCAATAACAGAAAAATGTTAAGAAAAAATTCATATTACAGGATCCTGCTTCAATTTTACAAATATGTTGTTATTTAGTCACGCGCACAGAACCATCATTGTGGGGACTTGGACATGTGTTACCATCCTTGTGGGGACCTACTCCATAATTCTCATTTCTGATTGAATACACTCATTATCTAATAGATAAATGCTATTTTTCAGTGCCATACATACATAACATGATACTTTAGTCAAATTTGAATAGGTCACTATGTCTTAGGTGCACCTAGAACAGAGATGTGTCTAATAATGCATTTTACAGTAGAAAATGATCATATATATAAAGTGCATTGACAGGGATTCACGGATGTTTAGCCTATTACTGAGTGCACACAAACATTAAGGAATATGAAAACTACACATAGTTAAATTAATCTAGAGGCTTAAGATCCTGCAATGGGGTCAGATGGCAAAACCAAGTTGCCATCTGACCACCTAGTTGTTTTTCATCAACCTCACCAATTGGCACCATGTACGTATGGCTGTGCATTAATAGTCCCCAAAGAGATGGCATGATATTATAATAATATTCTAGAGCTGACAGAGTAAGTGCATGATGATGATAATTTTCAAGCCCCCACAGAGATATTGCATGATTAGATTGATGCCCAAGTCCCTACAGATATTGTGGTTTTGGTGTACGATGATAGTCATGCTGCAGTTCATGCAGAAATAACACCATTACAGTAATGCACAGGTACCACAGAGATAGTTTGTGATTATAGGAATGCCCAGGTCTCCACAGAGATAGTGTGGTATTATAGCCATGTTCAAGTCCCCACAGAGATATTGTGTGATCATATTCAAGTTCAAGTCCCCACAGAGATAGTGTGTGATCATAGTAATGTTCAAGTCCCCACAGAGATAGTGTGTGATCATAGTAATGTTCAAGTCCCCACAGAGATAGTGTGTGATCATAGTAATGTTCAAGTCCCCGCAGAGATAGTGTGTGATCATAGTAATGTTCAAGTCCCCACAGAGATAGTGTGTGGTCATAGTAATGTTCAAGTCCCCACAGAGATAGTGTGTGATAATAGTCATGTTCCAGTCCCCACAGAGATAGTGTGTGATAATAGTCATGTTCCAGTCCCCACTGAGATAGTGTGTTACTAAAGGAATGCCCGGACCCCCACAGAGATAGTGTGTGATTATAACCATATTAAAGTCCCACATAGAGAGTATTATGATAGTGTTGTTCAAGTGTTGTAGAGAAAGTGTACGATGAGTCATTCTGATATTCATTCAGAATTCGTATAGCGCTTAATTATAGTCACTCTCAAGACCCCGTTGACAAAATGTGTGATTATATTCATGTTCAAGTCCCCTCAGAGATAGTGTATGATTATTGTTATGGTACATCTCCGCAGAGATAGTATGTGATTACAGTCATGTTCAGGGCCCCACATAGAGAGTGTTATAACAATGATGCTGAGGTGCTTGCTGTTATAACAGTCATGCCGAGGCTCCTGCAGAGGTAGTATGTGATTATAATGATGCCTAGGTGCCTGCTCAGGTAGTGTGTAGTTACAGTCATGTTCAAGTGATGTTGAGATATGTTGTGATTATACTGAAGCTTAGGTCCCCAAAGCGATAGTGCATTATTAGGGAGGCCCACTAAGATGGTGATTATTGACCTATAGAGAAAGTGTGTGATACATGTAAAGTTCCAGTCCCTCTAAAGACAGTCTGTTATGTATACATGTTGATGTCCCTGAAGAGATAGTATGTGATGACAGTCATATTCAAGTCCCACAAAGTTAAAGTATATTGAACCCACGTCCCCACAGAGGTAGAGTGTAATTATAGACATGCCAGGTCCCCATAGAGATATGTGTGATGAAATTCATGTTCAATTACTAAAAGATAGCGCTTGATTGATTATATTGATGCCCAGGTCCCCACAGATATAGTGTGTGATTATAGTGATGTCCAGGTCCCCACAGAGATAGTGTGTGATTATAGGGATGCCCAGGTCCTCACAGAGATAGTGTGTGACTACAGGGAAACCGGGTCCCCACAGAGATAGTGTGTGTTTATATGGATGGCAGGTCCCCACAGAGATAGTGTCTGTTTATGGGGATGACAGGTCCCCATAGAAATACTGTGTGTTTATAGGGATGGCATATCCCCATAAAGATATGTTTGATGATAGTTATGTTCAATTACTCAAATATAGCGTTTGATTGGTTATAGTGATGCCCAGGTCCCCACAGAGATAGTGTGTGTTTATGGGGATGGCAGGTCCCCACAGAGATAGTGTGTGATTATAGGGGTGCTAGGTCCCCACAGAGATAGTCTATAATTATAGAGATGTCAAGCTCCCTACAGTGATAGTGTGCAATTATAGAAATATCCAGGTCCTCACAGAGTTGGTGTGTGATTATAGCGTTGCCACAGTCCCCGCAGAAATAGTGTGTGATGACAGTCTTGTTCAATTCCCCACAAAGGTAGTGTTTGATTGATTATATCGATATCCATGACCCCACTGAGATAGTGTGTGATTATAGACTTGTTAAAGTCCCCACAGAGATAGTATGTCTCCACAGTGATGTCTGTGATTATAGGTTTTATGAAGACTTAAACCGCTAGTCATAATCTAGTGGTTTAGCAAACTAATGTAGCCACTTCAACAGTGGCAGCTGCTCCACTAAGGTGGAAGAGCGTCGCCCCACTGCTTTAAAGCAGGGCAATGGAAAAAAGGAAATGATAATAATGGACCGTATTATCATTTTATTTTTAGTATTCCAGTTGACATGGTGTTTCTGGTTGGCTAGGGTATGCAGGTATGGTAGGGCAGAACCCATCAGTCTAGTAAGGGTACGATAGTAACACATCAAAGACAACCCCTGGCAGAGCAGTCAGGCTTATCCCAGAGGCAATGTCTAAAGCGTTTGCACAACGCACTCACACAACAGTGACACTTTAGGCACACCATAAAAGCGACTCCACACAAGGTTACATAAAAATATCTTTTGTATTATTTATTTTAAAAAAGTTAGACGACAATCACATAAATCACTGTGCCACTAGGCACTTTGTCATGACATCACATAAAGTCATACGTCACTTTTGCCAATTGGATAATTGTCATAATTAACAATGTTAGTGAACTTTAGTAAATACTTATAAGTGAACACCACACTGAAAACATAAGGCCTAACATTACAGTTAGTGTAATCAAGACAATAACGATTAGTTGAACATGTTTCCGCTTGAGCCGGTGTCACCAGTCTGACAGGGCAATCTTTTAAGATAGTTGCTTCCAGCTTTGTTAACACCCAACTACATCCCCTCTACATCCCCTGCCTCCTTCTACATGAAAATGCTCCACTGGTTCCCGTAGAAACAGGGAAAATGCCAGGAATTACAGAGACGGCCTACGGGGCAAGAAAACGCCAAAAGATCTCCTGCCTGCACAACGGGGGGAGAGCACAGTATGGGTGCTTGTGCTCTCCAGCGTGATAGGGCCACTGGCCTGCACTCTCTGCAGGGAAACACTACCGGTTTCCATGGAAGCAGGGGAATGACGGAAGTACAGGGGTGATCTGCGGGGTAAGGAAACACCAAAGGATCTTACTCCTGGAGATCAGCTCAGTGGGAGGTCTGTTTGTTGGTGCGAGCACACTATCCCTGGGTGCTCGCACTATCTAGCGTGATGGGTCCACCTGCCCCCACCATTCACAACGGGGCCAGAAGCCAAGGGGAGCCAAATGCCTCCGGTACAGCTCCATAGTGTGGCATGGGTACGAATCTCCATGTTTCGCTGCAAGCGGCCTGGTGCAGCTGGGAGGCTCTTGCCTGCCTTAGTAATGCCCGCACCCAGGGGCTCATGTCGGCCACCTAGGGTCTCACATCGGCTCCGTGTGGAAGCCTCTGAATGGACACGTGAGGCTCTGGTCACTTCCGGGTGCGGCTGGGCCACATCTTCTGACATCCAAGGGAACTCCCGGGCCGATATTCCATGCTGCTTGGGCATGGCCTCGCAGCCATGTAGCAGAGCCCCAGCTGCTGGCCCACATAAACAAAGGCAAGCAATACGAGAGGGAGAGCGTTTTGTTCCGTTCACCTCCTCCTTCTCAATGTTCAGGCCCTAGATGAGGGAGCTGTGCTGCCCATGCTGCAGGGTAAAAGCGCTCCTGTATGGGGTTAGCACAAATTGAGCCAACTCCTTGGGCAACAGAATGGAAAACGCTTACCACGCGCTATTATCAAACAGGGAGGCAAGCGCTACCTCATCCCTGGAGACACTGGGGCAGAGAACAGGGCACAGGCTGGCTAGCACGGAAGGTCCCTTAGCAGAAAGGCAGTCACTTCAGCCACCCAGCAGGCAGCAGGTTAGTTTCACAAGAAGGTATTCACAAACGGCGGTTCCTCCTGGCACACAGCAGTCATTGGGTACGTGACCCACATAGTGTCTTTTTATTTTCATGGGGTCATAGCCCCTGTATTTATAGTGCCAACGTCTTTGTTCTGAGGGAACTTCAACCACATATTAGAAGTGCACAACACTGCCGTTCATATGTCCTGGCAAAAGAACCACAATGATAAGGGTATTACTATAGACAATCAAGAGCCCTCAGCGAAGAGTAAACTATGCGTAAGAGCTCCAACTAATGTTCAAGCTTGGGCCCTTCATCGGTCGGGGGCAATAGCGCAGAGAGAAAAAGCACAGAATGCAACAGAAATGTTCACAAAGTGAATCAGGTAGTTGACCGAGAGAATGCAAAAGGCTACGTAAAAGAAGGAATGGTCAGCCTAGAACAGCTGCCCAACTACTTGGGCCATCAAAAAACAGCTATTCACAATATCCACTAAGAACCAGGTGTGGCAAGATAGGACAGGCAAGCTCAGAACAATTTCTCTCCAAATAAATCCGGAGAAAGGCTGGACGTAGTGGGTTACTAAGGCTTACCAGACCACTTAGTTTTTGGTGGCAGTCACCCAACACTGTCAAACAGCTCACTCACCCATGGACTGCAAAAGTGGTAAAGATAGAGCTTTTCTGAACTGCAAAATGGGTTTAAGGTCTCGCAAAAAAGAGTGGGTACAAAATGAGCGTTACTACATATTTTCTATTTGCTTTGTTGTTAAGGCATTAATGGCTTGCAATTACAATGTACAGCCACTTTATGGCATTTAATTATTCTCATTCTCCTGGCCTTGTAGACATAGTGTATGATTATATTGATGTTCAAGTACCTGCAGAGATAGTGTGTGATTATTGTAATATTACAGTTATTGCATACATTGTGTGTGATGATAGTTACATTGGATCCATGTGTGATAGTATGTCTTGAGAATGATGCTGTTTGCCCCCCATTTTAGTGTGTTATTATAGTCATGTTCAACGTCTCTAAGAGATAGTGACTTAAAGTCATGCAAAGGTCCCCACAGATAAATTGTTTGATATTAGTCATGTCCAAGACCCCTATGAAATAGAGTATTATGATAGTCATGTTAAATTCCAGGTAGAAATAGTGTGTTAGTACACTAAGTCCACACAAATATACCATTAAGTAAAGTTACTCTCAGGTCCCACTAGAGATCGTGTGGGGTTATATTCATGATCAAGTACCCCGAGAGGTAGTATGTGATTATAATTATGTTCAAATGCCCACAGAGATGGTGTGTGATTATAGGCTGGTTCAAGTCCTCACATAGAGAGTGTTGTGCTAGTCGTATTCAAGTCCTCGTAGAGACACTGTATTAAAATAGTTAAACTCAAGTCCCTGCAGAGATACTACGTTTTTATAATGATGGCCAGATCTCAGCACAGATAGTGTGTCATTATATTCATGCGTAGGTCCTGTAGAGATATTGTGTGATTATAGTGAAACTCAGGTTCCCATAGTGATAGTGAGGATTAGAAGGATGTCACATCCTCATAGAATTAATTATTATAGACCTCTGGAGAATTAGTGTGATGACTGTCAAATTCAAGCCTGTGTTTGGATAATCTTTTTTGAATGACATGTTGAAGACCTTGTAGAGATGGTGCATGATGATAGCCATGCTTAAGTCCCCACAAAGATAGTGTGTGATTATATTGATGCCAAGGTCCCACAGAGATAGTGTGGGATTATAGGGAGGCCCATTTCCCCACAGAGAGAGTGTGTGATTATAGGGATGCCAGGCCCCCACAGAGACAGCGATCTGATTATAGGGATATCCAGGTCCCACAAAGATGGTAGATGCAAGTCCAAACTTGCTGAACAATCTTTGGCCATCATACGGCAAATCAAACAATTGCTAATGAACATCTTCTGAAAAACATGCCATCAGAGAATGTCTAGGCAAACTTACAGCAGATCTAGTCTTATCTTGTCACATTTGCGCTGCATTCAAAGACAGAGGTCAAATTTCATTCTCTGTCTTACGAGGGAGCTTGGTGTTTACTTTTCTTTTTCTGACATAAAAGTCGTAGGATTTATGTGACAATCATGCTGGATACTAGATGTAAGAAAGTTTTTTTCTAGCACACAACAACATTTAAACTAAAGTTGCAAGTATTACTGACTATTGCAGAATTAACTACATACAAATGAAGGACATTTTATGTTAATTCTAAAGTGTTTTGGAAACAAATACTTTAATATGACCAAAACAAATCAATACACTAGGTCAGGGGTACTCATAGTACGGCCCGCGGGCCGCCCGCGGCCCGGCAAGCCTTCCTTGGAGGCCCGCGGACCTTACAGACATGTACCAGTTTAAAAAAAAAAAATCTCGAGTGTCAGTAAACACCACCGGCTGCAGCAGCCTGGACTCGGAGAGGCTCTGCTCTCTGGGGGCCGAGAGATTCCAGCCATAGAGTGGAGCTGCAGGGGCCTCAGAAGAGGTGAAACAGAACAAAGCCTCATTAAAAAGTTAATGGTCTTTAAAGACCTGTGAAATGCTCCGGCGCGGCTGTGCGCGCCAGGCAAGCTGACTCATCTCGGGCTGACAAGGGGGTGGGGGCGATTTTAAACTCAATGGGTGTTGCACGCCTGTATGTGACACATATATTTCCTTCAGGGCTTTGACCTGGCACACAGGTTTCTGGTGGTCACATACATAAGCTTGCTTGCCCCTGGCTGATGGCAGGGCTGTCCTTCACAACCTACTTTTAACAGTGTGCAAAGGGGAGGAAGAGGGAGGGAAAGTCAGGGGAGGGAGAGAGAGGGAGTGTCAGGGGAGGCCGATGGAGGGAGAGAGAGGGAGAGTCAGGGGAGGGAGAGAGAGGGAGTGTCAGGGGAGAACGATGGAGGGAGAGAGAGGGAGTGTCAGGGGAGGGCGATGGAGGGAGAGAGAGGGAGAGTCAGGGGAGGGAGAGAGAGGGACAGTCAGGGGAGGGCGATGTAGGGAGAGAGAGGGAGTTTCAGGGGAGGGAGAGAGAGGGAGTGTCAGGGGAGGGAGAGAGAGGGAGAGACAGAGGGAGTGTCAGGGGAGGGAGAGAGAGGGAGTGTCAGGGGAGGGCGATGGAGGGAGAGAGGGGGTGTCAGGGGAGGGCGATGGAGGGAGAGAGAGGGAGAGTCAGGGGAGGGAGAGAGGGATAGTCAGGGGAGGGCGATGGAGGCGGAGAGGGAGTGTCAGGGGAGGGAGAGAGAGGGAGTGTCAGGGGAGGGAGAGAGAGGGAGTGTCAGGGGAGGGAGAGAGTGTGTCAGGGGAGGGAGAGAGAGGGAGTGTCAGGGGAAGGTGATGGAGGGAGAGAGAGGGAGAGTCAGGGGAGGGAGAGAGAGGGAGTGTCATGGGAGGGAGACAGAGGGAGAGGAAGGGCGACAGAGGGAGGGAGGGCAACAGAGGGCGGGAGGGTGCCCTAGGGAGGGAGGAAGAGAAAGAGAGAGAGGGAGGGAGACAGAGAGAGGGAGGGAGACAGAGAGAGGGAGGGAGACAGAGAGAGGGAGGGAGACAGAGAGGGAGGGAAACCGAGAGGGAGGGAGACGGAGAGGGAGGGAGACGGAGAGGGAGGGAATCAGAGAGGGAGGGAGGGAAACAGAGAGGGAGGGAAACAGAGAGGGAGGGAAACAGGGAGGGAAACAGAGAGGGAGGGAAACAGAGGGAGGGAGACAGGGAGGGAGGTATGGAGGGAGGGAGGTATGGAGGGAGGGAGACGGGGAGGGAGACAGGGAGGGAGACAGAGAGGGAGGGAGACGGGGAGGGAGGGAGACAGAGAGGGAGGGAGACAGAGAGAGGGAGGGAGACAGAGAGAGGGAGGGAGACAGAGAGAGAGGGAGGGAGACAGAGGGAGGGAGAGGGAGGGAGGGAGAGGGGGGGAGGGAGAGGGGGAGGGAGACAGAGAGAGGGAGGGAGACAGAGAGAGGGAGGGATACAGAGAGAGGGAGGGAGACAGAGAGAGGGAGGGAGACAGAGGGAGGGAGGGAGTGAGACAGAGGGAGGGAGACAGAGAGAGGGAGGGAGACAGAGAGAGGGAGGGAGACAGAGGGAGGGAGGGAGACAGAGGGAGGGAGGGAGACAGAGGGAGGGAGACAGAGAGGGGGGAGGCAGAGAGGGAGGGAGACAGAGAGAGGGAGGGAGACAGAGAGTAAGGGAGGGAGGGAGACAGAGAGGGAGGGAGACAGACAGAGAGAGGGAGGGAGACAGAGAGAGGGAGACAGACAGAGAGAGGGAGACAGAGAGAGAGGGAGACAGAGAGTGGGGGGAGACAGAGAGTGGGGGGAGACAGAGAGTGGGGGGAGACAGAGAGTGGGGGGAGACAGAGAGAGGGAGGGAGACAGAGAGAGGGAGGGAGACAGACAGAGGGAGGGAGACAGGGAGGGAGGAAGACAGAGAGAGGGAGGGAGACAGAGGGAGGGAGACAGAGAGAGGGAGAGAGGGGGAGGGAGGGAAAGATAGGGAGAGGAAGAGAGAGGAAGAGAGAGAGAGAGAGAGAGAGAGAGAGGGAGAGGGAGAGAGAGATATGTGTGTATGCTGGATCTGGTGGGTCAGTGGACAAAGACGTCCGCTGCAGGGGCCTTTGTTCAACCTCATGGTAACAGGTTTTTTTTGGGCTCTAGCCCTGCCCCCTCTCTCACTGACCCCGCCCCCACCGGTGCAGCCCTCGGCCACAAACCACACTGCGAATTAGGCCCCTGAGAGAAAGTTTGTGAGTACCCATGCACTAGGTGATGGCATTTCCAAACAACATTGTTTGTGCACTGCCTAGCTCTATTTGTAAAATGTCTGTGAAAATGTAATGGACATTTCAATAGAAATTTTGTTGTCTGTAATGGCAGGGCGCTACCATACCATGCAGTCTCCATTCTGTTCTTTACCACTCCATGTCAATGCACTTTACTGTGCACCACTCCACTTTACACAACTCCATGCCTCTGCACTCTGTGCCACTGCACTCTACTCCACTTTGCACCCCTTCACTTTATGCCACTGCACTCAATGCCACTTCACTCTACGCCTCTCTACACTATTATGCACAACTGTTCTCTATACAGATGCACTCAACGCCACTCTGCTCAACACCACAGCAGTCTTCACCACTGCCCTCTACACCACTCCAGTCTAGCTCACTCCAATCTACTCTTCACAGCTCCACTCTATGCCACTCCACTCTACACCACTCTGCTATAATGCACTGTGCCACTGCACATAATGCTAATATAATTCATGCCAATGCACTTTACTCTGTAACACTCAACTCAACGCTCTATGCACTCTACACCAGTCCACTGCACTTTACGCTGCTGCACTTTACCCTGCACCACTTCACTCTACGCAACTTTACTCTGAAATAATCTATTCTATGCCACTGCACTCTAGTACTTTACTCCAGGCCACTCCACTATGCCACTCTACTCAAAGCCATTGCACTCTACACCACTGCACTCTTTGCCAATGTACTCCATGCTGCACCACTGTACTCTATGCCAATGCACTGTACGCCACTCTACACCACTGCACTCTATGACACTACTCTGCACTACGGCACTCTATGCCAATGAACTCTATGACACTTTACTTTGCATGTCAGGAATTTATGCCACTGCACTCTACGCCACTGCACTTTGCACCACTCTATGCAACTGCACTCTCTGCCACTCTACTCTTCACCACTACATTACACTCTGCTCTGCACCACTGCACTCTACTATGCACCACTCTAATGTACGCTACTGCATTGTATGATGTTGCATTGCACTCCAGTAAATTCTATGCTGCTGCACTCTATGCCACTGCACCGTACCCTACACAACTCCACTCTATATATCTTCAATCTGCTCTACCCCGCTGCCCGATATGCCACTGCACTATACGCCACTCAACTTCACTCTGTGCCTCTACACTCTATGGCACTTCACTTTACTCTGAAACAATCTAGTCGACATCACTTTACTCTATGCCACTGCACTTTACATCACCCTACTCCACTCTTTCCCACTGCACTCTATGCCAATGCACTCTATGTCACTGCAGTCTAAACCACTGCACTATATTCTACCCCATTGTCCTCTATGCCACTCTACTCTATGCCACTGCACTATATGCCACTCTACACCACTGCACTCTACGACTTTCTACCCTGCACCACTCCACTCAATGTCACTTCACTCTATTCTGAAACAATCTACTCTATGCCACTGCAATCTATGCCACTTAACTCCACTCTGCACCACTATACTCTATGCCACTTCACTTTACTAAATAAATCTACTCTATGCCACTGAACTCTATACCACTGCAATCTATGCCTCTTTACTCCACTCAGTGCCACTCTGCCACTGCACCACTTCACTCAATGTCACTTCACTCTATTCTGAAACAAACTACTCTACGCCACTGGACTATATGCCACTGCAATCTATGCCACTTTACTCCACTCTGCACCACTATACTCTATGCCACTTCACTTTACTCAAAAAAACTACTCTATGCCACTGAACTCTATACCACTGCAAGCTATGCCACTTTACTCCACTCATTGCCACTCTGCCACTGCACATTATGCCATTCTACTCTAAACCATTGAACTCTATGCTACTATATTCTATGCCAATGAACTCTACATCACTGTAGACTAAACCACTGCACTCTACTCTGTCCCACTGTACTCTATGCCACTCTACTCTATGTCACTGCACTCTATGCAAATGCACTCTGAGACACTCTACACCATTGCACTCTACGGCAGTCTACTCTGCAACACTGCACTCTCTGCCACTAAACTCAACTACAATCTACTCTGCACTACTGCACAACTGCCAATGCACTCTACATTTCTCTTCTCTGCATCCCTGAATTCTGCACCACTGAACTCTGCATCACTACACTGCACAGCACTTTCTGCCACTCTAATCTATGTCACTCTAATCTACACCACTGCACTCTATGCCATTGCACTCCATGCCACATTGGTCCACTCCTCCATGCACCAATAGATGCTTCTATGCATCAGTCTAATCTATGCCACTGCATTGCATGACACTGCATTGTATGCCGCTAAATTATAAACTGGTGAAGTCTACACCACTGCACTATATGTCACTGCATTCGAGGCCCCTCCACACTCCTCTGCACCACTCGGCTATGCGCCACTGTGCTCAATGCCACTGCACTATTCACCACTCTACTCAACATTCTTTGCCACTGCATTCTCCACCATTCTACACCACCGCACTCTACTCCACTGAACTCTATGCCTCTATTCTACACTACTGCATTTTAGGCCAATGCACTATACACCACTCAATTCTAACATAACGTAATGTATATTTGTAAAGCGCACATTCACCCAGAAGGGCCTCTTGGTGCTGAATAACAGATGTTTATTGTTACCCAACTCAATGGTACTCATTTTATCGACCTAAGGATGAAAGTCTGAATAGACCTGCAAGGATTTGAACCTGTGACCATGTGGTCAAACACAAGCCCCTACAGTAGACGCATCAGTCAGACACGGTCACTCTATTTTACTCCACTCTATGCCACTGCACTCTGCAACACTCGACTCTACGCTACTGCACTCTATGCCACTGCACTCTACAGCCCTATATTGTACTCTGCAACACTCCACCCTGCACCACTCCACCATGCACCACTGCATTCTACTGTTCAACACTCTACTGAAAACCATGCCTCTGCACTCTATGCCACTATACCCTGCAACATTCTATACCTATGCATTCCAGACCACCTCACTCTACGCTACGCCTCTAGTGTACACCACTCTGTGACTCCACTCTGCTGCTCCAATTCATGACACTATGCCACAACCCTCTACTCCACTGTTAACCATTCCACTCTACGACCCTTCAGTCCACTCTTTCTATATCACTAACTTTTAGCCATGATAAACAGCAGCCACGCTTGTGTACAACATGGTTAAAATACATAGGCAAATCCAATCACTCTTGCATAGGTAAGACCTATTGGCTTTGCTAATGCTTGGTTTGTGCTGTCTTACTTTTCCCACATATGTCTTTCCATGTCAACCTTCCCTTATCTCCTTCTCGGGACTCCTCATGTTTTTTCCAGGGTTTGAATGCAACTAATCAGAAAAAAGTTCTGTTGCTTTTTTTAAATTTGTAGTTGCATATAGCGCAAACTCTACCCAAAAGCATTTAAATGCTTTGTTTGAGCACCAATTCTATTACACAAAGTCACGTTCGCACAGGGAGGTTAGGTTATTTGCCCAGAATCATAAGAAGCTGAGCCGATACCAAGAGACCTCTAACATGGTTTCCCAGCTCCAAAGTCAGTAGATTTGCTAATAATAACACCACCGCCAATCTCCTTATACTTTCCTCTCCCCTTATCATGTTGCCACATAATTATTTTGCATTTGCTGAAGCTCGGACATATAATTCCAGAAATAGTGTTAAGGTGTTTAAAGAATGATTTTATGTGATAGGGACTTGGAGAGTAGAACAGTCAGGAAGGGAGATAAAGAGACTGCGCAAAATATTGTTGTCTTGTGCTGAATGCACGAATAGAACCCATGTTTTCAGGAGCAAAAGTGTTAGCAATCTAAACTTTCCTGTCACAATTTATTAGGGTCCCCAATTATTTTTCAATTTTAAATTAGCTAGTGTAAAATAAAAATGATGTTAGCAGCATTTTACAAGAAGCCAAAAAGGTCCTAACCTGAGAAAGATATTTCTTGTCATGAGACAGTCTTGCCATAGTCTTATAAAAAGATGCACTTGATATCCTTGTGTTGATCTCCGAAGTATACTTTCACATAATGCAAAATTGGGAAGTTAAAGTGATGCGTTTCAAATGTTCGTTTTTCAGCGTCAGCTTTTATGGTTTGCCCATTGAATCCACTCCTCCAGACTACAGTCTGGGATGCAGGGTTGCCCCGGGATGTCTTGCTGCTGCTGTGCACGTCCATAATCAGGGTGTGAACTGGCCAGGTCGGAATAAAGCTGAGAGCCTCCAGCTCTCAGCCCTTTGTTATGCTGAACTTGGGAGCGCGCCCATTCACACCTCATCCACGGCCGTAGTCAGGACAAAGGCAGGCAGAGGAGGCTCTGGCCTCTATATCAACCTGCCTGTGGGGGAGGGCTACCACGAAGGATGGGGCCCTTCAGAAGAAGGACGCGCCTCTCGTCCTCAGTCATGAATGATTCACACATTCTCTGCATGTTCTCTAGTTGGCAGAAATGACAGGGACAGAGGCACAGGAACTTTCATTCCCTGGTTCTTGAAAGCGTGCATTTGAGCCTTGATATTTTTACTTTGGAATCTATTGTGAAAATCCATTTGTTAATCTAAGGTACATTTAAGAATAAAATTAAAAATCAAATCGCTAAATTATATTCACATTCCTAGTAAATGCAATAAGTGTAATTTCGAATCGCATTTAGAATAATATTTTGTCTATCCGTATTAGTGAGAAAGAATTTTTGAAACTTGAACTAGTCTGTATATGTGTGGGCTTTTACCCCCATTTAAAATTTTATAGCTAGAAGTTTGTGAATATTTTTTATGTGGTGCTGGCATCGTTTCTCAGCATTGTATTGTTTTATTTTTCACATTCTGAAACTTGTAGTTTTATTTTTACCCTGACAGATATAGTATTACGGCATCACAGTGACAAAAGCAGATGAGATGAGAGCTGAATGTAGAATTACTTGATAACTATATGCACGTATGTTTGTTTATATGGATGTATGTATGTATGCATTTGTTGGTATGCATGTGTCCATGTATGTATACTTGTATGTATGTATGTCTGTATGTTTGTATATATGTAGCACAAATCGTGCCAGAGGCAACAGGGTCAAATATGAAAGGTCACAGACACAGTAAGGGCCGAAATGTTAGTATGATTTTAGGGCGGGCTGCTTTGCATAGGGAGGCAAAGGGGACTTTCCAAAAGCATTTTGTTGAAGTATAATCCACGTGCTGTCAAATATTTACACATTTCTCAGTGAAAAAGAGGATGATAGCATTGCACTTGTCTATTGAATGTGGTATTTATCTGCCTGGTCGGGGTTTGGTGAAATGGTTAATTGCCTTGAAGAGCATTCTACTTTTGTTTGCTGCATATTTATTACTATTGATGCGAATGTGTGGATTTTAGCAGAGTGAGTTAATTGAAAGGCCAGATTTTCAACCAATTTTTCTTGTTAATAAATGCTGATTGATGTCGATCTACATGGAGTACCAGGGTGTTTAGGATTTGGTTACATATGTATGTGCATTCATTCGTCCATGGATGTCTGCATAGTTTTGTAGTGAAGTCTTCAAGAAGGGTCTTAATGTGGTAAACTGAGGGCTTAGGTTTTAATGGCCCAAGAGATATGTTCAAACTGTAGCTTGACAAGAGGCCGCATTACCCTGCAGGTGCTTGGTGCTGTTCAGGTAGAAGAACAGGATTTGGACCTAGGGCCTACCATGATCCCCGGTAGAGAACAAACCAGGGAGCGCTTTAAAGCAATGCCTTGCTCTGTCCAATTTACTGGAACCAGGTCAAAAGATGCTGTTTGCTAGGAATGTGGCTCTAAGCCTAATGGAGAGCTATGGCTTTGTTAGCAGACTTTTGCAGAGTCTGATTGGTGGGAAACAATTTAAATAATGCAGGGTTTGTAGACTTTGTGGTCTTGAGCCAGGGTTGGACCGGAACGAAAAATTGGTCTGGGTACAAAAATACAAGTGTCCTCTATCAGTGAACCAGATAACCCCCACACTTGCAAATCAGGCCAGTCTGAACTTGCAAAGACATGCTGTTTGGGTATTTGGCGAAATATGGGAGACTGCATGCATTTGTGTTTGCTGCAGCCAATGCTTGCTGTGATATCAGGGAAATCAACAGTAAAAACGAGCCCAGCTTGCCATAAAACAGGCTCATATACCAAATTGTCAGGCAAGTCCATAGGGCGGCATTGCCTGATTGCCATCCATAATTGAGAAGGCTATTCCACAGGAGGGGCATTACAACTGAGAAGCAACTGTCTCCTGTAAACTGCAATTGGATTTGGGAGTATGGAGGAGGTTGAAGTTGATGAAATGCAAGGGCCTGGCTGGGGCATACTTTTGCATTATGAGCTGCTGATGAAAGGCAGCCAAACCATTTTTACATTTGAAGGTAAGGACACTTCCTTAAACATTTTAACGACATCTCTCAGGGACAGGTCGATGCATTTTAGATTTGCCCAAATAAAATTCATGTTTGGTTTTGAAGCTGGTTATATAAGTGGTTCTGGCATGTTTGAGGGAAGTGCAGGAAAACAGACGGATTCCCGTTAATGGATTTTCTTTTTTAGCAGTTCCAGCACTTTGAGTACTACATATTGTGTATATTACTTTTAGATTCCTTTAGGCGGCGGAACATGAATCAGCAGTAAGGGAAATTGTGGAGTCTATGGGGTTCTTGATGAATTGAAGGGAATTAGTGGCGATGACTGGCGAGAAACTTTTCTCCAGAATGTATTTGAATCAATCTGACTTGATTTCTTTCTTGGAGCAGAAATAGGAGGTGGGTTGTTTATTAGTGATTGTGCTGGTACCTGGAGGACTATATTGAAGAAAATAGTTGTCAAAGATAGTGCGATGGTCATACCAAATGGCAGGGGTGATATTATGTACATGGTGAACTATGATGTCAAACAATGGCCTTTGGTTTAAAGCAATGCAGTGATTGCTATTTCTAGGCTATTGAGATGGCATTTGCCAAATAACTCTTTGAAGGATGGGATCATTTGGTCTGTGGCCTGAAGTTGAATCCTCTATGGATAGCAGGTGACTGGAAGTGAGGAATAAGTTGATTAAGAGAGAAGTCTTCAAATAAGTATTGTGCAGGACTAGGTGGGTAAGAGCAAGTTCGTATTTTGATGGAAAGGTTGGGAAGGTCTTTCCAAGGGTTCAAAAGAGTTTGTCACAGATAGTAAGCTTGAGAATTTGAATATTACTCTTATGGATAGCGAGTGAGACATGCACTCTACCTTTAGTTCTGTTGGTGAGTTTGAGGGAGTAATTCTGTGGGCTAATGTGGTAAAATGTTGGAAGGGAGAAGGTAGTGACTCAGGTTTGATTAGCTATCGGATAGTCTAAAGCCAGGCTGATAATCAAGTTGAGTTGGTGAAGTTCTAGGAATGTCTGGTGATATTTCTAGCATTAATAGGGCAATACTGTACATTCTATAAGTTTCGCGCACATTTAGTAGAGAAATGGTGAGAGTTAGGAATCCCTTGATTTTTTTTTAGGGAGATTATAATGATTTCAGAGCTGGTGAAGCTGTAATAATAAAATGGTGCAGCTGTTCTGGCGAGTATTTCATAATCAAAGATATAGTATTCAGATATGGTAGTTGTACATATAGGTGATCAATGGACTCTATATGTCTATGGCACTGGAGAAGGGTGCTGGTTGCAGACCTTTCTAGGCCAAAACATTTAGTGGCAGGAGAAGGTAGTCATGTGACCAGCTAGGATTTGCTCTTTCCATCAGTCTGCTTAGAGACTGCTGATCCCAGCCCTTGCAGTTAATTGGCAGTCTTGGTATGTATTTTTAATGGGCCAATTAGACCCAACTTGCTTTTCTTTCATACTTTGCTTTCTAGGGCTGAAGGCTGCTCAAGCTATGCCTTCCAAAAGCACTGCCTCTTCTGCTTCTTTTCAATGGCCCAAGGCTCTCCAGGATACCTACATGGCTGTTCAGGCACTGTTGGACTGCAGGTTTCACAACCAAAAAATGATTTGCCAACCCCAACTGACAACTGCAGCAAGTCTCCATACCTTTCGCAATTCAAACAAGTTTCATCCACAGAAATCTAAGACTTCATTCTCACCATCAAATCAGGTTCCCCTACAGATCCTTGCCCAGCCTCGGTATCAAAACTTTTTTCCCGACTAACTATCCCCTAAACTCACAGACATCTGTAATGCCATGTTCAACACTGGTATCTACCCAGCTACCTGGAAAAAGGCAACCATCAAACCTCTGCGGAAGAAACAGCATCTCGACCCACCAGATACAAAAAATTACAGACCCATCACAAGCCTCCCCTTTCAAGCAAAAACCTTTGAAAAAATAATAAACAATCTCCTGGATGAAACACAGTTTGGCTTCAGGAAAGGCCACGGCACAGAAACCGCCCTTATCAAAGCTGCAGACGAGATTAGAGCCACCCGAGACCAAGGTTCTGAAATTGCTGAATTTGTCAGCAGCTCTCGACACGGTTGATCACGTCACCCTGAATGACTGTGTCTCAAATATGGGCATTAAACTCAAAGCCAAAGATTTACTGGAGTCGTTCTTGGCCAACCGCACTCAGCTAGTGAGTCTCGGCGAATATAACTTTCCATCTTTTACGCTCCCATGTGGTGTGCCACAAGGTTCATCCTTGAGTTCGCCACTGTTTAATATCTATGTGTCGGACCTGGCCAAGGTCTTCAAATCCCATGGGATGGGGTTGCCATCTTACGCTGATGACAAACAGCTGGTGCTCGGAATTAACGATGGAGGAGCAATGGCGGCCAGTTTTCAATTTGGTATCCTCGTCATCAGTTCCTGGATGGCCAAAAACTGCCTAAAGGTAAACTCAGAAAAAACGTAGATTATGATCTTTGGCAATCTACAGCCAACATGGTCCCCCACTTGGTGGCCTTCTGCCCTGGGCCCTCCATCCCCCCCCCTCTCCTGTACCGAAAGTAAGAAACTTGGGCGTCATGTTTGATGATAAACTAACTTTCTCAGCTCATGCCAATGCAATTGTCTCGTCCTCCTTCTACACTCTTAGAATGATCGAGAAACTGCTACCCTTCCTTCCACCAAGCTCAGGAAAAACCCTGATTAGCACCCTTGTTATGTCCAAAATTGATTATTGCAATGGCCTGCTCCTGAATGTCCAGAAAAAGATCACTAACTAACTAACTACAGATGGTACAGAATGCCGCTGCGAGGTTAATTACAGGTGCCCCAAGTACAAATCCATCTCCTTGGTGGTGCAAAACTTGCACTGGCTTCCAATCACAAGTCGCATAAAATTCAAGGCCCTATGCATGGTCTTCAAGGCCATTCTTAACACAGGTCCGGACTTTCTAAAGAAAGCCTTTTGCGCTCACTTACCTAGCAGAAACCTACCATCCTCAACCGCCATCTCATCATGATCCCACGCACAAACAAGGCCTCCTGGGGAGACAAAACGATTGACTGTTGCCACGGCCAGACTGTGGAACACCCTCCCTCAGCAAATTAAATCCTGTCCATCGCTGCCAGCTTTCAGGAAGCTAATAAATAGCAATGAGCAGCACACCACTTCACTACTGCCTCTCCCGTCTACAGCGCCAAGACACCCACAGGTATTTGCGCGCTCTACACATTGCTTAAATAAATAAATATACAACTTTATAAATAAATGGTGAAGCAACAGATGCCACTTCTCACATACTTCTGCTAATGCCTCATTCCCACTAGTGCTGTGCTTGTGTCACTCCACTTTGAAGCACTTTACATGAGCACCAGTTAAGTCATGTACTATTTCTTTAGGCACAGGGAAATTAAGTGATTTGACTAGAATCACAGGATGTCAAGCTAACGTCAAGAAATGAGTTTGAAGTTTGCAGCTCTAGCATAACGCCACATCCTCTCCACCCTTCCGACTTGAAGACCTTCTCACTCATAAGGCAGGTGGTTGAGCACAGCCTATGCTACAGCAGTATGTTGTAGTTAAACTAGTATCATCTTGGAAGGTAAACTATATTTAAATGCACAGGAAGGGCAAATTGAAGTGGACATCAACATGAGGGTGCCCATTTTACAGCAGAACTTTGCACCTTAGCTGAAGCACTATGTCCAACAGTAATACGTGTGGGTGCCAATGCAGTAGAAAGGGCACAGTGAGCCCAAACGCAAGCTAGGGATTTGGTCTCCTATACACCTCCCCTTTTTTGGCTTTTAAAACATACCCACTAATTAGGGTGAACTAGGACTCTGTGCCTCTGCACCTACTTCACTATGGTTAATATATATCAGAGTCTGCATTTTATAATTGAATAAGGCCAAGGAGGCTCTGAAAACTTCTTTATATACTGTGGTCACTAGTGGCAGCGTATATGATTTTTCTTCCCCCCCCCCCTCCGTTGATAGTGTTGACCCCTCACACGCCCCCACCCTACTGCCAGCAATAAAAATAAATGTCATTATGTGGTCTGTTTTGGTTGCATCACATTGCTTTAAAAAATGTTTTTATTTACATTTCATCCATGAGGCAGAGCAGGCATGCTGCTGTACAGCAGGGCAAAAAAACCCTGTCAAAGCCAGTAGCTGTCTCGTAGGTGATACCTGTTGGCTTTGCCAATGCTTGTTATATGACTGTTCTTCACCCCTCTATGGGAATGAAGCTGATTTAATTTGTAAAGCAATAGGAACAGTTTGAATATTAAGCAATTCAATTAAATGTAATTTCAACTTATGGCAATATTTGAATATATTTTTTAGGAATGTCACTAATGTTCTAAGAACATGCTTTTTCTGTTAAAATTCAACTTCCCATTGCTGTGGGCATGACATTACTGCAGTTCGGCATCTGAGAGAGCATAGCTGTTAGCACAATGCAACTCTAGGCACTCACTCATCTAGCCATCATCTTAAGAACGTATTCCAAAGTGCATATTAATATGTAATCAAATTTGTAATAAACGATCAGATCAGTTTATATTGTATCATGTTTTAATGCACCATCATTCTTTAATTGCAGCTGAGGATCATACCAGAATAGTGATGTAATCTGGGATTCAAATCGTATCCAAATTGCTTGTAACAATATTTTTAAACTCAAATAGTCTGAATGCAAAACTTTCATGTAAATAAAGTTTTACTTTATTAAATGGGGAAAATGTTACTTTGCATGAAAAAAATGTTTTAACCCCGGGTTTTGCAGCTTTTCCTTTGAAATATCTGTGCTTTCTGCTGCTAACTTGTGTTCCTGGTGAACAAAGTGTGTTTAAATGCAAAGTGTGTTTAAGACTGCAGTACCGCCTCCTGTCTATGGGGGCAGAGGGAGCAAAAATATAAACACACTTTCTGAAACACAGGTCCCCACAAGACAATTTTTTTAAAAGTTGTAAAAATTGACACAGATGTTCCTGAAGCCATTTTTTATCATTTAAAGGACATTACCTTGTGGGGACCTGGGTTCAGGTCCCCACAGTGCAATCAAGTCCCCACAGCGTGAGTGTGTTATCACACCCAAGTCCCCACAAGGATAGTAACACAAACCCACGCACACACACACACACACACACACACACACACACACACACACACACACACACACACACACACACACATAGATGTGGTGGTGGTGGATCTGGGGGATATGGTGGTGGTGGATGTGTTGGTGGATGTGGTGGTGGATGCGGTGGTGGATGTGGATGTGGTGGTGGTCATGGATGTGGTGGTGGTCATGGATGTGGTGTTGGTGGATGCAGTGGTGGTGGATGCAGTGGTGGTGGATGCAGTGGTGGTGGATGCGGTGGTGGATGTGGTGGTGGTGGATGCGGTGGTGGATGTGGTGGTGGTGGATGCGGTGGTGGTGGAAGTGTTGGTGGATGTGTTGGTGGATGTGTGGTGGATGTGGTGGTGGATGTGGTGGTGGTGGGTGTGGTGGATGTGGTGGTGGTGGGTGTGGTGAAAGTGGTGGTGGATGTGGTGGTGGATGTGGTGGTGTATGTGGTGGTGTTGGATGCGGTGGTGGATGTGGTGGTGGTGGTGGATGTGGTGTTGGTGGATGCGGTGGTGGTGGTGAATGGGGTGGTGGATGCGGTGGTGGATGTGGTGGTGGAGGTGGTGGTGGATGTGGTGGGTGTGGTGGTGGATGTGGTGGTGGATGTGGATGTGGTGGTGGTGGATGATGTGGATGTGGTGGATGTGGTGGTGGTGCATGCGGTGGATGTGGTGGTGGATGTGGCGGTGGATGTGGTGGTGGATGTGGTGGTGGATGTGGTGGTGGATGTGTTGGTGGATGTGGTGGTGGATGTGGTGGTGATGGTGGATGTGGTGGTGGTGGATGTGGTGGTGGTGGATGCGGTGGTGGTGGTGGTGGATGGGGTGGTGGATGTAGTGGTGGTGGATGTAGTGGTGGTGGGTGTGGTGGATCTGGTGGCGGTGGATGTGGCTGTGGATGTGGCAGTGGATGTGGCAGTGGATGTGGTGGTGCATGTGGAGGTGGATTTGGAGTTGATGGTGGATGTGGTGGTGGTGGATGTGGTGGTGGATGTGGTGATGGTGGATGCGGTGGTGGTGGTGGATGCGGTGGTGGTGGTGGATGGGGTGGTGGATGTAGTGGTGGTGGGTGTGGTGGATGTGGTGGTGGTGGGTGTGGTGGATGTGGCGGTGGATGTGGCTGTGGATGTGGCAGTGAATGTGATGGTGGATGTGGTGGTGCATGTGGAGGTGGATTTGGAGTTGATGGTGGATGTGGTGGTGGTGGATGTGGTGGTGGATGTGGTGATGGTGGATGCGGTGGTGGTGGTGGATGGGGTGGTGGTGGATGGGGTGGTGGATGTAGTGGTGGTGGGTGTGGTGGTGGGTGTGGTGGATGTGGTGGTGGATGTGGCTGTGGATGTGGCGGTGGATGTGGATGTGATGGTGGATGTGATGGTGGATGTGATGGTGGATGTGGTGTTGGATGTGGTGGTGGATGTGGTGGTGGATGTGGTGGTGGATGTGGTGGTGGATGTGGTGGTGATGGTGGATGTGGTGGTGGATGCGGTGGATGTGGTGGTGGTGGATGCGGTGGTGGTGGATGCAGTGGTGGTGGTGGTGGATGGGGTGGTGGATGTAGTGGTGGTGGGTGTGGTGGATGTGGCGGTGGTGGGTGTGGTGGATGGGGCAGTGGATGTGGCGGTGGATGTGGCGGTGGATGTGGCGGTGGATGTGATAGTGGATGTGATGGTGGATGTGATGGTGGATGTGGTGGTGGATGTGGTGGTGGATGTGGTGGTGGAGGTGGATTTGGAGGTGATGGTGGATGGATGCACACATGGATGGATGCAAATGTGAATGGGTGGGTGAATGGATGCATGGATACGTTTATAGTTGAAGACTAAGCCATGGCTGTGTCACTGAAAACTATCGAAGCCGAATTGTGACGAGCCCATCAGAAGCTATCAGATCATTTTCATCAACACCCGCCGCTCCCCACCTCCAACTGGGCAATGAGGGCGTGTTTGGTGATGCAAGCAGGAGGAAAAGGTTCAGCTACCTGCGGAACTGTAAACAACCCCCATTTGAACAACAGACTAGACAGAGCCGAACACGAATCAAATAAAGCCCACGAAGTCCATATATTACAGTAAAAACACAGTTGAAGGCAAGCAGACATGGGCTGCAGTCTCCAAGGTTGCTTACCCGTAGAATAAACACAGCTGTACACGGGGTAAAATTAGAGAGACATTCAGAATAACAAGCTTTAAACAAGGGGCGGAGCGAGGGGGAGGTGTGCTGGGAGAGAGAGTGGGGAGGGGAAGAGCTGCTGGCAGAGTTCCAAGCGCTATATGTCAAAAATATTATTGTTAGTAATTTGATGGGCAATTAATTTGCAGTGGAGGAAATACGCTACGAAGCCGAATTGTGACGAGCCCATCAGAAGCTATCAGATCATTTTCATCAACACCCGCCGCTCCCCACCTCCAACTGGGCAATGAGGGCGTGTTTGGTGATGCAAGCAGGATGAAAAGGTTCAGCTACCTGCGGAACTGTAAACAACCCCCATTTGAACAACAGACTAGACAGATCCGAACACGAATCAAATAAAGCCCACGAAGTCCATATATTACAGTAAAAACACAGTTGAAGGCAAGCAGACATGGGCTGCAGTCTCCAAGGTTGCTTACCCGTAGAATAAACACAGCTGTACACGGGGTAAAATTAGACAGACATTCAGAATAACAAGCTTTAAACAAGGGGTGGAGCGAGGGGGAGGTGTGCTGGGAGAGAGAGTGGGGAGGGGAAGAGCTGCTGGCGGAGTTCCAAGCGCTATATGTCAAAAATATTATTGTTAGTAATTTGATGGGCAATTAATTTGCAGTGGAGGAAATACGCTAATAACAGAACATTCAGTATATAGACCTAGACAGAGGGAGGGAAGACAAGAACGCTAGTTGCCGTAATGAAAGAATCAAAGTTTGGGATGAGGATTAACCAGCTGCTTTAATAGTGAAGGACCTCTTGGCAGCAGTCATAATGAAATCTTCCTGAAAAAGGCAATGAGCAGAATAGTCCACGGAACCTGGACTCAATTCTTCCTGCTGAATTCCGTGCTGTATGCTGGAGGGGGAGGTGTGCTGGGAGAGAGAGTGGGGAGGGGGCGGAGTGGGAGGAGCGTCGTGAGGGGAGAGAGAGTGGGGAGAGGGCGGAGCAGGAAGAGCTGCTCTCGGCAGGCTGGGGAACAGATGCTGCTGTTCGTGTGCCAGCAGGAGAGGTCCGCAGTTGTGCGTCTCCTCCCTCATCATCTGGCTCCTGGAGGAGGGTTAGCGGCTCTCGTGATGTCCTCGGGCAAAGGGAGGAGGGTGGGAAGAAGCCGGGGGGAGGGAAGGAAGGGGGAGGAGAGGCGGGATGTCTTTTCAAGGTTTAAACAAGGGGCGGATCGAGGGGGAGGTGTGCTGGGAGAGAGAGTGGGGAGGGGAAGAGCTGCTGGCGGAGCCTGAATTCCGTGCTGTATGCTGGAGGGGGAGGTGTGCTGGGAGAGAGAGTGGGGAGGGGGTGGAGCGGGAGGAGCGTCGTGAGGGGAGAGAGAGTGGGGAGAGGGCGGAGCAGGAAGAACTGCTCTCGGCAGGCTGGGGAACAGATGCTGCTGGGGAAGTGATGAGGGGAGGTGCCCTGAAGAAATGCGACACGGCAGGCAGGGGAGGGGGCGAGCGGGGGTGTGGGAGGAGTGCGGCTGAGGGAAAAGACGTGCAAGGCAGGCGGCTGGGGGCATGTGCACGCGCTTTTAATGTCAATGCGCATGCGCATTGAGCTTGAATTTCACGGGCACTGCAAGGAATCGCCATCGATTCCTTGCAAGTTGGTTAAAGTCTGTTTAAGCCCCCATAATCTCGCAAGCTCAATGCGCATGCGCATTGACAGGCGAGACCTAAAAATGGGGTCTAGCCTACGTGGCTGCTTTGTCAAACAATGATCTTTTATGGGACTGCGATACTAAAAGGCAGCTACCTTGGCTTCAAATGAAAAAATTCATTATGAATATTCGGACGAGGAGTCCATCAATCACAATGGTGAACAAGTGCTAATATGTGTTCGCTACTGCAGAACTGGTATATAGTTCCGACCCTCATGCATAACACCAACATTTCACACTTACCCTACACTATAAACTCCACTCTAAAAATGTAGCATAATGAACTAATTATCTACTTATTTAACCATTCAGAAAACGATGGGCCTCTTCATAAGAAAGAACAAGCATTTGCAATGCAATAGGTCTCGCATTAGGAAAGTTTGAGCTATTGGTCTTGTAAATGACACATTTTATATTTATGTGTTGGTTTTGAAAATAGCGAAATTAATAGCTTTGTCATTTACAATGCCAATGCTTTTAACTTTTGCAAATGTGACACTTATAGCATTTGTAATGCAACATGTTTTGTATTTACGTGACTTAGGTTGTATGTGTGTATGGTTGTGGTTGTGTGTGTGGTGGGGTGTGTGGGGTTGTGTGTGTGGTTGGGTGTGGTTGGGTGTGTGAGGTTGTGTGTGTGTAGTTGTGTGTGTAGTTGTGTGTGTGGTGTTGTGTGTGGTTGTGTGTGTGTGGTTGTATGTGTGGTTGTGTGTGTGGTTGTGTGTGAGATTGTGTGTGTGGTGTGGTTGTGTGTGTTTGTGTGTGTTGTTGTGTGTGGTTGGGTGTGTGGTTGTGTGTGTGGTTGTGTGTGTGGTTGGGTGTGGTTGTGTGTGTGCATAGTTGTGTGTGTGTGTGGTTGTATGTGTGGCTGTGTGTGTGGTTGTGGTTGGGTGTGTGGTTGTGTGTGTGTGTGTGGTTGTGTGTGTGGTTGCGTGTCTGGTTGTGTGTGGTTGTGTGTGAGATTGTGTGTGTGTGTGGTGTGATTGCGTGTGTTTGTGTGGTTGTGTGTGTGGTTGTATGTGTGTGTGTGTGTGGTTGTATGTGTGTGAGCGGTTAGAGAAGGATGTATGTGGAAGAGAGCAGCAGATCAGCACAGCAGAAGAGAACAGGGAGTTAAAGAAGGAGGCGGGTGGAAGAGAGTAGCAGATCAGCACAGGAGAAGAGAACAGGGAGTTAGAGAAGGAGGTGGGGGGAATAGAGCAGCAGATCAGCGCGGGAGAAGAAAACAGGGAGTTGGAGAAGGGGGCGGGTGGAAGAGAGCTGCAGATCAACATGGGAGAACAGACCAGGGAGTTAAAGAAGGAGGCGGGTGGAAGAGAGCAGCAGACCAGCACAGGAGAAGAGAAGAGAACAGGGAGTTAGAGAAGTAGGCGGGTGGAGTTGGAAGGTGTATTTGGATTTGGAGGGTGGAGTTGGAGGGTGTATTTGGATTTGGAGGGTGGAGTTGTAGTTGGAGGGTGGAGTTGGATTTGGAGGGTGGAGTTGGATTTTGAGGGTGGAGTTGGATGGTGGAGTTGGAGGGTGGATGAAGGGCCAGAAATATTGGGGCAGATTCATTGACTTGGTAAACAGTGTGCTTCTGAAGGGCCGATAGGGCTGGGACAGAGTTGGTCATTCGTGAGACAGCTTGATGCTTCAAATGAGCCGGTAATATTGGGGCAGAGTCAGTGACTTGGGCCAGAGGGTGTTTCTAAAGGGCTGGTAGGGCTGGGACAGAGTCAGTAACTCGTGAGACAATTTGGTGCTCCTGAAGGGCTGGTAATATTCAGGCAGAGTGAGTGACATGGGCAGAATAAGGCTGGGACAGAGTCAGTCACCTGTGAGACAGTCTGATACTTCTGGGGAACCCAACGGGGTGAAGCAGCCAGCCTCAGAGGCCGTATGCTGACATCTTTGCTAGCACAGTCAAGCGTCTTCCCGATGTCATTGGTAGACAGACTAGTGCCAGATAGGCTCGGTTGGGGGGAGACACTCACACCCCAGCACAATAACAGCACCATTTAATTAAATACTCATAGGGAAGGCAGTAGGTGCAAAGACAGGACAAGTACACTATTTTTTTTTTTTTTGTCCTCATTACGCAACTGATTTTAAAGTAGGAGAATCTCAGAGTCGCTTTTTCTTACTCCGCCCAGAATGTGTCTTTTCGGATACCCAGACCATGTCTTTCTGGTGTTTCGGAAAAAGTACACCCCTTACTTCCATACCTTTAAGAAAAAGAGGTCTTCGTTCCCCGGATCTGAGATAAGCTAGCCATGATGGCTACTACGAAGTACCTTCAGTTCCAATTTGTTGCGGCGGCGTAATCATTGGACAAGTGTTAGGATGGAAAAAACATAAAGTCTCATGATCCCACTTCATCGCATACCCCTAGTCACCCCTTATTAAAGTCTTCCCATATATCCCTAAATTTAAACTTTTTCGAACTCACACTCTTTCTTCTGTCTAAATTGTACACCCTTAAAACTGACGCTAGCCATTCATTTCGAGAGAGGGCTACCGGGCTTACCCATTTGATACAAAGCTCCCTCCTAGCCAACAGGATTAAAATAAAGACTAGATTTTCCTCAGCTTTCGATAGAGCATTCATGACCGGCATACAAGAGACCCCAAAAACAACCAAATCCATACTCACAATTAGTTGCTTTCCCAGGGCCCGTTCTAATGTCATACCAACGTCTTTCCAGAAACCTTCGAGGCTGGGACACTGCCAGAACATGTGCAAGTCATCAGCTTTATTCAAACCACATTTCGGACAGCTTCTCAGTGCATCTCCACTCAGTTTAGAAAGCCTCTTCGGGGTCCAATATGCTCTGTGTGTGGTGAATAAATGATTTCTTTTGAGAGCAGCAGAAGATACAATAGACCAGCATTTGTTCATAGATACTTGCCATGTACTATTTAGATCCAGCGTCGGCAGATCTTTGCCCCAGATGCTCTCCGGAATCCGAAAGTCGTCTTCTCCTGCTATTATTAAGGCCCAGTACCAGTAGGATATTTCTTTCTTGAATTGATTTGCCTCCAGGAATTTGACTTCCAGTTCGAGGTTTCCTTTTCTAGTTTCCTTTAAAGAGTTCGACCAGCTCATCATCTGATAGTACTTAAATTTAGAGAGTGTGTAATTTGTCCGTCGCGACAGAATTTCCCATTCGAGGAGTTTATTTTGAAAAAGAAGTTGGCCCCATTCTACTATGCCTGCCTGTTTAAGTGGTCCAGCAAGTCTGTCCTTAAGACAATCTGGTGTAGTTGGCGAGTCCCAGATTGGGGCCTTCTCACTATATAGGGGGATGCCCAGGGTACATCTAACACCATACCATAATTTAGATGCTGCTTTTAAAGTCTTTAGTTTTATTTTTTTGAAAAATTTTGGGTGACCAAATTTATAAAGGAAGTGACTTGTATTGTTTGTTATGCTTTGGAAGTGCTGTGGGTAAGTTTCAAAGTGGCCCAACAATGCCCTAACGTATTTAAATTGAAATGCCCGACAGTACTCTAATAGATCCGGGCTAGCTATACCTCCCTGCTCTTTTTTCCTTCTTAGCTTATGTCAGGCTATCCTCGGTCTTTTTGCCGACCAAATAAACGTGGATATTTTCCCCTGAATTTTTTTTAAAGCTTCTTTTTTAAATTCTAAAGGAATTGCGCTAAAAATAAAAGTGAATTTTGGCAAAATTGTCATTTTTATTATATTAGATCTTCCTAGGAATGTAAGCGGGAGACTACTCCAGACCTTCAGGAGTTTATTAACTTCTGTTTCTACTCTCTGGAGATTAGTTTGTGGAATCTTGTCAATATCCTTTACTAAGTCTATTCCTAAATATCTCATTTTCTCCTTGCAAAATGGGGAAGCAAATACCTCGTTCCAGCTCATAATTTCTGGATTGGTCTGGTTCATCTGATAACCAGATATTTTACCGAAACTTAGCAAGGTCTCTTCTGCTATTTTTAGAGCCTCCTTCACATCTGATGTAAAAATCATGAGGTCGTCGGCACAAAGGGCTATTTTTTTTTGCCATCCTTGATAGAGAAAAGGCTGCATTGAGGGAAGATTCCTTAGACATTCTGCCACAGGTTCAATATAAAAATTAAAAAGGAGGGGGGAGAGGGGGCACCCTTGGCGAGTTCCTCTACCTATATGAATATCGCTAGTTAATTTACCGTTGATTAGGATTTTGGTCCTTGGGGAGTTGTAAATGTTTTCTACCATTTTAACTATGTTATCTCCCAGATTAAATTGTTTTAGCACTTCACTAAGGTACTTCCAGCAGACTCTATCAAATGCTTTAGCCGCATCTATTGCAATTATTGATAGAGAAATTTTCTCTGAAATGGCGATGTCTATTGCCCCAATCAATTCTTGCGTAAGGTCCTGAAGGTGCCTTCCTGCCACGAAGCCCTTTTGGTTGGAATTTATTAGAGTTCCTGCGATTTTCCCTATTCTTTTGGCCATAATTTGAGTAAATATTTTATAATCACAGTTTAGTATGGAAATAGGGCGATAGGACTCACATTTTTTTTGCGTTCTTGCCAGGTTTTAAAAGAACTGAGATAGTTGCGTCATTCCATGATTCTGGGATTTTTTTGTTGTTTAGAAATATCTCATTAAAGAGTTCAGTCAAATGGGGAATTAAAACATCTTTCAGATGTAGATAGAACTCATAAGGTAGAGCATCAGGGCCTGCCGCCTTGCCTCTTTTTAAATCTTTCATTGCTGCTTCTACCTCCTCTATTGTGATTGGTCTGTTTAGTCTCTCTTTTTCCTCGGCTTGAAGAGTGGGGATGTTTTGGGCAACCACAAACCTGTTAATTTCTTCAATGTCTGGGTTACAGTCCTCCAAGTATAAGTCGGAGAAGAAGGCCATAAATTCCTGTTTAATAACAGTATCTTCTAGACCATTTTGAGAGGGATCTCTTGGATCTATGCAGTTGATCTTATTTCTTACCAAATCTGTTTTGGTTTTCCAGGCCAACAGCTTCCCGCAACCTTCGCCATACTCATAGTGGGCAAGTTTACTGCAGTCCCATCTTTCTCTAATTTTACCCTCCAGTAATTCTGTTAGGCTTTCCTTTTTTTCCTGTCTTTCCTTATATAGCTCTTGAGTTCGTAAGTGAGAAGGTGCCAGGGACAACTGCCGATCTATAGACGTAATATTTTCCTCAAATTTTTGAATGGTTTTTTTCATCTCTCTAGCTTTATTAATGGCTAGCCCTCCAACCCTGCCCCTTATTACGGCCTTATAAGCCTCCCACACAATTTGAGGTATCGCGCTACCCTTATTCTCTTGGAAATATATTTCTGTGTCCTGCTTGAGTAGATCTACTATGGCTGAATTTAGAAGAATGGACCGATCAAATGTCCATCTTGGTGGTTCTAAGTCGTTTTTTATTTTTAAATTGAATTCAACAGCCGAATGATCAGGTAGATGTGCGGGAAGGTGCTTTACAATCAAGGTGCTGTCCAGAAGACCCTGATCTATTAAAAAATAGTCTATTCTGGAATGGGTACCCAACTTTTTGTTAAAAAAGGTGAACTTATCCTGTTTGGTCCCCTTTATGTTCCATACATCCATAAGATTGAGGTCTCTCTTGTATACCCCCAACCACTCCCTCATTTATGGTAAGCTATTTTGGTTACCCCTGGGGGAGCGGTCTGTTCTTGGATCCAAAATGATATTAAAGTCCCCTCCCAAAATCAAAGGAGATGTAGTGGAGATCAAGTGGGAGTACAAAGATTGAAGTGGGGTTGGGTCATCTAAGTTGGGCCCATAATATCCGGCCACTGTAAAAGTATTATTTTGGATGCTTATATTGGCTATTGCCCACCTTCCCTTAGGGTCTGTTTCAGTAGAGATAATTCTTACATTCAGTGATTTTTTAAACAAGATTGCGACCCCTTTAATAACACACTCCTGATCTGTGCAGATGTAACAATCGACCCATTTGAGGGTACTAATTAGTTCTTCCCACTCTTTTTTAACTAAGTGCGTTTCTTGTAATATTATAATTTCACTGTCCAGACTCTTTAGATATTTGAAAATTTTACGGCACCTGCTCTTGGTTCTTAGACCATTAACATTCCATGTTGTTATTTTTAGAGATCTTTGGTTTTTATCCATTATTGGTTATGACAATATTGACAAAGCTGGGCGAGTTAAAATTCCAGTTTAACTTTAGACAATATTTCTCCTTTACAAAAAACGTGATGAGGACTTTCTTTTCATTTTTCCCAAGTTTGCTCCCCACCCCCTTGTGCTCCCCGTCCTTCTCCCCTCGTGTACAATCATAAAGAAACTGTAGAGTTATTAAAAAAATGAGAAGTTGAAAAGAAAAGGGACGGGGAAACACATTCCCTCCCTGGGAAAGCCTCCCTTTTCTTTGGGCTATTCTTTAGCCCGTTTTGAGCCTGTGCCAAAAAAAGATAAGGAAAACAAAAAAAATAAAAAAAGCCAATGAGTGAGTTTCCCCCTACCGCCCCTTATTTACAGTCATTTCCTATCCCCTTCTTTTCTTATGTCTATAAAGTCTTTCAGTATTATGAGTGAGATTGCACTTGAATGTCAGTGCGCATCTGTTCCAACAAAGAATCTACTTCCAGCGGGTCTCTTATGTTGAACATTTTGTTCCTCCACATAATTCTTAATGCAGCAGGGAATTTCATTTGGACTGTAGCCCCTAGTGATCTTAGCTCCGGCATTCTCTGGCCCAGCTCCCATTGTCTATCCTGTGTTACCTTGGCAATATCCGAACGGATTTTAAAAGACCAGCCATCTCTACTGTACTCTCCATTTTTCAGTCCCTCACTTAGAATTTTTTCCTTAGTGGTGTACGACTTAAAGTTTACTAGGATCTTCCTTGGGTTTTTCCTTTCTTTAGTTTTCCTAAAGGGATCCCTATGTACTCGCTGGATATCATCTTCTAAGTTTGAGGCCTTACTCCAAGGAAAGTGTTCTTCAATCAAGGAAATAATAAACTTTCTTATATCAGACTTTTCCTGCCCTTCAGGTATATTCAGGAATCTTAGGTTAGATATCCTTGATTGGTTTTCTAGGGACTCCAATTTTTCTTCTATCAACTTGTCCTTTGCCCTTAAGTCTCTGATATTCTTCTCCGAGACTACTGTTCTTTTTATCCATGCCTCCGTCACTGCTTCCACTGTGGAGACCCTATTGTTCAAGGCGGAAAGCTTTTGGTCTAAAGATTCAAATCTCTCATGAAGCTTATTCTGATTGTCTTCAGAGACTTTAAACCTAGACCTCATCTCCTCCAGCATCAGCTCCAGCAAAGCCTCTGTAGTGTTGCCAGGGCCCTTTCGGGAGAAGCTCTGCGGATTGTCACAGTAAGCTGATAGAGTGGGTTGGGAGACTGGCTGAGATAAAGTACCAGATCTTATCGATGAGGAATCCAGAGAGTCAGGCTGTGCATTCATTGTAAAGTCCTTATCAGGGCGACTCTGAATGAGATCCTGTGATGACACCGGAGCCGATGCCGAGGGTGCCAGTTGCGCCGTTTGTGGTTGAGGATCTTGTGCGTTTGTGGAAGCTGTTGAATTTAGTAAGTTCTCCTGTCCCCCCGGGTTTTCAGGAGAGTGATAATCAGCCGAGACTTGGAGAGCCGAGCTTTCTGCCATATCTTTACCACCGATCTTCTCCTGCACTTTGAAATAAGATCTTAAGGACGGCGTAACTTTTACTTTATCACCTTTTACTTTATCACCTTTCCCTCTCTTACCTAGGGCCAAGTTATCACCCGGCACTCCCTTTATATTTACGGCAACTCCTGCCTGTAAGTTCAATACTTTCCGTGTAACTCTCCTTGTAACTCTAGGAATTACCGCCTGCTTAGGAGTATGAGGGGCCAAAGTTTTAAGAAACTGCCTATTTCTGAGGCTATAACAAGATTTTACTTTAGTGTCTGACCCAGCCGTTTTAGCCTTACTTGCCTCTGCCACAGGTAAAGTTGGGTCCTGCTCAACTCCCTCCTCATCTGGGACTACCGATAGGAGGGGTCCTAACTGTTTACTTGAGGGTGTAACCTCTTTTAAATCTTTAGATGCAGCTTGCGATACTTCTGTACTCCCCTTCAACCCCTCCAGTTTTAGTCCATCAAACGCGCCTAATACGCCAAGCCTTATATTAAATGTGCCCAAACAACTAAGAGGAGCTGATACTGCCAAGATATGAACAATCTTCTCTTCCACCTCACTGATACATATTAATCCAGGTGAACTTGTTAACTGTTCTGCTGCCTCTAACTCGTACAATGGACACCAAATGAAGAGGGCAGACTGCTAGTCGCCTGAATTGCCTCTCTTTCCCCCCCACATTTGGCTTCTTGGGTGAGAATAAGGGACAAGTACACTAGGGACAAAAGAGTGGAAGGAAGAACGAAAACATTACATTTCTATTTAGTAACAACATATGAGTCCGTGGTGGAAAAAAGAGAGTCTGTTTGTGAAATCCCTTGCCAGCCCAAACACACAAGCACTATCTGTAGGTCTTTTATTGCTGTCTGTCTGCTGAGGGTGGAGGGGCCAATGCGGGCAAGCTTAGTGTGATGTTTTGGAGTGAAAAGCTCTGGCATTGCGCGGAGGGGGGCGGGGGCACCATTTAATAAATACTCATAGGGAAGGCAGTAGGCGCAAAGACAGGAGAAGTACACTAGGGACAAAGGAGTGGAAGGAAGAACGAAAACATTACATTTCTAATTAGGAAAAACATATAAGTCCGTGGTGGAAAAGAGAGAGACTGTTTTTGAAATCCCCCGCCAGCCCAAACACACGAGCACTATCTGTAGGTCCTTTATTGCTGTCTGTCTGCTGAGAGCGGAGGGGCCAATGCGGGCAAGTTCAGTGTGATGTTTTGGAGTGAAAAGCTCTGGCATTGCGCGGAGGGGGGCGGGGGAAGCTCTGGCATTGTGGAGGAGAAAAGCTTTAGTAAAAACACAATGAAAAATAAGTGACAATAAAAGCAGTTGTTATTGCGTTGGTGGACATCGAGCGGAAGCCACGGTGGGGAGGCAGTAGTGTTGTTAAAAAGAAAGAACACGTTATGTGCCATGAAGTCTGTAGTGTAGGAGTAGTATTTATTTTTCGGGTAATATTTTAATATAAGAATGGTACAGTGAAGTAATACACACGCATCTTGTTATTGGAATACGCATGCACCTTGTTGTAAAACTAAAGTCTAGGGCGTGCGCCATGAAGTCTGTAGTATGGGAGCTGTTTTGATTGTTTCCTGTAATGTTTTTAAATGTGTGAACGAATGCGCACACATTTTGCTGTTAAACGAAAGACTATGGCGTGTGCCATGAAGTGTGGACTGTGTGAGCAGTTTCTATTGTTGCTTGTAATGTTTGTAAATTTGTGTATGGTGGTGTGAACAAATGCGCACGCACCTAAAGTTGTGCTGCCTGGTAACTTCACCTTTTTTGTAGTAAAGGCTTTTTTAAGTAGAAATAAATGGAATCATTGATACCAAATGCACGTCCCTCTTGTGAGAAAATAAAAACAAAGCCCAACATAAATTTAAAAAAAACAGTATAAGCCACGCCAGTTGCACTTGGGAGAATTTCTACCATATAAAAATGCAAGTCCCTATCATGGGAAAATAAAAAGAAAGCTCAACATAAAAGGGGGGGAAAAAAGTAAAAATCGCACAAGTTGGACTCGGGCAACATGAAGCACAAGTTTAACTCGGGAAAGTGGTACTCAGGATAATAATTACAAGATGCTAATACACGTCCCTATCATGGGGAAATGAAAACAAAGCGCAAGCTAAAAGTGGGTTAAATAAAAGTAAATATGGCAAGTTAAACCGAGATAATTGTTTATGGAAACACGAAGCACAAGTTGAACTCTTGAAAGTGGCACTCAAGATATGCACGTCCCTATCAAGGGGAAATGAAAACAAAGCGCAAGCTAAAAGTGGGTGAAAACAAAATGGCAAGTTAAACAGAGATAATTGTCTCCGGAAACACAGAGCACAAATTGAACTCGGGAAAGTGGCACTAAGGATATATGGAATGCCTTTAGGAGACAAATGTTGGTGTGCGAGGCTTCCTTTCAAGTCGGGTGGGGGAGCAGGGGAGCCAGCAAGTGGGAGGGAATGACTGAGGCCAAGCGTGCGCTGGTGAAGCGTCACGCTTCAATACTTAACATGCATTGTGAGAAATCCGCTCGGTCAAGAGAGTTGTTCTAACACAATAGTTTCGATTAATAAATTACTCGACCTAAAAACTATACAGATGCTACATATAATACAACTGTGTAATACTACAGGATACACAATGTTACACCTGGCATGAATGATGACTTTGGAGAACATGGCGGCCGGCGAGTAGCTCCTGTAGGTCAGGAGCAGATTTATACTGAAAAGCATTTGAGGAGGTTTCGAAAATACATGTAATGCATTTATGACTCTCCAAAACTCAAATTATCGAGGAGTAGTACCTTTGGATTGAGTCTTTGTCGGGACCCTCTTGGGAGTCGACTTGTTTTGTGCATCTGCCTTTGCTGTTCCTGCCGGTCGGCGTCTCTGTGGCGGGGGCCGTTGGGGCTCTCAGTGTGGTTTGGTGGGACTGGAGGTGGTGGCTGTAGGCGTCCCAGCTGCCTGGTGGAATCACTGAGGAAGCTGCGGGGGTTCATGCACGGACTGGAAGCCGCTCTGGGCGCGTGCAGCTCGGGAGCTAGACCGGGGGGAGGAGGGCCGTAACTGTGCTCCCCTTCCAGGGTGGGAGAGGCAGGGGTAGCACAGTAACGGTGCCAGAAAAGTCAAAACACTTTCAGTGCCTGAGTAGGGTGGAGAGGAAGCGGCAGCAAGTGGTGAGAGCCACGGAGGACTTGGAGGCTGACAACTGGTGCAGAGTCTCTGGAGTGCCTCGTGTTGGCAATGAAGGTACGACTGAGCAGCAAAGGGAGGCAGAACTGGGCTGCATGTCAATAAATTCAGACTGGGGGCAAACCAGGTATTCCCTTTAGGAGCACAAAGTTGAACACACACATGGTGGACTCTCAAGGACTGGAAGATATAAAACATCCTGGAGTACAACAACCCAAAATTAACAAAAAAACGCCATTAGAGAATAAATTGACAAAGAAAGATTTAGGCGAAGCCAAATTTAAAGCTCCTTGCAAAAAGAAGAGGGGTTCCTTGCCTAAAGAGACTCCTAAATTAACACCTTCCTTGAGAAGCTATGTCAAAGTTACCTCCAGCATGCTAATATTAAAACCAGTAGAGCAGACCTCCCTATTTGGTTCAAGTGATTCATTGTCCAATCTCCCCAACTGTAATAGATTCCTTCCACTAATGGATGAGGCAGAATTACTTGTCTCAGAAATGGCTGTCAAACTTGATGATACTATGGTGGCAGAAGAGGTGGGTCAGATGCATAAAGATAACCTCATAGAGATACCAAAAACACAGGATTCTTTGGATAAATTTCAGGTTGAAGACAACGAGGAAGTGCATGAGGGAGCTCATGCACAGGTCGCTGGAACTATGAATTATGATACTGGGACTGAAAAGCAGTCAAAATCACTATGGGATAAGTTACAAGCTCTTGCCAAAGAAATGAAAGATAGATTCTCGACATCAGAAAATAATCAAGTGGATATTAAAAGTTTGTGTGAAAATTAGAAATCAAGATAGATTCACTTGCTGACAGGGCTATGACCTTGGAACCTACTGTAACTGAGTTAACAAACCAGATGGAAGAGAATACAAAGAGCATAGTGGCATTAAAAGAAAAAGACCTGGAAATGCATGACAAACTAGAGTCATTAGAAAATTCTCAAAGGAGAAATAGCATCCGCTTGCTCAAAGTACCAGAAGGAGTAGAGGGGAGTAAAATAAAAGAGTACGTAGCAAAGTTAATAAAACTAGCATCAAATGTTGAGTGCTCGGAGGAGGCTATAATGGCAGATATGCAAAGAGTGCACAGGGATCCTTTTAGGCTCAATCCCAACAAAACGAGGCCAAGAAAAATCCTAGTACACTTTCTGACATACAGTTTGAAAGAGGAAATACTTAATAAAGCACTAAAACTCCTTGATTGTAGATGATATAACATTCCAGATAAGATCGGCAATCACAGCTTCTAGACAATGGGAACTGGGAAAATGACTGGATCCTTTTAAAAAAATGGGTGCAACAGCACAATTAAAATTCCTAGGATCATTGAAAGTGATGTACAACAATAGAATAAGGATATTCAGAAGAGTGGGAGATGCTGAGACTTTTATACAATCTATATCAGGGGGAGTAGGGGGAAGAGATAGAAAAATAGAAACTCCCGGGATATGAAAGATTGTAAAGTTTAGTACTAATCTCCTGACCTAAGACGAGGGGCCCCACAGGCCTAGGTTGAGGCCATGGAGGAGGTAAGGGGGGTTCTACAGGGAAGGGTTCACTAAAGAGGCTGGGGGGAGCAGTGGGAGAAAAAAATAAATATATATATATATATATATATATATATATATATATATATATATATATATATATATATATATATATATATATATATATATATATATATATATATATATATATATATATATATATATATATATATATATATATATATATATATATATATATATATATATATATATATATATATATATATATATATATATATATCCAAATCACCAAATTGCTAGAATAGAAGGTTTAAATTAGAGAAGAGATCAAGGGAATGGTTTGCCCAGTGGATAATCAGAATTTTGGGTTAAAGGTGCTTTCCTGGAATCTTAATAGACTAAGGACAAAATATAGGATGGAAAAAACATTTCAGTACTTGAGAGATACATCAGAATGGATTCTTATATTACAAGAGACACATTTGTTGGAAAGTGAATTAAAAGTCTCTTTGTAAATCTAGAAAATAGATTCAGAATGTCATTTGTACTACGCAACAACACTCAACAAAGGGAGTTGCTATAATCATTAAAAAAAATCAGCTCTCTCTCTTGAGTCCAGTACGGTTGATAAAATGGGGATATGGGTCATAGCTAAGGTCAAATGCCATACATTTAAGTTTACAGTGGCAGGATATTATGGCCCAAACACTGACGATCCAGGGCCTTTTAAAAATCTATTGTCTGAATTGTTGAATTATACAGATCCATTAATACTGGCTAGAGACTTTAATGTGGTCCTGGATAATGTTCTTGATAAATCGCAGAGAAGTAGAGCTATTCTAAACTACAAAATGGCTGCAATGATTAAAAACACAATGAAACAGCTTGCTTGGTATGATGTATGGAGGAGAAAAATGGGCAAGCGAAGAGGTTATACTTTCCATAATAAGAAATACAATCATAAGACTACTTTCTCCTGAGTAGAGTTTTAAAGAAATGGGGCCTGGATGTAAATCATGTAGGGGAACATTTTTCTGATCATTCAGCAGTGTCTTTAACTCTTAACTTACCAGTTAGACCGATTTTTAGAAGATGGACTGTGGAGCATGTTATACTTTTGGAAGAAGAAATAATTGAGAAATTACCAACAGAAACAGAGGCCTTTTTTCAAACCAACTTAGGTACTACCCCGATTCATATGGTTTGGGATGCGTACAAGGCCTTTTTAAGGGGTTTAATAACCTCCATACAACTTGCTAGACACAAAAAATATAAAGCGAAAGTTGAGGAATAGAAAAAGAAATACAAGTAATTGAGAATCCATTCATTACACATCAGATACAAACATGCTGGCAAGGGTGGAATCTCTTAAATCAGATCTGGCAGCTGTTCTTGACTCAAGGTTGAAAATGAAATGGCAAGCCAGTAAACTAGCTCACTTTGAGTACGGGGAGAGTAGTGGGAAGCTTCTGGCATGGAAGACCAAGCAAGACCTCGCCAGAGGTACCATCAATGAGCTGAATTTTGCTGTCCCAGGGGACATACTTAAGACCCCAAATGAATTTGAAAAGGCCTTTCAGTTATATTTTAAGGAAGTTTATCATGACGATTTAAATGTCCAACAAGGAGAAATAAGAAAGTGACTGGGCCAGACCCCAATTAAAAGATCACCAATGATAAATTTCACAATATGGATATGCCGATTTCTAGAATTGAGATTGGGAAAGCCATTGATTTGGGTAAATTTGGGAAAGCTGCAGGCCCGGATGGGTTACCTGCGGAACTGTACAAAATTCTAAGGGATATTCTTGCCCCGGTTTTGATGACATTATTTGCCCATATCTTTGAAAAAGGAGGAGATATCCCACTTTTGTGGAATGAAGCAATGGTTTTGTAATCCTTAAACCCTCCAAATCACCAAGATCTTGTGATTCATATCAGCCCACCTCTCTGCTCAATACTGATTATAAGATCTTTGCAAAAATATTGGCAGAGAAGTTGAATGGGGTATCAGAGTGCCTTATTCACAGGGACCGAAAGGGATTTGTTAGAGGAAGAGAAATAATGGAGCTTACTTATAATTTGATTGGGGCAATTGACATAGCTACTGTATACAAACTCCCGCTAGCCATAATAACATAAGATCCTACGAAGGCTTTCGATAGAGTAAACTCGGCCAATCTAAAGCACATACTAAAAGAATACAATTTAGGAAACAGCTTTTCTAGGTAAGTGTCTCTGATATATCAAGACCACATAGCGAGAATTTTAGTAAATTGTATTCTATCTGCTCCTGTTAAAATCCAGAGAGGCACTAGGCAGGTATGTACTTTATCCCCAATGCTTTTTAACTTATATATTGATCCTTTGGCTGAAAAGATCAGACAACACTCTGGTATACAATCTTTTAAATTTAAGGATTTGGAAAATAAGGTGGCGTCATACGCTGATGATTTATTGGTTTATACATCGGATTTAAATGTCTCAATCCCGTTGATATATGAAGAAGCAAAGAAGTTTGGGAGTGTTTCGGGATATGAAGTTAATGCTACTAAAACTGAATGTATGGCATGGAATCTGGGCACCTGTGCTTATCCAACAAAAAAGGTGATTAGGTATTTAAGAATACTGATTACCCAAAATATTGATAAGATTGCAGAATTAAACCTTCAAAAGATCACGAAAGAAATACAAAACTCTTTAATGGGTTGGGTCTACCTACCTTTGACTCTGATTGGTGGAGTGAATTTAATAAAAATGATTTTGTTGCCTAAGTTAATTTTTATACTACAGAATATCCCTTTGGTATAAAATGAAAAAAGCTTGAGGTCCCTTCAGTCGAAATTAAATACCTTTATTTGGGCCTCAAAAGCTATTAGAATATTGTGGAGGAAGGTGCGCAGAAAAAAAACCAAGGGGGGGTTATGCCTACCTGATTTAGTTCTATATGCAAGGACATATTCACTGAGGGCAGGAAAAATCCTTCTGGACATACCAGATGGTTCGGATGTGGGGGTGATGTTTAAGGAGAAGTGTGGAGAAGTGTGGCTCACTGGTTAGAGCAGGCAGACCCTGAAGCAGAGGTCAGACCCGGGACCAGGGTTCAATTCCCGACGCGGCAGGGTCTTGAGCTCAAATGTCAACGGACTTGATAATTCTCGCTTCGGTGCCTGACCTAATCATGGGTTCACACTCCGCAACTCTGGGCATTAAGCTTGCTTAATCTCCACAACGGCCCCCCGCGGCGGGATGCCTGGCTTTCACCATGGGGATGCTCGTTAGGGGCTATCTCACAGGGAACAGCCAGGACAGGTTCCCAAGGCAAGCACCGAGATGCCCCCCGGTGATTCGAGCGCTATATAAGAACATACAAAAAAAAAAAAAAAAAGGAGATGCTCTCGGATGTTGAGAATGGGAGTCAGGGCTTTCTATACAAATACAGAGACCCGAGATTCTTCAAGAAAGTTCGCTTTAAAATACTAAGCGGTTTTGCTGGTACTTGGGCCAAGATTAGGAAAACTTTGAAGATTAGCTACTTTAGTGCTCTTTCTCCCATCTGGAATGCTCCAGGATCGCCAGGGTGGACCAGAGATTTTCTGTCGATTCCTCTGATAGACGCAGGTATTCTGCGTTGGGAACAGATAATATCGGAAGAGTCTCTGAAATCTTGGGATGAGCGGAATTCACTTACAAACAACAGGCTCTCTAAATTCAAGTACTGGCAAGTAAAAAGTTGGTATCCAAATATCGGGACTGAGGTGGGCTTGTCCAATGAATTAGAAAATGTACTTTGGAGAAAAATTGCAAAAAAGGGGATAACGACTTTTTACTGGTTAATGCTAGACCTGGAGGAAGGAGAGTTAAAATTCTGTGGGGAGAGAGCTTGCCCGGCAGTCATCTTAAAGATATATGGCAAGTATCTCATGACATCTTGTATACTACAGTACAACTTGCAAACTTAAGACAGAACCATATCTTTTGTGTTCACAGGGTGCATTGGTCTCAAAATTCTCGAAGGGTCCAGCGCCTAAGTGCCCAAAGTGCCTCCTTGTTGATGCGGATGATGTTCATATGTTTTTAACTTGTCTCAAGCTTCGGCATTTCTGGGCAGAGATGAATAAAGGTATGGAAGATATTTTTGGTCTAAATATCCAGGTAAGCACAGTTTTAGTTTTCTTTGGCTTTCTGCCAGATTATAAGTCGCTTTCCAGGTGGGACAAAAAGTTATGTTTATATTTGATTTTGCTTGCAAGAAGAGAAATTTGTAAAAAGTGGATAACGGATATTTCCCCAACTTTTTTAGACTGGGTTATTTCCATCAAATATGTTATGTTATGTTATGTTAAAAAGGGACTTTTATAGCGCAACGGCTACTCCAAAGGAGTGTCCCGGCGCTTTGAGCTCCAGACCATGAAAAAGAGCAAGAAACATAACAGTAACAGAAAGGGGCCCAAAGGAGGGGAAAAATTATCCAGCAAACAACCAGGTTTTCAAGTCTTTCCTGAAACCAAGCAGATTTGAGGTGTTTCGCAGGGACAACGGTAACGAGTTCCATAGCTGAGGAGTGAGGAAGCTAAAATATACAATGATGATGGATAGAGTTACATTTAAAAAAACATATAAACAATGGGGACAATAGAATAGATTTTTGGTGTTCATGTGAGGAATGGCTGGGCACTCTTGATCAATAGGGAAATCAGTCAAATGATTAAGCCTTTACACCTGTTTTACTTCATCTCTCTAGTTTTGTAGGGCGTCCAGGATTCAGAACAAGTATATAGAGAGGCTCTGTGTAAAGCATTTCCATCTAGATACAGAGCTCTTCAGTTGGTGCTATTTGAGAGGGGGGCCACAGGAGTAAATTCAACAACTCTGAATTATTTAATGGCGAATGAGCACATACAAAAAAAAGTTACACCTGGCATCTTTTGGCATGGTTTACCCTGTCTTTTTGCCTCGGATCTCCTGTTTTTGACTGTGTGCTCAACGTCGTTTTTGCTAGTTTTAGGACTCTGGGCACTTTACCACGGCTGACCAGTGCTGAAGTGCAAGTGCTTTATATCTAAAATGGGATGGCATTCGGTTTCTTCTTGAATGGCATCGAATATGCTACTTACCAGTATGCATCTGTTCTTGGCATGTAGGGCTGCTGACATTCATATCTGTGCATAGATCGCCGCCTAGTGTTGGGTCCGGATGATTGCACATTGTTGTCCTGGAAGAGTCTTCGAAGTATCACCAGATAGGTGGCTCCTCCCCTGGACTACAGTGCGCATGGGCATCAACTCCATCCTCAGATTGTTTTTAGCCATTGTGGCAAAGATGGAGTGTAACACCGTAAGTGATGACCATGCTAAGAGTATTTCTAAGTGCTGCAGCCGCTACAGGCGCCGGGGAGGAGGGCGGGCGATATGAATGTCAGCAGCACTACATGCCAAGAACAGATGCATACTGGTAAGTAGCATATTCGGTTCTTAGGCATGTGGGCTGCTGAATTCATATCTGTGCATAGAATACATAGCAGTCCCTCCATTAGCGGCGGCTGCCTGTGCCAGCTGCAGCAGTTTGAAAAAGTGTTTTTAGAACAGCCTGCCCTACAGCTGCTTGCTGTTTGGAGTGCACATCTACGCAGTAGTGTTTGTAAATGTGTGTGTGGTAGACCATGTGGCTGCTCTACATATGTCTTCTAAAGGAATATTTCCAAGGAAAGCCATGGAGGCCCCCAACTTTCGCGTGGAGTGGGCCCTTGGGGGAACCGTTAATGTGCGCATGGCTTTTTGATAGCAAATCTGAATGCACTTAACGATCTACCTGGCTATACCTGCCTTGGAAATGCGGTTGCCTTTGTGTTGTGGCGAAAAGGCAACAAACAGTTGTTTTGTTTTCCTAAAATCTTTTGTCCTATCTATGTAGTACATTAGAGCTCTTTTGACGTCTAGTGTGTGGAGCATTCTCTCCGCCACTGACTCAGGATTTTGGAAGAACACTGGCAGTTCTATAGTCTGATTGATATGGAACTGTGAAACCATTTTAGGCAGAAACTTAGGGTTAGTGCGGAGTACCACCCTGTTGGAGTGAATCTGTAGGAACGGCTCCTGGATAGTTAGTGCCTGAAGTTCACTAACTTGTCGCAGTGATGTGATTGCTATTAGGAAAGCCACTTTCCATGTCAAGAATTGTATCTCGCATGAGTGTAGAGGCTCAAAAGGTGGACCCATCAGTCTGGTGAGGACCACATTCAGGTTCCATACAGGTGCCGGTGGGTGTCTTGGAGGAATAACTCGTTTGAGTCCCTCCAAAAAAGCTTTGATGGCAGGCACTCTGAAAAGTGAGAGGTGCTGTCTGTTTTGTAGATAAGCTGCTATTGCGGACACATGTATATGAATGGAAGCATAGGCCAGATTGCATTTGTATAGATGTAACAGATAACAAATGATGTTGTGAGTAGATGCGTCTAGAGGGTTGATGTTGTGGTCTGCACAATAAATGACAAACCGCTTCCATTTTGCCGCATAGCATGCTCTGGTGGTGGGCTTTCTTGCCTCTCTTATGATATCCATACAGTCGGGAGGCAAGTTGAGGTAGCCAAATTCTAAGACCTCAGGAGCCAGATCGCCAGGTTGAGCTGTTGCGGATCTGGATGCTGAATGTCGCCATGGCTCTGCGTCAAAAGCCTGGGTGTGAGGTGCAGCCTTTGATGCGGTACCACGGATAGTTCTAGAAACGTGGTGTACCATGGTTGGCGTGCCCAAGTCGGAGCAACCAGGATGAGTGTCATCGAGTGTTGCTTCAGCTTGCGTGCCACCAGCGGTATTAGAGGTGCTGGGGGAAAAGCGTACGCAAATATGTCTGACCAGTTCATCCATATCGCATTGCCCTGCGACTGTGGGTGTGGAAACCTGCCGGCAAAGCTTTGGCATTTGGCGTTTTCCTTTGTGGCGAACAGGTCTATCTCTGGATGACCCCACTGCTGGAAGTACGGGTGGAGTATTGATGGATGTATCTCCCACTCGTGCATTTGGTGGCTGTACCTGCTGAGCAGTTCTGCCATCTGATTGTCCTTGCCCGGGAGGTGTTCCACCATGAGGAAGATGTTCCTCTGAATGGCCCACTTCCACAAGCTCTGAGCCAGATGAGACAACTGTGGAGAGTGTGTACCTCCCTGCTTCTGAATGTAGTACATGGCCGTCATGTTGTCCGTCAGGATCAACACGACCTTGTTGCACAGATGTACTTTGAATGCTTTCATCGCCATGAAGATAGCCATCAGTTCTAGAAGGTTGATGTGCATCTTCTTTTGCTGCGTTGTCCATAGTCCTTGCACTGTGTAGTGGAGTACATGAGCCCCCCATCCCTGGAGAGATGCGTCCATTGTCAGAATGATCTGTGGCACAGGCTCCTGGAACGGTCGGCCCCTGCAAAGGTTTTGTGGATTCCACCAATGCAGAGAGTTGTATGCACGACCGGTCACCAACACTAGGTCTTTCAACTGTCCGTGAGCCTGATTCCACTGACGTGCCAAGCACTCCTGAAGCAGACGCATATGTAGTCTCGCGTGCGGGACTATGAAGATGCAGGAGGCCATCATGCCTATCAACTGCAGGAACACTCTTGCTGGAAGCGAGTGCTGCGGTCTGAATTTTTGTATCAGCGATTGAATGCTGTTGATCCTCACTGAATTCGGCTGTGCTTTGGCTGCCAGAGTATCTATTGTCGCACCCAGATACTGCCGTACGTGGGCGGGCTGAAGGTGGGACTTTGGATAATTCAGTGAGAATCCCAGATCGTGAAGAAGGTAAATGGTGTGGGACATGTGGGCGGCACACTGCTTGGCCGACTTTGCTTGGATAAGCCAGTCGTCCAGATAAGGGTAGACGTGAACGTTTTGTCTTCGTAGGTGTGCAGCCACTGTCGCCAGGCACTTTGTAAACACCCTGGGTGCCGTCGTCACTCCGAAAGGGAGGACCTTGAATTGATAATGTTGATTCTGAATGGTGAACCTGAGGTATTTTCTGTGTGACGGGTGTAGCGGAATATGAAAATATGCATCCTTCAGATCTAATGTCCCTGACTGAGTAACGGTAGAACCTGCTGCAATGTTAGCATGTGAAAGTGTTCTGATAGAATGTACTGGTTTAGGGGTCTGAGGTCCAGTATGGGTCTGAGGGACCAGTCCTTTTTTGGGATCAAGAAGTACAGCGAGTACACTCCTGTACCTCTTTCTTCCACAGGCACGAGCTTGATTGCTCCATTTTGCCGCATGAGGACTACCTCCTGCTGCAATAAGTGCAAATGCTCTGTGGACATAGGACGGTGTCTTGGGGGTATGTTGGGTGGAGTGGATGTTAACTCCAGACAATAACCGTACTGGATAAGCTTACTGATCCACCTGTCTGTAGTGATGGATTTCCAGACTGGCAGGAACCGCTGTAGTCTCCCCCAGACCGGTGTTGTGTGGTCGGGGGCAGTGACAAGGCGTCACTGTTTGTTAGTGGCAGAGGATCGGGAGCTGTTGTTTCCATGACCTCTGCCCTTGGCGCTGTTTCCACGATAGCCACCTCTACCTTGTTTGGTGTGGGTGGTTTGCGCGCCACCTTTACTGTACTGTGTTTGCTGGGACAGCTGGCCTCTGGAAACTCCTCTATTGTTTGAGCGACGAAAAGAACCACCCCTGAACTGCTGCGACTGGAGAGCCCCCATAGACTTTGCAGTCTCAGTGTCCTTTTTGATCTTTTCCAAGGTGGTGTCCACCTCTGGTCCAAATAAGTGATCAGGGTTTACAGGCTGATTTAGTATGGTGGTTTGTATCTCTGGCTTGAAGCCGGAGATTCTCAGCCAGGCATGTCGCAGTAACATCACACTTGTGTTAATGGCTCTGGGCGCGGTGTCTGCTGCGTCCAGTGCACACTTGATAGATGCATTTGATATAAGCTTCCCTTCCTGTATGAGCATCTCCGCTGCCTCCTTATATTCATCTGGCAAGTGTTGTAACAGGGTCTCAAGTGTATCATAATGGGCCCTGTCATATCTGGCTAAGTGTGCCTGAGTGTTGGAAATGCGCCAGATATTGGCCGCTTGAGCTACCACCCTTTTCCCTGATGCTTCTAGCACTTTAGATTCTTTGTCAGGGGGAGGAGCATCACCCGTTGTTTGCGAGTTTGCCCTCTTCCGGGCATTGGAGACAACCAGAGAGTCCAACGGCAACTGTCCCTTGATGTAGGTGGGGTCCCCAGGCGCCGGTTTGTACTTTTTCTCAATTCTGGGGTTTATCACTCTGGCCCTCGTGGTCTCTTTAAAAATGTCTCCAGCATGTTTTAAGACACCCTTGAGCATTGGCAGAGTCTTGACAGTTCTTTCTGAGGTGGAAAAGGTGTCAAACAAAAAATATACTTCAATAGGGTCAGCATGGAGCTGGACATCATGATTTTTGGCTGCCCTTTCAATAAGTGCATTAAAAGTAGCCGAGTCTTCAGTAGGCGAGGTTTTTACAGCATACACATGACTGTCTGGGACAGTGTGTGGATCTCCTGGGTCAGCAGCGTCTGCCCAGGGTTCATTGTGATCTTCAGGATCAGTGTCTATAGGATAATTGTACTCCTCATTGTCACCTTCCCCTGTCTCCACATCCGAGTAAGTGGGCGAGATAGGAGCAGTGTCCAGTCCATGTGGTGATATAGGTTCGACAAGACTGGGTGATGTAGTCGAATCCTTCTTCTTTTTTAATGGAATTTTGTATTTTTCCATTAAAATAGGCTGTTCCGGGGCGATCTTTCGTTTGTAAATTGAAAGTCTACCCGTGTCAGCGTCAATGAATTGTTCCGACTGTTCTTCAAGCGGAGGTTGTCGATGCTTTGTGACCACTACCGCAGATGTGGGCTTCGGCCCCGTGGACACCTTCTTGGACGCTTCGACGGCCGTCTTAGGGGCGAAGGCCTTAGGTACCACTTTCGGCGGCAGCGTGAACTGGATGGGCGGCAACGATTTTTGAGGTTTTTCTGGCAGGCTTCGTTGGTGGAGTATCCTTCGGTCCGACAGTTGAAGCCTTCTCCTTAATTTGTTTCAGCGATTCTGACACCTGCTTCGAAAAGGAGGCGGACGGCTGCATCGACTCGACGGGTTCCTTCGAGCCACCGCCAGGCGTGGACTCAAGGTTCGTACCGCTCTTAGCCTTGTCTGGTCGACGCGGAGGATCGAGAACCTTCTGAGCTCCGAGTCCTTTGTCTGTGTCGACAGCCTTCGGCGACGAGTTTTTCGGGTCGACGTCCTTGACCAGTTTTTTCGGTGTCCCAGTCTTCGGCTCGACAGCCTTTAGCGACCTCACCGGGTCAATAACACCTTTATGCTTTGTCGGTGCCGATAGTTCTGAGGACTTCGAGCCGACCAAAGCAATACGCACTTTTGGTTTCGATTTCGCCTCCAGTGCTTTCGGTTGCGTAGACACCGATGCTTTCACTTTCGGTTTCGATCAGTCAACCTGTGGCTCCTTAGAAGTGTCCGAAGCCGGGCCTTGAGGCGAGGCTGTAGAACCAAGTGTAAGATCTTGGGTAAGGCCATGTGGCGATCCCTCGACCTGAGCCTTATTAAGTGTCTCGGTCTCGGCCCCCGTACCAACGGTTGGGCCTAGCTCCTCGCTCGAGCTATCTTCCACTGCCCCAAAGGCCCCATTGTCGTCTCCTACCTCGTCGACGACGTCTTCATTATCGACCATTTCAATATCAGCGTTGTAGCTGGAGTCGATCTCCGATGCAGGATCCGACAGGTTCTCTCGAACTTCCTGCTCGACTCCCTCATCCTCCTCGGTATCGAAAATGTTCATCGGGTCAGGTGCCGTCTGCTGGGCCTCCTTGCGCCCTGCGCGTCGAAGTCGAATCGTCTTCTTGGAGCGGAAATGAGAACAAGCCATACAGCTGGCTTCATCGTGATCAGGCGACAGGCACTTGTTGCACACTGGGTGGACGTCGATGTGAGGATATTTTGAGTTGCACACGGGACATCTCTTGAACGGGCTCCGTTCCATGATGGTTCGTCGATAAGGCCTCTGGCGTCGACCGGGCCTTCAGTGCCGAAAAGCCACGCGGCTCCTCTGGATGTCCGGCTAGGGAACTGAGCTGGAACAGAACTGGGCACCGATCGCAAGACAATACCGACGATAACTAAAGGTCTTTTGGCCAAAAATTAAGTTTTTTATCGATTCCGAACTTGAGTTAACAAATATGCATCCGAACCCAATGGCGGAAAAAAACAATCTGAGGATGGAGTCGATGCCCATGCGCACTGTAGTCCAGGGGAGGAGCCAACTATCTCGTGATACTTCGAAGACTCTTCCAGGACAACAATGTGCAATCATCCGGACCCAACACTAGGTGGCGATCTATGCACAGATATGAATTCAGCAGCCCACATGCCTCGAACATTTGATTTACTAATAAGTCCCTAGTACAGTTCACTGTGTGCATTCAGGGCCTGTGAATCAAATGCTACAAGTGGGCCTGCAGCACTGATTGTGCCACTCCCATAAGTAGCTCTTCAAACATGTCTCAGGCCTGCCGCCTCAGATGCTGAGTGTCCAGATTTAACTGCCACATCAACCTGGTAAGTACACCTACTTTCCAGGCCCAAATCTTCCCATTTATTACATGTAAGGCACCCCTAAGGTAGGCCCTACGTGTGTTTCCACCACAGCAAGGTCTATCTCTCCCATAGGTTAGCATTGGAGCTGCCTTGTCACATTTTAAAAGTGGCTTCCACTTAGGAGCTGATAGAAAATTTGAGTTTGGTGTCTCTGAACTCACAATTTAAAAGCACATCTTTTAGGGAAGTTGGTTTTTGAAACTGCAGGTCTGAAAATGCCACCTTTAGGAAGTTACTAACAATAAAATGGGCAACACAACAAACCCTTGAAGGCTTGGATAAATCAAAGTCAATATTTGGTAGGAGTGCCTACAAGGGACTTTTTTGACAAAAATCTCATGGATTCAACAAAACAAATTTCTAGAGCCCTAATTAGTAGCTTCTGACTAACGAATTTGCAAAATTAATTATATTCATTCAAGACGAATATATCAACAATAGGAAAAGAGAAACAATAGCAAAAAATACAAGAAATGCAAAATGGGTGTATACTTTTAAATGCAGATTTATGTAGAAAACTGTGTTATAATAAAGGGTACAAAATGCAATTCACATAAATACAAAAGTGACTGAGATGGATTTTCTTAACAACAGCTATTTTCTCCTGAACACTTTTGTTACAACCCATTTCTCACATTTTCAAATAAGGAAAACATAATTGACAATACAATGAACAATTCCAGAATGGACATTTACAAATGAAAATGAGTGGGATTGTCGACGTTTCGGTCTTGTCTTCTGCTAACAGCTATAAGAACATCTTAAGGAGGAAATGTTCTTGGGGTGGACTGAAGATCCTTGAACAAAAACGAACATAACCATATGCTCAAAACATATGGATGATGATTACCAGAAATGGAGAAATGAATAACCTAAAAAAATCCAAACATATGGTGACAGCTTTCCAATTACCCTTGCTCGCCACAAACCTGGAATCGCATTAGGAGAAGAACACTCCCTCTATAGTCCTAAGGGTGGTGCCTGTACGGGGACAATTTCGATTCAATTAGAAGTGTGTCCCTCCGCGTCGGGAGTCCCTCATGGATCGTGTCTCGATGGCACATCGACTTCCAGTGTGACTTCAGAGCTGGTGCTGCTTTTTGACACCGCACCATTGCCTGCACTTGAGCCATGGACCCCACTCAATACAATGACTGCGATTTGTAACACAGGCTTCAACACCGCAGCACCCCCTCAGGAGTACTGTGTCACCAAAGTACGTGGTGCTCTCATTGGTGGCCCCATGATGTGACCTTGACACTGTGAAATTGACGTCACATGGCTTGACTCTCGAAACTTCCTCGACCCCGCACCACCAGCAGACCCGAAGCCTCGCCGCCAATGCCTCATCACCTACCCTGTGCCTTGCAGCATCCAAGCACCGATGTGTCACCATCATGCATCGACAGTAAGGAACCGACGCCACACAGGCACCTGCAACGCCGCACCTCCCCGGCGCCTCGCAACATCTTTGTTTTATCATTTCAAAGGTACTGTAACCAGGGTCTGTACGACTCCGTAGAGGGCCCGAGCTTCATCGCGGTCAGGCCGACCTTTGAGATTCAACTTTGTCAAGCACGTTGTTATAGGCCCAGTTGGAGCTATTGTGTTTCTAATTACTATGACTGCATTTCATCTTTCCCATGCAGACATGCACTCCTACCAGATCCCTCATGAAAAAGAAGCCAATTGATGTACTGTCTTTTTTTTATGGAAGAGGGCTAGCAGGACGGGATTTGGAATAGAAGAAAGTCTTGGAGTGGGAGTATTTAGGTAACCATAAAAATATCCTTTTGGTACTTCTAAAGCCTACTATCTCCAACCAATGGACAGATTCTCTGGGGAGAAGATAAATAAGTGAGAGAGAGAGATATAAGAAGCACAGGGCAAATTGCCTTTAGCTGGATCCATTTATCAACACTTCTTGAACATGGCATCTGGAGGATGTATGAAGATCATAGCATCGACAGAATGTGTGTACAATAGTGGAAATATTGATTTTGTTTTATTTTTAGGCCCTATGGGCTATTGCTTTTAAATCCACAGGATATTCTTACCCAGATCGTTCAGAGCCTCAGCATCCAAACATGGATTTGAGGCAAGGGTTGGGAGCAAGATTTCTATGTATTAGGAAACTGATTTTCAATACAAGTCAATACATTTTACAGAGTACCAGTCGCCGAAGTGGCTAGAAACACAAATATATCTTTATATTAAAGTCAGTTCTCCATTTCTAAGGCTCTCCCCTATTACTTACCTATTTCATCACGTCACTTTGTGGCATGGCAAGAAAATGTTAAAAACCTGCGTAGTTAGTGTGACTCATGCATGCACATGTAGTATATGACCAACACCCCCTTTCCCATGCAGATATGCACTCTCATCAGATCCCTCATGAAAAACAAGCCAATTGATGTACTATTTTTTTTATGGAAGAGGGCTAGCAGGGGGAGATTCGGAATAGAAGAAAGTCTTGGGGTGGGAGGATCTAGGTAACCATAAAAATACAATTTCTCTACTTCTAAAGCCTCTCTACTATCGCCAACCAAATGACAGATTCTATTTGGAGAAGATAAATAAGAGAGAGAGATAGATATAAGAAACACAGGGCAAATTGCATTTAGCTGGATCCATTTATCAAGACTTCTTGAACATGGCATCTAGAAGATATGTGAAAATGGTAGCATTGACAGAATGTGTGTGCAATAGTAGAAATAATGATTTTTGTTTTATTTTTAGGCCCTATGGGCTATTGCTTTTTCGCGGTGAGTAGCATTTTTCTGTTATGTAAACAAGAACCATGAGTAGAGCAGGCCTCAGTCTTAGTACCTCCCACTGATAGCCCAGGGGTTGGTGATTCATCTAGATCTTTCCTCCAAACCAAGAAGTCTTAGGGCTGGAGGAAACTTCTAGAAGGATAGTTTATTCAGACGAATGTCAAAAGGATTTCGTCTGAAGCAGTATCCTTATCATTGGTTTTGTCTGAAGCAGTCTGTCTCTGTAATGTATGTTGGATTTTGGTTGTTTTGGTCTTGTTTTGATCAGATAAATATTAGCTGTTTTTCTTAACTGGTGTGGGGTAGATTTGTGGTGTTTTCACTGTTACTGTGTGTGTGTGTGAGTATGAATGTGTACACAAATACACATTTCCTCTCAGGAAAAGACTTACTGTTCTTGCCAAGCTACCAAGGGTGTGAACTTGGGTTACTCTGAGCGTGTAACTTACTTACCTTGACTAGAGTTAGGTCCCTGCTTGGACAGTATGGAAACCACTACTGACCTGAGTTTCCAGCATGAAACCGAAACCTGGGAGATCTGTCTTCCAGGGCTAGTCTAACATATGTTGTTATATCGTCCGAACTGAAATAAATCCACAGGATAATCTTACCCAGATCGTTCAGAGCCTCAGCATCCAAACATGGATTTGAGGCGAGGGTTGGGAGCAAGATTTCTATGTATTAGGAAACTGATTTTCAATACAAGTCAATACATTTTACAGAGTACCAGTCGCCGAAGTGGCTAGAAACACAAATATATCTCTATATTAAAGTCAGTTCTCCTTTTCTAAGGCTCTCCCCTATTACTTACCTATTTCATCACGTCACTTTGTGGCATGGCAAGAAAATGTTAGAAACCTGCATCGTTATTGTGACTCATGCATGCACATGTAGTATATGACCAACACTCCCTTTCTAATGCACATATGCACTCTCACCAGATCCCTCATGAAAAACAAGCCAATTGATGTACTGTTTTTTTAATGGAAGATGGCTAGCAGGAGGAGATTCGGAATACAAGAAAGTCTTGGGGTGGGAGGATCTAGGTAACCATAAAATACAATTTTTCTACTTCTAAAGCCTCTCTACTATCGCCAACCAAATGACAGATTCTATTGGGAGAAGATAAATAAGAGAGAAAGATACACAGGGCAATTTGCCTTTAGCTGGATCCATTTATCAAGACTTCTTGAACATGGCATCTAGAAGATATGTGAAAATGGTAGCATCGACAAAAAGTGTGTGTAATAGTGGAAATAATGATAGCCTATGGGCTATTGCACTTTTGTGGTGAGTAGCATTTTTGGGTTATGTATAGAAGAACCACGAGTAGAGCAGGCACTCAGTCTTAGTACCTCCCACTGATAGTCCAGGCTAGGGTTGGTGATTCTTCTAGATCTGTCCTCCAAACCAAGAAGTCTTAGGGCTGGAGGAAACTTCTAAAAGGATAGTTTATTCAGATGAATGTCAAAAGGAATTCGTCTGAAGCAGTATCCTTACCATGTGTCTTGTCTGAAGCAGTCTGTCTCTGTATTTTGTGTTTTCACACTGCATTTGGTCTGAGCATATCTTCTTTTTATTGTTTTATATATCTTTCTTCCTACGCTGCTTTCGGGGAGTTTTAGGAGGATTCTTTTTTGCCAGATTGAGGCAAAAGTTTTTTCGAAGTCAACAAAACATGCATTTATTTTTCTTATATATATTCTTTGGACATATTGATACAATAATATGTGAAATCAGTTTTATGATCCCCTGTGGGATTTCATTGGTGAGAAATCCTAATTCAATTCAGGGAATCCTGTCATTGATACATTGATATATGACTGATGGACTTACCAGAACCGAGTCGAGTGCCAATCTCACCAGAATAAGGATTGCTGACTGCAGTGTAAAGGTGCTAGCAATGTGTTTGTTTCAAAAGTTTTATCCGGTTTTATGTTTAGCTGCTAGAGGTGGGAGAGCCACTGAAAGCTTCAGCCAGGCTCAAGCAGATGCCTGGTGCTGGCTCAGCTCGATGTCCTCCTGGAAACTCAAGACCAAAAAGAGCTGAGCTTTCATGTAGTTTCTACCTTCCTCCCTCACTTTACCCCCTTGCGTAAAAAGTTAAAAGCAAGGCAATAATGTTCGCGGTAAAAAAGAGACACAAACACCCATTCAGAGGCTGGTTTGTAAGAGGGGAAACCAGAAAATATGGGATTAATTCCGGAGGAGGGTAGTAAACACCACTGCCTTAGCAAGTACTGTGGAGATGGAATTCTCGATGGACCTTCTCTCTCTGCAGCTGGACAGACGAAAGCTCATAACGTGAAACGGTTGGTGGATGAGTGATAAAAAGAGGGATGGATGTGTGAGCCAAAGGGTGGATGGGTAGATTGATGAGTGAAAGGTTGGATGAGTTAAACAGTAAATTAATGAATGGATGGATTGATGATGGGTGGAAGGGTGATGGATAAGTTAGAGGATGGATGGCTGAGGGAAAGGGTGGATGGATGGAGTAAATGGAAGGATGAGCAAATGGATGAATGATTGAAAGGATAGATGGATGAGAATTAGACTTCGCATCTTTTGCCATGATTTCCCCTGTCTTGTTGCTTCTGACCTCCTGTTTTTGATTGTGTGTTGCATTTCATTCATGCAGACTGTGGCCATTTTACCACTGCTGGCCAGTGCAAAAGTGCTCCCTGTGTAAATTGCATTGGTGATTGGTTTATTCATGATTGGCAAATTTAATTTACTAGTAAGTCCCTGGTAATGTGCATCCTGTGTGCTCAGGGCCTGCAATTCAAATGCTACTAGTGGGCCTGCAGCACTGATTGTACAACCAACACGAGTAGCCCTCCAAACATGTCTCAGACCTGCCACTGCAGTGTCTGTGAGTGCAGTTTTAAACTGCCATTTTCACCTGACAAGCTTGCCAGGACCAAACCTTCCCTGTTACTACCTGTAAGTCACCCCTGAGGTAGGCCTAAGGCAACCTCAGGGGCAGGGTGTGGTGTATTTAAAAGGAGGGACATGTGGTTTTAAGTTTTATATGTCCTGGTAGGGAAACACAGCTAATTTTGTCCTTCACTATTGCAAGGACTATCTCTCCCATAACATGGGGATTGCCTTGAAAAAAAAATTAAGTGTAAATTCCCATTGAGAGCAGATAGAGATTTGTAGTTTGGCGTCTCTGAACTCACAATTTAAAAGTACATCTTTTGGTGAAAATGGTTTTTAAACTAGGTGTTTGAAAATGCCACTTTTAGAAAGTGGGCATTTCCTTGCTTAACCATTCAGTGCCTCTGCCTGTCTGTAGAATCCACGTCTTGGTTAGGATGACAGGTGGGCTCTAGAGCATTCAATCCAGACAGTCACACAAAGGGGGCTGAGGTGTGCCTTGCATATCCTTATGGCCAATCACCAGACTGATGGGCCTTCCTGTGCTGGAGTTGTGGGAGGAGTTGTCAATGACACCTGATTAGGGCTGTGCCTGTGCTCACACAAAGCTGTCTCCATCCTACTGTAGTGTGTCCGGAGCCCTGTCAGGGAAACGCAGGGTCTTGTGCACTACAAAGACTTTCTTTTGAAGATTGCCTACTTCAAAGGCAGAAAGTGTTATAAGTATTGGACCTCTGACCCTCTCAAATCAGAACACTTTTGGGACAAGGACGTCGGCCAGAAAGAAGAGCTGGATGCTGTAGTAGGGGCCGTCACTCTGCCTGTTGCTGTGTTGGGCTGGCCTGTTGCTTGCTGCTTTTGTTCTGAGAAAGGACTGGACTTTGCTTTCTGAATCCTACTTCCAAGGTTCTCCAAGGGCTTGTGCGTGCTTGCCTCATGTTAAGGAGTCTCAGGGCCATTTTTGACTTCACCTGCATCTTGCCAAAAGTACTCTGCGGGGCGTCTTGATTGCCAAGTAGTGTCAATTTCAGGGTCCTTGGATTTGGATGGGTGGTGCTGCAACTCAAGAAAAGAAACATTGATGCAATCAGCGAAGCCGCTGCCTGAATTGGAGCTGAGGAAACTGCTTGTGAAGAGCACGACACGCCACCCCGACTTACAACACAGCCCTGATGCCTATCGACACCAGCGTCTCAACCACATCATCGCAGAGTTGATAACCGACGTGGGTGACCTCCTGAACTTGACACTGCACCGTCATAAGGAACCGATGCACCGCTGCCGCCTCACCTCCCCTGCAACAGTAAGTAACTGACTGATCACCTCCCTTACATAGCAGTAAGGAAACAACGCCTCTCCTTCCCAGTGGCAGTAAGGAACCGATGCCTCCACGGCCCCACCGGCGCCTTACTTCCCCGACGCTGTGCAACGTCTTTGTTTTCATCACTTTCAAGGTACTGTTGCTGGGGGTCCATATGACTCCGTAGCTGGCCCGTTCTTCTTGCAGTTGGCGCTGAACTGTGGATTAGTACTTGTCACGATATTGAGATAGCCCTGGTTCGAGCTATTCTTTTCTAGGAGCTATATTTTTTAAGTAATCTTTTTAAAAGTGATATCTCGATTTGTTTATGCTGGATTTTTGTCGTTTTGGTCTTGTTTTATTCAGATAAATACTGGCTACACTTCTAAACCGGCATGGACTCATTTTGTAGTGCTTTCACTGTTACTGTGAGTGTATGTACACATGCTTTACACATTGCCTCAGAGATAAGCCAAACTGCTTTTGTCAAGCTACCAAGGGGGTGAGCAGGGGTTGATTTAACTGTGTGACTCCTTTAACCTGAGTAGAGTGAAGGTCCCTACTTAGAAAGGGTGCAAACCATTGCCAACTAGAGACCCCATTTCTAACACTGAGTGAAAGGGTGGATGGAGGGATGGATGAGTAAAAGAACGGATGGATGGATAGGTTTGGAGCAGAGGAGTCTTTTATTATATTTACTTGACTTTTATATAGCGCTGGCCAGACCCAGAGGTATCACTGCGCTTTACATGAGGAGAGATACATAGGTTACAAGTTAAACATTGTTACAGAAGGTACATCAATTACAAGTTACATCCGTTGGTTCATGGTGTGTAGAAGGGTAAGGGGGTAATGTAAAAGGGCGACGGGGAGGAAGATGAAGCTGAGAATTGGCAAAAGGAAAAACAAAGCAGGCAGGGGGAGAGAGATTCAGGGGAGAGATGAAAGGAATAGGGGAGGCAAGCAAAGAATGAGGGAGGGAAGAGGTTGGGGAGGGGGTAGGAGACACAGCGAGGAGATGAGGAAATAACTGTGTCTGATGTCAGGCTGGGTGGGAGACGGCTCCCCGCGGTAAAGGGATCATTCCCAGTCTTCCATTTTGTGTGATTCCCTTGTCGCGGTGGACTCCCTCAGCAGGGACGCTGAGACTCCAGGGCATAGATGCTGGATCCCTCCCCAGCAAAGGGCGAGGAGTGCTTAGGTCATGGGCACACTTAGAAGACAGAATGAGGGGGGAGGAGGAGGAGGGGGGAGGAGGTAGAAAAACCCAGCGTGAACATAGTGTCCAACTTCCGGGAGGGTAGGAGATAGTTCCCAGTGGTAAGGGGATCAATCCCAGTCCTCCACTATGTGAGACTCCCTTGTCCCTCTGGACTCTCTCAGAAGGGTCTCTGAGACTCCAGGGCAAAGATGCTGGATCCAACCCCAACATGGGGAGTCGGAGTGCTTTGGACAAGGGCATACTTGAGGGGGCCATTTTAGGGAGTCAGGCTAATAGGTTTACATAGGTTGCAAGTTACAAATTGTTACAGAAGGCACGCCAATTACGAGTTACATCCGTTGGTTCACGGCGTGTAGCAGAGTAAGGGGATAATGTAAAAGGGCGAAGGGGAGGGAGATTGTGCGGAGTATAGGCACAAAGATAAACAAAGCAGGCAGGGGGAAAGAAATTCCGGGGAGAGAGGAAAGGAATACCGGAGGCGAGCAAAGAATGAAGGAGGGAAGAGGTGGGGGGGGAGGGTAGGAGACACAGCGAGGAGGCGAGGAAGTCCAGGGTAGGCCTGGAGGTATCAGAGTGCTTTACATGAAGATTAGGACATGTTACCGCGTTACATCAGTTACATTTACAGTTAGATCCATTGCTAGTTCATTCAATAAACATAGAAAAACAAGATCGATGGAGGGAGGGACATCAGTTACAGTTACATTATAGTTAGATCCATTGCTAGTGCATTCAATAGAAAAACAAGTTTGATGGAGGGAGGGAAGAGAACATAATGGGGAGATGAGGAAGATAACAATGTCTGATGTCCAGCTGGCCCCTCTGCTCACCTTTGGAGACCACACAGGGCATATACCTGCAATCGCCTGATAAACGCCATTTTGAAGATAGGCAATCTGGTCCAAGGCTTCTACGATCTTGTGGAAATAATCACTTTTTTCTGGCTGGACAGCACAGAACGAATGAGAGCAAGTTACGTCACTGTTTTTTTAAATTTCCTAGTGGAAAAACAATGGTGCGAGGTGTGCTTACCCCAGGGAGGCTCGGTCCTGCAGGAAAGCGACGCGGATTTAGAGGCACAGCATAGCACTGATTCTACAAGTGTGGGGCTTCACATACCAGCAACACCAGGGGCATAGGCCATGAAGCTCTGTATTGCAGGGGAGCAGCGCGGGTCAGACGGCACGCTCCAAAACAGTTCTTAAGGTGAGGAGCGTTGCACGCCAGTTACTCAGGGAGCACAGTCCTTGAGGAGGTCGGCGTGATGATTTCGAGAGGCTCGTTGGACCAGAGCAGGTCCTTCACAAGTGGTTCGTCGATTTTTTGTTTCCCAATTGTAATGACGGAGCCACCCCGCCCGTCCATACACGCACGCACGCACACACACCCCTCGGGCGGGCTCGCCCGAGGGTATAAATAAAAGGGCGCGAGACCGCACGGGGTCTCTGGCCCAGAATAGTGAATTGAGTCAGTGTCCATCATTATATTTATAGTAGGCCCTAATCAGTGGCATAGGCCTTCCCTTGCCCCCAGGTGTCCCACATCACCACACTGGTGACGAGACGGGTCTGCCCCACGCCTCGCCCCCGCGGACGCACTTCGGCTCCACTGCCTCGTGTCTGAGGTGCTCGCACTCCACGCGCTCTAGCTGCTGCCGGGACTAGATCACGGGTGCCTACGCCGCATGCTGCCTGAACCCGTCTGGTGCTGTAGTCAGGAGGAGCTGCCATTTGTGGGTGCCCACCCCGCATACTGCCTACACCCGTCTGCCCGTTGCGCCTGGACCGGCGCTCAGGTGAGGTCTCCCTGAGTGGTTGGCGGCGTGCGCTGCCATTCCCTGTGCCTCGCCAACCCCGCCTGCGGGACCTGCTCTTTTCTACGGCCCGGCCGTGCTCACGCCCACGTGGTGCAGCCGGCGGGCAAAGAACGCGCCCGGATCAGCGCGTCTGTGTGCTCGCACAGGGGGGACAGGGTCAGCCCTCGCGAGCTGGGGCCCATAAATAGCGCTCCTCCACCGCTCTCCATAAGGTGCTGCCCTCTGTGCGACGGACATGCACATCACCCGCAGGCCGGCCTCCTCCACGTGTCTGCTGAGTGGAAACCCGAAGATGCCAGCCCCATCTGCATCACAGCTATCGGGGCACCTGACAAGGAAGGAAAACAGGAGACAGCACACAGTCAGCCCCCACATCTCACAGCTTTGGGGACGCCTGGGACACTTCACTTTAATAGGGGTGCCTAGTCCTGTGCAACACCTCAGAAGCCCCACCCACATCTAAGGGCAGGACCAGGCATAGGGGACTGTTGTTTCAGACACAGTGTGCCTAGTGAGCCCACGTCCAGGTGCACTGGGGCTCCCTCACTGTTGTGTGCCAGCCCGTCTGCACCTGCCCGCGAGGAAGGACAGCTTGCTCCCACGCTCCAGGGGCCCACGCAGCACTACGCGGACAGCCACGCCTAGGGAAGATGAGTAACCCTGCCGCCACCGGTGGTGCCGCCCCTTCAACTGCGCCAGTTCCTCTGCAGGCGGCGCTCCAGGGTCCTGCTCCTCAGCAAGCCGCCCTTCAGGCCCCTGCTCCAGTCCAGGCAGCACCCCACGCTCCTGCCCCTCCCGGGCACGGAATTGCTGCTGCCTTTTAGTGAATTTCCGGACCCATCCACCGCCGCGGCAAGATGGCGCTCCTGGATCAGTCACCTAGATCACTATTTCGTTGGCGTCAGGGAGAGGGATGGGAGAGTAAATAGGTCGCTCCTAATGTGCTTTGGCAGAGCTGAACTTTATGACCTATTTGAGACGCTACCTGACAGGGGTAATGATGACGACTACGTCAGGGCAGTTGCTGCTCTGAATTGCCATTTTGATCCTCAGATCAACCCGGACTACGAGTGGTTCAAACTTCGACAGGCGCGGAAAGGGACACGGAGACCGTCAACGCCTACTACGCCCGCCTAAGAAAGCTCGCCACCTCATGTGAACTGCCGGATCAGAGACTGGAAATTCGTGCTCAGCTCATTCAAGGCTGCAAGTCCGTTCAGCTCAGGTGTCTAATTCTTCGACAACCTCCCATTTCTCTTGACGAAATACTGGTTCTGGCAAGATCTCATGAACTATCTAACGCGCGGGCTGACGAGATGGAGGCGGCCCTGCATCGTCCTGCAGTGGCGGCACGGACACCTGCCATCAAGGAGGAGAGGGTATAGGTGATCCGCAGACAGCCTCAACAGTCGAGGGGAGGAGCAAGGACTCCGCAGACCTCCATGTGCGGCAACTGTGGCATGGACCATCCTGCAGGTGGTAGATGTGCTGCGAAGGAGAAGACGTGCTCACAGTGCGGCAAACTTAACCACTTCGCGAAGGTTTGCCGAGGCGGCGGTGAACAATGCAACAATCCTGGCTCACGCGGACTCACGCAAGGAATGCGTCAGTTGACGTTAGAGGATCCAGGGCCCTGCAGTGACATGTCATGGTCAAACTTCAATTTCAAAGACGACGATGTATTCTTTCTGTCGTTCGTTGGCAGGAAAGCTCCAGAAGAAGACCACCACCAATGTGCGACATCACCGTTGCTGGTTCCCCGGTGCATGCCCTGATAGACACAGGGGCGTCAGTCAATGTAATGGACAGCATTCAGTATGACAAACTATTGCCCCGCCCTGCTCCCCCCACCCCTTCTGCCGTCCAGAGCGAACATATACACGTACGACAGCGACAAACCACTCCTTCTACGTGGAGTCATGGAGTTGGAAATAGCCAGCAATGGACAAAGCCTGAAAACCAGATCCCACGTCACAGAGGGGAAGAGAGGGACGCTCCTCAGCTGCCATACGACGGAAGAATTGCAGCTGGTATTCTTCGCTAACCAAGTGCATGAGCAACATGCTGAGGAAATGCTCAAGGACTTCCCCATGCTCTATCGGGGTCTAGGCTGCCTCAAGGGAAAAACTTTCAAGCTGCACGTGGACCACACAGGCAGGCCGACAGGGTTGAAGCACAGGAGAGTGCCTTTTCACCTGCGGCCGCAGGTAGAAGAACTTCGAAAGCTGGAGGTCTTGGGGGTCATCGAGATGGTTTCAGGCCGGACACCGTGGGTTTCGCCCCTCGTGGTTGCCCCAAAACCGAAGCAGCCAGTAGCCATTCAGCTGTGCGTCGACATGCGCCTACCGAATAAGGCCGGGAAGCGAGAGCGCCATCTTACACCCACGATGGATGACATAGTCGCAGATTTGAATGGGGCCAGGTGGTTCACCAAGTTAGACCTCAACGCGGGATACCATTAACTGGAGCTCCACCCAGACAGCCGCAACATCACCACGTTCTCTACACACGTTGGTTTGCGCTGATACAAGAGGCTAAGCTTCGGCGTCTCCTCAGCAGCGGAAGTTTTTCAAAATGCCATAAGGAAGACACTCTCTGGACTATCTGGCATAATCAACTTGAGTGATGACATTCTTGTATTTTCTAAGACCCTCGAAGATCACCACACCCATCTCAGGGCCACTCTGCAATGCCTGGCAGACCATGGACTCACCCTGCACCGAGCAAAGTGTTCCTTTTACCAAGAGGCCGTAGACTTCTTTGGCTAAATTTTCTCCAGGGACGGTCTGCGCCTTGACCCGAGAAAGGCAGAAGCCATCCGCTCAGCACCAAGGCCGACGACAGCTACGGAGGTCCGAAGTTTCTTGGGGATGGCCACATATTGTGGCCGGTTCATCCCCAACCTTGCGTCCCTCTCCGAGCCCGTTCGGGTCCTAACCAAGGCAGGACAAGCATGGATGTGGTCAGCAAAAGAAGACGCAGCGTTTCAAGCAGTCAAAGATGCCCTCATCGACAAAAGGGTGATGGTGTACTTCCGCCCGAACAGGCACACTGAGGTTGTTGTCGTCGCCAGCCCCGTTGGCCTCGGAGCTGTTCTCATGCAGGAGACGGAATCAAGAGATTGGGTACCCACTGCGTATGCCATCCGGGCGCTGACTGCCACGGAAATGCGATATGCCCAAATCGAACACGATCGATTTACAAAAGGGGGTGGTGATGAACAGAGTGTCTGAATTGAGCAGACCACTCTTACCCAGTCCAAAGATCAGGGCTTGATCCATCACCGTTATTTATCTCACTGCCCCATCCCAGCTCAGAACCTGGCTATATGCAAATCAGTCTGTCCCTGGCCCAGTGCATCATGGGAACAGGGCAGACTAAACTACCAAGCCAATTCTTTACCAGAAAGGAGACAAGCTACCGGGGACCGGTTTCTGGCATTTCAGCCTCTTCGGCCCGGCTTGCTTGAATCCTGATGGAGCAGTGAGAAAGGGACTCATGTCTGAGTATACCCTGCCACACCTATAGTGGCCAAAATCGATTTACAAAGAGCAGTGAGAAAGGGACTCATGTCTGAGTATACCCTGCCACACCTATAGTGGCCAAAATCGATTTATCGGTAGCTTGTTTCCTTCCCAGTGTAAGAATTGGCTTTTGTAGTTTGGTTTGCCCTGTTCCAATCATGCACTGGGACAGGAACAGACTAATTTGCATACAGTCAGGTTCTGAAACTGGGATGGTGCAGTGAGCTAAAAAACGGTGTTGGATCTAGCCCTGATCTCTTGACTGGGTGAGAGTATTCTGTTTAATTCAGAGACTCTGTCCCTCACCACCCCTTGTTGTAAATATTTTTGTCCACCCTAAGCGTGGAAGGGTATACTCAGATGTGAGTCCCTTGCTCATTGCACCATCAGGATTCAAGCAAGCCGGGCCGAAGAGGCTGAAATGCCAGAAACCGGTCCCCGGTAGCTTGTTTCCTTCCCAGTGTAAGAATTGGCTTTTGTAGTTTGGTTTGCCCTGTTCCAATCATGCACTGGGACAGGAACAGACTAATTTGCATACAGTCAGGTTCTGAAACTGGGATGGTGCAGTGAGCTAAAAAACGGTGTTGGATCTAGCCCTGATCTCTTGACTGGGTGAGAGTATTCTGTTTAATTCAGAGACTCTGTCCCTCACCACCCCTTGTTGTAAATATTTTTGTCCACCCTAAGCGTGGAAGGGTATACTCAGATGTGAGTCCCTTGCTCATTGCACCATCAGGATTCAAGCAAGCCGGGCCGAAGAGGCTGAAATGCCAGAAACCGGTCCCCGGTAGCTTGTTTCCTTCCCAGTGTAAGAATTGGCTTTTGTAGTTTGGTTTGCCCTGTTCCAATCATGCACTGGGACAGGAACAGACTAATTTGCATACAGTCAGGTTCTGAAACTGGGATGGTGCAGTGAGCTAAAAAACGGTGTTGGATCTAGCCCTGATCTCTTGACTGGGTGAGAGTATTCTGTTTAATTCAGAGACTCTGTCCCTCACCACCCCTTGTTGTAAATACAAATCGAACACGAGGCACTGGCGATAAAATGGGCATGCCAACATTTCCATCTATATCTCTATGGCTATGAATTCCAGGTAATCACGGACCACAAGCCACTCGTCCCACGGTTCGCTGGAACGCTAGGCTTGCCCCTCCCTGGATCGAGAGGTGGGCCGTACAATTACAGACATATCGTTTCGAGGTGCACTTCCGACCCGGAACGGACAACCCGGCTGACTTCCTGTCACGCCACCCGAACGTGACCCCACAAGCTGGCGTGCAGGACAATGTCCATGAGGTGGAGGAGTTTGTGCACATGGTCTCGCAGGAGGCCTGTCCTGTTGCTCTCACACTTGAAGACGTAGGAAAAGCCACAGAGTCGGACGAGTGTCTCATAAAGGTGAAGAACACGCTGGCCAATCGGAGCTGGAAACACTTCCTTGATGACGTTGGTTCCCTCACAGCAACGGAGCAAGCCTTTCGGCAGCAAGTCTGGAGAGCTCAGAGCGAGCTCATCGAAGTCCCTCATGGGGTAATACTGCAGGGTACGCCGCTCGTAATCCCAACAAGTTTGCAAAGGGTGGTAATTCGGCTAGTGCATCAAGGCCACCAAGGAGCGTCCAAGACCAAAGCCCGACTAAGAAGAAAAGTGTGGTTCCCCGGGATGGACGCCATGCGCAACTGCCACTCATGCGCCATCACGGGCAGTGATCAGGTGCCACAACCTGTAATCACGGAAGAACTTTGTCTGGAACCATGGTCCAAATTGAGCATTGATTTCGGGTCATTCCCGGACCGCCGGAACACCTTTGTGCTCCTAGACTCGCATTCATGATTCCCTGTGGTGGAGGTAGTACCCTCAACGGCATTCCCACACGTCAAGACGGTACCTGATAGGACATTCGTAATGATGGGTCTGCCTGAAGAGATCCGGTCGGACAACTGGCCACCCATCCAGGGCAGAGACTTTCAAGCCTATCTGACATCACGGGCCGTCAAACACCGGTAGATCACCTCACAGTGGCCACAGTCAAATGGAGAGGTCGAGCGGTTCATGCGCACGCTGAACCGAGCTCTTTGAATCGGGGTGGAAAAAGGAGATGATGCTGAAGAGTGCCTCTCACAGTTCCTTAGTGCATACCGCCAAACACCCCATTGCACCACCCGGTGTGCCCCGGCACACCTGCTATTCCGGAAAGTCCCCAGGGACTGTGTGCCGGCTGGCCCGTCCTGGAGTCACCCAGAACTCGACCAGAACACCACCCAGAACAGGAGGAAACTGACAAAAGACAAAGCAAGCCAAGCTCGAAGAGCTCGACCCATGATCATCGTAGTTGGGGACAAAATGATACTAAAGGACCGGCATCCAAACTGGAAATACCTCACTGCCTATGAGCCGCAGGTATGGAAAGTAGTCAACATCTATGGAGACCTCCCAGTGCCAAGGAGAAGAGATGCCAACACAGCCAAGGACCGAACTCGAGACAACAGACTACCGGAAGAGCACCACGGAGAGTCAAAATGTCCCTGCGGAACATCCCGAAGAGTCAGAAGCAAGTGAGAACCTCCGGAGCCAGAGGTATGGTCTCTGGCCGAACCTGATCCCCAGTAAAAGACTAAAGGACTATGCATGGCACATGAATAAGTTCTAATGCTCACCCCATCAGAGACTATGTGTCCGTAACATTGGAGAGATGTAATGACGGAGCCACCCGGCCCGTCCACACACGCACGCACGCACACACACCCCTAGGACGGGCTCGCCCGAGGGTATAAATAAAAGGGTGCGAGACTGCACAGGGTCTCCGGCCCAGATTAGTGAATTGAGTCAGTGTCCATCATTATAGTTATAATGGGCCCTAATTAGCACGATGGTGCGAGGCGCTCTTACCCAAGGGAGGCTCGGTCCTGCAGGGGAGTGGCGCGGTTCACAAACACACACCGCACCGGTTCTTCAAATGTGGGGCTACACGTGCCAGCAAAACCGGGAGCATAGACTTTGAGGCTCGGTATTGCAGGGGTGCAGCGCGGGTCAGACTGCACGCTCCGAATCAGTTCTTCAGGCTCCAGGAGATTGTCCCAGCGGGCGTAATACAATGCCGTGTTGTCAGAGGCGGCGAAAGGAGGGCGAGGTGGAGCTCAGATGCACGGCCAGCTGTGAGATGTTGCAGACGGCCGGGCACCGATAGCGACTCTGGAGCACACCCACTGCGGCGGCCGCCTTGTTCACTACCGGCCGTGTCGCGTCTGGTCTGGGTACAGATGGCTTGGCAGGCAGCGGAACATCGAACCCAGGGCAACAGGCTTTTCCTGTCTGCGGGACCCTGGTCCGGAACCCTTCTCTCCTCGCTTTAGCAGCAACAGTGGGAGTGAAGTTCTTCAAGGGCCTGTTCTGCAAGAAAACCTGACAAAGGCTCATAATTAAAGTGAAAATGAGTGACTGCAAAAATGGAGGGATAGATGTGTGGGTGAAAGAGTGGATGGATGGATGAGTGAAAGGATGGATTGGTAGATGGATGTGTGAAATGACGGATCTAAGGACGAACAAGTGAAATAATACCTGAATGAGTGAAAGGGAGGGTGGATAGATGGATGAAAGAATGGATGAACCAAATTAAAGAATGGACGGATGAGTGCAAGGGAGATTGGATGGAGTGAAAGGGTTGATGGAAGAACGAAAAAATGGATGGATGGGTGGGTTAAAGAGTGGATGGATGAGTGAAGGGGAGGGTGGTGTTGTGTCGGGGCAGTGGACAAGTCGGCTGCTTACGGGGCAATCTACACTCAGGGGGCACCTGGGGTTATAAAGGCCTGACACGTGGCCTCCACTATAAATAAGTCACACGGACACTGGGGAACTGTTGGTGGCTCTGCACGTCGTTGCCAACTGGCGTACGTGCGTGCGGAGACCCCTTTTATTAGGCAGGTCACGTGAGGGCTACGCTGCACGCCCGTTGCGCCACAGGCGTAAATAAGCTGGAACACAACATTCCTCCTCAAACACAAAAAAAAACAAAATAGCGAAATACACCAAAAACAAATGAGAGAAGTACGGCAGGTAATCACACTCAGTCTCTTAGATTCACTTAACAGTCAATGGTTCCTAATTCACTTAAATATGCAGTGGAACAGTCTTGCGTGAAATAGTCCCGGAGACGGCAGGAGGGCTCTGGGTTTCTCCTCAGCAGATATTGAGATATCCCTTTGGCCGGCGTGACACCACCCCCAGCCGGGGATGGCGGTTCGCTGCTGCGGGCGTCAGGGCTATCTCCGCCCTGCTCTGCACTGACGCCCTCTGATTCTTCTGGGCGATCACCATCTTCACCTGTCAACTCCAGAGACCCCTCTCCTTGGTAGCAACCTCTGGATGTTGGGGAACTGACAGCCACTGGGCTTGCTGGCGCCCGGATCTCCGGCGACTTAGGCGTGGCGACCACCCCGGTCTCGGGATGAAACCGCTTGAAGTGGGACACATTGCGAGTTACAATCTCTCGGCCCCGGGCCGCTATGACGCGTGTTCCTTTCACGTTGACCACTTTCCATGGCTTCTTCTCATACGTCAGCCTGAACTTCCCGCTGGTGACGCGATTCTTCAGCAGTACAAGGTCTCCGCGGGTGATCTGTGAGCTTTTGGCTCTCCTACGCTGGCTGGCTTGGGCATAAGCTTTTTGCCGTTTGGCTTCGATCTGGTCTTCGTTTGATAGTTCTGGTTTCCAGTGGGGGTGATGGGGAATGGAGTCCGCAACCACTCGCCTCATGAGAACATGTCCCGGCGCAACCCCAGTGGTTGTGTGGGGTGTCTGTCGATAGCTCCTCAGGAATGTAAAGATCGCCAGCTCTAATGACTGTCCTTTATCATGGGCGATCCGAATCACCTTATTGAGGGTTCGCATGAACTGCTCCACTTCGCCACTAGCCTGTGTCCATCGGGGAGTTATTCTGCCATGCCGGATTCCCAGAACACTAAGGTAGCTGGCGAGTTCTTGTCCTTGAAACGGAGGGCCATTGTCTGTTCGTAGTTCTTTTATCACTCCATGGGTGGCCATGATCTTCTCAATTTTGGGAATAACCTCCATGGCGCTGGTAGTGGAAACTATTTCCACCTCCGGATATTTGGAGTGATCGTCAATGGCTACCATGGTGTGCCGCCCGTCCCGGAGACTGCCAAAGTCCAGGCTGACACACTCCCATGGATGTTGTGGCGAGGTTCCGCTATGACGGGTGCCTCTCGTGGGGCATCCCCAGTGACCTGACAAGCTGCACACGATCCCACCGTGGCTACCACAAGGTCGTCCATGAGGGGGAACCACACTTTGTTTCTCAATCGGGATTTTGTTTTGACCATTCCTTGATGGCCGACATGGGCCAGTGCACCACTTGGGCCGTTAAAGCTGACGGTATCACCAGTCGGTGACCCCTCAGCAGGCATCCGGTGTCGTCTTCGTTTAGTTCTCCTCTCACATGATGGAGGCTCTCCATGATGCGTTGCGCCTCAGGTGTTAGTATCTTCCATTCCTCCTTGGCCCGGTGCCAGTTTCTGCTCTGAAGCGCCATTCGGGCCCTTTGTAGGCAGTCGTCCTTCCGGGTGGCTTCCGCAATGCTCTCCAGCGATATGGGCATCGGGCATGATCGGCCAGTGACACATCTCACGTATGATTCGGTGTCTGCCGCATCCTCCATTTCTTCTCGAGTGGCGGCTCGCGGGTGTCGTGAAAGGTAATCTGCGGGATTCCTGGACCCGGTTGGTATTCCACTTGGCAGTTGTAGTTCTGGAGTTGGAGCATCCACTTCTCGATGCGAGGTGGAGGTTTCGTGGAGGTCCCTGAGAAGAGAGCAACCAATGGCTTGTGATGGGTGGCGACCACGAACGGCTTCCCGTACACATATAGGTGGAAGTGCCGGCACCCCCAGTGGATTGCTATCGCCTCTTTCTCGATCTGAGAGTATCGTTGTTCACTCTCAGTAAGAGAGCGGCTGGTGAAGGCCACCGGGGTCCAATCTTCATCGGCTCGCTGCCGTTGCATCAAGACAGCTCCTAATCCTACCGGACCAGCGTCCACGGCCACAAGTGTTAATTTCCGTGGATCAAAGAATGCCAGTGTGGTGGCGTCTGACAGAGCTCCTTTGATTTCTTGGAACGCTTTTGTCTGCTCAGGCCCCCATCTCCAGGGCGTGGTGTCTTTTGTAAGTTCTCCCAGCGGGAGTGTGAGGTTGGCGAGATCCCGGAAGAACCTCCCACAGTAGTTTACCATCCCCAGAAAACTGCGACCTCTGTGACTGTGGTGGGGGGAGCAGCTTCCTTAATGTCCTTTACCTTGTCCGGATCTGGGTTGACCCCCTCCGCTGAAAAGGTGTACCCAAAGAACTGCAATTTTCGTTTAAAAAATTCACATTTTTCTCGATGTAAGGTAAGACCGGCTTCCCTTAGTTTCCGGAACACCTGCGCTAGCCGGTTGTTGTGCTCCTGTACGGTGCGGGCGTGTATCATGATGTCATCACTGATGTTGATTACACCAGGTATGTCCGTGATCAGTTCTTGTATGACATTCTGGAACACCTTGGCCGCGCTGGACACACCAAAGCTGAGGCGGGTGTATCTCCGGAGTCCCACATGGGTCGAGAAAGTCGTGATGTTACGTGACTCTTCATCGAGCACCAGTTGGTGATATCCGGAGCGCAGATCTAGCTTTGAAAAACAGCTGGCTCCCGCCATTTCTCCTATGTGGTCATCAATTGTGGGCGTTATATGGCGCTCCCTCTTGATGGCGGCGTTGGGGAGGCGCATGTCCACACAAATTCGGACGGCTCCTGGTTGCTTCGGTTTTCGTGTGACCACTATGGGTGAGACCCAGGGAGTGGGGCCCGTCACCTTTTCTATTATTCCTGCCGCTTCTAGCTTCTTGAGCTCTTCTTCTACGAGTGGCCTGAGATGGAATGCAATGCGGCGATGCCTCAATGCTACAGCTGAACGGTGTGGTCGATGTGGAGGTGCACCTTGCTTACCGTGAACTTTCCAATGCCCTTGAAGATGTCAGAGAATTCTGTTATGAGCTGTTGAATAGACTCCTGGTGCACCCCAAACGCAAACGTGACCACTCCCAGGTCTTCCACTGCTCGACACCCGAGCAGCATGCCTTGCCAATCTTCTGACACGAAGATGTTGTTGGAGATAGATCGGTGTCCATGCAAGATTGATGTCTTGAACTTCCCTCTGATCCTGAGGGGTGTGTCCTGTCCATATGCAAATACGGTGATGGGTGACGGACTCAGGATCGGTGGCGGGTCCAGCATTTGATGGAGGGTGGCAGCCATGAGGTTAATGGTCGCGCCTGTGTCTACCACGGCCATGAGCTCTTGTTCACCCACTCTGATGCCACACTGAGGCAGTCGTCTGGCTCGGCGAGTCGCGGTGCCAATCATGTGCACTTTGTGCACGGTTCTCTCCTCCTCCTCGTCATCGTCCATGTTGCTCTGACTGGGGTCGCCTTCGGGTTTAGCATTCACCACCTGCCGAGGTTTGCGATACTTCTTGGACCGGCAGACCTTCTCGAAGTGGTTGAAACGACCACACCCGGAGCATCGCTTCCCCCTGGCCGGGCACTCCGCTGCCTGATGGGGTGGTCCCCCGCAGTATCCACAGGTCTTCCTCGTCGTTCCCGCAGCGGCCCCCATGTTTTTCTTGTTTCTCTTCGTTGGTGACTTTACTGTTACCTTATTGACTGGTTCCGCCTTCACCTGCGCCTGGAGGGCGGCTTCCATATGGGCCGCTCGGGCCTTCAAGAATTCTTTGTTTCGACCTAAGGTTAGAATGTCCTTCAGGGGTTTCCCCGACTCTTCCAGGATGCGTTCCCGGAGTTTGGCAGAGGCGCATCCCTGGATGATCTGTCCCCTTATTTCTTCAGTGGCGTCTGCAAACCCACAGGTTGACGCCAAACTCTTCAACCGTGCGTGGTACGTGTCCAGCGATTCTTCCGGCAGCTGCCGTGCTTGCCTGAATATGAATCTCTCATAGTCCTGGTTGGCCATGGGCTCGAAGTAGGCATTCAGGGCATTTATGAGTGAGTGGTGATTTTTTTGGCGGGACCTCTACTAGCGTTTTGGCGATATAGTGGACATCCTTTCCCCCTAGGTGAAGAACCATGGCCCGTTTCTGGTCCTTGTGGACCTTAGTGGCTTCGAAGAAAATTAACAACCGGTCCACCCAGTCCTTCCACTTCGGGGCCAGCGACGACGGTGAGCCCTCCACCAGGAACGGCTCAATCAGGGGTATCGTGGCCATGCCTGTGGTGGTGGTGCGCAGTGCAGTGGGTGAAGGCAGCACCCTTGTGATCGCTCCCTGGTTCCCCTATCTGCAGTAGGAATTGCAAGTGCCAGTGCTTGTTGGCAGTCGCAGACTGCTGGGCCTGAGCGTGATGGACACACTGATCCTGTGTGTGGAGGCAGCCTCCTTGTACTTGTGCTACGGCGATGTGCCTTACTGTGGGCCCCTGTATGCTTTCCCTGTGAAGCTGTGCTTTCCTCACTCCGTGTATTGTCCCTTTGATTTATAGTCCCTCTTTTTGCAGGGCTCTGGTGCTCATGGGCCTTCCCCCGTCTTCAGGGTCGTCTCCCACCACGTGGGGCTCTTCTACCCCCTTTTCGGGACGCTCGGCACTCCCCCTGCGGTTTCGCAGGCTTGAGGACGGAGCCCGAGGCTCAGGATGCTCCGTTCGGCCTGCGCGGGGTCAAGGGGGCGTGGCCAGGGCCTTGTCGTATCGCGGATTCTTCCTTGCGTCTTCGCCCGGCAGCGCGCTTCACGTATCGGCTGCCTGCCGGTATGCGGCGCTGCACAGGGGTTGGACTGCGAGGCCCGAGGGCAGCCGGTAAGAGCACCGGAGGACCTTACCCCTGTGGCCCCGCCGTGACAAGAGGCGCGGTGATGAGGGAGGTGGCACCGGACGAGCGGGCGCACATGCGGGGCACAGCGGCTCACCTGACGTCAACGCCGCCACCGGAGTCCCCGATCCGGATCCCAGTTGTTTTGCCGCACCGCGTGCGGGTCTGCAGGGCACGAGCGCCGCGAGCCGATGGCAGAGCTCGCTGCCGCCCCAGCAGAGCAGATACGACACACACACAGCGAGGGCACGCCCACCCTCGTTGCTTGCTGTTGTGTCGGGGCAGTGGACAAGCCGGCTGCTTACGGGGCAATCTACACTCAGGGGGCACCTGGGGTTATGAAGGCCTGACACGGGGCCCCCACTATAATTAAGTCACACGGACACTGGGGAACTGTTGGTGGCTCTGCACGTCGTTGCCAACTGGCGTACGTGAGTGTGGAGACCCCTTTTATTAGGCAGGTCACGTGAGGGCTACGCTGCACGCCTGTTGCGCCACAGGCGTAAATAAGCTGGAACACAACAGGTGGAGGGATGAATGGGTGAGTGAAGGAATGGATGGATGAGGCGCTTGCTATTTCGGGCCGTTTGAGGCCCACATCGCTGTTCCTGCTATCTCTGCCAGGGTGGGACTCTGTCCCCCAGCATGTGCCTGTGAGGAGGAGGGGCCAGAAATGCCATAAAACGGGCAAAGGACTTTGGCAACGCAGGTTTACTGTTTCGCGCCGTCTGATGCCGGCACTACTGTTCCTGCCTGGGCCGTCCAAGGCCCTCACTGTTGTTCTTGCTGTCTCTGCTGGGGTAGGACTCAGTCCTCCAGCATGCGCCTGTGAGGGGGAGGGACTAGAAAGGCTGTAAAACCGGCGATTGACTCCTGCAGCCCGGGCTGCGCCCGGGCCAAGAGGGGGCCTGTCAGCACCTGCCCCCCTCTTTCATCTAGTTTGGTTAATAGATATTATTCGTGTTTTTCTTTTTATTCATCTGGGCCAATCATCAATATGGGTAAACACAAAATGACATTTTCTGTGCCTGCCAAGCAGTGCTTAATTTGAGCCAATGGTTTCTGGTGCACAGCACTGGCACTTAATCATCAACACGGCACTTTTTTAATGACATCAATTAAGGACACATTTATTTATGGTAGGCACAGGAAGATTAAGTGATTTGTCTAGAATCACAAGATGTTGAGCCAACGACGAGACTCAACCTGGTTCCCTAGCTCTAAGGTCTGCAGCTCTAGCCATTACACCACATCCTCTCCCCACATCATAGGTGGCACTAACAGGAGAAATGGGCTGGTGCAAGCAGCCTCCAGACGAGATCCCCGGCACTATTTTATTTACAAATTAACCACTGCTGCAAATGTCTTGTAAGGGGGACCTCTAAACCCCTTCAATTACGAACTACTTGAGAATGGAGATGGTTGCTCTCTCAAGTGAGATAGGTCCGGTGGAGGAAAAAATAAATGCCATAACATGCAGCTCATTGTCCCTCTCTAAGATATAAGTTTTAACCCAACCATCTCCCCAGGAAAACTCGACTTCATGAAACAGTACACCTCTAAGGGAGAGGAGACCACCGAAATCGCATTTGCAGAAATGGGTGGTCTCCTAGCCCCAAATGGGGCGGGCAGTAACAATTTTCCTGGGGCAAGAAGTGATGTGGTCTCTGATTCGGGGACATTGTGAACTATGGCTGTGCTGATGAGCTCACCCTCTCCTGCTGCTCCCATTGAGTCTGCCATTCACACTGGTTCTCCCACCTCAAAATGGACCAAGCGTTTGAAACAGCTGGCGAGTAAAATGCAGGTGAAGAGGAAAAAAATTACTCAGACTCTCGACTCTTTAGTGGCACCCAGTACCACCTGGGCAAGCACATAGATGCCCTATTCAAAAATCTTAATAAGGAATAGCTCCACGGTATAGAGATCCTAATAACTGTTTTAAAAAAAGAACTATTAGCCAAATTGGATGAGGGTTTTGAATTTCTTAAAGCTTTCCATACGATTCCACTCGCTAACCTGATTGGTGGATTACGATCTGAACCTGACCCTTTTTTCTGAAATTACCTCCCAAATTGAAGCGCCTGGGCCCGCTCTGGTACATTCCTCTCCACCGGCGGAAGGTGGAATGCCCAAAGCACCCCATTTTTACAAGTATTATAAATTCCCATTCCCAGCCTTCCCAGTCCTCAGTGCATGGTTCTGGAACTCTGGGCAAAACTTTAGGATACCATACCCAACAATTTCACTTACATCTTCCTCCTCAGGTACTCCCTATTTTTTTTTTTTAAACAATTTGTATTGATTTTCCATACATCAAAAAAGGGGTTTCAGTTACATACCCCAGATAGGTAGCAAAGTCACAGTGCAAATCAGTTTATTTATGGCATAGCTGAAGCACCATTATCATGTCCATATCAACTGTTCAGGCACTGCATACGGTCATCACGATCAGTATTTGCAACCAATGAAAATTCCCATCCCCAACTAGCCCCCAACCCTTCCGCCCCCACACCTCCAGGCATGTCACTTAAGTGTAGGCTGTAAAAAGCCAATAGGACTGTTATCTCCGTGGGGCGACTAATTCGTATAGGAGGCTGCTGCCCCTGAGTGTCACCTGACTTGCTTGGCGAGCATCACTACTAAACTTGAGGTTTCAGATCGAAGTGATCTTAGAGCTGCTTATGCGTTAGTCCATATCTGCCACAGGGTCGCCTACAGATGCGTCCTCCCCCTCCGCTTTGGGAGATTTAAGTGCCACAACGAGCGCTTCACAAGCTCTCGCCCATTCCAGGGCCCTTTCACTCTCGGTGCGCTTCGCTATTTGTAACCTAATCACTCTCTCACATTCGGCCCACTTTAGGAATTCTGCTTTCCACTTTGCTATGCTAGGGCCCTGTTTTGCCTTCCAATGGGTGGTGATGTTCCGTTTGGCCAGGAGCAGACCCAGGTCAATAAATTTGCTAGTAATTTTGTTCTTGGACGTGTGGGGAAACCAGTGCAAAATACAACGAGCCATGGTTGGATCCAGCTCTCTATCAGTGAGGACTGATAATGTTGTTGTTTCCTCCTCCGAGTAACTGTCTAGGAATGGGCAACCCCATAACATGTTTAAAATATGCGTTTTCTGTGTTACATCTCGGGCATGCCGCTGATTGGTCCGGGAAATATGCGTGTAGTTTTGCTGGGGTAAGGTATGCTCTATGTACAATATGGAGATGCACCAATTGAAACCTTGCATTCCTCGTGCTCTTCCAGGCCCTCTCCACTAGCTCTCCTCAAGTCTTATCTGGAATGTCCCCCCCTATATTAGCTTCCGATTTGAGCTTCAGGGCAGACGTGGGGAGGAAGGATTCCAGCGTCATGCGTCTATAGAGGCACGTCAATACTATAAAAGTGCCTGCGGCCAACACTACTTATTGCCAGCCCATGGAAGCTGGTGGTTCTGTAAGTCCCCTACCCCAGTGCTTCCTGATAGCCACAGTGAGGGCCGTGTACTGTAGGAAATCACCCCCGGGTAAGCCAAAGCGGGTTTGCAGGTCATTAAACGGGATCATGGCACCCTCCTCATATAGGTCCCCTATAGCAGTTAGCCCCTGTTCCGCCCAAGCTTCCAATCTCTGCCAATTGCCACCATGTGGCAGGGTCCTGCACATTATCAATGGTATTTCCGTCACGTAGGGGTTTTTAATAGAGGCTCTGCACAAATATCTGTGCCAGCATTTTCGTGCCATTAGAGTTCCAGGGTGAGGGTCGCAGTGTTAACCGGGAGCCGCAGTACAATGCGGGACAGCAACAACAGGGGCCCAAAATCTTCCCTGCGCTCATCATCTCCCCTAGTGGCCCTCGCTACCCACTGTGTAAGCCACTGAAATTGTGCTGCCAAAAATAGGTCTTGTGGTCTGGGACCGCCAGACCTCCTTCTTCTCTTGGTCTCATGAGTGTACTGAGCGCCACCCTGCGTCTGCCCTTGACCCAAAGGAAGGCTGTAACCATTGAAAGAAGCTCCTTGAAATACGTTGCCGGGATCCAGATCGGTAGGGTCCCAAAGTAATAGAAGAGCCTCGGGAGGGTTATCATTTTTGGAAGTGCCGCACGGCCCCCTACTGACAGCGGCAGAGATCCCCAGAATTTGAATTTGGCTTTTGCCCCTCTGATGGCCTTCGCAATATTACCCTCAAGAATTTCCGCTTGTTTGTGGTAAATATGCGTGCCCAGATAGGGAAGATATCTGTCTTCCCAGTACACCCCCTCTGTGCCTACCCTATTCCCACGCGCCGGCAACAGGCAAGATTTCGACCAGTTCACCTTCAATCCTGCTACTCTGCTGAGAGCGTGGAGTAGGTTTTTCACCCAAAGAGTTCCGTTCCAGAGTCAGCAAGAAAAAGAAAAAAGTGGTCAGCATATAATGCAATATGATGGACCTGTCCATATACGTCGATCCTCCAGTATGTCCGCCCTGATCCGGCGTGTACTGCTAAGAGCTCCATCGCCAGCGCAAATAATAAAAGGGAGAGGGGACAACACTGCCGTGTGCCCGCCCCACCCTGCAAGAGTCGGCGATTAGCCTCCCAGTTTTAGTTCTGGCAGTGGAGTCAGTGTATAAAAGAGCCGTCCAGTTCACAAAGCCGGACCCTAGCCCCATTTTCCACATCACATGAAATAGAAAAGCCCACTTCAGACTGTTGAAGGCTTTTTCTATGTCCACTGCAAATATTGTGGCTGCATCCACATGGTAAGTGTCCACTTCCAGGATGTGCAGGAGCCTTCTGATATTGAGCGCTGTGTTTCTAGTGGGGATGAACCAGATTGGTCTTTATGTGTAAGGGTGGTCATGTGAGGGAGCAAACGGGAGGCTAAGATTTTACTTAGTATTTTATCATCGAGATTGAGCATGGATAAGAGGTGGTACGCAGTTTTATCCCACGCCTGCTTGCCCGGCTTTAGCAGAGGGAAGATGATCGGTTCCCTAGTGGAAACAGGGAGTTTGCCAAGGCTCTTGGCATCATTATATAATTGTACGAGTTTGGGAGCCAAGAGGTCAATGTATGCAAGGTAAAATTCTATTGGGAAACCATCAGTGCCTGGAGTTTTACTGCGGGCCATACTCTTGATAGCTCCACGCACCTCTCTTACTTCGATCTCTCGTCCTAGTGACAGGGCTGTATCCTCGTCCAGTGCAGATAGATCAACCCCTTGCATGAACTCCTGCAGTTCCTCAACCGTTGGGGACAGCTGACTTCGATAGAGTTCAGTATAATATTCCAAAAATAAGTCATTGATCCCTTGTTGGTTGTATCAGGCTACCCCATTCTGGTCCCTGATCTCCAGTAAGACTGACCCCAGTCTAACCGGGTTGGCCAACCAGGCCAGTAGGGACCCCGATTTATCCCTCTCTAAGTGTACTCGAGTTATGTTGTTTTTGTACTCAAAGGATCGCAGGCGCTCTACCTGTGTGGCTACCGCCTCCTTGGCCTCTAGTAGCTCATGTTGTTTATCTGGGTTTTCAGGTCTGTCCTTTTCCAGGGCGCGCAGGCGCTCTTCATCTCTCTTTATATCTTGGAGGAGAACCTTTCTAACTCCAACCATCTGAGATATGCACCTCCCCCTTAAGACTGTTTTACAGGCATCCCACTCCACGAAGGAGGAAGTGGCTGTACCCCTGTTGTCCTGAAAATAGTTAGTGATAGCTGTACCGATTGTAGTGCGGAAAGCTTGGTCGCCAAGGTCTCCGAGCGCAGGCGCCAGGTGGGGATTTTCGGGCACGCGACCATTGAAACTGTACCAGGACACGGTTGTGGTCGGATAGTGTCCAGGTGAGGTATTCGCTGCAGCCCACCCCCTCATGGACATCAGGTGAACACAGAATGACATGTAATTTGTGGAGGGCCGAGAAGAAGGAGTAATCTCGGGCCATGGGATGTTGCACCCTCCAGGTGTCAATTAAGCCCCATTCCTGTTGCCAGTTATGGTGTGAGTCTGCCAGTTTGTGTGCAGGTGCATTAGGGAGTGGAGGGTAAGAGCGTTCAAAGTCAACGTCAGAGGTACAATTAAAGTCGCCCCCCAGTAGCATCGACCATGTGAGGACGATCGCCAGCTTTCCCGATAGAAGAGCGAAGAAGGCCGGATGGTCTGAGTTGGGCGCATAAATACTACAGAGTGTGAGTTCCCTACAGTCTAGACTCCCTGACACCACCACATACCTGCCCTCTGGGTCAATCAGTTGTGACGTGCATTGGAATGGAACAGGTGCCCTTATCCATATCAACACTCCTCTCGCAAAGGCAGAGTACGTGGTGTAATAAGCCTGACCCCTCCAGCGGCGTTGCAACACCTTCACTTGCTTTGCTAGCATATGAGTTTCTTGGAGGAATGCAATCTGAATGCCTCTGCAGATCAAATAGGAGTGTATCTTATGGCGCCTGACTATAGTGTGCATGCCCCGCACATTCCACGAGAGACAAGTCAATCCTAACGGGGATCCCATTGTTGTGGCCTATGGTTACAGCCCTTAAAACTTTTTGTACCCGTGACACACCTGGATCCCCTTAAAAAAACAACTATAAAAACGACCCCAACTCCCCCTCCCCAGTACAGGTTTCAAAAAAAGAATCCTCGTCCAAACCGTAGTAGAATAAACCATCGTCCAGTGACAGTGGAATGGGTGGTCACTCGACAAGAACCGTGTTAAGTACCCCATAGTGCCACCCCGTAACTGATCTAGCCAAACAGCCCATTTCCACTGGATGTTCCTCATAAGGCAATGTAGGGAAAGCATAAGTTCACTGTCACTGCACCAGTGGGACAAGGATGGGAGGCCCTGAAGAATCTCCACATTGGATGGCACCCCATTACCTTCACACAACATCATCAGTCATTCAGGGTATAACCCAAGGCACGTCCGATCCTAGACTCTTGTTGTCACTGCGATCCGGTGAGATCTCCGATCCGCCAGTGTGGTGTCCACTCCCACTCAGAATGGAACCAGGGATTTTTTGACTGTGTGATATCACCGCCTGTAGCGCCTTGCGACATTCAAGACTAAGTTCTCTAGGCGAAGGAGTTTTGTTTCCAGCCCTATGACTGCGAGGACTTTGCTGTGGGGTCCCAGGAGTTGAAGTATGCTGACCCACCGAGCTGCGAGTGTCAAACCAGTCCCAAGTTTCTTGTGGCATGTTGAAGAAATGAGTCCCCGTCGGGTCTGCCACCCGAAGCCGAGCGGTAACTAACATGGCATAGGGCAGGTTCAATTTGCGTAGTTTAGCCTTGACAGCAGCAGAGGACGCTCTGCTGTGTAAAATCTGGGAAAATCATGACGTTGTTATTATCAATGCCCAGTTCTTGTTTTTGGCAGGTACTTTGCAAAATGTGGTACTTGTCCCGAAAGTGTAGAAGTCTGGCCACAACAGGATGTGGAGGAGCCCCTGGTTTTGGTGGTTTAGCTGGGACTCTGTGAGTCCGTTCCAGTGCGTAGAAAAGGGATAGTCCTGTCAAAGCCACTCCAGAACGGAGCCAGTCCTCCAAGTAACGGACCATATTTACCCCTTCTGTTTTTTCTGGAATCCTTACAACTCGGATGTTGTTCCGACGCGACCTCCCTTCACTGTCCTCGGCACGCATTTCCTCTGTGTCACCTCTGACACTTCGCGCTCTTCCAACCCGCAGACAAGACACCACCATTGCCGCTGGTGGTCCCGCCCATTGCAGGTGCTGTGGGCCGAGAGGTCCCACCGATGAAAACACCCCCAGTGGTCCATGGGTCTTGGTAGTGGCCCCCAGCGTTTGTCCGCGTCAGTTCGTCCAAGTCACTCTCTGCGGCCTCCTCTTGTTGGCATATGTGAAGGGAAGTCACACTTTTCACAATCACTGCGCAGGCACACCCACCTCACCAGCGATGGCCCTACAGTGCTCTGCCACTAACTATAGGCTCATTCCGGCTCCAGCACACGCAACTGCTAACTAATAATTTGTGTGTCCCACCCGCCTTGCTGAGATATCAGTGCACCACCACTAGGCCCGGGCCGCCAGGAGCTGTCAGTGGGGCAGGCTTTCTTCGTTTAGTGCAGGCCTCTCTTCACTGGGTGGCAATTGAGGCACAGATTGCACTCCACCGCCAATGCTACTAGTCCAAAGGCCCCCGCATGCCGGTGACTCAATCCGGCGAGGGCAGGGACAGCCGTCCCCCAGTCTATTCAGGGCCCTGCAGGCCAGAGGAGCTCGGTTCGCAGTGGCGGTCCCCTGCAGTGCCCTTTATTGAGTCCTGGAACAGGCGCCAGCTCACCTTCACCCCTGACAGCCCAGATGCCCCTGGGTGCTGTCTCCCTGCCGCCGCTTCACACCCTTGATCTCGGTGGGTGGACTCACCGTTCCAGCCGCGCTGCAGTTGAAGGGGCCTCTAGCAATGCGTGTTCACAGTGGAAATCACTTTGGACCTCAGGCAGTTGTGGCACCCCTGGTGGGGAAGTACTCTGGAGAGCAGCCCAGGGAGACCGAGATGCGGGGCACTGCTTGAACCCAGATGCCCCTGGGTGCTGTCCCCCTGCTGCCACTAAACACCCTTGATCTCGGTGGGTGGACTCAACGTTCCAGCTGCGCTGCAGTTGAAGGGGGCTCCAGCAATGCGGTGTTCACAGTGGAAATCACTTTGGGCCTCAGGCAGTTGTGGCACCCCTGGTGGGGAAGTACTCTGGAGAGCAGCCCAGGGAGACCGAGATGCGGGGCACTGCTTGAACCTGTTGTTCCCTCCGCCGTTGTAGCCCAGTAGGGTCCCCCCTCGCCCAGGCAAAGCCACGGTAGGGTGCTGTGCAGGGGATAGCCAGGGCCTACAGGTGCCACCGCGTCATTTGCTCAGCGGGCGCCATCTTACAATTAGCCACACCAGAGTCGCACCGTAGCATTGTGAGCGCCTTCAGGTCTCCGCAAGACAGCCCAATACCAGAACAGTACCCACAGGGCTACAGGAGTGCCCGGGGGATGGCGGTATCCGCTGCAATTGGGATCTGCAGCCGGCGCTTCAGTGCTGTTGCGGCCAAACTTCCATTTTGTCTTCGTCTTTTCGGCTACCACAGCAGGATATCGAGGCCAGTCTCGCCGCAAGGCACCTCAATTTCAGCTCTGCCCTCAGTGGTCCAGCAATCCCCAAGGCCGCTCCGAGCGGCGCGGGGACTGCCACCCGGCGCAGCTTGTCCGTTCACTCAGCGGGTTAGCAAACGCAGCAGGAATCACATCCCATCCGCCATCTTGGTTACAGACTCGCAGGTCAAAATTCCATCTGTTTGCTAGCAAAGCAGATATCGTGGCGCTGTAGCGCTACTCTTCAAAGTGCCGGCATCTTCCGACATCCCGCAACGTGGCTGCTGGCTCTCCCCGCTGTCTCCGGGTGTCAGGATCACGGATTACAGGGGAGCGGCGGTCGGAGCTCTCTAGCTCGTGTCCATCCTCATTGACTGCAGGCCACGCCCCTCCCTCCTCAGGCTACTCCCTATGTTATCATTTTGGACCACGCCCAAGCTCTGAAAAAAGACACGAAAGCAACAGAGGTTGAATTAAGGCATAAGGTGCTCCACCGGTTTATATCAAATGTGGGGTATGCCACAGACCTCCCCCATGATATTATACCATATGGAAGAGTGTCCTCAGTTGGTTTTCACAAGGGCTTACCTGGTAGTGATAAAGTAGTGGTCAACGTTACAACCTTGAGGAGAGTAAGACACCTCCTGATGGCCCTTCAACACCTAGAACATTCTCTGCATCAAATTAGAGCAGGCTTCTCCAACCAGTAGCTCGTGAGCTAATGGTAGCTCTCCAGTCGATTAATATAGAAGCTTTTGCATGGTTTAACTAAGATATGTATATGACATTTTAAAATGTGTGCTTTCAGAACTCATAAGCTGATATTTGTAGAAAATATTTGAATTTCTGAAAAATATTCAAAGCTGATATTTCAGTGATAAATTATTCATGATTAGGAAGCAGTGGTAGAAGTGGGCAGGATCGGAAGGGCACGGCGTGCCCCTACTTTTAAAAATGATTTCAGCCCGTTCCCCAACTTCTGTCTTTCAAAAAAGCATCCCGGGACGGCAAGAATAGTCCTACATAAAAATGATAACTTTTTCATTCAGCTTGTGTGCTGCCAGGGGCAGGTCACACTTCTCTGTTGAACTCCAGAGGCTGCAGCAGCCCCTCCCTGAGCTCTCACAGACTGTGGGCAGGCCCATTGTCATTCAGATTGAGGCTGATTATTCCCTTTCGAATGACAATGCGCCCGCCTTCTGCCTTTAGCATATCGTGTGCCAGTGAGATCGGAGTAAGTGATTACAGAGGAGCTTTCCCCAAACACATTACTCTGGGGAACTTGCCACCTTGTGTAATTTGTCAATGTTGTACACAGAGTGAACTGGGCAGGAGCAGAGATGGGTCAGAAGAGGCGTTAGGAAAGGAGAGGTGACCGGGCAGAAGAAGTGACAGGCAGGAGAAGTGACAGGGCAGGAGAAGTGACAGGACAGAAGAGGTGACGAGTCAGGAGCAGTGATGGGATAGGAGAGGTGACAGGAAAGGAGAGGTGACAGGGCAGGAGAAGTGATGGGGCAGGAGCAGTGATTAGGCATGAGCAGGAGCGGTAACGGGCAGGAGCAGTGAACAGATAGGGGCAGTGAACGGATAGGAGCAGTGAACGGGGCAGGAGAAGTGATGGGACAGGAGAAGTGATGGAGCAAGAGCGGTGATAGGGCATGAGCAGGATTGCTGACCGGACAGAAGCAGTGAACGGGCTGGAGCAGTGAATGGGCGGGAGCGGTGACGGGGCAGGAAAAGTGACGGGGCAGGAGCAGTGATGAGGCAGGAGAGGCAACAGGAAAGGAGAGGTGATTGGGCAGGATAGGTGACTGGGCAGGAGAGGTGACTGGGCAGGAGTGGTGACCGGGCAGGAGTGGTGACCGGGCAGGAGTGATGACCGGGCAGGAGTGGTGACCGGGCAGGAGTGGTGACTGGGCAGGGGAAGTGACAGGGCAGGAGAAGTGACAGGGCAGGAGAAGTGACGGGGCAGGAGAGGTGATGGGGCAGGAGAAGTGACGAAGCAGGAGAAGTGACGAAGCAGGAGAAGTGACGGGGCAGGAGTGGTGATTAGGCATGAGCAGTAGCAGTAACGGGTGGGAGCGGTGAAAGGACAGGAGCAGTGTATGGGGCAGGAGCGGTGTATGAGGCAGGAGCAGTGAACGGGGCAGGAGAAGTGACAGGGAAGGAGAGGCAACAGGGCAGGAAAGGTGACAGGCCAGGAGAGGTGACCGGGCAGGAGAAGTGATGGGCAGGTGATGTGACGGGCAGGTGACGTGACGGGCAGGAGAGGTGACGGGCAGGAGAGGCGATGGGGTAGGAGAGATGACGGGGCAGGAGAGGTGACGGGGCAGGAGAGGTGACGGGGCAGGAGAGGTGACGGGGCAGGGGAAGTGACGAAGCAGGAGAAGTGATGGGGCAGGAGTGCTGGTTAGGCATGAGCAGGAGCGGTAACGGGGCAGGAGCAGTGAACGGACAGTATTGCATTGAAAAATGTAACTATGCCGGACTGGCCATTCCAGGCATCAGGCGTTTCCCAGGGCGACTGGAAGGGTAGGGGACCAGTTTAGTTGGGGGGGGACCGGTTTTGTACAAGTTCAAGAGTTTTAAAAACACTACAAAGTTCTTTGTATATTCAGCAGGTTTCAGTCAACAATATAAGTGCCAAGATAACTTTGGTGACCATTATACCTGCTGGAGAGAGATAGGGAGCGTGTTTTGTCTAGTGGCTGTTTTATACATCTAACGTAGCACACAGAGGTAATATTCCTGCTGCAAAGAACGTGTACCATGCATATCAAAGAGCAAACTTTTATGTGCATAGTTCAGTGGGTACTGCTTTGTGTTCACTTCACGAATGAAAGGACACTTGAATACATATGGCTTGGCAGTTCGGGCTGGACTGTTCCCATTGGGCACAGGTGAAAACAACTACAACAGGGACTACCTGACCCAACTGATGAAACAAGGCCCCAAAGAGGGGTTCTTAGATAGACACACGGTCACCGGAGCAAATTAAGAGCAGGGAAAGTCAGTCACACCAATTAGTACAAAAATATATAGTTTTATTGATTTTTTTTGTTAAAGATATTTTTATTGAAAGTACAAGAAGGAAGAGGAAAGGAAGTAAAAGAAAGATAGAACACAAGAAGTGCGACAAGAGCCCTCGCAGGAGCTCATTCTGCTCGGCAAAGGAGCGGTAACATTGCTGAAGATTGTACAACGCGGTCACCCTAGCCAGGATGGTTCTCAAAGTTCGCCAGCCAACAACGTTGTCCCCAACGGGAAGTCCTTAGGAAGGCTTCGGTTCACAGTGGCACAAGTCAAAAGCCACCCAAGCCAGGGGCTCATTCGACCAGTCTAATTTGCGCCTCCTCGTTTCTCGGCCATAGGAAGAACAGTGCAGCGAGGCGAAACATAAAGACCCACCCCCCCTAGAGATAGACAGAACAAAACTCCCTCCCCCCAAACTCCTTCAACCCTCCAACCCCCCTCCCCCCAGTGGTGGCAGCCAAGTAACAGGTACACATCCAAACAGTCTCTCACACTTGAAACAAATGGAGTGCACGTAAAGTGGGCGGGCAAACCGTCGACGGTAAGCCTCGAGAAAGGAAGCAGACTAGTGGGCCCCACCTAAAGATGACGTTTTTGAAATCTCCTCTGAAAACATCCGCCATACGCTCCATACTCAGCAGCTTCCATAACCTAGCATACCAGAGGGAAAGTGCAGGGGCCTCCTTCTTTTTCCAAGCCGCAGCCAAGGTCAACTTGGCCGCACCCATGCAGAGCCAGAGGATTTGTTTATCCGCTTTAGTCTGATGCTCCAGGAGCGGATCACGGAGACCCAAGAGAACAAAGCCTATTGAGTCAGGAATCGGGTAGCCCAGCACTTCCTTGATCTGGGACAGTATCTCCTCCCAGTAGGGGCGAATGACAGGGCAGTCCCACCAAATATGGCGAAAATCCCCCAAGAGACCACATCCTCGCCAACATCTATCCGACGCAGAGGGAAAAATCTTTTTCAACCGGGCTGGGTAAAGATACCAGTCCAGCATCGTTTTCATATGGGCCTCCCTGAGGTCAATGGAATGGTTAAATCTGTGTAAGTCACGCCAGAGGTGAGTCCACTCCTCGTCAGAGATATCTCGTCCCAGGTGCTCTTCCCACAAACTCATGTATCTAGGGCGAGGCGAAGTAGCCGTGGTAAGTAGAAGGCCATAGAGGAATGAGATCACCCCCCTCATGGACGTTGCGCGGGTGATAAAGGATTCGAAGTCTGTGGGAGGCCTTGTCGCTGCATCTCGCACCTCCGGTGACAACGCCCAGTGTAGCATTTGGGCGTGCCGGTAACGCTCGGACGGTAACACCGCATAGTCACGCATGGAAGGTGAGCGGCTCATAACCATGAAACAAGTGTGTGAGCGCGTGGCAACCCCCCGTTCTCCACCCGTCAAAGGGGCCCTCCACGAGAGCCGGTGGAAAGGCCGGGTTAAAATGGATAGGGGTGAAGGGGGACGGGAAGGAGGTCCACCTCTCATCGCCAGAAACCGAGTCCCAGACCCTCAAGGTGGTACTCGTAGGGGTGCTAATATAGGCGTTACGAGGGCGATCCCCCTTCGCCTTCCAGACCAGGTCCCATATCGATCTCCCCGCCACACTCCTGTCCATATGCAACCAGTGCTTCTCCGATTCCATCTGGGTCCACTCGACCTGCACTCGGAGTTGCGCCGCCTTATAATAGAGGTGCATATCTGGGAGGCCGACCCCGCCCTTCTTCAAAGGCCGTCGCAGCGTGAGAAAGGAAAGTCTAGCGCGGCCCCCTTGCCAAATATAGCGTAGGATCATGGTCTTAACATGCCTGAAAAAAAACCCCTCCAAAGCAATAGGGAGTGCTTGAAACAGGTACAGGAGCTTGGGGAGCATTGTCATTTTGACAGCATGGACGCGGCCCAGCCAAGAAATGAACATGGGCTTCCACCGATTAAGCTCGGTCTGTATCTGGGCCAGCAGAGGTGGGAAGTTGGCCGCATACAAGGTGGTAACAGATGAGGTCAGCCGGACCCCAAGGTACTGTATAGAGGAGCTGGCCCAGGACAGGGGCGTGAGCGGCCGGATGCGATCCACCTCAGCAGATGGTAGCGTGAGGTTAAGGATGTATGACTTGCCGGGGTTAACGCGGAAACCCGCCACTGCTTCAAACTGAGAGAGTACCTCCTGCACCCGTGGAAGGGAGCTTCCCGGGTCCGCTAGTGACAATAGAACGTCATCAGCAAAAAGGGAAATTTTATGTTGTTCTCCCGAAAAGGGGAGACCAACAATGTCCGGGTCCTCCCGCACCCTAAGGGCTAGAGGTTCAATGATGAGCGCAAAGAGTAGGGGAGATAGGGGACAGCCCTGCCGCGTACCCCGGGAGTGTGCAAAGAAGGGTGAAACATGGCCATTAACCATGACCTTCGATCGAGGACTATGGTAGTTGGCCCGAAGCATATCTATGAATTTGGGAGAAAAACCAAAGGCCTCCAGCGTACCAAAGAGAAAGTTCCAGTCCACCCGATCGAACGCCTTTTCAGCGTCAAGGCCCACCAAGACCGCCGGGATCTTAAAGCGATTAGCCTTCTCGATCAGATGAATCAGCCTTCTGGTGTTGTCGTGGGTCTGGCGACCTTTTATGAATCCCGATTGGTCGGGATGGATAAGAGCAGGCATAAGGTCCTGGAGCCGTGCAGCCAAGATAAAGGAGTATAATTTAGCATCTACATTCAGTAGAGCTATGGGCCGGTATGATTCACACTTCGAGGGGTTCTTCCCGGCTTTGGGGATAATCGAAATCATCGCTTCTGCCATAGTGCCCGTAGTCTGGCCCGCCTCCCTCATGCCATTAAAAAGTGTCACCAGAAAGTCCCCCAGTTCAGAGGCAAAGGTCTGATAGAAGGGTGCCGTGAAACCGTCTGGGCCAGGCGCCTTAAGCGGTTTAAGGGACTTGATTGCGGTCAACACCTCCTCTCTAGTAAAGGGGGCCTCCAGAAGGTCGTTCCATTCCTTGGAAACCTGCGGAAGTGAATGAGCCCCCAGGTATTCCCGCTGATCTTCCGGCTCCAGGGCATCCGCCGAGTACAGGGCGGCATAGAATTTGCCGAAAAGCTCCGCCTTGGCCTCGTCTTTATGCTCCAAGGCGCCCGAGGGCGCCCGGATGCCGCCTTCATATTCCCTCTCACGCTTATCGCGAAGCTGTCGAGCCAGATGTTTCCCCACTTTGTTGCCTTGTGCGTAAGAAAGGCGCTGTAAGCGCAGGAGGGTATACTCTGACCGATTATTATAGTGGGCCCTGAGTTTACCCCGCACTGCTGCAAGTGGACGGAGCGTCCTTCGAGAAGGATTCTGCTTGTGCGCAGTTTCAAGTGTCGCCAGCTCCGCCTCCAACGCCTCCCTTTCCTCACGCCTTAGTCTGTTCAGGGCGGAGTTCAACGTGATGCACGTGCCCTGTGTCGTCGCCTTAAAGGTGTCCCATTGGGTGAAAACCGAGGTGTCCCCCTCTTTGTTAAACTCAAAGAAGTCACCAATGGCCGCCCTGAGTTTCTTGCACGACTCCTGATCACGTGTAAGGGAGATAGGGAAATACCATTTGCGGTGGGGGGACGTCCCCGGGGCCCAAGTCAGGCATACTGCCAAAAGACTGTGATCTGATACAGAGAGCAGAAATATCCTACTTTCCCGCAAGTCCCCCTGTAACGACTGATTCAGAAAGATGTGATCGAGACGCGAATACGTATGGTGAACATGGGAAAAGAACGTGTAGTCCCTAGCGTGGGGGTGGAGGGCGCGCCAGCTATCAATGAGACCCAGACTGTCTATAACATCACGCAGCTCAGGGGAGAAGAGGCCTGCCTCTGTCCTCTGTTGGTGCGAGCAATCAAGGCCTTTGTCCCAAACCAAATTGAAATCCCCCATTACTATCAATGCACCCTCCCCAAAATCCCCCACCTCCCTCATGAAAGCCTCAAGGAACCCATTTTTGCCCGTGTTCGGCGCATAGAGAACCACCCACGTGCAGAGCTTGCCAAGGAGCATCCCCTTCACCATCAGCCATCTACCCTCCTTGTCGCTTCGCACCCCCATGGGTTGAAATTGAAGTGTAGAGCGGAACAGGAGTGCCACCCCCCGGTGCTTAGTAGTGGCAGAGGATTTGTAAATCAGTGGGTATTGCCTATTCTTAAGCCTGGTTTCGTCCCTACGGGCCAAATGAGTTTCCTGTAGTCCCACCACATCCAGATGATGATCTATAATGTATTTACATACCTTCTGACGCTTTTGAGGGGAATTAAGGCCTTTAACATTCCATGAACCTATCGTAACAGGCATCATTTAGACGTTACCCTCCCCCACCCCGCTCCACATAGTGCCCCCCGTAGTGCCATAAACAAACCGACCACACTCGCAATCATACCAGGACCACTGCTACCACCACTGAGCCCATTCCAAAGCAACCCTCCCCCAATCCAAAGGAGACCAAAAACAACATACAGAGAAAACAGTCCCAGAACCAGAAAGAGAACAAATAAAGCTGGGCATGACCATAAGGGTCGGGGGTAGAAGACCCGGGTAATGCCCCCCTCGAGTTCAGGGTCGGGGTAACCCTCCAATGGAGCACAGTCCCTCAATGTACCTGAGGTGGTAGAGCCCCCCCGGCCCCACGAGCCGCTGTTTGGGGAGCCTAGGCCGCCGAAGAGCTGTCCATCCGGCCCGAATCAGTCACCAAGGCCACCGAAGCCAGAACCTCTCCCCTCTCACTTTGGCTCGCCGAGGGAGTCCGCCCCTCCGCCATACCATGCCGGCCCACTCTCCGCCAAGCCGGGGAGCGGGAACGGCGTCGTCTTCTTGGGGAGGCGCTGGCGCCAGCCGACACGGCCTCCTCTTCCATGCCCGAAAGTTCCCTGGCAGCCGCCAGAGACCTCACCTGCACCAGCCTGTTCTGCCACCTAAAGATGAGCCGAAAGGGGTGGCCCCAGGAGTAGGACACCCCGCGGTCCCGCAGGAAAGCCGCGACCGGGCGGAAGTCCCGCCGCTTCTGCAATGTGGAGGCCGCCAAGTCTTGAAAGAGCTGGGGGCTGTGTCCCCGAAATTGTAGGTTGTTGGTATCCCTGGCTTTTCGCAGGATCCTCTCTTTTAATTGAAAGTCGTGGACACAGACTAAAATGTCCGGCGGTGGCGAGCGCGCTCCACGTGGCAGCCCAACTCGATGCACTCTGTCCATGCGGATCTCCGAGAGGTCCGTCTCTGCCAGAACCTGCAGGAACAGGGCCTCCACGTATTCCCGCAAGTTTTCACCTTCCCCCTCCCAGGGTACAGCTCGGATTCGAATGTTATTGCGGCGGGACCGGTTTTCCAAATCTTCGCAGTGGGCCTGAAGGTCTAAATTTTGCTCTTGAAGCCTGAGCATGTCCTGCTGTAACTGGTGGACGTCACCAGTGAGGCCTAGATCGTGCTTCTCCAGGGTCGCCACCCGTTCTCCGATGCCATCCACATCTCGGCGGACCTCGCGCAGATCGGAGGCCAGCTGTGACTTCAGCTCTGTGATGTCGTCCTTGATGGACGCAAAAAGTTCAATCAGGAAGGCCTTCGTGACTGGGCCGTCCCCGTCGTCCTTTGCAGGGGACTTGCTGGAGCCGGGGGGCGATCCGGATGGACCCTTCCCAGGGCCGTCCTTCCCAGTCCTGTTCATGCGGTTTCTCGTCGCCATGATGAGGAGCCTCGGCTAGCCCCCGCGCACTCAGCGATCACTAGGAGCGTCCCGGGAGATCAGGCCACGCTCCCTCGCATCCCTCGAGATCTCCGCTCCGCCGTCACCGGGAGGCCGGGGCAATCAGAAGATAGCAATCGCCGTGCACACTCAATGTCCGCTGGGTCGCCCCCGGGTTATAAGGGGTAGGGACGGATCAGCACCTCTTCTCCTCTCGTTCCTCTGCGCTGTCCAGCAGCCGCCAGACAGGTCGGCGCCTCCCCGCCACCTCCGTCCAGGCTACGTTAGCCAAGATGAACCACAGGGGAGCAGATTAAGATCGTGACGGCCCCAAGCGGGGGGTCCAGCAATGCGATCCGTCCTCACCGCCCTTCGCTGTGACCCAGGGTCCCCCGGGCTATGAGCCGATGCACTCCAGGCGATGCAATGTAGGCCACACCAGCGCACGTGCGTCACCGCCTCGACACCTCGGCTAAGTCCGCGGTTCTTGGTTGTAGCTCGTCGGGAAAAGGCTCAAAAGCATTCAGGGCACCTCAGCAACCCCAGGAAAGTCGATTCCGGGGCAAGGATCGCCCCAGTACAGCTACACAAGGCAATGAAGGGCTCAGGGTGCCGGAGGAGCTCGCAGGCACGTCCTACTCCGTCGCCATCTTGGCCGTTTTATTGATTTTTAACATATATTTCAAAAAGGTAAGGTACTTGACATGATACAAGCCAGTGCATCAAGTTTAAAATAAACAAGGCATTTCCAAATATCCAATCCCACACTCCTCTTTCATACTACACATTCAGTCCTTCACATGCTCCCAACACTCAACACACATCTCCATGCCTCAATCACACAATTCAACACATTCACAGAAACAGAAAATAGAGAAATGCCATAAGATGGTCCTGAGACAGAATAGTACAAATCATCATGGCAAAGGGGATAGGGGTAGATATCATCCAGCTTCCCCTTCACAAGAAACACAACGCGCGTTTCAGTGTTTCGCTCCAGCCAGGGCTACACCTTCATCAGGGCGAAAAGGGAACAAAAAATGGAGGAAGGGTACAAGAATCCAACGGGCGGGAAGGCTGTGATCCGCCAGACGCCGGAAACAGGATAAGAGGCACTGGAAAGGAAACCTCACTTGATATAAGGAGGAGGCACTCCGCTCTGGGGGACTAGCAGGTAAATTCCAAGGGATTCCTATGTTGGGCACGATACTGGAGTTCGATTACTTTCAATGCCAACAGCACAAAAACATCTATTCCTGAGGCGAGACTTCCAATGATTGAAGTTTTAATTCCTCGATCCGCAGATTCGGTGATTATCGGAAGTAGAGAATCGGTAGTGTGGCGCAAACGGTCAGGCTCCCCGCTCACGCCTCGGTCGAAGCGGCGCTACCATTGGGCGCAGGATCAAGACTGATTTGCATATGGCTGGGTCCAAACTGGAATGGCATGGTGGGCAAAAAAACGATGGATTTAGGCCCAGATCTCTGTACTGGGTGAATATATGACATCATTTTGCATTCTGTCCATCAGTTGTTCTTTTTGATTTTGTCACCCCCCCCTGAGACAAAAAATACTCATGGATTTCTGAACAATGAGAGTAAAAGCATTAAGGTAACATGTTGTTCCTGCTTATATTTTGCACGCTTTACATAAACCTGCATTCCCTATAAGTGTTTGCTTTTTCCAGAATTAAACCTCAAATGAACATGTTTATCCATTGTTTGAATTAAATAACATTATAAGCTGTAACTGGTCAGTGAAATGCTAAACGTACTAAAAATTGGTATGTTTTGCTATTTCTAGCCACACCCCTGACTTCGCCTACTGATCCAATCTTTGGTTATTCCCGCCCCCTGATTCTCCACCCACAGTTCCCCTACTTTTTTTCCCCACTTCGACCACTGTTAGGAAGACATTGCATCTATGGTTGCTATGTGTTACACATGATGAGACATTTTCTGACAATACTAGTGATGCACTGAGGCCCTTGGTAATGGTAATCTTGCACAAAACGTCCACTAATGCTATCTTGTCTGATGTGGCCACTATTACAACAACAATATTTGTTAGTAGCTCAGGATGACTTTTGTTTAACATAAGTAGCTCTTATTAAAGAAAAGGTTGGAGACCCCTGAATTAGAGCATTACCTCTGTTTTTGTTTGTAATACATTTTATCCATCTTTAGTGGGAAGATGATGCAAAATCATAATTGATGTTAAGTTTCTAACCAGTAACTATAGTAGTATCAATTGGGATTTTACAATTTTGCCAAATTGTGCTAGAAAGCATATTCCTTTGCTAGCATTTATTTAACTAATTAACCAGAATAAAGGTTTAAGGCTGAAATGGGATCAGGTAAATCAGTATTTCGATGTTCAAATTTTCAAATTGTGAGTGAGAACACTGCCCTTATGGAAAGGTGCTTGACTTTTGGGGCCATGCCCACAGCCCTAGTCCAAGATTTTGAGACACTTTGTTCAGCTATCTCATCAGCTTTATCAGTTAGATACTCTACCAAGTCTGCCCCTCCTGATTGATGGTTCAATAGTGACTGGACAATAGCCCATAAAGAGTTGAGAGGGGCCTTAAATACTATCCCTGCAACAAAGAGATAGTTAAAGCATCTAGAAAGAAATATATGGTGGTGATAGCCCTGAGGAAGGCGGAGCTTAGGACAGAGGCCTGGTTGTATTTAATGGCTGCTAGGGAATTGAAGGACATGGAAGTAGTTCTGGGAAGTCATTAACCGTCTGGTTTTCTCAGAAACCCCTACAAAAAAATTGATTCCCTGATATCAGGAGACGTATGGGTGTCACATTATTCACATATCTTTAATCCCTTAACCAGAGCTTTAAATTCTGAGGATAGGGATGCCGTTATGATCAAAGGCATGAAGCAAGCTCTGAAGTTTAGTCATTTCATCTCTGTTCAGGATGTAGAGGCAGCAATAACTCAAGTCATCCACCTCAAAGCAGGCGATCTGGATAGGGTTCCTCTTGATTTGTTCAAGGATAACGCCAATCTTTGGGTGTCTCTCCTAAAAAATATCTTTAGGGCTTCTATCATAGGTCCCCTGCATGTATCATGTGAAGATCCTACTGTGGTCCCTATCTTTAAGAAAGGGGACAGGAATGATCCAGCCTGTTACAGACCGATATCGCTATTAGATGCAACAGTAAAGGTTTTGGGCAGGGTTCTTTTGGCCTGGTTGGAAGAGTGAGCCTCTGCAAATAATGTGCTTTCTAAAACACAATATCACTTTAGGCAGGGAATGGGCATGACGGAACAGTGCGTGAATCCATCATGAGTGTGAGTAAATACACTAAGTCCATGAAGTGCTCTTTACATCTGGCCTTCATGGACTTATCCTGTGCATTCAATACTGTCAATTGTGATAAATTGTGGAGTATGATGGGAGACATGGGGGTGGAAGAACCCCTTGTTGTCCTGTTGTGTAGGTTACATTCTAACGCTCTGGTTAAAATACGCTATGGTAGCAACGGTGAGTAAACAAAGTCAATTGGTTAGACAGAGGGGGTCCGCCAGGGCTGAATATTAGCCCTTTTTCTATTCATTGTTTACACAAATGGCTTAAAGGCCCATTTATTGCAAAAGGGTTTAGATTTCCCAAAGATCGGTCAAACTTTTGTCACAACATTACTCTACGCCGATGATGCTGTCCTTCTTGCAAAGACAGGTACGAACGTCAAGAGATCTTTAGATGCCTTTGCAGCCTTCATGTCTTTTTTGGACTAAAAAGTGAACCATCAAAATTCTTATGTTATGGTATTTGGCCTCAAGTCAACAAAGTCAAAATCTTTCGCTGTCCAGGGCAATCGGATTGAGAAAGTTCAACATTTCTCCTTCCTAGGGATTCTTTTTAACACACAGCTATCATGAGATCCCTTGTTGACCCTAATGGCACAGCAAATGACCAGAGCCATGGAGGCATTGTTCCGTTTTGCAGCAACATTGGGCCATAAGCCTATTAAAGAAATTACCACACATTATAAAGCCAAATGCCTTTCAATTGCCCCCTAAGGAGCAGGAGTGTGGGGCCTTAGCAATTGTGGTAAGGTCCAATTAGTGGAGAATAAATTGATTAGAAAGCTTCTGATGGTCCCCAAGAGCGCATCAACATCTTTTTGTCACTTGGAACTGGGCCTGAAGTCCATAGAGGATCTCATTGGACTTATCCCTTTGCTATTATCGGTGAAAATCTGGTGCACACACAAGCTAGATTTTTCAAGATCCATTATTATGGATTGCCTTTCAATGTCCAGTACTGAGAGGATCCCATGGCTTGGGTATTTGAAACATGCATTCAGCGAATTGGGCGTAATCGAGTTTTTCATGATCCTCTTAATATGCCTTCTCAAATAAAATTCTTAATCAAGTCTTTATATTATTTAAGCATCAGCGCACGCTATAACCAGCAATCAAATCAGCGAAGCTCTCTGAGCATGGGCAATGTCAGTCTCCCTATTAACCAGACGCAACCTTATTTATCCTTTTTTCTGGAGTCTCAACATAGATTTTACTGAAGCATATTTCACTTGAGCACGGTGCATTTTCTGATAGCTTTTCCTAATCAAGGCGGTTGGTGTGACAATCTCCTGCCCTGCCATTGTGATAACGTTGCAAAACAATCTAACATGCTCTTTGTTTTGTTTCGTGCACTGCATAAAAAGATTTGAGATCAAAATTTCTGCTCCCAAAATTGAGACCTTTCCGTCCTTGTCCTTATAGAGAAGGTTTTAGTTATTTATACTTGCTTCACTCTTTCGATATTTGTGTTGCTGTTTCACATTTTATAAGAGAAGCACTCAAAATACGAAAACAATATGGATACATTTGTTTATTGAATTGTAGCGCATGCAATTATGTTTTCTTTTTCTCTTTTTTGTGATGTTTGAAAAAAAGTATGAAAGGGGACTTCTCTAAATTTTGAACATGCACTTTATTTATATTGTCTTGCAGAGCAGGAATGTGATTCTCTTGTATAGGACAAAATTGGCGAGAAATGAATACTAGAATAGACCTATTTTGGGTTTCCATTTAGCTTTTTAACTTATCTGTCTGGATTTTCATTGTTTTCACTGGACTTAGCAAAGTTTTAATGAATTTGTGTCTTTTATTTAAAGTCTGTATTTTTATTCTTTGACATATTTCACTGAATAAGCTGTTATTTGTGCGCTTTTATGATTTGCTTGTCAAATCGAATAAAGTTAGTGATTGATTGATTGGGATGGATGAGTGAGTGAAGGGGAGAGTGGGTGGATGAAAGAGAGGATGCATGAGTGAGTAAAAGGATGGATAGGTGAGTGAAAGGGTAAATGAATGGACAAGTGTAAGGATGGATTGGTGGATGGTTGAGTGAAAGGATGGGTGAGCAAAAGGGTGGATGGACGGAGTGAAAGGGTGCCTGAATGAATGGAGTGAAAGGATGGAAATACTGATGGAGTGAAAGGGTGGATGGATGGATAGGTTTGATAGATAGGTTTGGAAACAGTTGAGCAGAGGGTTTGAATGGTGAAGGGCTGAATGATGGATGACAATGTAAAGGTGAAATAGTGGATATCAACGGGTGGATGGAAGGATTGAAAGGATGAATGGATAGATGCTTGTGCGGAAGAGATAAGCAAGCTCTTCTGGGGAGGGTTGTGATGACTTGCTTTGCATGCTTGGTGCTAAAAGAGCTTTGGATTGAAGTGGGGGTATTGTAATTTACTGGCTACTCCCTTGAATCCCGGCTTCCCCACCTAACCCTCCGATCCTCCTTTTTCTTTATTACCTCATACGAAAGCACCTTCAAATAAGCGAGTTCAGAATATGAGTTGCACAAAAAACTTATTGTGCTTAATTTAATAAACTATAATGTTTATCTATAAGAATCCGGGCCGCATACATGGCGTACGTGAAAACCGACTTGCCTCTTAATTCACTAATGGCATTGTCGACAGGGTGGGTGCAGGGACGTTTTTAAGTTCATGATCAAAAAATATCACTTTTGATAAGTACCTCTCAGTGCTGTTGCTGTGATATAATGTAACATATTAATGTCAACGTTTCCACTTGTTAAGGTATTATACTTTTTGCAATTTTTAAGAGCCTTTATCATATTTTATGTGAGGTCTGTTGCATGATTTACATGGAATCATTCTCAGGGCTAGACTCATACACAGTGGCGTTGCAAGGTCAGGTGGTACCCGGTGCGGAAAATTTCTTGTCACCCACCGCTTAACGTACAAATACAGATAGCATGCATCATAACGTTTACATTACTTACCAAACTCGATATCATAGAGAAAAGGATGATCACAATAAATCAATTCACTAAAAAATGTAACAAAAATAAATTCAGCACGGCACTGATAAGCTTCAGTAATAATGCACAACTAACTCAACAGAATGGCGTGGGGTGACTGACCAGCACGGCTGCGGATAGGATTGGTTGCGGGTTGAGTGATGATGAGTGACCGGTTGTTTATGTCTCGCTCGAAAATAAACTGCAGAGACAGACTTCGGTGAAAAGAAACACCCCCTCCCCTTCCTTATCCATAAGCTCTCTACTACACAGCGTCAAGTTCAGCCGAGTTTTGTTGCGTTTGTTGACGGAACTAAAAAGGTTCAATACGTATTATGTTGACTTGTTGAGGTAAATTAATTGTCAGATGAAGTTATTAAACTTGTTTTAAATTATTTTTTTTCAGAAAGTGTTGTGAGCCCCCAATTATTTTTCCTTTTAAAAACACATATTTTTGCCATTTTGTTACCCCCTCAGTGATGACACCCGAGGTGGCCCGCACCCACTGCACCACCCTTCCTATGCCACTGCTCATACACGTGCTCTTAGAGCCAAGGCAGACCCTTGGCTTGGCTCTGGCTCAGCTCGCCTTGTTAAATTGTTGACTTGTCCACCTCTATTAGCTGGCCCTATTATCAATAGAGTGTCAATGGGATTTTGAAACACATTAATTGAACTTTCTCATTTACCAACCTGTCAACAGTGTTCATCTGGTCTTGTTCAATTTTTTCTAAATTTCTTGGCTTTTTATAGGCCTGTCTGTGAGATTTTCTCCATGTATTCGACAAAAGATTTTCTTCGAAGTTGGTCCTCATTACGAGTGGCCCATACAATTCTGCGCCATGCACAAGCCCATGTTAACAAAGGGTATGAACAGCCATAGTCACTGTTCTAAAGTCCAAGTCTGGAGCTGAATTTTGGCAGGTTAAACGTGCCGGAATTTAATATGGAAAAAATGCCCGATAATTACAAGAATATGCATATTTTGATACGGTAAGTACCAAGATACACAATATTCCCCAACTTTGAAGGAAAATCTAGTGACGGGTGCTATTTCTCGCACCCTCCTCCGGCCAACTCATCATGAGGGCCTTTTTGAGTTTTTCCGTATCATGGATACACTTCTTCTTTCTCGTAGGAGTCTTGCTGTTCTTTTCAATGGGTTCGTTTTGAACCACATTACCAGCCACACTTCATATTAACAATTTATGTGCACTCAAGTTTGTTTGCACTGGGCACAGAAGCTGGTTCTCCCACTTCAAATCTAGTACATTTGGGAGGATGCATATGGCACATTGCTCCTGTCGGAGGCTCCTCGTGTCTAACATATGCATTGTAGATTATTAAAGATGGCTGCCAGAGACAGCCCACGCTGCTGTGGTTGAGTTCATGCTTCAGCTGTAAGCGGGGGGGGGGGGGGTGCGTGGGGGTTCATATCCTGCTCTGGCAGATGTTTTACTTCACTGGTGATGACCTAAATTTGCTGACCAAGTCATCTTTCCTTTCCCTTCTTCTGCAGTCTTGTCAGGGAGTGTGGACACCTGTCACCCCCGGCAGAAACTGTGACAGTGCCAATAAAAATGACGCTTCAAGGCCAAGGGAACACGCTCCCACTAGGAGCTGCTTCCTTGAAGTCAGCAGAGACAGGGGAAGCACTCGAGCCCCTGAGCGGGATTTCAATGTTTGGGAACCACTCAGAGGGAAATGTGCACCCTCAGCAGATTCAGCAGTAAAATGGATTTGCTACCACTGGAAAACCACTCCCTAAAGTCCCAGCTGACCACCATTAAGTGTAAGGATAGGTATGTCTAGTAAGCCCTTTTGTAAGGCCTCTCTCTGGTCATTGCACGACTGGGAAGACAACCCTTGATGGTGAAGCCACTGCAAAATACATCTTTCAATTTTAATCAATACTGAGCCAGTTACTTCTAGACACAAATGGGGGACAATAATCCCAGAAGTGCAATTACTTAAAAAAATGTACAGCTAGTTTAGCAGGACAGTGTTGTTTTTTACTACACTGTGTTTGCATTTGTTATTATTAATGGATTTAACGTTCAGTCCTTTTTATTCAGGTCTTGCTCGCTGTTTACAACTTGCCTTAGTTGTGTTCATGCTTGTATGTTCAGTGTTTGTCCCGTTTGTTTCCTGTTCATTTAGTTTTATTCGTTCATTGCACAATGTTTTGGACTTAGGGTTGTTTGCTTGTTGTGGACTGTGTTTGCTCTAGTGTTTTGTTAAGTGCTGACTTGTTCAATGACTTTGCTTTAAAAGCTTGCTTCGTGTGTGCGCAGGCTGTGTAGTGTTTGTAGTGCAATGAATGCCCACTTGTTGGCCGTTTGCTTTTCGTTCTGTGTGCTTGTCATTAAGAAAGTGTAGCTCTTTTGGGCTCAATGTGTTTTCATTGACTGTTTATAGCGCAGAGCTCATCTCAGAGCTTGTTCAAAATGTGTCACTTATCCACATTTTCCAAGACTTAGTGTTGCACGTACTGTGCTTATTGTTCAATGTGTTTACTGTTCAGTGTTTGATTGTTTTTGTTGATTGTTTTGTTTTTTACACCAAGCACGTTTATTGACATTTTTTTAATCAACGTGACGTGCAGGGCTTTAAGTGGGCCGGGTCTTACCGGTGCTGAGCACTGGCAGTTTTTTAAAGGGGGCCTCGAAAAGGGTGACCAACTGGCATGGGTGAAAATTCAGGACGGTAAGTGTAAAAATTCAGGACAGAGGGTCAAAATTCAGGACAAAAATTCAGGACAGAAGGTTAAAATTCAGGACAAAACTTGGGGACAAAGACTACGTTTTACAGACACATCAGAGGAAGTGCGCGATAGTATAAAAGTATGTAAATAGACAACCAATTAAGTACAAGTCAAAATACGTTTTATATTAGGTTGAGACAATCGTGCACTTCACGGTTTTTCGGTATGCATGCAGCTTTGAGCAAGTGTGTAGGTCTTTTTGTGGTATTTCATATGATAATAATCTATTTGTATGGTTACTGCACTGGGTTGTCCATTCTGATATTTCGTTTACAACTCATGGTCCTGAGCAGGAATGTTTGGGGAGAGAAGTGGTCAGGAAGATCTGCTAGGATAGACTTTGTTAATAGCATCTCATATCTGAGTGCCACTGTGAAATGTAAAGCGGCACGCATAGGTGAACTAAAGGGAGGATTGCTGTGATGAACCCACTATAGGGAACGCATTATGGGTGTTTTAGGATGTGGAACTTAAAATACGGAATCAGGCTTTGCTTATGGGGGCTTCACAGAGAGTTGCACAAGCTGACGGAAGTCATAAAGGTGCTTTTCCTCGCAGCTTTCTTAAAAAATGCATTGTCAAGAAACTATTACATAGTTTATTTTTTACACCTTGCCTATGTCTACAAACACAATATACATCTCAAGCACAGCTCATGGCACAATGAGATTCTTCCTAAAAGCTTACACCTAAAACAAAACATGCAAACATTTACAATTACTAGTGTAACATTCAAGTAGCAGTTGGGTGTCACTCAAGATGGCATCTATTACTTCTTTCATCCATTATTCAATCTTTCACCATTCATTCTGTCCTTTCATCTGTGTGCCCATCCATATCCCAAGCTTTTTACCCATTTGCACACCTATCCACCATCTATCCTTCCATCTATCATTTCACTCATCCATCCATGCATCCACCCTTTCACTCAATCCATCCTTTCACTCATCCATACACTCTTCCATCCATCCATCCATCCTTTTATCCTTTCACCCAAGCAATCCTTTCACTCATCAATCATCCACTCTTCCACCAATCCATTCATTCACTCACCCATCCAATAATTTACCCTCTCACCCATCCTGCAATCCTTTCACTTACTCATCCATCCACCCAGTCACTCATCCGTCCACCCATTCACCCTTTCACTCATCCATCCATCGTTTCTTCCAGCTGTCCTCTTTCTCTTTCACTCATGTATGCATTCTTTCACTCATACATCTTTACACTCTTCTTTTAACTCATCCATGCACCCATTCGCCGATCCATTCTGTCAATCATTTATCCATGCTATCATTCATCCATCCATATTCCCTTTCTTTCTCCATTCTCCTTTCACTTAGCCACCCACTCTTCACCCATCCACCCACCCATCAAGTTGCAGACAGAAGAGGCCGATCTAGAACTTCACCCATGCTGTAGTTCCTAAAGCAAGGGGTGGCGTGGGGTGGGGGAGGGTTCACTATGCTCCTGCACATAAGCAATCTGACAACGTGGAAGTCATGAGTCATGCATAATGCTCAGTGCCAGGATGCAAGGTGACTGTGGCATGGTGTTTCCAGGGCTTTAAGTGGGATGAAAAATCTGGGGGTCTCTCCAAGTGGGGTGTCTGATGTAATTAAGGGCGTGGCTTAAAACACCTCACCTTAAAATATATGCTGAGCGTAATGTGCAACCCGACTCGTATTTTACGGTTTCTATCATTGCATCCAGAAAAATTAGACCTACAACAAGCCAGGACTATTGGTGTTGTCAATGGATGTTAGTTGCATAAAATAAATAAAAAAGCAACAACTGCCTTCGTTCTATATAATAATAAAAATGCTTCAGCTCTAAAATGATAAGATTGTGTAAGAACTATAACCTCTTCTTTTTAACTTTGTATGTTTGTTTTGTACATTTCTTCCATCTAACCTTAACAGAATGCCCTACCCTAGACCACAGCAGGAGGAGACCACCTCATGCTGTAAGAGCCTAAACTGGCCATTGTCATTCTGTAAGTGGCAATCAGCCGCAGACAGAATGACAAAGGGAGGGGTGGGCTGCTCTTATGCTCCCACGATGAGTGTGAGGAGGCCCCATTTGGGAGTGGAGGCCTCTCGCAGGGGAACAGCTCTGTTCCATGCTACCCCCAAAATTACGGACAAAAGGCGTCCGTAAAAAAGATCCTCACAGACAACTTACGTGAGGTACAAATTACAGACGGTCTTGAAATTTACGGAGCGTTGGTCACCCTAGCCTGGGAACGGGTCTCTATCGGTCTCTAACTTGTGCCCTGGCACAGGTGGTCTGTTTTTTCCGGACAGCAGGCACATCATGTGCGCGTGCTCTCACTGCTCACTTTGACGTCATGCCAGGTGAGCGTTGTAGGGGAAGGGGAATCTCTTAGAGTCATTTTCTCTCTGGATTTCCCTTCTCTTTTTGAAATTCAGGAGCAGCAAAATTGTCGTGGTGCCACCAGGGCTTTAAGCGGAAACCTGATCAATATTATATACAAGCCTTAGTTGCTGCTTATTTATCTAATGCAGCTAACAACCATTGACAAAGCCAATCGTCCTGGCTTGTTGTAGGTGTAGTGTTACTTGCATCATATATATGGATACAATGACAGAAACAGCAAAATACAAGTCGGATGTCACACTATGCTAAGCACCAAATTTTAGATTTCGTGGTTTTATGCCACGCCCTTAATTACATTGCCAACACCCTTTTGAGAGGCTACTTAGTTTTATGCAACTCTTCGAGTGTCACATATGCAAACCTTTTCTTGTAAGTCAAAAGGAATATTACAGTATTGCAATAAAGTATATCTCACTGTAAAGCCGTCAACATGTACTGTATGTGACCTGTTTGCATGCCTAGAGTTTTGTCAACCGTGTGGTACGTCGTTGCAATGTATCTCTTGCGTTTTGTGCAGTGCCCCTGTGTTCCACCTGTTCACCCACACATTTTTGAATGTTAGTGAGAAGAGCCTCAAGTTTCTGTATATTGGGATTTGCATTGCTTAATTTGCAAAAAAAAATAAAAATGGGCGCCATTGCTCTCATCAGGAGCCCACTACAGCTTGCACCACACATTGCCCCCACCAGCACAGCCAGTTTCAGTAAAAACACAACTATTAACCATCACACTCCTTCAGGTGAGACAATTCAGACTATTCCATGCCTTCAAAACTATAAGAAAGGCTTGGACCGCTTGTATTAGTTGTTTTTAATGCATATTGAACTAATGAACAACTGTTGTTGTTCTCATCTCCAAATTACACAAACAGCACCACCATGTGGCAGGCTGTCATAAGTGCCAGTGGTGACAATTAAGTGCCGGTGCTGAACACCGGAAACCAGTTTCAAATTAAGCACTGGCTGGTGGCATATAATGGTCTAATTCCCTTGCCCAGGTCTCCAGCCCAGCTGGATTTTCACTTATTCAAGCCCTGGCAATGTCATAGTTCACAACTGCAAACCCTAAGTGGAATAATGCTGATTTGTACCTATTTATATAGAGATCTGAGGTTATATGAAGCAGGGTGAGTTTGGGGTCTAGATTCATTTTTACTTGCCTCAGCATAACCCCTTGCCAGAAGGGTTGGATCACGGGGCATGACGATGTAGTATGAATAAAGTCCTGAGGCCCACTGTCGCACCTCAAGCAATCAAGGGACTGGGTTTTGCTTGATTTTCATAATTTCGATTGAGTTATATATACTCTGTGGAATAAGTTTAGTGGTTCCATTTTTAAATGAGTAGCAACTGCTACCTCTTGTGGTTTCATGCTAGCCTTTTGCTGTTCCTCATCCGTGAGTTCCCATACGTCTTGGTCCCAAAGTGTACTTGACTGAGGCAAAGGTGTCTGCGCTGCGTTTAATCAAGGAATAAGATAAGGTGGATCTTTTCTTGTGCGCCATATTTCCCATTAAGAGCTTGACCTTCATGGGGTTTAAAAAAGTTGATCAGGTCTTTTATGGATGTGAGTGTAAGACAAGCAGAAGCTGAATGTATTTATAAAAGTGATACTTATGTATGACATTGTTGGTAAATGAGCATCCATGCATGCATGGGGGAGGAATTGTTCCCAGGACTGGTTCCTAAATTATTCCAACCTTGAAATCCATGAAGAGTGCTGCCTTCATGAAACATACTTCCTAACCATAACGTGGTTACTTCTGTTAATTTCTTGTGCCATCCCTTATTTGCAGCATCTCTCACCGTAATCCTATTATTCTCTTAGCGGCAGGAGGGAGGTGAGCAACAATGCTTGCCACATACAAGAAGTCTAAGAACATTTCTTTCCCCATGGCCCATTTTTCTGTTGTATATGCTGGTTCTAGCCATGACTGATTAAGCCATTCACTCATCACCTCCAGGTGTGCTGCACAATAGTATGCTTGGATGTCTGCAGTTCCAACGCCACCCTCAAATGGCGTTTTACGACATTTGGTCATTGCTATTCTAGGTGCATCATCTTCCCTGAATAGATTTCTGATCGTGTATTTGATGCGTGTAAAGATTATTGACTCCGAACGGGTAGTTCTGTATTTAGTAAAGGAGCCCTGGCAGGTAGACCATTTTAACAATAGCTGCTTTCCCCGTTAGGTGCAATGGGAGACTGAACCATTAGAGTTATTTTAGGAACCTACTCAGTTGACCCAGTATATTACATTCCCAGGTGTTCGACTCATCTCTAGGAATGCATACCCCGAGATACTTTTTTTAAAAATAATTATTTTTATTAAACATCATCGACAAAATTCACTATATTGATTCAAGAGCAAGAGACAAGACATATTCCGGATTTATGACTTAGGTAACGGAATCAAGTTACAGTGTACAATATAAGACAATTAGGGGGTCACAAGAGTCTCAGTTTCATTCAAGGGTGTCGGTGGGGTACAAATATTCCCTCTGTATTGGTTCCAAGGCCCCCACGCCCTCTTCTATTTCTTGGGACACCCTCTGGCGACATAGACTGATTTCTCTCGATACATGCACCAATCTAAGTCCTCCTCCCATTTTCCCAATGTGGGCGATTGATGGCCCCCCCAGTTCTGTGCAATATTCCTTTTCGCAATCATTACTGCCAGTGTTGGCCATTGCATAGTATAAGAGGTAAGGTCCGTAGGTTTCCAAATGTTTACAAGGCACCTGCGTGCTTCTGGCTGCAGGTCAATAGTAAGTACCTCCCTTAGAGTGCGATGTATGGCTTGCCAATAAGACTGTATCTGTACACAGATGTGGGTTATAGTGCAAACTTCCCCACACCCATGTCTGCACTCCCCGCTATCTGCTCTGCCCATGCGGACCAAGACCAGCCCTGTGGTGTAAATCCTGTGTAGAATTTTGAGCTGTACTAATCGTAGTCTGGCCTGGACCGCCACTTCTCTCGGGGAGGAGACCCCCTCTCGCCAGTCCTCCTCTTCGATTTCTAATCCGTCTCTTACCCATTTCTTCTTAAATTAATGTAGCGGGTCTTCCATATTGTTAATTCATTTTTTCGTAGATCAGGGAGATTTTTTTTCAGGAAGGTGGCCATCGAGTAGTCTATCCTCCAAAGGGGAGGCATCCGGAAGGGGGGACTTCCTAGTGATGTGAGTGTTCAAGGCATGCCGAATTTGAAGATATTGGTAATACTCCATAGCAGCCAGGCGATATTGCTGTTGGAGGGAGGCGAAGGGAAGGATTTTGTCTTTGACCCAGAGATCTTTGATCTGGGAGATTCCAATAAAGTCCCATTTATCAAAGCCCTTGGATTGCCATAGATTACCCAGCCTTTCGGAGTTCCACAGTGGAGTGGCCAGGGTGAGCCTACGGTCCCATCCCAGCTGTTTGTTGGCCACATGCCATACATGGACTGAGTGTGCTGTCGGTCCAGTAAGGGGATTTAATGAGGTCTAGAATAGAGTGCTCTGCTGTATCCCCTTCCTTGGGGAGCCATCTGTCCATGGCATACCCGGGATCGTCTGGACGACCATATATTCCATTGTTGATAGCCGCCAAATGGGTCGCCCAATAATACTTTTTAATGTCTGGGACACTAATGCCCGCGTCAAACCAATTGAGGGTCAACTTGGATAGGGCAATTTGGGGTCTACCTTCCCATAAGAGGTCTCTTTGAAGATGCTCTATTTCTTTGAAATATGATTTGGGAACTGGATCCATTGAATTCTGGACGGCATATAGGAAGTGCGGCAGTGCCATCATTTAAAAAAGGACAGTTTTACCCAATAATGATAGGGGCAGAGACTTCCAGTGTTTGATGTTGCTTTTCAGTCTCTGTATTGGTGGCAATAGGTTGCGGGCGAAGCGGAGCTCAGCGTGATAAATATACAGAGATAACTGAAGCCATCCAACGCTATCTGTATCGGGCAGCCCCTCGGGAGGAAGGGTAGCACTCCCTGCAGGACATAGACCACAGACTTGGACCAGTTTATGGTGAATCTGGAATATCTCACAAACACTGCGAGGATATCTGGGAGGCAGATTAAGGAGGCTCTTGAGGAGGTCAGATATAGCAGCATGTCATCAGCGTACAGTGATATCTTATCTTTCCAATCCAGGGACCAACGCATACCGCGAATCACTGGATCTCTGCGGATCCAAGCCGCCAGGGGCTCCAAGGCGAAGGCAAAAAGAACAGTGATAGCGGACACCGCTGGCGTGTGCTGCAGCTTAGTTGGAAAGCTGATGACTTGTGGTTCTTTACGACAAGTTGAGCCATGGGATTTGAATATAACAATCGGACCCAGCTCTTGAAGGTGGGACCGAATCCCAATTTGTCGAGCACAGCAAAGAGATACGGCTATTCTACCATATCAAATGCCATAGTGGCGTCTAGAGATGCCAATATGGAAGGTTCTAGGGTAGTTGTTGCTCTGCCCCGAACGCCATGCAATCTGTGAAATTTAAGGAGGTCAGGGTGCACTAGGATATCTATCACTTTTATCAAGCGCGTAGCCAATAGTTTTGCCAGGATCTTAGGTTCTGCGTTGAACAGTGATATTGGTCTATAGGATGTACAGCTGGTTTTGGGTTTACCCTCCTTATGGATGACCACGATGTTTGCAATCCTTTGATCAAAGAGAAGCATCCCCTTGTCTCTGCTATCTACGAACATCGAATGGAGGCATGGGGCTATCTTGTCCGGTCTCAGTTTGTACAATTCAATTGGTATGCCATTGGGACCCGATGCCTTCCCTGAATGTATCCCCTGTGACACCTCATCAACCGTAAAGGAGGACTCAAGATACTCACGATTTTCGTCTGAGAGGTTGGGGAGGCTGATATCATGGAGCAGTGCATTATTGTCTATGACTGTGTACTTCATATTCGTGTGGTAAACCGCCTGGTAGTAGTCTGCAAACTGGTCGGCTATTTTCTGCGGATCAGTGATGGGGTCGGAGCCCTCGTCTTGTAATTCAGGTACCAGACGGGCAGCCCATTTCTTCCTATCCAGCCATGCAATTAGCTTCCCTGCCTTGTCTCCAAGTTCGTAAATTCCTGTCTGCATATCTCGACCCTGTGCCCTGGCTCTGTGTGCTGCTATGCTTTTGAATTCATCTTGTTTTAAATTCAGGAGGTGTAATTTTTCGGGTGTCACAGCCTGCGCTAATTCTTCTTCCACTCAAAGTATTTAGTCTTCCGCTCACACTAAATCTTTTTGCTTTTCTTTTTTCTTGCCCTCGATCAGGGATAGGGCTTCTACGCGAATAAACGATTTGTAGGCTTCCCATAATGTTTGTGCTGAGTCTACAGTCCCCACGCTATCTTGGAAGTTATTGCCTATGGCTTGGGCTATTTTCTTTTGAGTTTCCGGTTCTCATATATACCATGGATTAATGGGCGCTATCCTCCCAGCACTCATTTGGCCCAGGAACTACGTTCATCCAGACCGGTGAGTGATTCGAGATGCCTCTGCCTAAATGGCGGATTTCCCAGTTATTGAATGCCTGTGCCGCCGGGACTAAGATATAATCAATACGAGATAGACTACGATGGGCTCCAGACAAGGTGGTGTATTGGGTCCTATCTGGATTGTGTGTCCTCCATCCGTCCACCAGACCATGCACTTGAGAAAGTCCAGTAACTACCTTTGCGCGGGTCTAGTGTCCCGCCGTGGATGACTATCAAGCGCTCCAGATACCACTGCATTGAAGTCCCGCCCATCACGAGAAGGCCTTCTGGGATTGACAAGAGTATAGCACCCAGGTCCTTGAATGCACCGCTCTGAAGGCAACATACACAGACAAATGTGGCCGTCCTACCATCCCACAAATCCGAGACACCTATATATCTGGTCCCATTATCGGACCATGTGGATTGCACAGTGAAAGGGAACGAGTTTTTGAATAGTATGCCCACTCCCCGCGATCCGGTGGTGAAGCCTGAATGTGCCACTAATCTATATCCTCGCTTGTTCATTGCCTGGCATGTGTTCCCAATAAGATGTGTTTCCTGTAGGAGGATGACATCTGGAGCCTGCCGCCTGATGCACTGGTTGACCATGCCACGTTTGATCTTGTCGCCAAGTCCGTTTACATTCCAGTTGAGGACTCTAACCCCTATATCCCACTATATACCCATCTGTATTAATGTGTTGCAACCGCTCCTGCTCTGTAGCACATGTTGGTGTTGTCGATAGAACACACTCTACATATATTTCAAACCTCAATAACATGAACATTCCCTCCCAACCATCCCTCTCCCTACGCCGCTGCACTCCGGGCTTCAAACTGCCCATGATTCAACCTGCAGAGTGCCTGTCGCCCTACAAAATTACTAAAAGTAGAAAAGTGGGGTACGTGGTGCCCCCCCATCACCCATCCCAACCACAAGCAATAAAGTTGTGAAATCCCTTACATACGATTCTCCTTGCCAAGCAATGTTACTCTGGTGAAAGGCTCATACCATTCACAGAAGTGTCCATCAGTCCGCCCCGCTAGGATCCCGGTTCCCCATCAAAGTCAAGTTGGCTTACAGGCCCATATCAACTGCACTCCCACCACAAGTCTGCCCCTCCCTCCCCCCCCCCAAACCACTTCACCCCGGTATCCTATGAAGCGCCGATCAAAGATTTTCCTGCCAGTCCGCCGCTGCTTCTGGGTGCTCGAAAAAAACCAGGCCTTTCCGTCCGCCTCCACTCGAAACCTGGCTGGGAACAGCATGCCGTATTTGTATCCTTTGTCCCTCAGCGCCTTCTTGATCCCCAGAAAGGAGCATCTTTGCCTCTGCACCAACTGGGTGAAGTCTGGAAAGAAGGTTATCTCTGCGGTTTTGTATTTCAGGGGTGGCCCCGTCCGTATTACATCCCAATCTCGGAAGTTGACAACCCTGGCAAGGATCGGTCGAGGGAGGGCCGCAGGTTTCGGCTGCCCCCCCGGGGACTTTATGTGCTCTCTCAATGACGAAAAACTTCCCTAGCCCCCTGGGTTGCAGGTGATTTAGGATAAGATCTTCTACAAAGAGATTCGTGGCCTGCCCCTCCGATTCTTCCGGGACACCCAAGTTTCACACATTGTTGCGTCGCAGGCGCCCTTCGTAGTCATCCAGGTGGTTTCAGCAAATTTCCGGAGCTGTTGCAATTCTTTGACATCCGTCTATGCTGGGAGGCATCTTCCACCAGACCTGCGATAGTGAGTTCCACTTGTTTGATTCATTCGTTGTTTTTGTTCATATCCGCCCTGAGTAGGTTGACCTCCACCGTGATGGCGTACATCTTGTGTTTCTGTGAATTCTTGATTCCAGCAATTGCTTCTAGGACGTCTTGAGCGTGGGTTCTGGGTCCACCTCTCCAGCCGTTCCTCCACCCTTGCTCGTGGGGGAGGGTTCAGGTATTGATGTTTTGGGGAGTGTGTACCTGTCCAGTCTGGTCTGCTGCCCTGGTTTGCTGCCTCTACTTGATGACATTGCGCTACGGTTGTTGTCCCAGGCGCTTCAATAGATGGAACTCCGCAGTGGTAGAAACACTGGGTTGTGCCCAACATTGAGGGCAGACCTGTCACCCCACCTGGGTCCGCCAGCTACCTCCTTAGGTGCAGTCTCACAGTTGGGAGGAGGGGGGCGGGTGTCGGCGGTCACGGCGTGCGACTCGTACTTAGATTATATCGTAGGTGGGCTGGCCGATGCTCCGGTATGATGGGTCCAGAAGTACAGTAATGAACTATTTTGTGCACCGGGGCGGATTAACGATGCGTGTTGCACTGCTGGGTGTATTAACGGTGCGCCCTGGGGAAGAATGAGCTGAATGCTGCCTCACTTCCAGTGCCAGTGGAGCAGTAGGTCAGAGCCGCTTCCGTGGGAGCCACATCAGTCACAGTCCACTGTGCTCACCACTGTGATTTAGCAGTGTCAGTCCCAATGTCAGACCCCGTTGCGTGTTTTCCTGTAGCCTTCGTTATAAAGCAGTGGGCGTTACTGATGTCGCCAGCTCTGTGTGGGCACACCCCGGTACCCTCACGTTGCTGCAATCTTCCCTTAGTGAGGTCTCCAGTCCAACGGTCAGGGCGAGGGTCGCAGGGCCACAAATCAAGCAGAGGCACCCGCACCTCTGCCCCTCCACAGGTTTATCGCTCTCTAACGTCCTCCACAAACCGTCGCCACTCCATTACACCCTCGCGGGCCTGCCACGTTCCTCCTCAGTCCCTACCCCGGTGGAGAGGGGTGAGGGGGGAGAGAACGCCCCGGGGCTATCCATGTGCAGAGAGGCAGTGGCAGACGTGGGCCAGACTGCAAGAAAGTTCGGGTGGTTCCCCCTCCCCGATTTCAATCAAGGCCTCGGCTCACTGTGCCCCGCACAGGCCTCCAACCGGTCAGCACCCACCTCCGGGTCTCTGGTCCATGCTCCAGGTCTGCCGATGCAAGGAGGCACTCCGGGTGCCCTCTGATCGAGGGGCCTCGGATGTAGCTTAACAGGAAGGGGGAGCGCACTCCGCAACCGCCCCTATTTGAGGCCCCAGCTTCAGCTTCACAGGCAGTCCTCTCTCGAGTTGCGGCAAATACACAGCCCGATCGAAGTTGCGGGCCCGCCGCTGCAGGGTTGTGTTCTGAGAGCCTTCCGATCGGTGGATTGCACACTTAATCAAGGATATATGTGCCGGATAGACGGGGGGATGATCAGGAGAAGCAGAGCTCCGCTAAGCTGTGGCCATCGCGCTTCACGGCTTAGCCACGCCCTCCTACCCTGAGATACTTGAAGCCATCTATGTCGACTCTTAAACTAGTGGGCCACTGTATATCTAATTGTTCAGCATTGATTGGATATACCATCTATTTGGATGGATTGATCTTTGAACCCGAGTATATACCTGATATCGCTGATACTTGAAAAGCTCTAGGGCTGGATACTTGTGGGTTTTAGAGGTATGTTAGTAGGTTGTCCGTGTATAGTGACACCCTATTTACTTCTCATGAGCTCATTCAAAGTCTTTTATCATGGCTTCTATTCTGAGACATTTGGAAAAGGGTTAAAAAGCTATAGCGAAGCGCACAGGGGACAGTGAACACTCCTGTCACATTTTCTTTGGATATGGAAGGCGTGTAACATGCCCCAGCCCGCGCGGACCCAGCTGTTAATTTGGTGTATAAAGAAAATAGGTATGTTTCAAGAACCTGGGTCCCAGATTGGCTTTCCTGAGTACTGCAAATAGATAATACCATTCCACAGAGTTAAAGGCTTTTTAGAAACCCACATCAACAAAACTAATGGGCCCTCTAATTGGTCTGTGAGTACTAGAGCATTTTGTAACCGTTAAATGTTGTGTTTGATAGACGTTCGGGGGTACAAACCCACTCTAATCAGGACAAATGATGGATTTGATTACATTGGCCAGTATGTGGCTAGCACTTTTCCAATAATTTTGGCCTCAACATTGGATATAGGCCGATATGAGCACACTGGTTCAGTGGCACCCCTGGCTTGTCGATCATTGTTATCTTGGCTATCCAGAGACCTGGTGGAAGTTCTTCCAACTCTAGCGATTTGTCCAACATTGCTGTAATGGCAAGCATGGTAATCTAGGCTGTATGTATGAAGAATTCTGCCAGAAGGCATTTGGACAAGGAGTTTTTCCTCCGTATTGTTGAGCTAAGCCCTCAGTTTAGACCTTCCTTACTTGTCTCCTCCTTTAGGAGATTTCTTTCTACATTAGAAAGCTGTCACCAGCCGGACTTGCTAGGAAGTCACTTTCCTATAACATTGTGACGAGAAGCTGGAATATCATTCTGACACTGATTGTCATTATGTCTATTCAAAGGTTTCAAGTCTAGTATTGGTCTTAATGTTCCATCTTTCTTTGGAATTAGGGAAAAGGTGCAATACACTTCTTGATTCCTTTCTTGTTGAGGTACTTCCTATACATTTCCTTCCACAAGCAGAGACTGCACCTCCTTTAACGGGGGGGGGGGGTGGTACTGGCTCTTGTTCTCTGACCTGATATTTGGTGGTTAATTGACAAATTCTAAGCAGTATTGTTGGTTTATCATTCCCAGGAGCCTCTAGTATGAGATGATCCCCTCTCACCCTTTCAAGAAAATCCTCAGATTCCCCCTGATATGGGTGGTATGGTTGAAGGGTAAGGGGGGTCAAATACTGTGTTACTTTGAGATACACGTTGTGCCTCTTGAGTGCTGGCCTTTTGCCTGGGCCAAAAGGTTTGCCTCCATGTTGTGCCTGTTATTGCTAGGTTGTGCCTGGTTGATGGCTAGAATGAGGCTACTGTTGTACATATCCTTGTTATATTTCGGTCTCATGATTTTATTTCTGTTGGTGTGATTCTGTACATCAAACTCCTTGTCTGTAAAGGCCCCACTGCATTCACAGTGTCAGTGTCTTATTTTATCCTCTGCAGCATTCTCGACCATTATGGCAACCAAACAAATAGCAAATTAATCATATTAGTCTGTATATCTCACTTGAACCCCAACAATCCTGACACAGGCATATTTATTTTACTTAGTAGTACTTATTTATTGAGTTTTATATAGCACAAACTTGACCCGAGGGCATCAGATCGCTTCACAGTGTTAGTATACACAGCATACGTTTAAGATACATTTAGAGAAAAATACCTACACAGTGACAGAGAGTGATGACATAAATGAGGAAATTACATAGGCGGTAAATACGTAAGCTACATTTGGCCTTAATACAGATATAGTGAAAAAAGTGACATGGTGTACAATGACAATGGGTAACGTTGTCAAAACAATTTTTAAGTAGTTACGGTACACAAAAATACAGATCGCTTTACAGAGCACAGCAGCAATTGCACAAGATTGCCAAAGGAGTAAAACTAAAAAGCACATAGTAACAGTAAAAAACTGCAAAACAAGATGAACAGTTGTAAGAATGGACAATATCATTCAGTATCTGGGTTAGGGACGCTTAAGGATGAGGGGAATTTAAGGCACAGTTTTTCCCTGGAAAATGGTACAAAGATTTTTTGAGAGGGTGCAGGGAGGGAGCCTGAGGGATAGTACGGTGCTTTAAGGAGGCGGGTTGAAGTATTTGGTGAGGAGAAGAAGCTTCAGTTTCTGTTTGAAGTGTGGGAAGAATTTATCTTCTCGAAAGTCCTTGGGCAGGCAGTTCTAGATTTTGGGAGCAATCCCAGAGAAGGAGCGGTATGCAGGATTTCTCGGTCTTACATTTTGGAGGAACCAAGAGTAAACTGTTTGAACTCCGTAAAGGTCTCTTTTGGCCAGTGTCTGATAGTTTATTCGTGAGGCAGATTGGTGTATCAGTGTAGAGTCCTTTGTGAGCTAAGCAGGCTGTTTTAAATATGGCCCTAGCCTCAATTGGTAGCCAGTTGAGTTGCTTGACGGTGGGCGAATTGTGACCAAAGAGCCTTTTCCCTGATATAAGTCTGGCTGCAGGGTGGTGTATCCCTTTCAATGTGGCTAGGTAAGATTTTGGAGCGTCTATAACCACTGCATTGCCGTAATCCAGCTAGGGCAGGACTAAGGATTGCACCACCGTCTTTAGGTCTTCAATGGGGATTACAAGTTCGGCTTTTTTTAAGGTTTTTCAGCGTTTAGAATACACCTTTTGCAGAGGCATTGATATGGTCTTTCATTTTAACTGAGTCAGAAATGGACAGTTTGCAGTTTAGAGCCGTGAGGTTGTTGAGACAGCTGTCTAAGGGAAAGGATTTTTCGTTGGAGTAAAGGAGGAGTTCAGTTTAGCTGGGTTGAGTTTGAGCTGGTGGCTGGTCAGCCAGGCTTGAACTGTGAGGAGAGTGGTATTTCTGTGTTGGATGTCTTTGACTGACGTGATTTTCATGTAGAGTTGGGTGTCATATGCATACAGATGGTAGGCTATTCTACCTTCAAGATCAATGTAAGGGGTTCAATTTAGAGGTTGAAAAGTGTAGGCAATGGGATTAACCCTTGAGGGACTCCTTGAGATCTGGTGTTGTTTTTAAGGTGAGTTTAATAAGCTGCGAGTGTTGGGCTAGGAAGTAGGTGAACCACTGAAGGACATTTCTTTTGAGGTCTGCTCGCTGTGAAAGGGTGTTTAAGAGGATGCCATGGTTAACAGTGTCGAAGGGCCGAGAGGTCTAGGACGATTAGGAGGCAGGCCTGGCTGTCCTCCAAAGATCTGTGTAGGTCGTCTATGATGTTTAGCATAGCAGCCTCTGTACTGCAGTCTTTCCTGAACACAGATTGGAATGTGTCAATCAGGTTGTTTTTTTCGATGTGGTTGTTAAGTTGAGCAAAAACACATTTTTCAATAGTTTTGGCGAGGAGGGGGAGGTTGGTTATAGGTCTGAAGTTATTCTGGTCGGCGTTCGGTTCTTTGAAGAGGGAGTTGACTTGGCAGAGTTTGAGGGGAACCGGCATAAAGCTGCTTGAAAGGGAGGAGTTGACGTTTTTGATCCAAATCGGAGAAATTATGTGCCGGAAATTTTGCACCTTTGCAGCAGGGAGGGGTTAGATATGTGAGATGCCAGCTTCATGCTAAAGAGTAACTTGAGGACTACTTCGTTAGAGGTATAGTTAAACTGAGACAAGGATGCAATGGTTGTCATTTGCAGATGGAGAAGGTTGTGGGCTGTGTTGGAGAGAGGGGGGGCATTCATTCAGTAACGGTAGAATTACGGGCGACCCCTTTCCACAGGGGGCATCTTAAGTGCAGGGTGGGTAGGTGGGTAGCTCAAGAGATAGGTTCGATATTTTTTCAGTGAAAAATGTGGCAAATTCTTCACAGCGTTCTGAGAAGTTAATTGAATGCTGGGAGAAGGAGGAGGTTTGCTGTTTTATGATGTTGAATAGATCTTTTGTTCTGTTCTTAGACTCGTCTAGTGATCTCGGAAAAAGGCAGATTTTTCTTTGAAGATGTGTTTTTTGTATTTTAGGCGTTCAGCCTAGAAGATCAAAAAGGTTTGATTCTGAAGGTGTTGTCTCCAGTTTGTTTCAGATATTCAGAGATGTCGCCTTTCATTGTTCAGGTCCTGTTGAACCAATATCTGGAGGGGATTTTTCTTGATTTGTTGATTTTCAGGGGGGGTCGTTGTTTCCACAAGCTCTGTAATTTTTGTGTTGTAGTGGGTGGTGAGGTCCTCAGCAGATGATAGGTCGGGAGGCGGTAGGATTTGGGTACTGACTAATTCTTTAATCTCCTCTTGGGGAAATTGGTGAATGTTTCTTACCCAGCGCTTGGCACGGCTGCATTGCAACAGCGATGGTGAATGGATTTAAGTTTGAATAGAATTTGATAATGATCTGACCAGTCGGCTTGTAGGACAGAGTGCAGAGATAGTGTATTGTGCTAGGAGATGATTGCTTCAGGGGTGGAGCCCTTGTTGCACGTTTGCATGCTGCAGTGTTGTGTGAGATCGTTTGCTTCCAGGAGGGTGGACAGGGCTTGTACTGTGAGGTCTTTAGTGTTGTTCAGGTGCAGGTTTGGGTCTCCTAATATAATGTCTGTGCTGTCATTTAGTGAGCTTTGTGCTATTAGTCCAGCTAGGTCTTCGAGAAATTGTGAATTTTTGTCAGGAGGGTGATGGATGACATGGAATTTAATGGGGCTGGGTCCATTTGAGGACAGCTGAACTCCTAGAAATTCGAAGGTAGGCTGTTTGGTAGTGTTGAAGGGAGTTAACCAGAGATCGCTTTTGTGTAAAATGACTACTCCACCACCCCTGCCCCCTTTCTGGTTGCTGCGAATGATTGAGAAGCCCGGTTGGGAAATGAGATCGATGTAAGGTGATGTGTGGTCGTTTAGTCAGGTTTCAGTTAGAAAGCAGATGTCCGTGTTATGTTGTAGGTTGGTATTAGTTATATCAGTACTATGCTTGATTGCTGATCGCCAGTTTATAAGCATGCAGCGGGCGTGGGTGCAGCTCTCTGCTCAGGATGATTGGGTTGGATGTTGGTAAGTTGGGAGGGCGGCCTCGGAGGGCGAGAAGGGTTTGTGCACATGTTCGAGCGGATGACAACTGGGATCTTGTGGAAAGAGGATTGGCTGGGGCTATTTTCATAGACCCCTTGCTATGGCGTTCCGGTAGAGGTTTGTTTGGGTTTGAGTCGCAGCAGAATGTTTGTGGCAGAGTCGGAGTTGATCAATGGTGCGAGGGGTTTGGGCAGGGTATGGCTAATCTTTGCCTTTATGCAAAGTGATGAGATTCCATCCAGAATAGCTTTGATTTTGAGTTCTAGACAGGATATTGTGGGGAACAGCTGAGAGAGGGCTTGGATACACATGAGGATGGGGTGTGCTGGGACTGGTCGGAGCCAGGAGTGGGGGCTAAGGAAGGAGCAAGCCTATTAAGGGTGGAAGATTACAGGTCAACCAGAGTGGAGTGTAACTCGGCCTAGATTGTGAGCCCTGGGGAGAGATAAGATGATTCTGGAGGTCAAACCATAGCGTTCAGGCCTTTGTTTGTGGGAGGGAAAGGGTGTGTATGTGTGGAGACCACGAGAGGGGAACTGAGAGTGATAGGTTTGGGTGGCGGAGGTGTGGGTGCATGGATCCGCTCACTTGGAGAAGATGGCCGGGTTGGTTTAATGAGAGAGGGAGGAGGGGTGGGAGCGGGACCATAAGGCAGGGAAGCGCAGAATGCTGCTAAGTGTCGGTCAAAAATGGTTAGGTTTGGTTCGGAGGCTTGGACTAGGATGTTTCCATTTCTGTAGGCGGTTACGGTCAGTTCTGAGCTAAAGTTCCAAGATGGGATAGTGAGCTTGAGTCCATGGGGGATTTTGGTAGTTTTAGTTATGTGAAGGTGTTGTAGAAAAGTCTCTCTCCATTTGGCAGGGTTTTTTGTGTAGAAGACGAAGTCAATTTTTCATCCACCTTGTGCTTGACTGTAGATGTCCATTAATAACTTTTCTGGATGATCTCTGATAGTTTTGGGCTTGAATTGTTTTGTGGCCTGTTCGGAGAGGTTTTGTGGGAATTTAATGCAGTATGAGTAGATAGCGTACCTTTCCATGGCAGTGTTGCAATGGGGAATTAGTGAATGGTCCTGTTGCGGTGTTCTCAGTCTGACAGTTAGATAAGATAAGGGTTAATAGATGTCAAGGAGGAAGGGTCTCTATTGCTGACATGTGCAGGACGGGCAGAGATAACTGAAGGGGAGGTGGGTGCTCGTCTCGATCAGGGCGCAGTGTATCCAAGAGGTGGTTAACACAAAGGTAGCAATGTAGGTACTGGACACCAGCTTAGGGTAATGAGACCAACAGACCTGTAGCTTGGATATTCGGGGATAAGTGGGATGCCACTGGATAGGTTATAGAGAATAAAAGAGAACTTCAGGCTACGCAGGCAGTTGTGGGAAACAGTGGAAGTCTGGGGAGGGCATGCGGGCACAGTAGTGCGACAAGTACCCCAGTAAGAAAACAACTTCTTGGCAGCATTACCCCGCCTCTAACCTCCAGCCAAACAATTTAGAGTGTGAGTGCACTAATTGTTCCATACGACATTGAGGGAGTCCGATAGATCTTTCCTTAGTCAGAGTTCTGAGGTCTATGATCGGCAGATGCAGGCAGGGAGCGTTATTGTCACGATTGTTGGGCTCTTAGTGGTCTTGGTAGGATATGGGGTGGACCCATGGTAGCTTTGGTTGGATTTGGGCTACCCTCACAATGACAGTGTTCTCAAAGTCCCGCGGCAGCACATGGTATGTGCTACACCTGGCCTCCCCAGAAGGCTTCTGCAATGTCCTCTGCGGGTGCAGGTGGATGTATGGGACAGTGGCAGGATGGCGCGTTGTAGTCAGCTTGCTTGTGCTCCTCCTGGTAGGTTATGGTAGATTTCGGCCTAACCCATGAGGAGTCCGTGTCCTCAGCTCCCGCTCCTGCTGCACCATGTACAGGTACAGAGGGTTGCTAGCAGAAGGTAAGTGTTGCTCCCGCCCTCCTCAGAAAGATTCCATAATGACTCCAATGGGCTCTGGTTGAAAGTTTGGGACAGTGGCAGGAAGGATCGGTATAGAAGATCTGTTTGGGCACCTCTCAGTAGTAATTAGGAGCTTTTGGGCTACCTCCGCAGGAGCAGAGGCCCAAGCACCCCTTACAGTAGGTGAAAGCACCCCAGTGACGAGGGGGCAGGGGGTAGGAGCGCCTCCAGGACACCCCAGGGGCTCACAGCACGCCCCAGCCGTACCACCACTCCTGCGACTCACCTCCTGGGGCATATTGCATCAGAGCTCGGCCCAACGCCCTCGTCTTGAGCTGAAAAAGCAGCTCATAGTGATTTTTTTAATCTTTCCTGGGGCCGTAATGGATCACCGGTGTTCATCAGTCTGGGCCAACCGATTTAAGATCCGCTGGAGACTGCAGCTACGACTCAGCCTGTGCAGCCCCTAGGCACTCTCCCTGCGCTGGCTCTGGAGAACCAGGATGGGCATCGCAAGGAGTCATGTCCAGGAGCAACCCTTGGGCCAAATCACTAGAGTCATCAATACCAAAAAATCCCTGTACCCTGGACTGGGATTAGTGTTCATCTAATCAGGCATGCCATTATGCTGGAATGTATGTACTTTAATTACTCAGCATCCGCCCTCTGAAAACGTCAGTCTAGGCGTGTGCCCTCAAACATGCCAGTCTGTCCAAAAATAAATCATTGTTTCTTTGAACGTAAAAACTAAGGGAGATCGTCCAGACGTGTTTTTCAACTCAACAAAAACCACCAGCGACTGTTCAACTGAAACAGTGCACCATCCACACTTCTAGAGAAATAAATATAGAAAAAATGTGTGGTGAGGAGGAAGGCACCTCACGGGAGAACTCCCTCGGGGCTTTTAGGCAGGTAAGTACCCAATTCTTGCCCCTTTCTCATCATCGGTTGCCGTACCTCCTCAAAGAAAATGTGTCCCAACGCAAAACCATACGTGTCATGTGCATATAAACAGGTGCAAGACAAACAACATCCAAGGATTCACTCCTTGGTATGAAAACAAAAAAAGTGTCTAAAATCAACCGACACACCAAAGTTACAATTTTATTATTAGTTATGGTGAGTGCAGGTGAATTTAAAAAGGTTGGTAGCTTAACCTCGTATACCAGTATGCGAGGTTAAGCTGCCAAGGCCCAGAGGGTGTTCTCCCGTGAGGTGCCTTCCTCCTCACCACACATTTTTTCTATATTTATTTCACTAGAAGTGTGGATGGTGCACTGTTTCAGTTGAACAGTCGCTGGTGGTTTTTGTTGAGTTGAAAAACAGGTCTGGACGATCTCCCTTAGTTTTTACGTTCAAAGAAACAATGAGTTGTTTTTGGACAGACTGGCATGTTTGAGGTCACACGCCTAGACTGACGTTGTCAGAGGGCGGATGCTGAGGAATTAAAGTACATAAATTCCAGCATAATGGCATGCCTGATTAGATGAACACTAATCCCAGTCCAGGGTACAGGGATTTTTTGGTATTGATGCTAAGTGAGTGGAGGTCTGTCCCTTAATGTACCCTTATTTCCCTCTTGGCTCCCTTTTGTATTGCATCCAAATCACTAGAGCCCAGGCATCAGTGAAGTGATGAGAGGTGGGTTGTAGCTTACCCCCACCCTATGATGGAGCCCTTGCACAACATCATATTCACTATGTCTGCCGCATCTAGAGAGGATATCAGACATGCATTTGAAATAGTCTATCCCTCCTGAACAATAGGAGATGCACTTTTTTATGTTCCTGAGGAAGGTGGTAAATGTAAAAAATTGATACTTGTATAGCGCACTATTCCCCCGCAAGGGTCTCAAGGCGCTTGTACGAATACCGCTGTGGAACCCATCCTGGCTTTCCCTGTGAGGCGTCCACTCCTGGGCACCCCCAAGGTGGAGGCCAGGCATCCTTAGCTTTGTGGGGGCCGTTTTGGAGATTAAGCAAGCTATTGCCCAGAGTTGCAGAGTGGGACTCCATGATTGGAATAGGCACCGAGGCGAGAATTGTCAGGTCCGTGGAATTTAGAGCCCAAGACCCGCTGAGGTGGGGAATTGAACCCTGGTCCCGGGCTAGACCTCTGCATCAGGGTCTGCCGCTCTAATCATTGAGCCACACTTCTCCATGGTGAAGGCTCTCCTTAATCTCTGTTGGTGATTATCGTTGCAGCAAAGTTTGAGATCTGCTATATGTTTCTGTAACTCGGATCAGTTTTATTTCACACTACCTACAGTGATTTATTCTACATGTTGTGATCCACTGGAGGTATAAATTGTGCAGTGTGGGTCTGCCTACCCCTTAAGACTGGGAAGTAACCATAATGCGATCCTACTTAGTTACGCCATTTGAGTGAGCCTGATATCCACTGAACCTCTTAGAACAGATGGTCTAGTGTGAACACAGAGAACCCCCAAGACGGGCTAGCTGCACCTGAGGTGCATAAATGGTGATAAATAATTTGTGAAAAAACTCTTCTAGGTAATAAAGAGGACCTAATTGCCCCGAGGCAAAGGAGTGTATGGTGAACAATTTTGAAAACCAAGTGAAACAGATCCTGATCTGGCTCTCCAGGTTCCAAACACAAAAAAATAAACAAAGCCATCTGAACAAAAACATCGGGGAGAAACAATACAAACAAATCATTAAAGTGGGGGAAAAAACATGTTTTCCAAAAGTGGTAAGAGTTCAAGGAAGCTGCGGAAGACAAAGGCTCAAAGAAAATCTGGTACTAGTTTTGCACAGCCAATCAACTTACTAATTAAACCTTACAGCAAAACTATCGAGCAAAGCTTAGGTAATCAGCTTCCATCAAGGTTTCTTCAAGGCTCCTAAAACACATAAACAAAAAATCAGAAATACAAAAAAAACTGCGAGCAAAGACAGAATCTCCACACACGCGCACAACAGCAAAGAGCTCTTCAGGATCATCAAGGAGTTCGCCCAACCCAACAGCGAGTCTACTGACATCCCTCCTCACAAGACCTCTGTGACAAACTCAGCACCTTCTTCCACCACAAAATCAAGAGCATTTACAACAACTTCGACAAAGACAGCCAACACACTGAACCCTCACCAACCGCCCGACACCCTGAAGCCAACAATTGACAGATGGACAACCCTCACCACCGAAGACACACTGAAGACAATGAAGTCAATCCACTCCGGGGCCCTCACAGATCCCTGTCCCAGCACATCTTCAACAGAGCTAGCAATACCATTGCACCCATGCTTCGCCCAGGGCCGGCTCTAGGCATGTGCAAGCTGTGCACCTGCAAAGGGTCACCAAACCCCAGGGGCCACCACGCCAATATATATCCTTAATATATTAATCATCTGAGGATGGATACATATTTGCGTGGCGGCCCCTGGCAAGGATTTGGCGGCCTCCGGCTCTGTTCCACTTCTAAACACCCTGACCCCCTCCCCTCTTTACTGGCCTGCGCTCTCTGCCCCGCCCGGACCCCCTCTTCCGGGCCCCCTTCCTATGCTCCTTGCCCAGGGCCACCATGAGCCACACCATCAACCGCTCCCAAGCAAACGCCTCCTTCCCCGATAACTGGAAGCACGCCGAGATCAACTCCCTCCTGAATAAGACCTCAGCCGACCCCACCAACCTCAAAAACTACTGACCCATCTCCCTGCTCCCGTTCCCAGCGAAAGTCATCGAGGAAGCCATCAACAGCCAACTCGCCACCTTCATCAAAGAGCACAACATCCTCAATCCCTCCCAATCCGGCTTCAGAAAAACACACAGTTCAGAATCCACCCTCCTAGCAGCAACAGACGGCATCCGCTCCCTCCTGGACAGAGGAGAAACAGTAGCCCTCATCCTTCTCGACCTCTCAGCAGCCTTCGACCCAGTCTCTCACTGCACCCTAACACGCAGACTTCACGACGCAGGGATCCGGGACAAGGCCCTCAACTGGATCTACTCTTTCCTCTTCGGCACAACGCAGTGGGTCAGTCTCCCTCCTTTCCTCTCAGATCCTACACCAACCATCTGCGGAGTCCCCCAGGGATCCGCCCTCAGCCCCGCGCTATTCAACGTCTAGATGGCTCCGCTCGCCCCCTTCGTCAGGACCCATGGACTCAACATCCTTTCATACGCAGACGATACCCAACTCATCTTCTCCCTATCCAACGAACCCAACGCAGCCAAACACAACATTCAAGTAGGCATGGAAGCAGTCGGCAAATGGATGAAAAGCAGCTGCCTACTACTCAACACTGACAGAAGTACTCATCATGGGCCCACACCCTGACTCCTGGAACAACATCTGGTGGCCCTCGAAAGCTCGCCCACCCCCACGGACTACGCACGCAACCTTGGAATCATCCTGGACTCCGAACTCAAAGTGCACCGCCAGATCAACTCTGTCGCATCCTCCTGCTTCCAGACCCTCCGCCTCCTAAGTAAGACCTTCAAATGGATCCCCCTTGAGCACAGAAAGACCGTCACTCACGCCTTCGTCACCAGCAGACTTGACTACGGCAATACACTCTACACCGGAATAAACAAAAACCTCACCGCAAGCTACAAAGCATCCAGAATGCAGCAAGACTGGTCCACAACCTGCCAAGACACTACCACATCTCCCAACACCTGCGCACACTCCACTGGCTCCCCATTGAGGCTAAAATCATCACCTTCGAGATTCTCACCCACCCACATAAAGCCCTCCACAATACCGGACCAGCATACCTGAACAGCCGACTCGAATTCCATGCACCCTAAAGGACCCTACGATCAGCCCAGCTCTCCTACGCCGTGGCCCCCTGCGCCAGGAAGACCAGATCCTCCCTCACCCCAAAGATTCCTGCCCCCACCACATCTTCAACAGAGCTAGCAACACCATCGCACCCATGCTTCGCCACACCATCAACTGCTCGCAAGCAAACGCCTCCTTTCCCGATAACCTGAAGCACGCCGAGATCAACTCCTTCCTGAAGAAGACCTCAGCGGACCCCACTGATCTCAAAAACTACAGACCCATCTCTCGGCTCCAGTTCCCAGCGAAAGTCATCGAGGAAGCCATCAACAGCCAACTCGCCACCTTCATCAAAGAGCACAACATCCTCAATCCCTCCCAATCCGGCTTCAGAAAAACACACAGTACAGAATCCGCCCTCCTCGCAGCAACAGATGACATCCGCTCCCTCCGGGACAGAGGAGAAACAGTAGCCCTCATCCTTCTCGACCTCTCAGCAGCCTTCGACCTAGTCTCTCACCGCACCCTAACACGCAGACTTCACGACGCAGGGATCCGGGACAAGGCCCTCGACTGGATCTACTCTTTCCTCTTCGGCAGAACGCAGTGGGTCAGTCTCCCTCCTTTCCTCTCAGACCCTACACCAACCACCTGCGGAGTCCCCCAGGGATCCTCCCTCAGCCCCATGCTATTCAACGTCTAGATGGCTCCGCTAGCCCCCATCGTCAGAACCCATGGACTCAACATCGTTTCATACGCAGAGGATACCCAACTCATCCTCTCCCTATCCAACGAACCAAACGCAGCCAAACACAACATTCAAGTAGGCATGGAAGCAGTCGCCAAATGGATGAAAAGCAGCTGCCTACAACTCAACACTGACAAAACAGAAGTAGTCATCATGGGCCCACACCTGATGCCTGGAACAACACCTGGTGGCCCTCGAAAGCCCGCCCACCCCCACGGACCACGCATGCAACCTCGGAATCATCCTGGACTCTGAACTCAAAATGTACCGCCATATCAACTCTGTCGCATCCTCCTGCTTCCACACCCTCTGCCTCCTACGTAAGACATTCAAATGGATCCCCCTCGAGCACAGAAAGACCATCACTCCCGCCCTCGTCACCAGCAGACTTGACAACAGCAATACACTCTACACCGGAATAAACAAAAACCTCACCTGCAAGCTACAAAGCATCCAGAACGCCGCCGCAAGACTGGTCTTCAACCTGCCAAGACACTGCCACATCTCCCAACACTTGTGCACACTCCACTGGCTCACCATTGAGGCTAAAATTACCTTCAAGATTCTCACCCACACGCATAAAGCCCTCCACAACACCGGACCAGTACATAAACTGCCGACTCGAATTCTATGCACCCCAAAGGACCCTACGAACAGCCCAGCTCCCCTACGCCGTGGTCCCCTGCGCCAGGAAGACAGATAGGGAGGCCGCTCCTTCTCCTTCCTCATGGCCAGAGCCTGGAAAGCCCTACTGCTCCACCTCAGACAGATGACATCACACCCATCTTCACGAGAAATCTCAAAACATGGCTCTTTGATAGACCTCCTCCTTGATGGACTAGAACCTGCACCTCTCCTCCACTTCAGTGCCTTGAGACCCTTACGGTTGAGTAGTTGCGCTTAACAAACACATGATTGATTGATTGATTGACATAACCTTGATTCAAAAGTGCATCTGTGAACCTTAATATTACGCTGCAAATAGACTAAACGTCGGAAAAGTTTTAAATAGAACAAAGAAGGGCACCCTGCCTAGGGATATATTTGGCCCTAACTCGAGGGTCCAACAGGTATACAAAAAGGGGTGATTAGCCTAGAAGTTGACACTGTAACCAGCAACCACAAGGTCAATCCAAGTAAACTCTACAGAGCATTTTTAGAAATATATATATTTTTATTTTTTTGGGATAGCAAAGATATAAAAAGTGAATAGTACTTTAGTATCACATAATACGTTTAGTGCATAAAAAAAGACATACATTTATATAGGGACAACAACGGAGGGGAAGATAGGACTGCATTAAGACCTACCCAGTACCAGCCACACTTCAAACACACTATCTCACTTACTTCTGTCTCTTCTCATTCTACCTCATATTCTATCATTCATCTTTCATTCTTCCATTCATACTTCTAATCCTGGCGTGTGCAACACATAGGTGGTTAATGTGTTGCAAGAGTCGGAATGTTAATCCAGGCAGATGACTTTTGTTCCTGGTGACATAAGCCTGGGCTTATGTCACCAGGAACAAAAGTTTGAAGTGTGGTTGGTACTGGGTAGGTCTTAATGCAGTCCTATCTTCCCCTCCGTTGTTTTCCCTATATAAATGTATGTCTTTTTTTATGCACTAAACGTATTATGTGATACTAAAGTACTATTCACTTTTTATATCTTTGTTATCCCCAAAAAATAAAAATATATATATTTCTAAAAATGCTCTGTAGAGTTTACTTGGATTGACCTTGTGGTTGCTGGTTACAGTGTCAACTTCTAGGCTAATCACCCCTTTTTGTATACCTGTTGGACCCTCGAGTTAGGGCCAAATATATCCCTAGGCAGGGTGCCCTTCTTTGTTCTATTTAAAACTGTTTTTCCCCCCATGACCTGCCTATATCTCGAAGTTACCCACGGGGAACCCCCTTCTTTTGTTCATTAAACGTCGGAAAAGCCCTATATGTGTAGACTGGTTTTGTTTTCCGTGATTTTCTCTTGTATTTCATGGGCTATGTTTATTTTTTTCCTTTTGCTTTTCTGATAACCTAATTTCCTGACAATTCTCACGGGGTGCGCAGCATAGTCCCTCAAGCCAAAGGATAGAGCAAACCCTGTACCGAACGGGGTTCTAAGGTTGAACCAGTATCCCATAGTTTGCCTAGAATAGGCAGCACTTCTGTGGTCCACCTTGGTATCGTTGCACAATTGGTGTGATGATGGGAACGCAAAAGTACGGACACCCTACTTACGGCTACTTTCTTCTCTTTCGGGAGACTCCGGGGGACCGTCGTCCTGGCATCACCCTGACCACAGTAACTACAGACACCTGAAGGCCACGGGAAAAGGGACAAAGAAAAGAGAAGAGTGTCTTGTGGAAATATCAAAGACCATACCTGCCCTTTGCAATTCGATATTCCTTTTACGTTACCAGTAACTTTTAATAAAGTACGCCAAAATTGATCCACACATCAGGCCTCTTAGATTTTGTTCCCGCCCATCCCTCCGACAGTATATTATTCAGTATGTGTTTGTCTGCATGTTTTTGTTTGTCAGTGTGGTATTCTACTTATTCTTTGTTAATACTCATGGTGTATTCGTTGTTGTGTGTATTTGTTTCCTGTACACTTGCTGCACAAAACAGTGGTTAGTGAGTTATTTGCTTAGTTTACATTCACTGCATGGAGTGTGCTTGTTGCTTGTTTAATGTTTATTACATGGTTTGCATTTGTTGCTCCTATGTTTGTGAATGCTTATTAGTATCTGCTAGTGCACATTGTGTTTTCTGTTCCACCTTTGTTTTTTTGTGTTATCTGAGTCTGTGTGTTGCTCAGTTTTTATTGCATAGAGTGCATATGATATATATATATATATTTCGGTATTTGTTGCTTATTATCTTTCTTGGTGTTCAATATTTACGTTTCAATGTTTGCTTAGTTGATATGTTTGTGTGTGTTTTGTTTACTGTGTTGCTCGGTGTGTTTATTGCTTGGTGAATAATTGCTACTCAGTAAGCGTTTTTGCTTAGCATTTTCTGAGCAGTGTGTGTTTGTGTAGTGTGTGTCTATTGTTCGCTGCTAGATGTTTGTTGTTTATTGTATGTTTGATAATCTGTGTGTTTGTGACAGTGCGCATTCTTTGATCAGTATGTATTTCTTACCCAATGAATGTTGTCAGTGTCTGTTGCTTAGTGTGTGTTTGTTGCTGCCTAGTGAGTGTTTATTGTTCAGCGTGCTTTTTTGCACTATGTTTCTTTGTTAGCTAGTATGTGTTGCCAATTTGCACAGTATGCAGTTTGTATTTTTTATTCAGAACAATGGTTGCTTTGTGGGTGTTCATTGCTCACTGTATGTTGCGCATTTCATTCAGCATTGTTTGTTGCTCATAGGTTTCATTGGTCATTTGGTGTTGGACTGTCTTTGTTGCTCTGTGCTCGATGTAATTTGCAAAGCGATACCAATATGCAAGTGGGTATATTTATGCTGGATTTGCTCTGTGTGTTTTTTCTCAGAGTTTATTTTAAGTACTCGGTCTATTGCTTGACATTTATCTATGGGCACTGTTTGGTTTGTGTTGGTTAGTGTGTGGTACTACATATTCTGTTCTATGTTTGTTTTTCGAAAATTGGCTTATTGAATAATGTTGTATCCTGTACATAGAGACACAGGTAGCCTTGTAGTATTTTCCAAGTCTTCTTTATTGTTTCTATGTCCAAGTGGTAACAATCTTAGTCCAGCCAGCTCTGGTCAAGTACCAGCCCCACAAGGAGCAGCCTGCCTAGCTGCTCAGCCCATCTCCAACTGTCACCACTCATCCACACAGGCACCCAGGTATTCCATTCATCACAGGCACACCAACATTCCGTTACCATCTCTCACTCTGGCTGAGCAGCTAGGAGGACCTAGGCTGGTTACATATAAATGGAATACTTAGGATATAACACTCATTGAATGTGTTTCCAATAATTTAGCAATATTTGATTCTCGTTTTAGACTTTTCTGCGTGTTATTTTGCTGTTAAACATTTAGTAGTCTGTGGATGGTATTTGGTGTGTGCTTGATGCTCGGGTTATGTTATTTGGTGTGTGTTTTATGTAAAAAGTTGTTTTCCTCTTGTGTTTTTATGCTATATTAGTTATCCGAAAAAACCACCACTGGGTCTGGGCTCCCAACGGCACAGCTTGCCACAAGCTTATAATAAACAAAAGAGGTGCACATGCCGCTACTACGTTAACCTGGAATATTTTCTCAAAACATCCGAATGAAACGCTATGTTTTGTGTTTTTTATTTTCAATTATTTTATTAACTTGAATGTTTTTATTTTATACTTTTCTATTTAGTATTTCAATTTTTCAAATTTATATTTGTTAAGACCTTATGTACACAACAAAATTAATCAAACAATTCATATTTACAATAATACATTTCAAAAAATCATCATTCAAGCTTTCAATCATACATCTCTCATACCATTACAAACAGCAAAAAATATATATGAAATTTAAATGAGTGCTGGAATAGAAAATATTCACAACAAAGCCTTTAAACAATAGTTATTTCAAGAAACGCATACATAGCGTTTCATTCGGATGTTTTGAGAAAATATTCCAGGTTAACGTAGTAGCGGCACGTGCACCTCTTTTGTTTATTATTATATATTAGTTATCCAGCAATTGTTAGCACCTCAGTGTTCTTTTGCCAGTTTGTGTTGCTTGGCGTTTGCTTTCAGTTCATTGCAATTGTAGCTGAGTGATTATTTCCAAATGCTCGTGTTTGTTTCGGCTGCCTTTTACTTACTGGCTTTGTTGCATGGGGTGTGGTTTTGCTACTCAGAAATTGTTTGTTGTTTCATGTATGGCTGCTCTTCAATGTTGGTGCAGTGATATGTGTCCATGAGTTGGTTATTTTCCTGAGTGTTTGCTGATTGGAGCGTATTTTGCATTTTCTTGGACTTGCACATTTTACAGGGCTTTTCAGACCATCCCACATCCATTCAGGACACGAGGACTCGCCAAATGTTGCACCATTTGATGCTTTATTTACTTGACTACTAAAAAGGTTGCCGTTTGTTGCTTTCGCCAATCAGTACACAGATTTATTGGAGTGGTGATGCACTGAAAAGTGTCCAGGATACACACTTTCGCTTTGCACAGGGAGAGGTGGGCACTGAGGTAGTCTTTACGTCCTATGACATCCTTTGCCTCTCATTTTAGGCAGGTATTATTTTGGTGTGTCCTCACTGGGAGGCTTTCTGCGATACTTCTCTGCAAACTGTGCATGTTTCTCAGCCAGAATCTCCTGCTGCTTCTTCAGGCCGTTGGTTCTAAGAAAGGGCAACAAGTAAAGAGAATGAACAAGCCTACACATGATAAGACTCATATGGTTGTAGGCAAACAATTCAGAGTGTGAGGCATGGGATACAATACATCAACAACCCTCCTCCTGTACCACAACATATAAGTCTACAGCATGACCTAGGCTCTAATGGGAAAAAGTACAGACCTGGGCATTAAGGAAAAAAAAAAACACCACCACCACAGCTTCATCATTAAATCATGCAAGAGGATCAGGACACTGAGGATTTGTCTAAACTAACCTACACACATTCTGGAGAATTTGGCTAAAGAAATAATCAGAACCCTAACCCTCTCATGCGGTGCCCTAGTCATATGCAAAATAACTTCCCAACCACCATCCAGCCTAAAATGTGCAGCAGAATCAGGCCACACAGATCATTCAAGCAGTCTCCACTAAGAATGTGTGTTACACTTAGTAGTTAAAATATTAACTCAATTTAAAGCAAAATGCAAGGACTTGCTTGAATGTTGTGCTACAGGGTAATTAATCAGACCTTAAGCCTCCCGTCAGGGAGCTTTGGCCTTCACAACAATACCTCATATTGCATCGTCTGTAACATGTATGACAGACCACTACAACCCTAACTAGCCTAATCCCAAATCCATCAGATTCCAATGTGACATAAACAAAGCACACCAAAAATATGGTTATGAAATCATGTCTCCAGTGTCCCTAAAACCAAAAAGTAGTATTGCGCACATCACTTACAGCTCTATGGTAGGAAGATACAATTAACTAGTGGAGGTCACTGGACCGCCATCTAGTAAAGCAACATTTTCTTGGTTTGCATCTTCACATAACATGTACATTTCTAGTTATTTAAATAACAGGGGGTATTTCCTCTTTACGCACATTGGTGTGTATCTTGTGTACTGTTTTGCACCTATTTTAGGCTATTCCATATTACTTTCAGGCCTCGATTGCGAGTGCCTCTGCAATTTATGGTCCTGTCAATACATCTGCTTCACATTTATTGCACCTGGTAATTACCTGGTGTGATAAAGACTGCACCTTTACATTTGCCCCCAATACATTTTGGCAAGCCAAACCTGCCTGTCACAATTTAATTGATGGGTCTGAAATGGGGTGGCGAAGTGAGCTAAAGAACGATGATGGATTCAACCTAGATCTGTTACTGGGGGGGGGGAGTGTCTGAAAAGTTTCCACGCTCCTTCCATCATCTCCTTGTGTTTGCTTTGTTCGCCCTAAGTTGACAGGGTATGCCCAGATGTGGGTCCCTTGCTCACTTTGCCACTGGATTCAAGCTAGACTGGCTGATTAGGGGTCTTACCCCGAAACCGGTCTCAGGATTCTTGTTTACGGTCCAGGGAAGACCTGGCTTAGCCGTTCGCCGTTCGGTCTGGACTCTTCCCTTAGGCACAGTGTCAAGACTGATTTGCATATGGCTGGATCTGAACTGGGGTGGCGAAGTGAGCTAAAGAATGATGATGGATTCAACGCAGATCTGTGACTGGGGGTGAAGGTCTGAAAAGTTTCCACGCTCTATCCATCATATCCTTGTGTTTGCGTTATTCGCCCTAAGTTGGCAGGGTATGCCTAGATGTGGGCCCCTTGCTCACTTTGCCACTGGATTCAAGCTAGCCTGGCTAATGAAGGGTGCCATACCCCAAAACCAGTGCCAGGATGCTTGTTTCCGGTCCGGGAAGGACCTGGCTTGGAATTTGGTCTTGCCTGTTCCCATGAGGCACAGGGTCAAGACTGATTTGCATATTGCTGGGTCCAAGCTGGGGTGTTGTAGTGGCCAAAAGAACAATGGATTTAACCCAGATCTCTTGACTGGGGGAGAATATTTGAAGCATTCAGCATTCAGTCAATCATTTGCTGCAGTTACACTTTTCGCCCTAACTGGAATGGGTATGCACAGACGTGGGTCCCTTGCTCACTGTGCCAGTGGGTTCAAGCTAGCCTGGCTGATGAAGAGTGACATACCCCAAAACCGATCCCAGGATGCGTGTTTCCGGTCCAGGGAAGACCTGGCTTGGCAGTTCGGTCTGGACTGTTCCCTTGAGGCACAGGGTCAAGACTGATTTGCATATGACTGAGTTCAAACTGGGGTGGCGTAGTGAGCAAAAGAATGATGGATGTAACCCAGATCTCTTGACGGGGAGAGAATCTTTGAATCATTCAACATTCCGTCCATCATTTGTTGCAGTTACACTTTTTGCACTAAGTGGGATGGGTATGCCCAGACGTGGGTCCCTTGCTCACTGTGCCACTGGATCCAAGCTAGCCTGGCTGATGAAGGGTGACATACACCGAAACCAGTACCAGGATGCTTGTTTATGGTTCAGGGAGGACCTGGCTTGGCAGATTGGTTTGGACTGTTCCCATGAGGCAGAGAGTCAAGGCTGATTTGCATATGACTGGGTCCAAACTGGGGTGGCATAGTGGGAAAAAGAATGATGGATTTAACCCAGATCTCTTGACTGGGGGAGAAGGTTTGAATCATTTAGCATTCCGTCCATCAATTGTTGCAGTTACACATATCCTGAATACAGCATGTCTTGCAGAAACAGCAGAAACGATGCCTAGGCGAGACCTAAAAAAAAGGTTTCACCAGGCCTGTCATTGTAGCCAATCGTAGTGGGTCTCTATTTAACGTACCTCATGCATATTAATGAGGTAGGTCGAAATGTGATCCACTACGAATCAGTATTTTGAGAACCAACCTAGTAATACATAGATCGGTTCTCAAAATACCAAAGGATTGATTAGAAGTCGTTGCGCAAAGTGTGGCCACCTCTAACAAAGCCATTTTTGTACATTCCATTAAAGGAATTGCGAATTGCGACTCATTATGTGTCCACAATTTCATATTCCTTAAATGGAATCTTTGTACAAGAGGGCATTGATTTGGTAGTAAAATATTAAGGCTTTGCAGCTGGATTTTGGTCATAAAACATTAATACATAAGCTAAAAAATGTGTATTTGCAAAGGATGCCCTTTGCACGCCCCTTCAAAATAAAATACCTATTCTGTATTTATCCTAAATCCCAAATTGTGATTCAGTAACATGTTACCGAATTACAATTTGGGTGTGATACATTTAACGAAATTATTTTGGGTTGTAAAGGCCCTAACTTGACCTTTGTGACTGTAAGATCAGTGATACAGCAGGCCTCTGGTTCCAAGATATCGTTGTGTTGACTGAACATAAATAACCTGTCCAACCTGTGCTCACACAGAGTGCTCCTACTCACTGCTTCCAGGTCCTATTCTGTGACCAAGGTCACTCTCAGAGCATTAAAAGTCTCCCCCAGAGTCTACCAAAAACAGCATTAGATGGGCCAAATGGCCTGAACCCCAAAGCCTGGCCCTCCGGCTTACACATTGGTATTTTTGGCATTTGAAAAGTCAGGCTTATCATTTAAAGTTAAAGCTAAGAGGCTCAATATTTAGAAGTGACCAGAGAAGTCTGGACCTCTGCCCCAGTTCATACTGTGGTGTACTGAACTGTCTCAGTTTTCTCAACTGCTGCGGCGTCACCAAACAAACACCCTAAAACTGACAAAAGTACATGAAATGTCCACTGCTGTTTTAAGAGTCATCTTTGCTGCCTCGGAAAGGAGGCGCAATGTTTTTATACAGTATGGCTGTAATTTAGGTGGGCACATGAAAGGTGGAGCGGCCTGCCCAATGTCACACAGCGAGTCGGTGGCACACTAGGATTATTAGCATATGGGAACTGTGGACTCGCCAGGGGTCACTAAATTCACGTCACGGTGATGTTGGAGTAAGGGAAACTGGTGACAAGCCTGCCTGAGTTAACAAAAGGATGGTGACGTGCGTTGTAGAGATGAGACAGAGAGACTAGCGCGCGGGTCGAAGCTCTGCTTGTTATGTTATGTATTGTTATGCTGCGGTATAAAAGGTTGAAATCTTTCCCTAAGGTAGGGGGTTCCAATCTTATGAAAAGCTTTAAAAACTAAGACTAGAGCTTTAAAATAGATTATTTTCCGCACCGGAAGCCAATGTAGGGAATACAGAAGATGAGTTGTGTGAGTCCTAGGTCCTGTCAAAAAGATGGCCCTGGCCGCCACATTCTGGATCACCTGCAGACGGCCAAGTAAGTACTCCGGTAGGCCCAAATACAGTGAGTTAACATAGTCCAGTCTCAACACCACCAGGGAATGAACTACTGTCTTTTTGTGGGAGACTGGAAGCAGGGGGAGAAAGTTCCTCAACATTCTCATCACCCCAAAACAGGCCCCGGCCACCGATTGGACTTGCACCTTCATGGAAAGGGCAGCATCCAATTTGACCCCCAGGTTTTTCACGATGTTAACCGAAGTATGCCATGCTTCATATGGACGCGTACCGAAGAAAATGATCTCTAACTTTTCAGAGTTACACTTCAATTAATTTTGTCTGAGCCAGGAGAAAACCTCGGAGAGGCAGGTGTTAATCATGTTACCATTGAATTCGGCACCCTTCTCGCATGTGAACAACAGTTGAGTATCGTCCGCATTCAATACTATTTTGGCACCGTATTTCTCGGCGAGAGGTGCCATATACAAGTTGAACAATGTTGGGCTCAGAATTGAGCCCTGTGGAACCTCAACATTCAAGGGAGGAATTACTGCGGCGAAAGGAGGTGACCAGATTATTTGTTAGCGGTTATTTAAAAGAAATACGTCAACCATCTCAATACTGTGACTCAGATCCCGCCCTCCTTGAGTCTTTGCAGTAATCTATTGTGGGTGATGTTATCGAAAGCAGCGGAGAGGTCCAACAACACCAAGACCGCATTACCTCCTCTATCCAACGTGGCTTCTATTGTTTCAGCAACTTCTAACTGGGCTGTTTCCGTGCTCAATTGGCTCTGAAACCCGACTGGCTCGGGTGCAGGAGATGATTGGCCTCAATATGTGCAGGAGATGATTGGCCTCAATGTACTTCGTGGTGACTTCATTAACATATTTCTCCAACACCTTGGAGAAGAAAGGCAGGAGGGATATAGGCCTGTAGTTACTGGCAACCTCTTCTTTAGGAGCGGAAGAATTTTGGCATGTTTCCAAGTTTGCGGCATGTGCCCCTCCCGCAGTGCAGTGTTCAGAAACAGGTTAACTACAGGGTTGATCGCTTCTGCAATGGAAGACAGTACTTTTGCTGGACATAGATCTGATGGTGAGCCAGACTTAAGAGTTTTCATGAGTGCCAGGGATTGCTCCAAGGTAATCACAGGAACTGCGTGAGGGAGAAATCAATGTTGCAGCAAACGTCAGGGGGAGGACCAATAGCTGCCTTTTGCTCTGGCAGTTGAGCTTCAAAAGAATCCTGGATGTTTTTAATTTTATCATGGAAATAACAGGCCAGGCGACTGGTCCAGTCCTTAGTGGGAACAAATGGGCAACTAATAGTCGAGGGAGAGGAGAAACTCTTTACAATATTAAAAAGTTCTCTACTTTTATTGGCCGCCTGATCAATTTTTGTAGAGAAGAAAAGTTTATTTCCCTCGCTGACTTTCCTATAATGGTTTTTCAACGCATGATTATAGATGGATTTGTCAGTGAATCTATAATTCCTCCGCCACACTCTTTCAAGGTGTTTACACACACTTTTGCTTTTTTTAGTGCATTCGTAAACCAAGGCAAAAAGAACTATTGATGGACAGAATGCAGAACAATGTCATACATTCACCCCAGTACAGAGATCTGGGCCAAAATACATCATTTTTTTGCTCACCATGCCATTCCAGTTTGGAACCAGCCATATGCAAATCAGTCTTGACCATGCGTCCAATGGGAACAGTCCAGCCCGAACTGCTAGTCCAGGTCCTCCCTGGACTGGAAAAAAACATCATAGGACCGGTTTCGGGGTTTCACCCCTCTTCAGCCAGGATAGCTTGATTCCAGTGGGGTGGCATGGTGAGCAAAAGAATGATGGATTTAACCCAGATCTCTTGACTGGGGGTTATTGTTTTGATTTGTTCTGCATTCCGTCCATCAATTGTGTATCTTTTGCTTCCTCACCCTAAGTGCGCCGGGTATGCCCAGACGTGGGTCCCAGGCTCACTGTGCCACTGGATTAAAGATATTCTGGCTGAAGAGGGGTGAAACCCCTCAACTGGTCCTATGATCCTTGTTTCCGGTCCAGGGAGGTCCTGGCTTAGCAGTTTGGGCTGGACTGTTCCCATGAGGCACTGGGGCCAAGACTGATTTGCATATGGCCAGGTCTAAACTGGGGTGGCATGGTGATCAAAAGAATGATGGATTTAAACCAGATCTCTTGACGGGGGGTGAATGTTTTGATTTGTTCTGCATTCCGTCCATCAATTGTGTATCTTTTACTTCCATAAACCAATGGGCAGAAAATCGGGTAGATTTAGCTTCCTTTATGGTGGGGGGGCAAGTTCAAGGGCCCGGAGTTGTAACTAATGCTCTAGGGAGGAGACTGGCAGATATGGCTTTCCTTCTGGCTAAACGTTGCATTGCTATTTGTTGGATGCGCGACCCCAACCCCACTCTGACACAATGGTCGAGGGACATGATGTACTGCTGTACTCAAACCGAGAATTACAGCGAACTGATACCCCCACGCAATAGGCCTAAAAATGTTTGGTCCCTCTATGTCTCCAGCAGACATGCCCCAGACAGCCCTGATGGATCGGACAGAGCCCCCGAACTGCTGTTTCACCTTCTGAAGTGGGCTCTGATGCATAATGACCTTCCTAGATGACGGTGGGTGGTGCCCCTTCCCCGGCTCATAATGGGGGGTGTGCTATGAATGTGTAGCCCTATGCTGATACATGCGTCCCCTGGCCGCAAGATATGACTTTACTGGTGTTGTCCGCTTTCTTTTTTCAAATGCTGTACGATGGTTCAGAGAGATTACTTAATGTATTTCATTGTTAACTGGAGCGTAAAGATATCTTTGTACACCTGATCATACACTACTATGTCTGTAACCTTTCTTTGGTTTATGCTTTTTCTCCTTGAAAATTTCTAATAAACATAATAATAAAAAAAACAAAAACAAAACGAATGCTCTAGGGAGTGCACATCCTGCTTGAGATTGCCACAGAGGTGGATAGGGAGGTGGCTCAGAGCACACTGTATTGCCTCTGGCGAAATCAAATGGAAGGGCCTAAAACTGCTGCTAGCAAGGTTTTTACACTGTAATTGAGGCTTGTCTGGTTCTTTAAATACTTTGAAGCCTATCAAATAGTGCTCCGACCAGGTTACAGCAAGGGGGGCATCTATTTCAATCCGGTGTGATGAAAAAACCTGGTCCAGTGTGTGCCCTTTATCATGGGTGGGGAGACGGACATACGGGGTTAGATTGAGAATGTCTAGGAATTCCCAGTCTCATAGTCTCAGGTTCCAAGGAGTTATCCATATGGATATTAAAATCGCCAAGGCCCAGGCAATGGCTGTATTTGGCAGCTATGGGAGAGATCGCGTGGCTAATAGACTCAAAAAATGTCACTGCCGGTCCAGGGGGGGCGGTAGATTACTGCCCCCGCGATGGACTGATGGGCCGTGATGGTCAGAAGGAAGCCCAGGATCTCGGTCCCCTCTATCTCCATGATGGGTAAAGACACACAGCTGAGGGGGCTCCTAAAGATTAAATCTACACCACCACCTCTCCCCATGGGGCAATCCTTCCTCAGTACCTGATAGCCCGAGGGAATCGCGTTGGCAATGGTGGGGTTAGAGCATGGGTACTCACAAACTTTCTCTCGGGGGCCAAATTTACACTGTGATTTGTGTCCGAGGGCCGCACCAGTGGGGGTGGGGTCAGTGGGGGAGGGGGCGGGGCTAGAGCAACAACAAAAAAACTGACCATGAGGTTGATCACTGGTCCCTGCAGCGGACACCTTCGTCCACTGAGCCACCAGACCCGGCATACACACATCTCTCTCTCTCTTTCTCTCTCTGTCTCCCTACCTCCCTCCCTCTCCCTCCCTCTCACTCTCCCTTACTCTGTCCCCCTCCCTCTGCCCCCCTCCCTCTGCCTTCCTCCCTCTGTCTCCCTCCCTCTGTCTCCTTCCCTCTGTCTCCCTTTCCCTCGCTCACTCCCTCACTCTGTCTCCCTTTCCCTCTCTCACTCCCTCACTCTGTCACTCCCTTTCCCTCCCTTCCTTTCCCTCCCTCCCTTTCCCTCTTTCACTCCCTCACTCTGTCACTCCCTTTCCCTCCCTTCCTTTCTCTCCCTCACTCTGTCTCCCTTTCCCTCTCACTCCATCACTCGGTCTCCCTTTCCCTCTCTCACTCCCTCACTCGGTCTCCCTTTCCCTCTCTCACTCCCTCACTCTGTCTCTCTTTCCCTACCTCACTCCCTCACTCTGTCTCCCTTTCCCTCCCTCACTCCCTCACTCTGTCACTCCCTTTCTCTCCCTCCCTTTCCCTCTATCCCTTACCCTCCCTCCCTTTCCCTGCATCCATTTCCCTCTCTCACTCCCTCACTCTGTCTCCCTTTCCCTCCCTCGCTCTGTCTTCCTTTCCCTCCTTCGCTCTGCCTCCCTTTCCCTCCCTTACTCCCTCACTCTGTAACTCCCTTTCCCTCCCTCACTCTGTCTCCCTTTCCCTCCCTCATTCTGTCTCCCTTTCCCACCCTCACTCTGTCTCCCTTTCCCTCTCTCACTCCCTCACTCTGTCACTCCCCTTCCCTTCCTTCCTTTCTCTCCCTCCCTTTCCCTCTCACTTCCTCACTCTGTCTCCCTTTCCCTCTCTCACTCCCTCACTCTGTCTCCCTTTCCCTCTCACTTCCTCACTCTGTCTCCCTTTCCCTCTCCCACACCCTCACCCGGTCTCCCTTTCCCTACCTCACTCCCTCACTGTCACTCCCTTTCCCTCCCTCCCTCTCCCTTTCCCTTCCTCCCGCCCTTTCCCTCCTACCCTTTCCCTCTCTCACTCCCTCACCCGGTCTCCCTTTCCCTCCCTCACTGTCACTCCCTTTCCCTCCCTCACCCTCCCTTTCCCTTCCTCCCTTTCCCTCCGTCCCTCTCTTACTCCCTCACCCGTCTCCCTTTCCCTTCCCTTCCCTTCCCTTTGTCTCCCTATCTTTCCCTCTCCCTCTGTCATCTCACCCTGCCTCTGTGTCAGCCCCGGCTGAGACAGCTTCGGAGCACACACACACACACACAGCCGCACCGAGCGCATTAACAGGTCTTTACAAGACCATTACCATGTTAATGAGACTGTGTTAATCACCTCTTAGCGACCCTGCAGCTCCACTCTAACTATGGCAGGAATCGCCCGGCCGGCCCCCACAGAGCAGCTGAGTCTCCGAATCGTGCTGCTGTAACTTAGTTTGCAGACACTCTTTAAAAAAGAAAAAAAAAGAAAAACACTGATATGAGGTGTGCAAAGTCCGCGGCCCGCCAGGGAAGGCTTGCCGGGCCGCCCGCGGGCCGTACTATGAGTACCCCTGGGTTAGAGGCTTCAGTTAGCCATATTTCAGTTCGAAACACCAAATCGGGGGTGGAATCAGCTAACAGATCATAGAGTTGGGGTTCGTGTTTTTTTGCAGAGCTTGTGTTCAGTAGGAAGGCCTTCAGGTAGTTATCTACACCTCCCTTCTTGATTCTACGTGAGCCCGTGTCAGGTTTTACATCACACTCTCCAAGAGTGGGGGAAGCTACCCAATACCATATTTGCACCCGGGAGAGGCATTACTCTACTGCCTATGGAGGTGAGGTCTACAGGTCACACAACTATCTATGCCCAAGAGGCAATCTCCACCATACCTGATCATATTGGGCTGCTCTGGCGTAAAACCAGCAGCATTTCCAGCCTCGGCCGCCTCTGGGACGCTGACGGGCGCATACAGGCTTGCCTTAGGCGTGCCTTCAGCACGACAGCAGTACACTCGCGCAGCGTCCCGTTTTAATGTGTCCAGTGTGCAACAACTAGACCGCACCATCTTGAAGAAATTTGGCTGTGTCGGTCCAAAAGCCACTCCGAATCAGGGTTCGATTCCCCCTCCCTCTCCAGTCAAAATTCCCAGTTTCAAATTCACACACTTAAAAAATTTAACAGCAGAGTTGATTAGAACATAGATTAAAAAGGGATTAAAAAGATTCAGGTCATGTACAAAAACGCAAAGATAGTAGGGAAATTCGGCCCGGTTCCGTACTGTCTACCACCTCCAGGTCGTACTCTGACTCCCTGGACCCTCAAAAGAGAATATAGGGCAGTCTCTAGGACTTTGCAAATGTCACCTGAGGCTAGAGAGGGATGGCGGAGGGAGTTGAGCCTGCCCCGCCCGGAGTCCCCAATACCATAGGGTGACCAGACGCCCCCGTTTTCCCAGGAAGGTCCCCGTTTTTGGAGAAGTGTCTCCGTGTCCCGACACTTTTCTCCAAGTGACTCAAATGTCCCCGTTTTCAAACAGTGCCCCGGTTAAATACAGGTGCGTGCTCTCTTTGCACTGGCATTTGGTAACCTGTGATGTTTTATTGATGTTTGGCAAATGTATGCTACAGTCCTTAACCCCTTAGGCGCGGCCGCAATTCTGTGCCTGTGCGGCACATTCTGATCGCGGGTGCGGTCATGACGGCCGGGAGCCGTCATCAGCACACGAGCACTGTGTGCCATGACGGCTCCCGGCCGTCATCAGCATGGAAGGGGTTAAAAGTGTAAATGTAATAAGAAGTACTAATGCTGCTGTGTAAAGGATAGGGGTGCCAATAAAAGACCTCAGATTTGTTGTCTGTAATGCTTCATCTCGGTCTGTGGAGGGAGCTGTCATTGTAGTCCCTTTGCTATGTCTATGACAGCTGTCAAATAATCCTACTTTTATGTCGATGGTTACTGCAAACAGTAGTCCAACTTCTATGTCTATGACCTGTCCCTGTTTTTTAGATCGAGCCTATGCCATCCCTTAGGGATGGTGGGCGAGATTTATAGTAAGGCTTCCGAAAAGTCTCCCCACACTGCGGATTAGGTACAGTTCATGTGAGGAAGGCGCGTGCACAACACCAGCCACATCCCACAGACTTCAATGGAAGCCGCTCCCCCGCCCTCCCCCACTCAGACTTCAATGGAAGCCGCTCCCCCGCCCCCTCCGCGGAGTACCAGAGCTTGTTTTTCTCTCGTTTTTTTTTTGTTCTTTGTGGCCCGGCCGAGCGGCCAATGCTTCATTCCACCATCACACCACAAATCTCACATTTTGTCTGCAAGTCCCGCAAATTGTTTATAATCAGGTTTGATATAATCCATTCAAAGGCATACAGTTATACTGCTAACCCCAGTTTCACATGCTTGGATTATAATCATCAGAAATATGAATCTAATGTTTTATTTGAAGAAAGCATGTTTGCGTTGAGAAGTAATCATCCAACTTCCATATTCACCAGTGTTTGTGATTTAATAGTGTTACATTGGGCATTTTGTACATTACTGTGTTTTATTACTGTGTTTTATATCACCATGCGATCGTATTAGATTGTACTTCGTTTAATTTATTTTACATCACTTTTGATCACCCTCGTCGGCACTTACGTTTTCACCTTTACTCATGTTAACATCTCCGTTTCACGGATTACATTCAGAAACGACCTAAAGGGTCTGTTTACCATCTCTATCACTGCGACGTAAAAACATGACTGAACATCAGGTTTACTCATTAATTAGATCCGGGTAAACAAACAGGTCACAAATGCTATTACGACAAGTTACGGGCCAGAATCTCCCTCCACTCAATATAGAGGTAAGACATACCTCTTCACGTACATATTGGTATCGCACTCAGGTGCAATGTAGAGATAACTTATTTAGCCTTGTTTTCATAGGCTAATCACCGCTCATAAGAAAATATTTACTGGTACTTCGTAGAAGTCCCGTACATTTAATTTGAATTATTTAATAGTTTGACATCACCCCCACCTCACGCAGAGCTCTCAATTTTTCCAGGTTCACCCCCCACACACACAGAACCCCACACACATACAACCCCCCCCCACACACACAACCCCACAACCCCACACACACAACCCCACACACACAACCCCCCACACACACATAACCCCACACCACACAACCCCCCACACACAACCACAACCCCACACACACGCACAACCACAACCCCACACACACACAACCCCACCCCACACACACACAACCCCCTCCACACACACAACCACACACAACCCCACACACACAACCCCGACACACCCACAACACCACACACACAACCCCCCCCCACACACACACAACCCCACAACCACACACATACACAACCCCACACACACTCAACCCCATACACAACCACCCAACTCCACACACACACAACCCCCACACAACCCCACATACAACTCCCCACACACACAACTCCCCCGCACACACAACCCACAAACAACCCCACCACACGAACAACCACAACCCCACACACACACCCCACACCACACAACCCCCCACACACAACCATAACCCCACACACATAACCCCATACACAGACAACCCCCCCGCACACACAACGCCCCACACACCCACAACCCCACACACAACCATACACACACAACCCCACACACACACACCCCCATACACACAACCGCCCACACAACCTTCAACCCCACAACTACACAACCCCACACACACCCCACACACACAACCCCCAACCCCACACACAACCCCCCCCACACACAACCACAGTCCACACACACACACACAACCACAACCCCCCACACACACAACCCCACACCACACAACCCCCCACACACAACCATAACCCCCACACACACAACCACAACCCCACACACATAACCCCATACACACACAACCCCCCCACACACACAACGCCCCACACACCCACAACCCCACACACAACCATACACAAACCCCCCCCCCCCACACACACACCCCCATACATACAACCACCCACACAACCCTCAACCCCACAACTACACAACCCCACACACACCCCACACACACAACCCCCCAACCCCACAAACACAACCACAGCCCACACACACACACACACAACCACAACCCCACACACACATAACCGCACACCACACAACCCCCCTCCACACACACAACCATAACCCCCAGACACACACACACAACCATAAAACCACACACAACCCCACAGACACACAACACCCCACACACCCCTCCCACACACACTCTCTCTACAGCTCCTTTGGAATATCATTGCTTGAATGTTTAGAAATAATTCCGGGATGTGGTTGGTGGCAGTCATTCATTGCCTCACCTCCCCCTATGTGGGGAACTTCACTAGTGTAAGTACTAGTGATTGACAAGACCTATCTGGCTCTGAGAGACATTCAATTCTCTGGTAGAAAACTGATGCCAATTGATACAGAATTGTGTATTTAATTTGTCTCCTACTGTGGAGTCGTGTCTCAGAATGTGCAGGGCTGAGCCACGACCTTCCATCGTACAATTCGAACCTCAAAGGTATCAACAAGCATTGGCAATGCTAGTCAGCCTCCTTAAACTTTTATATACAAGTAAGATCAATTGGCATTGCCAGTGCTTGTTTATAGTACTCTTCATTAACTGTCATTACCTCATCGTCGCTCGCTTCCCTTCATTGCGATGTTGAGACGATGCTGCCTCACCAGACATGGCATGACCAGATCACAAAGTCACTGCGGGCACACACAGGAGAAAGGCCAGACAAAATGACAGGTCCCCCAACTCATAAATAACAAACAGAAGAAGACAGGAAAACAAGTGTCACAAACGAAAGCCGCAGAATTTAAGACACTTGACTGTTAAAGAAAACACAAGTAAAGCATCAAGCTCGAGCTGTAAATGAACAAAATTCTCATTCAGCAGTTTCAAAAACCAAATGAGACAATAGATCATAGGCACAAGGAGTCGCATCAAGGGCAATCCATAAGCCAACAAGAGAAACGCTGGTAAAGAGCAACAAGGTTTATGGTGCTGTTCATTCACACTTGCCAGAGGTGCCGAAAGAGCTCTTTTGAGCTTCTAATTTAATTATGTGATGTGAAATGGCCCCCTTACCCGCCTCGCAACATCGCCATTCCCTGGGGGCGGACTCGGACTCTGAATCGTCCGTAGTAACAGGAACCCCGCCCCCCTGTCCTCTGTCATTCCAGGAACCAATAGCCCACAGAGGAAAACCGGAAGAGACCCCAGGATACCCCGGAAGTCCAACCCTCCGGGACTTGAAACGAGGTCTCCGTGAACCCGAGGACGAAAGAACTGCAGGCGGAGAGTCGGAGTGGCAGGAGTTCCAGAGAGCCGGAGACGGAGATCGCAGAGCGGAGACCGAAGGCGGAGAAGAAGTCTGGAGCGACGAGTGGTGGTGTCCCACGGAGGTGGCTGGGGAGCGGCCGTAGCTCAGGAGAGCTATGGCGGAGTCGGTGAGTACACACACCCAGGGGAAACACTGTAAAGCACTAGAAAGGCGGGAGGAGAGCACAAGACTTGTATAGAGATCGTTCACTTAGCGGAGAACCTCACTGTCCACTGTATATAGTATGTAGCACCTTCTGACCCTCACTACCCTTCCTGATACCCGTCCTGCACACGCCCTAAGAAGACTCGAGCACGGTTAGCACCCGGAGACGCTTCTATCTTTTCTCTTACTGAATTCCCTTCCGTCTCTATCGTCCCCCTTATCCGCTTCTTAACCCTCACGACTCGCTTTCTTATATCCGTCACATTCCCGGGTTTCGGTGCTTGGACCGTCCAACAGTACTAACTACTTCCTTTTTTTTTTCTCCCATACGCCCTCCACGGACTACCCGGAGTCTTGGCCACAGAGAGAAAAGAAGGAGTCAGACCAACCGAACAGACCCCCCACACCCCAAGGAAGAACAGAAGCTCGGATTGTTGTGTTTCCCGTTCAAAATTATCTGTACAACCTCAATAAACATTTCTCACCTAATACGGCCTCCACGCCTGTTTTTCCGGCCTGCACTACCCCCACGATCACAGGTTGTGTCAGAAGTGGGATATGCCGGAAGTATGGAGGCCGCGCTTAAACAGATGGCCGACACCCAAGAACAACTGGGACGCGTAATGGAACGATTCCTTAAGACTGTGGAGGAGGACAGGGGACACTTGCAAGACGTTATCAAGGGCCAAGGGGTATCGCATGAACAGGCTCTTGGCAAACCTTTGGATGCCATGGGGCAAAACAGACCAGTTTCTTCCCTCCCCTTAGTGGTGTTACAAAAATATGTATCCGGAGAGGACCCAGACTGTTTTTTTACGAATTTTGAGCGAATGGATCAAGCCGCCTCCTGGCCTGCTGACCGCTGGGGTCAGTATATGGGACCCCTGTTGACTGGTGAGCTCCAGTCAGCCTATCAACAGGCGAACGTGCAGGGAACCACCGCTTATGAAGATATCCAACGCTGTATCCTTGAAAGATTAGGGATTGATGATGAAACCTACAGGATACGGCTAAAACAAGCCCGAGAAGGACCCCAAGAAACGCCCAGGGCATTGTCGTTTCATATCAGAGACTTAGCGGACCAATGGCTCCGTCCATCCACATCCACCAAAGAGGAGATACTGGCAAAGATATATTTGGAGCAGTTTCTCACCTCCTTACATCCATCCACCCAGAGATGGGTGCGGCATAATGCCCACCTCACGCTCGCCTCAGCTGTTGACATTGCAAGTGCATATAGCCGGGCCCAAGAAGTCCAGAAGGGAAAGGATGAACACCCACTTAGGCGTGGCAACCCCACTGGCCACCGACTCCATCGAGGTCCCGTCCCTAAGAAACCCGAACCACCTCCTTTGTTACCAATGCCTATTATCGTCAGACCCCTTTATCCAGGGCCGCAATGCTACAATTGCGGGGTCTATGGACACATAGCCAGGATGTGCCCCCAAAGAGATGAGCCCATGGAGGTGGGCCTCACAAGAAACTATGTGTGTGGTGATCCTAACATGCTTCCACCTCCTTACTGGTGTGAGGTGACCGTCAATGGACAACAGAGGCTGGCCCTAGCAGACACGGGTTGTGGACAGAGCGTGCCGGCCTCTGAACTCCGGCATACCAGTCCGCCCCCTTACTGGTACTGTCGCAATACAATGTGTCCACGGGGACACCAAGCTCTATTCTACCACGAAGGTCAAGATACAAAACCGTCAGACGCAGGGACTGAATTGACGGTAGGCCTTATTCCCCGGCTACCAGAACAGGTCATACTGGGAAGCTATCCTAGCCTCCCTAACCTCCTGAAAGACTCAACTAACGTCCTGTCTAATTGGTGGACCAAAGCACCCTTTTTCCGAGACAACGATTCCCCGAACATTCCTCCAAGGAAAGGAAGTCCCGTAACCAAAAATAGAAAGAAAAACGACAATATGTAACCTCCTGTCCAGTTAGGACTGAAGACCACCCGTGGGAAACGTATCGAGAATTCCGAGTTTGCCAGAGGGAAGACCCTGTTCGACAAGAGGTTTGGGGGAAAGCCCTAGACCAAGAGGACCCCTTACAAGTAGGTCCCTACTTCTTTAAGAAAAACGCCCTCCTGTACAGAAAAAGCAGACAACAAACCCAGCTACTGATTCTCGGCCCCTTCCGTGATAAAGTATTGTTCTTGGCTCACAGTCATTTGCTGGGAGGACACTTTAGTAATGAGAAAACGGAACAGGCCATAGTGGATAAGTTTTATTGGCCTGGGGTATACCAACAGGTGCGGACCTACTGACGCGAATGCCCATTGTGCCAACACAATAGTAGGTATCGACCCCCAATGGTACCCCTTCAACCCTTGCCAGTAATAGACGTCCCCTTTAGCCGGGTGGGCATGGACATCATTGGGCCGTTATTACCTTCACGGAGTGCGTGCCGGTACACTCTGGTGCTTGTTGATTATGCTACCTGTTTTCCGGAGGCAGTGGCTTTACGCCACCCTACCTCTCAAAATATAGCCAAAGCCATGATTTCCATATTCGCACGAGTAGGGTTCCCTAGAGAGATCCTAACGGATCAAGGGACTCCCTTCATTTCTGCCCTCATGCGACAGGTCTGTTGTCAACTAGGGATCAAGCAGATTCGTACCTCCGCCTACCACCCGCAAACGGACGGGTTGGTAGAGCGGTACAACGCCACTCTAAAAACCACCCTAAAAAAATTGCTGCCCCTGGAGTCCAAACGGTGGGAGGAGATGCTACCCCTAGCCCGCTTTGCAATCAGATGCAAGGTACAGAGCAGCACAGGCTATTCCCCTGTTGAACTCCTCTATGGACATTCCCCCCGAACTCTGCTGGATATGGCTAAAGAAGCCTGGGAGGCAGAACCAGACCGAACTTGCACTCTCCCTAAGTATGGTGATAACCTCAAGACCCATCTGGGTCAAATAAGGGACATTGTGAGACAGAACCTAGAGACAGCCCAAGCCACACAAAAGAAACAATATGATAAGGAGACCAAGCCCAGAGGCTTTTCCGTAGGCGATCTGGTGATACCCTCATCCAACCAGAAGCTCCTAGGACAATGGCAGGGTCCCTATACCATCCTCCAGCAAGTGACTCTGGTTACCTATAGACTAGAATTGGATCGTAACTGAGGCACGTCACAGATATACCATGTTAACCACCTCAAGAAGGGGGAGGGGCCACGTCCAGTATGCTTAGGGGAAACCCTGTCCCCGAAATGTGTCCCCTGTTTTGATGCTGAACTAACTGAGGCACAAAAACACGGTCTACGAGAAACCCTTCTACCCCTACAGCATGTTTTCTCTGATCAGCCAGGGCATACCAGCATCGTAGAACATGCTATTCAGACAGAACCCAGAAAGACTGTGCGACTCCGGCCATACCGGATACCGGAAGCCCGGAGACCAGTCATAAAAAAGGAAATTGAACAGATGCTTCATCACGGAATCATTGAGCCACCCCCCAGTGATTGGAATTCCCCGATAGTATTGGTCCCAAAACCCGATGGCTCGATCCGATTCTGCATAGACTTCCGCGAGGTTAACAAGATTTCATCCTTTGACTCGTATCCACTTCCCCGTGTCGACGAGATGATAGAACGAATAGGAAAAGCCAAATTCATCTCCACTCTCGACCTCTGTAAGGGTTATTGGCAAATCCCCTTGCGAGAACAAGATAAAAATAAGACCGCTTTCTCTACCCCCGAGGGTTTGTTCCACATTAAGGTATTGCCCTTTTGACCCCAATGGGGCGCAAGCGACATTCCAAAGGGCCATGAACCATGTCCTCCGACCTCACGCTCCATACGCCGGGGCCTACCTGGATGATATCATTAAATACAGTGATACATGGGAAGATCATCTTACCCATCTGTACGGGTCGTGCATTCCTTAGGGGCTTTCCACTTTACCATTAATCCGGCCAAAGCACCCTAGCCGCCCAAACGGTAAACTATCTGGGTTTTCTCCCGGGAAATAGGGGTTATACGTCCTCAGAACAACAAAATCGTTGCTATACAAGCCCTTCCCTTCCCAAGAACCCGAAAAGACCTCCGTGCTTTCTTAGGTCTTCTGGGATATTACCGTAGGTTTATTCCAAGATTCTCCCAAAGAGCAGCACCTCTCACCGACCTCCTGCGAAAGTAAGTAAAGACTGAAGAAGTCCTGAAATCCCCCACAACCCTGCTATGGCAAGCCTTTGAGGACCTCAAATCCTCCCTTACCTCTAAACCCGTTCTGGCCAGCCCCGACTATGACCAACCCTTTGTGCTTCAGACTGACGCCTCTGATCAGGGCTTAGGAGCTGTTCTCTCCCAACTGGACAGCAAAGGTGATGAGAGGCCGATTTTGTATCTTAGTCGCAAGCTATTTTCACGCAAAAAGAACTATGCAGTGATAGAGAAGGAGGCCCTAGCCATCAAATGGGCTATAGAAAACCTTTGCTACTATCTAGTGGGACGTGAGTTCACCCTCTTTACGGACCATGCCCCTCTGGAATGGATGGCTCGCAACAAAGGACATAACGACAGGGTCCTTCGTTGGTTCTTAGCACTACAGCCCTATTGATTCCGGACTTGTCACAGAAGGGGGACAGAACAAGGGAACGTGGATTTTCTGTCCCGATATCCCACCTCACCCTCCCGTACAAGAAAGACAGCTAGGGGAAAGGGATATGAAATGGCCCCCTTACCCGCCTCGCAACATCGCCATTCCCTGGGGGCGGACTCGGACTCGTCCGTAGTAACAGGAACCCCGCCCCCCTGTCCTTTGTCATTCCAGGAACCAATAGCCCACAGAGGAAAACCGGAAGAGACCCCAGGATACCCCGGAAGTCCAACCCTCCGGGACTTGAAACGAGGATGCCGTGAACCCGAGGACGGAAGAACTGGAGGCGGAGAGTCGGAGTGGCAGGAGTTCCAGAGAGCCGGAGACGGAGATCGCGGAGCGGAGACCGAAGGCAGAGAAGAAGTCTGGAGCGAGGAGTGGTGGTGTCCCACGGAGGTGGCTGGGCAGCGGCCGTAGCTCAGGAGAGCTACGGCGGAGTCGGTGAGTACACGCACCCAGGGGAAACACTTTAAAGCACTAGAAGGCAGGAGGAGAGCACGAGACTTGTATAGAGATCGTTCACTTAGCGGAGAACCTCACTGTCCACTGTATATAGTACCTCCTGACCCTCACTACCCTTCCTGATACCCGTCCTGCACATGCCCTAAGAAGACTCGAGCACGGTTAGCACCCGGAGACGTTTTCTCTTTTCTCTTACTGAATTCCCTTCGCCCTCTATCGCCCCCTTACCCGCTCCTTAACCCTCACGACTCGGTTTCTTATGTCCGTTACATTCCCAGGTTTCGGTGTACGGTACTCAGCTTGGACCGTCCGACAGGACTAACGACTCCCTTTCTTTTTCTCCCATCCGCCCTCCACGGACTACCCGGAGTCTTGGCCACAGAGAGAAGAGAAGAAAACAAGTTACTTACCTGTAACTTTAGTTCCCCAGTATTGGTAACTTTCATAGATTCTCATGCTTTGTATCATTCCCCGTCGTCGGAATGGGAGTCTCGGTAACAAAAATACCATAGCTGTAGGTACAAAAGACAATGGAAAAAGACCTAGGCCTCATTCCCTTTTGTAGCATATCACCCTCTTTGTATAAAAGAGACCAAACTTTGGCATCAGCCAATCAGAAGTGCCTCACCACTTAGAACCTTCCTGAAGGAACCTCAGAGCCTCACATTTTCGTAGCCGTTGTGTACTTAGACACCATATCATTTGTAGGCTGAGCTTTCCTCGGGGAGGTGGGTGGGCGCATGGGAATCTATGAAAGTTACCAATACTGGGGAACTAAAGTTACAGGTAAGTAACTTGTTTTCTTACCCCAGTATTGGGACTTTCATAGATTCCCATGCTTTGTATCAGAGTAGCAAGCAGTTGGCAAGATAATCACATTTTGCATTGTAAATTATAGCAATAGACAACATGACATTAGATACAAAATGTGAAAAGACGGAAGGTGGGAAAGAAAGGAAAGCTCACCCTTAGTGGAAGAGGTTCCTCAGGACAGCCTGTCCTACTGCTGCATCATCTTCTTGCAGAGATTCCAAGCAGTAATGCTTGGTAAAGGTGCGAACGCTGCTCCAGGTAGCAGCTCTGCAAATATCCTTAATTTGCAACCCCGCGAAGAGGGCTGTTGAAGAAGCCACAGATCTTGTGGAATGTGCTCGTATCTTTCCAGTCAGAGGTTTTCCTGCAGCCTTGTGACAATGTAAAATGGCACTCGTGATCCATCTCGAAATACCCTGTTTGGATAGCGGAAGGCCCTTACTCGGTCCCCCGAAGGCTACAAACAGTTGAGAAGATTTTCGAAAACCTTTAGAACGTTCCAAATAGAATTTCAAGCATCGCTGCACATCCAACGAATGCAATGCTTTTTCTGCTGGCGTAGAAGGTTGAGGGAAGAACGCCTTCAGAATGACCGGTTCATTCAAGTGGAAATCCGAGGGAACCTTTGGCATGAACCTAGGATTAGTCCTCATGATCACAGTGTTCCTCTTGAATTGAAGGAAAGGTTCTTGGATGGTCAAAGCCTGTAATTCTCCTACACGCCGAGCCGACGTGATAGCAAGGAGAGCCAATTTCCACGAAAGATATTTGATGTCAGAACAATGGACTGGTTCAAATGGACCCTTCATAAGTTGAGAAAGGACCAGATTCAAATGCCATGTAGGAGGAGGCGGTCTCACTGGTGGATAGACCCTGAACAAGCCCTTAAGAAATTGCTTGATTATCCTGGAAGACCACAAGGAAGGACCGGATTCTGTCCTTCTGAACCGTGACAAAGCAGCCAAATGGACCTTAATTGATGAATGGGCTAGTCCAGACTTGGCCAAAGACAGCAGGTAAGGTAGGATCTGATGAGGCTTGGAATTGAATGGATCAATGCTTTGTTTCCTACACCAACAACAAAATCTTTTCCACTTAAGGCGGTAAGTTTTGTTCGTTGAAGGAGCCATTGCTTGGGCCAGAACTTCCTTAATCTCCCTTGACAATGGCAGGTTCATAAACCCTCGCTGTTCAGGAGCCATGCAGTCAGGTGTAATGACTGAGGATCTGGGTGCAAAATTTGTCCGCCGGACATCGTGAGAAGATCCGGCAGAATCCTCAAAGGTAAGGGAGGAGCTATCGACAACAGATGGAGCTCCGTGTACCAGAACTGCCTCGGCCAAGCCAGGGCTATCAGGATCATCCTGCACGGTTCCACCTTGAGTTTCCTGATCAGTCGTGGTATCAGAGGAATGGGAGGAAAAGCGTAGACAAATGTCTTCGACCAAGCTATCGAAAGGGCATTTCCCAGTGAATCTCGATGGGGAAGCCTGTTTGCGTAAGACCGGCATTTCTTGTTGGTCGGAGTGGCAAAAAGGTCGATGTCCGGCCTGCCCCACAGGCTGAAGACTTGTTCCAAGACTCTCTGATTCAACTCCCATTCGTGGCTGACCGAGGATGACCTTCTCAGTCTGTCGGCGTTTTTGTTTAGGACGCCTGGCAAGTGTTCTGCCATCAGTGACATCCTGTGCTGGATCGCCCATTCCCAGACCTGCTGAGCCTCTTGCGACAATGGGCACGATCTGGTTCCTCCTTCCTTGTTCACATAGTGCATGGCCGTGGTGTTGTCCGTCCTGATAAGCACTTGTGAACCTACCAGGCGAGGAAAAAACGCTTGTAGAGCCAGTCGTATCGCCCTGAGTTCCAACAGGTTGATGTGGAGGCGTTTCTCCTGGGGTGACCAATGACCGCTGACATGTAGGTCTTGCATCACTGCTCCCCAACCCTCTAATGACGCGTCCGTCGTTATCACTTGTGGAGACGGGTCGTTTGTGAAGGATAGACCTTGGGACAAGTTGTTTTGATCTGTCCACCATAAGGCCGCTTCCTTCATCTCTGGAGTGATCGTCACCCTGTCCTCGAATGAACCGTGGACTTGCTTCCACTGATTGTCTAGTTGCTCCTGCAAAGGACGCATCTTCAGTCTGCAATGGGGAATTAGTGGGATACACTACGATATCACTCCCAGTAGAGACTTGTAGCGGCGTACTGAAAGAGACTTTCTTGTTTGTAAGTCTTGGGCCATGGTTTGTAATTTCTGCCTCCTTTCCGGAGTAGGAAAAGCTCTTGATAGCTTCGAATCCAGGATGGCTCCCAGGAAACAAGCTCTTCTGGACTGGACCTGGCAAGACTTCTCGTTGTTCAGAGTGAGTCCCAGGTTCTGAAACAAATTGGTACAAGCTTGAACAGCCTTCAGCGCTGCTTCTCTGGACGGAGCTTTCAGTAACCAGTCGTCCAGATAGGGGAAGACCTGAAACTTGTGTTTTCGCAGGAAAGCTGCTACTGGTGCCAGCACTTTTGTGAAAATTCTCGGGGTGAGCGGAGTCCAGAGGGTAAAACCCTGAACTGGTAATGGCTCTTGGCTACTGTGAATCGCAGAAACCTTCTGTGCGCTGGGTGAATCGGAACGTGGAAATAGGCATCCTCGAGATCGAGTGTGGCCATGAAATCCCCCGGGCTGATAAGCTTCAAGATGTCCTGGAAGGACACCATCCGGAAGGACAGAGAAATGAGGTAGGTGTTTAGCCCCCTGAGGTCTAAAATGGGGCGCCAGTTGTCGAGCGTCTTCTTCACCAAGAAGAACCTGGAATAAAATCCTTGACCTCTTTGGTTTGAGGGAACCGGCTCTATCGCTCCCTTCCGGAGCATCTGTTGAACTTCGAGCCGAAGGAGACGCTGGTGTTTTGATGGAGTGGCTGCCGGGGGCTTGGGTGGAGGGACTTGTGTGAATTCCAAGGTATGCCCTTTCCGAATGATGTTGAGCATCCAACGGTCAGATGTTATCCTGGACCAGTTTTGAAGGTATTTGTTGACCCTGCCTCCAACTGATGACTTCCTGAAGGAGGGTCCAGTAGGAAGAGCCAGGAGGCCGCTATTGGCGCTTGGACGAATCTCGTCCTCGTGCCTCCTGCTTTCCTTTATTGTAAGGCCTGGAGTAATTGGAAGACTGGCCCTGCCGCTGCTGATAAGGCTGACGGTATTGCTGGGAACCTGAGCCTGTGGTGGAATAGCGTTGCTGTTTGAAGGATCCTCTGTAATTACCACCCCTGCCTCTGGATCCCTTGAAAGGAGACTTCCTGTATTGAAGGGGGTATGTAACTGTTACCACAGATTTTTTACAACGCATACCATTACCACAGATTTTTTACAACGCAGGTCATTTTACAACGGATACCTTTACAACGCAATACACTACAACGCAGATACTATTACAACGCATACCATTACAACGTAAGTATAATTGTAGGTAAGTTTATCTTTTTTTAAAAACATTTATTAGTGGTATTTTGTTATGGGGTACAGGGGTATTTTTAGGTTTTAGGGCTGGGTTTGGGTTTTGGGGTACAGGGGTATTTTTAGGTTTTAGGGCTGGGTTTGGGTTTTGGGGTACAGGGGTATTTTTAGGTTTTAGGGCTGGTTTTGGGGTACAGGGGTATTTTTAGGTTTTAGGGCTGGGTTTGGGTTTTGAGGTACAGGGGTATTTTTAGGTTTTAGGGCTGGGTTTGGGTTTTGGGGTACAGGGGTATTTTTAGGTTTTAGGGCTGGGTTTGGGTTTTGAGGTACAGGGGTATTTTTAGGTTTTAGGGCTGGGTTTGGGTTTTGAGGTACAGGGGTATTTTTAGGTTTTGGGGCTGGGTTTGGGTTTTGGGGTACAGGGGTATTTTTAGGTTTTAGGGCTGGGTTTGGGTTTTGAGGTACAGGGGTATTTTTAGGTTTTAGGGCTGGGTTTGGGTTTTGGGGTACAGGGGTATTTTTAGGTTTTAGGGCTGGGTTTGTGTTTTGGGGTACAGGGGTATTTTTTGGTTTTAGGGCTGGGTTTGAGTTTTGGGGTTCAGGGGTATTTTTAGGTTTTAGGGCTGAGTTTGGGTTTTGGGGTACAGGGGTATTTTTTGGTTTTAGGGCTGGGTTTGGGTTTTGGGGTACAGGGGTATTTTTAGGTTTTAGGGCTGGGTTTGGGTTTTGGGGTACAGGGGTATTTTTAGGTTTTAGGGCTGGGTTTGGGTTTTGGGGTACAGGGGTATTTTTAGGGCTGGGTTTGAATTTTGAGGTACAGGGGTATTTTTCGGTTTTAGGGCTGGGTTTGGGTTTTGGGGTTCAGGGGTATTTTTAATATATATTTACAAATAATAAAATTAAAATTAATTTTATTAATAAAATTATTTAATAATTAAATAATGAATAATTAAATTAAATATTACAAAAATAATTATTTAAAATATATATTAATATTATATACTTACCTATACTTACGTTGTAATGGTATGCGTTGTAATAGTATCTGCGTTGCAGTGTATTGCGTTGTAAAGGTTTCCGTTGTAAAATGACCTGCGTTGTAAAAAATCCGTGGTAAAGGTATGCGTGCTAAAAGTACGCGTTGTAACATCATATATCCATTGAAGGGTCCCCAAGGACCTGGCAGTCTCTGTGTCCTTTTTTATATCTTGCAGGGTGTCGTCAATGAGTTTGCCGAACAATGCCTCTCCATCAAAGGGGAGATCCAAGACCTTATTCTGGATCTCAGGCCGGAACCAAGTAGCCTTAAGCCATCCTTGGCGACGGAGTACTGCCGCTCCAGCCAATGAACGGAATGCAGTAGTTGCAATATCCATTGCACAATCGATGATTTCCATTGACGTCGCCTCTCCTTCCTGTAAAATCTTCTTTGCCTCAGACGTAGATTCCGGAGGCAGCTGGTCAAGGTACGGGGCGACATCGCACCAGAGCTGGCGGTTGTACCTACCCAGGATCGCTAAGGCATTAGCCGCTCGCACCAGCAAACTTGCCATCGATGAGAATCTCTTCCCCACGTTATCCAACCTCCGCCCTTCCTTGTCCGGAGGAGTTGTTAGTGGTGCAGAAGGGTTACGTGATTTCCTCTGCGCCGCCTGCGAGATCACAGAGTCTGGTCTTGGGTGACCTGTCAAGGCCGCAGGAGCATCATCGGTCGCCTTGTACTTTTTATCGAGACGCGGTAGCACCGGGACCACCGTCGCCGGGTGTTTCATAGCTTTTATGCCCTCTTTCCATAGGTGATCCACAATAGGAATGGACCTAGTAGTTTTCCGAAAGGGTTCCTTAAAATCATATAAGAAACAATCTGTGGTAACCTTAGGCATGGCCAATTTAAATCTTGCAGCAGCTCTCTCCATCAGCTGATGGAAGCCCCCAATGTCGGCCTGCGGGGAGTCCGCCGGGTCCGGAATTGGTGATGCGAGATGTTCAATAACATATTCATCATATTCCGTGTCTGGATTAGAGACATGATCTGACTGCTGGTCCTCATCCGAGGAATCATCATCATCATGGGTCCCTTGCAATCCAGAGGAATCCTGTTGGAAGGACGCTTGAGGCTGAGGGGAAGTTTTAGCCGGAAAAGTAGGTGGCACCAATGAAGCCGGAGGCCTTGAAGGCGTAGCAGGCGTTGACGTTACTGGAAGAGGCCTACTGGCCTTAGATTTATAGTCCTGTAGCATCTTATGCAGATCTTGAAGGAAAGATGCTGGCACTGTAACCATTTCCTGTTCCAGTTGCTGCTGCTGCAGCTGAAGATGACCAATCTCCTCGTGGCCGTATTCGCCCTCTGAGTCAGTGTCCTGGCATTTGACAAAAAGCTGGGAGGGACTATTGGCATAGCTGTAAGCATCCTGTTCATCCTCCTCTGACTCTTCCTCTTGAAGGAGCATGATTGGCAAAAGGGGCGACACACTCCTCGGAGAAGTCATTTCTGGCGTGATCCGCGTCACAGAAATGGTAATCCTCTTTTCTGTGGATAATATTATCGGTTTCGTCGTCGACGGTTGTATCTGCGTCGTCGAGATTGGCGTCGTGGACGATGGAACTGTCGACACGCCAGCCGTAGTCATTGTCACCGTAGTAGTCGTCGACGCCCTCATCGACGAGACCGTAGTCGTCGATATCGTCGCCCTCGGCACCATCGTCGTCGGCACCATCGTAGCCTTCGTCGTCGGCGGGACCTTCCTCGTCGACGGGACCTTCGTCGTCGACGGGACCTTCGTCGTCGACTCCTTCGTCGACACCTTCGTTGCCAGTACCTTCGTCGTCGGCGTCTTCGGTTTCTCCGTCGACGAAGAGGACCTCTCCGTCGACGGTAGCGTCGTAGACGAACCCCCTGTCGACTGTGTCTTCGACAACGTCGAAACTGATTTAGGTGTCTTCGTCGACGGACCTTCCGCCGTCGACGTCTTCGTCGTCGAGGACTTAGAACTCCTCTCAGAAGACTGGGGTGAATGTGTTTTGAAGGCTGTGGCAGTCTTCTCACCTGTAGAAGGCGTAGAAGGTCCATCCCTCTCCTTTACACTTTTGTGAGGAGATTGGCTGGGACCTGGGCTCTCAGACTCACTGGGGGTCTTTTTTGAGGCCTTTGAAGATCTTCCCAAAGAAGGAGAAGGGGAACCCCTACCCCTCTTCACTGACTTCTCGTAGAGGACATCGACCCTGCATCCTCACTGTCACTTGAGACAGTCTCCTTCCTGGATTTAAGCTTTTGAAGCCATGTCAGGAGCCTACCCTCACGGTCCCGGAGGGTTTTGGTGGAAAAGGTGCGACAGATCTTACAGTCAGCAGCCTGGTGGTCAGGATAGAGGCAATATATGCAGTCCTTATGCTTATCCTCCACAAAAAGCCTTTTATTGCCACAGGTGGAACAAGGCTTGAAAAGGGCTTTTTTCTTCTCAATCTCCGACATCCTGGAAGGCAGCAACAATCCTGAAGTGGATCTGAAAGATTCTGAAGAAAATCCTGAAGAAAATCCTGAAGTAAATCTTTTTGAAGAGTAGAAGTTGAGCAGAGCTCAAAGGAGACTCCCTAGCACAACGTGCAGTAGTAAATCTGAGGCTCTGAGGTTCCTTCAGGAAGGTTCTAAGTGGTGAGGCACTTCTGATTGGCTGATGCCAAAGTTTGGTCTCTTTTATACAAAGAGGGTGATATGCTACAAAAGGGAATGAGGCCTAGGCCTTTTTCCATTGTCTTTTTTACCTACAGCTATGGTATTTTTGTTACCGAGACTCCCATTCCGACGACGGGGAATGATACAAAGCATGGGAATCTATGAAAGTTCCAATACTGGGGTAAGTAGTCAGACCAACCGAACAGAACCCCCCTCCACAGGAAGAACAGAAGCTCGGACTGTTGTGTTTCCCGTTCAAACTTATCTGTACAACCTCAATAAACATTTCTCACCTAATACGGCCTCCACGCTTGTTTTTCCGGCCTGCACTCCCCCCATGATCACATGTGCTAAGAAATGTTTTATTGTGTACTATACCGTGATGCCAAATTCTGTGTGAAGTTCGTGCATTGCAGCAAACGCATAGAGGCGCTGCTGAATTTTGCACAACCTGTTGGCAGACTCCTGCAGGATTACCACCACACCCACCTCCACCACCACCATGTCCACCACCACTACCACCACCACCACCTCCACCACCATGTACACCTCCACCACATCCACCACCACTACGTCCACCACCACCATGTCAACCACCACCACGTCCTCCACCACTACCACGTCCACCACCACCACACCCACCTACCTACACCACCACCACGTCCACCACCACATCCACCTCCACCACGTCCACCACCACCACATCCACCACCACGTCCACCAGCACGGCCACCACCACGTCCACCTCGAGGCCACCTCACTCATCTATCAATCGCCCTCACTCTATCTATCGTCCTCACTCTATCTATCTATCTATCGCCCTCACTCTATCTATCGCCCTCACTCTATCTATCGCCCTCACTCTATCTATCTATCTATCTATTGCCCTCACTCTATCTATCTATCACCATTCACTCTATCTATCGCCCTCACTCTATCTATCGCCCTCACTCTATCTATCTATCGCCCCTCACTCTATCCATCTATCTATCTATCGCCCCTCACTCTATCTATCTCTCTATCGCCCTCACTCTATCTATCTATCTATCTATCGTTCTATCTATCTATCTATCTATCTATCTATCTATCTATCTATCTATCTATCTATCCATCTATCTATCCATCTATCTATCGCCCTCACTCTATCTATCTATCGCCCTCAGTCTATCGCAATCACTCTATTTATCGCCCTCACTATCTGTCTGTCTATCTATCGTCCTCAATCTATCTATCTATCTATCTATCTATCTATCTATCTATCTATCTATCTATCTATCTATCTATCTATCTATTGCCCTCACTCTATCACCCTGCCTCTATCTATCTATCGCCCTCCCTCTATCCATCGCAATCACTCTTTCTACTGCATCACCACAGCATCACTCAGCACTACCACAGCATCACTCCGGGGCACCACAACAGTATCACTCGTCGCCACCACAACATCACTCAGCGCCACCACAGCATCAATCTGTGCAACCATTCAACAACAACTGGTTCAAATATGTTCTCACAATGTTTCAAGCTTTATTACAAACGTCACAAAAAGATGTTAATATTTCACTTCTGTTCTTGGATTTTCGTCACAATAAAATACACTGAACATAATCTTCACATAAGTTATTTACAAAAGTTTAAGCTATTGCCATTATAAATTACAATAGCTTTTATTCAAGTATTATTAAAAAAAAATAAAAGCCATTGTTATTTGTAATATTAATACATCTAAGTCACGTAAATACAACACATATTGCATTACAAATGCTATAGGTGTCACATTTGCGAAAGTTAAAACTATTGGCATTGTAAATGACGAAGCTATTAATTAAGCTATTTTCAAAACCAACACATAAATAAAAAAATTGTCATTTACAATGCCAAAAGCTCAAAAGTTCCTAATGCGAGACCTATTGCATTGCAAATGCTTGTTGTTTTGAGAATCTGGTCACCCTACAATACCGTCGATGAAACAAATCCGAGCGCTCACTGCGGGTTGGATTGGTCAAGGTCCTGACATGACAGGAGGCCGAGCTGTGCCCTTCGGGCGGGGGGCTTCTCCACGCTTGTGGTACAAGGGTTCTCCGTAGAGGCGGCGGCGCGCCTACGGACACTTCGTGTTTGCGACGGCAGCGCTCTCAGTGAGCCCATCTGGCACCCCGTCAGCAACTTAGCCAGGAGTAGGAGGAAAGCAAAACAAGTCAAGGGCCCTTTTGCACAGAGTACGCCAGCATTCCTGCTCAGAGGGAAGAATGTGCCTTTTCGCTTTTGCACGCTTTCCCCTCTTCTTATTGCATAATTGCCAGCCGCTCGAGTCTCGATCGAGCCTGCATCTCATTAGCTCCTGCACACAAAGGGCCGAGGCCGGATGTAGCCACACTTAGAGCTGGTCACAGGGACCCCTGTCTTTGTAATGCTCTGTCTCTACACAGAGCCAATCACGAAGCAATCACGAAGACGCAGCTCTTACCAAAGACCTCACGTTTCTCAGGACCACGTGTGAGAAGCTCTTTCAATTCACGTTTTTGCTTTGCATTGTGAGACTTTCTGATTTTATAGTAGAAAGATCAGGAATAAAAGTTGCTGAATGCAAGCATATCGGGACCAAATGAGGCACTCATGCATGGCCCTGGAAACCCGAGAGCTCTGATTTACCAAAAAGCGAAGCAAATCAGAGCCCACCGTGCAGGACTACTTTGAGAACTACCCCGAACTTTGGTCTGGCGCCTGCTGGTTGTTGCTGTGTGTGAATGTGCTGCGCATCAGATTCGTCTCAGTGGAAAAATCAAATATCCACACATTCTGAAAACTAAAAAGTAAAAAAAATTAGAGGAAATGACGCTACCGTCATTCAAAAGAGCTTGCAATATGCAAGGACTCGAATTTTGAATCGACTGTATTAACGTCCAAATCACAACTAATAAGCTTTGGCAAGCCGATCATAGAGTAGTCGCTCCAATTTTGCCCAACCAACAGCTCACTACAAAGTACAACCCCCCTCCCCCCACCCCCCCTACAACAGCCCTAACACATGCAACATCCCTACCAGGATGCAGTCTTTGAACTTTTCAATCTGTTCATGGAATATCGCAGGAGTGGATAGGCCCCGCTCCAGTGGCAACCATCTTCTCTCATTTTTAAACAACTAGCAAGGGATTTGTCTTCAGGCATTTTTGAAGAATCGATCTAATTTTATCACACATGAAATAATGGTTACAAAAAATATATGAGTACACTCAGTGGAAGACTCTTAACCTTAATAAGTAACAGTTTAGAAATGACTAGATTACTAGAAGATCATTAAAAGAACCACATCAAAGTAATAAATGCCTATTTTCTTCTATAAATAATAAAGGAGACACATAAATACCTCTCAACCCTGCATGAACTAGAACAGGTCTTGGAGCCTTATGTACAAAACTTTTTCATATTGACACGTGATTTCAATCAATACTTATTTGCTACAAATAAATCTGTCTTTACAGAAGATTCTCCAGATCTAATCTTTAACATTCAAGTGCATTTTTTAATCAATTATAAAAAATAACCTGCTCAATGACTAGCAATCACACATACACTCTATTAACCAACCGAGGTTACCAATCATTACAAGGAATAGCTAAAAACAATCAACCCACTACAAGCACACATTCCAAACCGGGAAATTAAACAGTTTACTTGATTATAAATTCATTCATTATTCTAAATTTAACACCTGCAAAAACTTTGAAATTGTGTGCCAACGTGGAAGTGACCACGAACCTCAAGTGATCCTACTTCATCTTAATTATATACAACACAAACCCCAAAAGACTGTAATTAACAAATCATCAATTTAAATAATTAACAAACAAATAAGATGGAATGCAGACCTTAAATCCAAACTACAAGGGCTAGGGGAAGCAGACTGTATAATTAGCAGATTATCCAAGTTTCTTTCTGAGCAAGAGCAGACTTATTGGGTATCAGACAGAAAATTATTGTAATCTTTAACTCTTATCTATAACCTTATTTCATCCGTGCCAACCAATCAAGATAAGCTCAGGTGCAACGCCCATTCATGACACAGAAATAACAGATTCATCGCAAATGCATGAATCATTGGCATTGCCGTTAGGTTGGGCTTACAAATGAAAGTTTATTTTGTGTCACTGATGGGTCTAGACACTCAATAAGTCATCATAAACACACTCTGCCATTCATCTTTGCATTCATGCATCCTTTTATCAGTCCTTAATGCCTTCTTCCATTCTGACACAACTAAAATCAAGCATACACAAACGCAACAACAAATGCAAGATAGATTAAAAGAATACAAGTAGCAAAAAGGAAAGCATGCTGACTTCTAATCATGGCATTATTATGTTTGCAATAACAAAACTAAACATAACAGCAGGTGTCCGTCTTGCCAAGGTATTCTAAATAGTCTTTTGTTGTTTTAAAGTTCAAGCATAGTCGCCACATATAGAACCGACGTGTTGGCTATCTTGGAATAGTATATTTCAAGAAGGAGGGGGTGAGATGTGATACAGAGTTCGCTCACGTTCCCAAACATCTACATGCAAAAACAACAGAAAGGAACCCCTACCGTGCTTAGCCTATCTCTCCATTCCAGTCCAATGGGATCCCCTGTGCTACCAAAGGGACTGAATGCCAAGTGCCATGCTTCTTTAACCCGTTAACCGCGGCGGTAATTCTGCCGCGGTGCGGGCGTTTCTGTGCGCGGGCGGGGCCTCGTCGGCCATTGGCCGACGGCAGCACTGGGGAGGTAATGTTGCCATCGGTCCTATCCGTCACTTCCGTTAAAGTATCACCGATCGCCTGCCGATCGCCTGCCAGTATTCCCGGAGGCCAGGGCAGGACCATAACATATGTTCCAGCTCCGCTTCGTCCAAGTCGCATCTCGGACATGCCGCGGTGGCTGTTCCAAAATACTTCTTAATTTTACCCGGGGTCAAATAAGCCCTATGCAGCACATAAAAGTGGATCTGCTGAAAGCGCGCGTTTCTCGTGCTGTTTCTAGCTCGTCTCACTAATCGGGCCCAAGTCGTCTCAGGGATCTCCCTATCAAGGTCTGCTTCCCATTTGGTCTTTAGCACCGACAGCGGCGGCAGATTTTCCCGTATCATTCTAGAGTATAAGCATGTTACTGCTTTATAGGTTCCGGCTGCCATGATGGTGTACTGGCAGGCCATGGTCGTCTTTGGTTCCGCAAGTCCTCCCTTCCAATGTGTTTGGGTGGCCCTAGTCACCGCAGCATGCAGTAAGTACCTTCCTCTAGGCAGCTGATATTTCTCTTGCAGCTCCTGAAACTGAACAAGTACCCCCTCCTCGTAGAGGTCGCCCACCACTTGTATACCCGCTTCTTCCCAACTCTGCAACTGCGACCAATCTCCTCCATGGGGGAGTGCTGTTAGCATTCCCAAGGGTATCTCTGGGGCATATGGGCGTTGCTCCCCCGCACGACGCTGGAATCGATTCCAGCAAAGTCTGAACGTCCGTTCCTCGGGTGTCAGATCCCGAAGAGCAATTCTCTGCTGTAAAGCTATATAGGCCAAAACATGGCGCGGGGTGCCCCCGTCTCTCTCGTTCTCTGGACCTCGATATACCTTCGCTACCTCCTGCGTAAAGATCTGCAGTTGAGCAGCCAAATAGTAAAGTTCGAAATCGCGGGCCGCCAAATCGCCCTCATCTTTCGGGCGGGTGAGTGTGGCCAGTGCCACTCTACATCTGCCCGTCCCCCATATGTAGGAGGTCATCTGAGATTTCAGTTGGGAAAACAGGGATCTAGGTATCCAGACAGGAAGGGTGCGAAAATAATATAGGAGGCGCGGCAGGGCGATGATTTTCAATAATGAAATGCGCCCAGTGACTGTCAGCGGAAGCGTGGCCCAAAAGGCCATGCAGCCCTTCAACGCTCGTATGCAGCGGCCTACATTACCCTCCAGCATGTCCGCCGCCGTGTGGTATATATATACACCTAAATACTTCAAACAAACGGGCTCCCATCTAATCTCGGGACGGTGGTCGGGCCGTGCCGTATCCCGTCTCAGGGGAAACAAGCAGGTTTTAGACCAGTTAACTTTCAGCCCTGATAGGTCTCCGAATCGCTCTAGTAGTCGTTCTGTGCCCTTCAGTGCCTTCGACCCATCCTCCAGGAATAATAAAAGGTCATCCGCATATAAGGAGATGAATTGTTGATCCCCTCTGCTATCTATGCCCCGAAAATGCTTACCCGTCTGGGCCTCAGCCGCGAGGGGTTCGATCGCCAGGGCGAACAGGAGGGGGGATAGGGAACAGCCCTGCCGGGTACCCCGTTCCACCGGATATTGATGTGAAACAAGGGGTCCTATCCTCAATCTAGCCACCGCCGCCGTATACAGTACTCGCGTCCACTTGATATATCCTTCCCCCAGTCCAAAGTGCTCCATGGCCCTGTATAAATATTCCCACTCCAGGCTATCAAACGCCTTCTCTATGTCGATCGATAGGACCAGGGGCGTCTGGGCTTCCATGTGTGGGCTTTCCACCAAGCTTGAAAGTCTCCTTATATTTATTGTTGTGTTCCGAGCAGGGATAAAACCCGACTGGTCTGTGTGGACTAGGTCGGGCATGTGCTGGAGTAGCCTCTCTGATAGTATGGCACTTAATATCTTGTAATCCGTGGTCAACATGGATAACGGCCTGTAGGAAGCCGGGCGTTCGCTCTCCCTCCCTGGTTTTAGAAGTGGGATCACCAAGGCCTCGCGCATAGACTGGGGTAGATGGCCGGTCGTCCTGGCCTCATTATATATCGTTTGTAGTCTAGGAGCTAGTAAGTCTACGTATTTGCTGTAGAATTCAATGGGTAGCCCGTCTAGGCCCGGCGTTTTGTTGCGAGCCATCCGTTTAACCGCTCCTCTAATCTCCTCTAGTTCTATATCCCTTCCTAATTCGTCCGCTTGTTCCTGCTCCAAGTGTGGCAGCTAGAGGTCCGAGAGAAAAGCTTGAATGTTGTTTTCCTGCCCCATCAGCGCGCTCCTATATAGGTTCGCGTAGTATCTCTGAAAGCTAGCTAATATCTCCATCTGGGAGTATTGCATTTGTCCCTCTTCTCCCTCGATTGCCAGTATCGGGGAGCTTCGTTTAGCAGGATTGGCTAGCCACGCTAGTAGTGTCCCAGCTTTGTCCCCCTCAAAGTGGGCTTGAAGCATATATGCTTTGTGATCGAAGCTGCGGAGGCGTTCTACTTCAACCGCTACTGCCTCTTTAGCTGAGTTGACCTCCTCCTGTAACTCGGGGTGCCCCAGTCGCCCTTTCTCAGCGTCTCTCAACTTAGAGTCCGCCTTCTGTAGTACCTCTAACAACACCCTCCGCACTCCTACGTGTTTCCCTATGTACTGCCCTCTAACTACCACCTTAAAGGCGTTCCACTCCATCGCTCTAGAAGCCGTGGACCCCTCTGTCGTGACCAGGTGGGATGGGCGACCGACAGTAGGACACTAGGACCCTGTGGGTCATGACGAGGTGACCAGGTCACCGGACACCACATCCGGCCAGGGGACAGGAAGAGGACAGTATTGACCAGGACGAGCAACAGGACGGACGTACATGTGACCAGCTCATGTAATCTTAAATAAAGGAAGCATATTGGAACTAACCTGTGTCTGTAATATATTGTGCTGTGTGGCGCCGCTGCAGAGAACACGACAACTGGCGACGAAGGTCGGAAACGGACCAACGCGGAGAACATCGGAACATCGCGTGTCTGGGCTGGACAGCATCGAAGAATACCAGGTGCCCACCCTGGATGCGCCAGGACGAAGAGTGAAGAAGCGACGCGGGTGCTCACCCCGACGAACAAGAAAGCGTACAACAGATCGCGGTAAGAGCGCGACCACTTGCAATTGAGGCGCGAGCTCGTTTGAATTGACGCGCGAGATCTCGCGAGAGCTCAGAAGTCTCGGCGGCCATCTTTGAACCAGGCGGCCGGACCAATCAAGGCACAGCATCAGCAAGGAGGCCATCTTGGATTCAGGAAAGGCGAGATTTTCGATCGAAATCTTGCGAGAGCGACGGCAGCCATTTTGTGTGGGACAAAAAAGGAAAAGACACCAGAAATAACAAGGCGGCCATCACAAGGCCAGGCAAAAAAAAAAAAAAAAAAAAAACAAAGGAAAAGACTAAATTGACAGAAAAAGAGACATTGAAAACAGAGATAAAGAGCAACAAAGAAATAGAAGCAAAGAGAAAAAAAAAGAGACAGTAAGGAGATAAAAGAGCAACAAAAATAATAGAAGTAAAGAAGAAGAAAAAGACAAAGAAGCACAAACAACAAGAAAAGGAAATATAAAGACCAAACAAAGACACATAAGAGAAATAAAGACGGTAAAGAGACAGTAGAAGAAATAACAAAAGAGTGCCAAGAAGAGCGCTGAAATCACAGAGGAAGAGGCAGAAATAAAGAAATAAATAAAATAAGGAAGAGAAAAAGAAGAAGAGAAAGGAAACAAAAGAAAGGAGCCGACCAAAGAAAGAAGGAAAGAATGGCAGATCCAAAGCCCAGCGCGCAATACAGGAGACCACTACCTTTCAACCTATCGGAGCCACAAACAGGGATAAGGTGGGAGAAATGGATCAGACGGTTTGAAAGATATGCACAAGATACAGATGTAGCAGACGGAAAGAAGCTAGGATTAATGTTGAACTTAGCAGGCGATGACGTGGAAGAACTACTGGTGACCCTGCCTACTGAGGAAACAAAAACATGTGACCAACTAAAGAAATGTCTAACAGCCAAATTCGACCCCCAGCGCAACATTGATTTCGAACGATATACGTTCACCATTGCATGTCAACGAGCCAGCGAAACACTAGATGACTTCGCAACAAGACTGAGAAAGTTGGTAACTCATTGTGAGTTTGATAAATTCGACAACGAGCAAGCGATCAGACTACGGATCATAGAAGGCTGTCTCGACACTGGATTCAGAGCAAGAATACTAAAGGAACCGACCTCATTGGAGAACATCCTGTCCCTAGCGAGAGCAGAGGCGAGAGCAACGGAACATGCCAAAGAAATGGAAAGAGGGAAGAGCGCTGAAAGAGAAAACGCACACTTCACGACATATCGCACAGACTGATGGAAGAATGACTGGAGGGAACAAAAGGAAAGAAGACGACCAGAAAGAACATGCTACAAGTGTGGAATGGAATTTCCACACAGAGGTCCATGCCCAGCACTTGGCCAGACGTGTAGAAAGTGTGGTGGAAGAAATCACTACGCCAGCATGTGCCAAGGTGCACAATTCAGAGGAGATGACAAGGGGAGAACGGGAAGGCGACAGGAATCGACAGTAAGACATGTCAGGTATGTTGACAATGAAAGGAGAAGTTCATCACGAGGGTCAGAGGAAGAAGAGGAAGAAGTGAAAGTGGAAAGATTATACCACATGTCGGAGGCGCGCACTGAGCAGAGCGAGGAAGAAGAAGCAGGAGAGACAACACAGCCAGAAGACAGAAGCACCAGAGAGAAGACAGACCAGGCAAAGATAAGAGTAGGAGAGCACGAAACAGACTTTATACTGGACAGTGGTGCAACATGCAATGTCATGTGCATATCGGAATATGAAAGAATGGAAGTAAAACCGGCACTGCAAGCGTCGCAGACAAAGATTTTTACCTGGGGGACAAGGAAACAAATAACTAATTTGGGAAAATTCACAGAGGAACTGAGATACAAGAACAGAATAAAGAAGGAGGACATTCATGTTCTACAAGGCGAGGTCCCAGGGCCATGCCTGATGAGCAACCGCACAGCCCAAACGATGGGCCTTATAACAATGACATACAATGACGAGAACAGAGAGTCTGAGAGCAAGCAAAGAGAAGACTCAGAGAACAAGGAAAGAGGAAGAGAACAAAAGAGAATCATTGAGGAAACAAATACAACAAAAAGCGGTGGTGGAAAGAAAGGAACAAGAAGCAAAACAGAGGGCAGAAAGCAATGGTCAAGACGACGAGAGCCGGAAGAAAAGGGAACGGAAAGAGGGCAACGGAAGGACAGAGAGAAGGCCGCAAAGAGAGGGCAACGACAAAGAACAAGAGCAGCTGGCAAATTGAGAGCAGCTGGAGGACAACGGAAAAGCAGAAACAAAGATGATGGCAAAAAACGACGACCAAAGAAAGAGTGCAAGGGGATCAAGAAACTACGTAGAAAAAGTAGGAAGCAGAGACTGGGGAGAAGGACAGACGAGACTGACAGAACTACTACTACTTCTTCTTCTTCTTCTTCTTCTTCTTCTTCTTCTTCTTCTTCTTCTTCTCTTCTTCTTCTTCTTTTCTTCTTCTTCTTCTTCTTCTTCTTCTTCTTCTTCTTCTTCTTCTTCTTCTTCTTCTTCTTCTTCTTCTTCTTCTTCTTCTTCTCTTCTTCTTCTTCTTCTTCTTCTTCTTCTTCTTCTTCTTCTTCTTCTTCTTCTTCTTCTTCTTCTTCTTCTTCTTCTTCTTCTTCTTCTTCTTCTTCTTCTTCTTCTTCTTCTTCTTCTTCTTCTTCTTCTCTTCTTCTTCTTCTTCTTCTTCTTCTCTTCTTCTTCTTCTTCTTCTTCTTCTTCTTCTTCTTCTTCTTCTTTTCTCTTCTTCTTCTTCTTCTTCTTCTTCTTCTTCTTCTTCTTCTTCTTCTTCTTCTTCTTCTTTCTTCTTCTTCTTCTTCTTCTTCTTTCTTCTTCTTCTTCTTCTTCTTCTTCTTCTTCTTCTTCTTCTTCTTCTTCTTCT